>NC_140453.1:18117036-18744536 GCF_963576455.1 Neolamprologus multifasciatus
CTCTGTTAGTTTCATAGTTTATTGTCTAAGAGTGGAAACCCTACAACACAGACCATCAAATTTAGTTACTGTGCCATGGATAACAATTTATTTGATCCAAAATTATTTTTATAATCCTGGTTGCAAATAGTCTTCTTAGTAAGGTCCAATTTGCTAACAGTCAAACTGAAGGCCCAGTATTTGAAAGGCATGTTTAAAGTGTCGCTAATGCCTCACAGAGGTTTTTGGGGGAGATTTTTAGGTTGCTTACCAAGGGAAACGCTTTAGTGTTCAAATGTTTTAATATTTAAATGAGAATTCTTAACAAAATAATGGCACAAATACCTTTTTACTTATCGTTTAACTTCAAACAAATGCAAAGTGTCTTCTGTCTCTTAATATAATCCCACATGGACTCGGTGAGTTTGAGATCAGGGCTTTCTTAGGGCCATAGTGTCTGATGGAGGACTCCTTGTTCTTCATGCTTCTAAATACTGTAAGACTCTTTAACAGTGGATGTTGGGATTTCTTATTGTGCTGCAGTGTAATATAGCTTTTCATCAATCAGACACCCAAACGGTGGAATCTAAACCAGTGCTGATCTATCTTTAAACAGGCCAAGCCTCTTACTGACTGACAGGTGGCCATCTAAACTTTAATGTGTTGAAACAAAGTTCAAAATCTGTAAATAAAGGATAGCAGTGTTTTGAAGGTAGATTTGTTAAAAGACATGCATGTTTTCAAGCTTTTACTTTATGCATTGGTTGTCTTAGTCAAAGGTAAAAAAAAAAAAAAAAAAAAAAAAAACAGGATCCCATTACACAGCAGCACACATAGCAAAGTTAAGACTACTCCGAGAGAAGTGCAGATTAAGAATCCAGATTAAGAAAAAAGTAGTTTAAATTAATGCAACAGAAATATTAAGAGTTTAAAGCACATTGTTTGTTTGTTCTTATAATTGTTATTGTAATCATAATTGTATGATTCATCAGTCTGTGATTAAGTTTAAATGTAGTTTTATAAGCCTGTAGGAAGTCAAACTTTTATTTATAATCCATGGTTTGATGTCTGTTTTTCACCTGCTAATGGGATTAGATTAACTAATCTAAATAGGAGATTTAAATATGGAGAATGCTGATATGAGGTTTGCCAGATAGTTTAAATCTTTAAGGTCAAGGCAAGGAAGTGGTGTAAATTGTGATGTAAAGATCAGTCTTCATTTAGATCTCAGTCTTTATGATTGTACACATTAATTGCATTCATAATCATGACGAGTTCCGTTTGATGCCATGAGATGCCAGTCTGCCACCCCTGGACATCAAGTGCACGCATCTCCGACTGGTGAGCTCTGGTTGTTCACCTGGACACTGTCGCTTTTACTATTTACATATTCATCAGATGGCTCATGAATATTGATGGCCTGACTGCGGGCGCAGTGGGTGCCCTGTGGCTGCAGGGCATTGTGGGAAATTAGCCGCATCACTAATTGTGATCCACCGCCCCTCGAGCGTGTCAATCAAAATCAGGAAGGGTGATACTTTGGGGGCACCTGTAGCTCCAAATATGTATGCATGAAGGGACGGCGGGAGAAAGAGCGAATGTCTGCCTGTGTGTGAATGAGTGTGTGTGTGTACATCCAGGGCCACAAGACCACTCCGTTGCCATGGTAACCTCTACCATCAGAACACAGGAGGCTAAGGCCTGGGATCTCAGAGAGAGTGATGGAGTGAGACTGAGAAATGAAATGAGCTATCTGTCTGTCTGTGCATCTGTCTGTCTGTCTCATGGTGTACTGTGTTGCTCTAAATTAGAGACAGACTGTACGTGGAGAGGATGAGGAAGGATGCATACCTGTTTTATCATGTATACGCAAACATGATTTGCCTTTTTTAGGCAGTCAGTGCAGCCCTTTGCCTTTAATGAAGAAAACAGCCTAGCGTGAGGGTGAAGAATAAGCCTTCACTGCTTCCCACCACAGACTGTGTTATGAAGCTGCCAACAGCTTCATTTCTCCAACATTCACTGGAGATCATCGGTACTCTGGTGATCTATATATGTTGATGCTGGCGTTTGAGGTCATGTTAAAACCAGAGACTGTATCCAAATGATGGACTGTGACTTTACCTCTTAAGTTATGGACTAGCAGCGTGGCATCTTAGCCATGTTTCTGGAGACAGAAGTGACCATATTTGAATGAGAAGGGGAGTGGAATGGATAATTATGAGTGTATAACAGCAAGCCTTTCTGGCTGATGGTATCTATAGACTGAATTGGTAACTCAGATTAGCTGAGGTGAAACCTAACAGATAGCTAGCCTAGTTGGTATTCACCTGTCATTCACAACAACCAAACACCTAATGGCTCATTTTAAGGCTTAATAAAACTTAAATGGATGGGTTTAAAAAGTTAATCATCTGTTCAGTTGCCATTCAGTGAGAAATTGGCCACAGAGACCAAGATATATATATATATATATATATATATATATATATATATATATATATATATATATATATATATATATATATATATATTTGGTTCAGGGCCTTAAACGCATTTCTTTCTGCTTTAAAGTTGGGCATTTTAGCTAGAAGCCTGTTGGGACTGACTTACCTTTGGAGCCAGTTTGAGGACCTACAATATATATTTTTTTAATTCTGGAGGGCATGAGGTTACCTCTTGAGCAAAATAAAGCATATAAAAATAAATATCTACAGATCTGAAGGACGTGATATCCTTCAGATCTGTAGGTTCCATGTTCCCAGTTCACAGAGCTTCTTTTTTTAATGTCATGTGTTTCTGCTGTTGGCCCAAAACTTTGAAAGTGGAGAATTTACTCCTGTTTGAGCAATATTTGCTGAAATACTGGTTGTTTTAGGGCCACAGCAGAAAGTGTACTTAATACAGAATCATGTTGTGGCTGAAACTGAAGAATGTGTGGTAAATTATCATCATACATGAAAATAGAAGATATTTTAGACTTAGTCACATGTTCCCCCTTAGTTTTTTCACTCTATCCTCCAACAGATTTAACGTTTTGTTCTCAAGGTTAAACAGAGTTTATTTAGTAAAGACTTACGACATTACAACAAATACTTCATAGTTTTCCCCACAGCTGTTATTGCAGGACTTATACATTTTATTTATTCTTTTTTTTTAGCCCCTCCCCCCAACACACTGTGGTAGATGGCTGTTCTTCTGTGAGCCTGTTTGTGCCGAAGGTTTCTTTCTGTTAAAAGGAAGTTTTTCCTTCCAACTGTCACTAACTGCTTGCTGCTAGTGGGCCATATGATTGTTGGGGTTTTCTCTCTATTATAGTAGCATATTTACCTTACAATAAAAACTGCCTTGAGGCAACTGTCATTGTGATTTGGTGCAATATAAATAAAACTAACTTGAATTGAATATTGTTGCTAGCTGGTGTTAATGCGTTTTGGGGTTGTTGTTTTTTTATCTTGAATAAAGGATTTATTATGGATGAGTCGTCAGAAGCTTGACAAGTTGTAATGTTTGCAAATTGTTACAGCTAGCATACATTTTTGAAGTCATCATTTCTAACAAGGCCACAACTTGCTTTAACTGCCCTGTTGAAATTTGCACACTTGGCCAAAGTATACACAATATACACAGTCTGCTGCACTGAAATACAAGGATCTGTACTAAGACACAGTGGTGGGCCTTAAAGGAGACATATTACACTCATTTCCAGATCTTCTTCCTTCTTCTTGGATTTTGCTTAAGTAGATTTACATTATTCACAATTTAAGACCACTCTTAGCCATCTTAGGGTCTAGGTGTGCCCATCTACCTAAAACAAACCTTTTCAGCTCCTCTTTTTTTTGAGTCCATGCAGCTTTAAAGACAACTTTCTTCTCACTGACTGCCCTTTGGAAATAAAATATTCAAAGAGCGGTTTAGTATAGTTTCTGTTCTAACAGCCAGAGTTGTGTGTCTACAATGAGTATTTTAAATATGGCTGCTTTTGCTGACATCATAAAGACCCAAGAACAGAAAAAAACTGTGTGAACTGAGGGTTCAGAGCCTACATATGACCTGACCTACATATTTGACATTTTAGCCATACTGTGTATGCGCATCCACCATTGTAACAGAATGTGTATAAAACAAAACAAAGAAAACCATCACAGGTCCCCTTAAAATAAAAGATTTATCCATAAAAAGTGTTAAACATTAAGCACCTTTAGTAGGAACAAACACACATAAGAGCCATAATGGGATTTGCTGACAGTTGCATAGTTACACCATTAATCTACTAAACCCAGTATTTTAAAAATATCTAATTTTAAACATTGTTTAAATATGGATGAAACAAAAAACATATTGTTCTACCATCACCATTTATTACACATTTTATTCAGTAAGGACTCAGTGTATTACTGATACCTCTTGTACTGACAGTGCACAGGAATTTATATGTGGGGCAGGAAGCAACATGTTAAGTGTAGACATGCTACAATAAACAATGTGTTTAAATATGCATAGGATCATCCATTGCAGTGACTAAAAACACATTTCCATCGCATATTTATACATTATGTTTAACCATATCCCCATTCAGCTACACTTCACCTTTGTATTTCATTGCATGTGTAGACTTTACTGTAATTCCTCCTCCTGAGCACAGGCATACAGCACATTTGAGATTTCACCATCCTAAAATCGAATAAAAATATATATATTTGTCAAAGTGCTCAAAATCAGTATGACATGTGTTAAAGATATGCTAAAATTACACGCCATCTTGCATTTTTTACCACTTGATGTGACACTTTTTGACATGAGTAGGTACGCTTGTGTGTGTGTGTGTGTGTGTGTGTGTGTGTGTGTGTGTGTGTGTGTGTGTGTTCGGGGACAAAGCATTCAGTGTTATTTCACCACATCTCTCTCTCTCTCTGAGTCTTCCTTTTTTTTGAGTGGAAGTTTCCAGAACTACGTCTTGATGAATTGCATGGCCCGGTGTTGGAAGTGCAAGATACAACAGTGTATTGCAGGTGAGTGAAGTCATTAATATTTCCTCTGTATCAATATCACTGGTGGAATGGTGTGTGCAAAAGTGTGTGTGCTCCAGATTGACAGGTGGATGATCTCAGTGAGTAGAGCACCCTGGGATCGACTGCATAATCAGGGAGACAAAGGAGCAGAGGAAGAGACGAAGAGAGAGAGAGAGAGAAATAGAGAGGGAGAGAGGTGGTGTGTGAGAGAAAGAGAGAGAGGGATGAGAGAAACAGAGAAGTGCGGAATAGTAAAATTCCCAGAGGGGTGAAGGGGTTGTGTGCTCTCGTCTCTGTTTATTTCCCTGCATTCGTTTGAAATGGTTTGTGTGTGTGTGTATATATAAGTTTCTACAGCTCTTTGTGTATGTGTACGTGTGCTGGTATATGTAAACCATCAGCCTCTGCGTGTGTGTGTGTGTGGCAGGTGTTTGATGGTTTGCAGCAGTAAATGGGTTCATTGTGAGAACAGCAAAGGTTCCACATCAGGAGACTTCCCTGATAATTATACAGAAGCAGTCAAGTAAAATGCACACGCATTCGTTCCCCCTTATAGGCTCCTATCAGAGTTGTTGTGGCGTGTTTCTTGTGTATTGCGGCATGTGAGTGTGTAATATGGGTGTTTGTCTGTGATCTCAGGTGCATTTGTATATGCTGCGGTTGACATCCACGCTGGTTGTTACACAGTAAACAGGATTTCCCTGGCAGCCGATGACTTAAGAAAACAGCGTAAAAGCTTATGGCTGACCAAAGGCTCAAAGCCGGCAGAGTCTTATAATTGACCACCTCTGCTTTCAAGTTTTCCACCATCTCTCTCAGTCCTCTCTGCTTACTTCTGGTACGGTTTTGTCTATTCCATTTTTTTTTTTTGTTCCAAATCGGCCTCTGTTACATTTAAGGATAAACAAAAACATTACAGGCCAAAAAATACAACACTGAGAAGCAGCTGAATTTGACACTGGGGGGAAGGAATCAATATCACTAAGGGCGGTCGGTCATGTTGCAAGAAAGGAGGTTCTTATTAGACATAAAACTCTAAATTGTGTTTATTTTTGTCACAAAATTGACTAATCTTGTTGCTGTACTATTTAGTGTAAAGTGTGTTTGTTTTTTACACTAGGATGTGTAGAATGTGATTGCAATGAAAGAGTGAAAAATGTGTTTTTTTCCAGATTTGGTCACCATGAGGGAAAGTTGGAAACGCTTAACACACCAAGAGTTATAAATCTCAAATCTCAATGAGACTTTTCACCTGGATAAAAAAAAAGGGTAATAATAATAGCAACAAGAATAACTGGAGATGAGAGCCTACATGCAACTCACTTTGCACTGGACAAAAAAACCCCCACTTACTTATGGATATTATTGCTACTGGACAAAGCTAGCATACTGTATTTTGTTTGGAAAATGGTAAATACCTGCTATGAAAAAGTATTTTTTGCACATCGGTTAAGTGTACATGTTTCACATAATCAAATAAATTCTTATATTAGACTAGGATGCAAGAAATATAGTTTTTAAGTGATGGTTTCATTTATTAGGGGAAAAAAGCTTTCCAAACCTTCCTGGCCCTATGTGAAAGGGCAATTGCATCTAAATTTAATTTGGCCACATTTGAGGGTGTTATTTGTTTTGAGCATGAATGATGTGTTTAAGGTAATCTCAGTGTGATTTTCATACATTTTTGGAAAGCGGAGTTCAATTTCACCAACTACAGCCAGGCCTGATTACTATTACACCTGTTGAATCAAGAAATCACTCAAATAGCACCTGTTTGACAAAGTGAAGTAGGCTGAGAGATCTCAAAAGCAGATCATGCCATGATATAAAGAAACACCAGAGTCACTGAAATGTATCAATTCAATTGTATTTACACAGCACCAAATCACAACAACAGTTGCCTCAAAGTGCTTTTGTTGTAACCCTACAATAATTGTCCGTATTGAATGGGTTAGCAAACCAGGCTTTGGGATTCCAGTGAACCACAGTGAGAGTTATTATTTATAAATGGAGTAAACTTAGAACAGTGTTAAACCTTCCCAGGAGTTGCCAGCCTACCCAGACTGCACTGATGACTCTTCCAGGAGGTCAATAAAAGACCCCAGAATAATATTTAAAGAAGTGCAGGCCCCATTTGCCTCAGTTAAGGTCGGGGTTCATGATTCAACAATAAGAAAGAAAGTGGGCAAAAAGTCTCTTTGGAGAGTTCCAAAGTGAAACGACTGATGACAAAAAACCACACTAAGACTTGGATGAAAAACTTCTTAGCAATCCCCAAGACTGTCCATAAATATTTTATGGACCGATGAGACAAAAGTTGAACTTTTTGGAAGGTTTGAATGCTGTTACATGTGGTTTAAAACTAACATAGCTTTGCATAATATGGTAGTGTCATTATCTGGGGCTGATTTTCTGTTTTAGGACCAAGATGACTTGCCATAATGGATGGAAGCATGATTTCTGCTCTATAGCAAAAACTCTTGAAGGAGAATTTCCATCCATCAGTTTGTACCATGAAGCTCAAGGTCATGCAACAGGGCAATGACCCAAAACACACCAGCAAGTCCACCTCTGAATGGCTAATAAAAAAGAAGATTCTGTGGTGCCCAAGGTGGTGCAACCAGTTAGTAGGTTCAGGTGCAATTACTTTTTCACAAAGGTCCAGGTAGGTTTGGATTGCTTTTTTCCTTTAATAAATGAAATCATTTTAAACGTGAACTTTCTATTTACTCAGATTATCATTGTTATCTATTAAACATGTGTTGGATAATCTTAAAAATGTAAATGTGCAAAGAATAAGAAATCAGTAAGTATCTAAATTGCTTTTTCACAGCACTGTGGATACGGTGATTTATTGAAATATGTGGAAACATACATGTAATTACAGTATATAAAGCAAAATGAATGTTTGTACAATTCTAACAAGGTTGAAAGTATATTTGGTACAACTACCTTTAGCCTGAACTCTCTTAGTCAACTTTCTGGTAATTTAAGTATTCTTCAGGAAAGGTTCTGCAGGCTTCTTGGAGGGTATTCAAAGTTCTTCATTGGATGTTGACTGTCTTGTGTCATGTTCTTTGTCAGGATGATCCCACATTGCTTCAATAACGTTGAGGTCTGGGCTCTGGGGAAGACAATCCATGACTGAGATCGCTCTATTGTGTGTTTTTCTATCCAGGTGTTTATTTAGTGCATTAGCAGCATGTTTGGGATCATTCTTAGGCTGAAAAAGAAGGCAGTTCCAATCAGACACTTTCAATCTATTTTTCTGCATTTATAATTCCATCGGTGTTGACAAGATCCCAGACACCACTGACTGAAATGCAGCCACAAATCAGAGCTGTATACACTTATTGTTGTAACCTTCTCTGTACATATTGATGATGAATTAAAACAAATATTTCACCATTTCCAATAAGGCTTTCGCCAGCTGCATTTCTCAGGTCCTGCGTGGGGTCTTTTCTTGATTTTTCCCCGTATTTCTTAAGGACATGACTTTCAGATACTGCTAATCTGCTGTAGATAGTTTTCAGGTCTGCAAGTTGTCTAGTTTGATCATTTTTTAAGGATACAGTGCATGTGTTGCATTTGGCATTTTTAAAATATTCAACTAAAGAAATGGAAGAAAAGTCCATGTTTTGTGACAGGCTGCTTGTAATGATACAATTTAAAATGAATTATTTGCTAAGTTGTCGGTTATGTGCAGAAAACACCAGTTCATCATTTGAGTTTGGTGTCTTCTATGCTTGATTGCTTCATAGGCCAGTCTTAAGTGGCTTAACAAACAAACAAACAAACAAACAAACAAAATGTCCCTCTGAAAACAATGTATATGCACAGATTTTGGTGAAAACTGGTATAAATTACATGTTTTTAATCTGAATCAAGGCTGAACTATAAAAATGTTCATCTGTGCTTTAAAAGAGAAGTATGTTCAGGACTATTTCTTACAGTGGAGCAGTAGATAACTGAGAATGTTAATGCTTACAATAATTATCCATCCTGTGACTGTAAAGACTGCTGCCCACTACCAGTTGTAGTTTGTCATCTTTAACTAACCTAATTTTTATCTAATTATCAAAATGTCAACTTAAAACTTCTCAGTTCCCAAATATATTTATTTAATGTCATTCTTTTCTAATATTATTTTTGTTCATGTGTTAGCTTGTGAAGATTCGATTGCATCCTTTATTGCTTTTCTCTGCCCATTTTCTTGCGTGCCTGACCACCTTTTTGTTTCTTTCTCCTGTGATAGAGTTTGTTGAAATAAACATGAACAAAAAAAACCTCTGAATTATCTGCAGTCCAACTTTTCTGGAGTCTTGTATCCCATTGTTACAATCACAAGTTGTAAAAAGTGACCAAATAAATCAAGAGCTCCTTTCCCTTTGCCCTTGTGTTCCTCTTGCTTTTACTCTACACTTCAAAGGAGGCAAAGGAGTCAGATTTCAAGTAGTGTTTTTTTTAATCAAATCTGATAGGTTTACCAGTGCTACCAAGTCTCATACAGGACCAAATCTCTCAACAACAACAAATGTCACATACACAAAAATCTATACAATCTATACCTTGTTTACACCTAAATAAATTGTAGCTGCCACTTTTTGGTCTGGAAAAGGGTTCAGATCTTAGAGGTTTACCTATAGCATTACCTTTACTCAAACAATTAAACGATGACCTGAATCAACAGGTTCGGGCTTGCTTGAGCTCCCGATGTATGCAAATTCCCCCATAACAAAGAGAAAGACAACACATGAAATAAGAGCAGAAGTTCTTTTAATTATACTTCATTTGGGTGTATCCTATACAGAATATATTGGTTTTAATTTGCAGTAATTACAAGGAACAGTGACCAGCTGTGAAACATGAGTCAAATAATAAACAATACAACACATCAACGATCAAAGTATGTTGCCCAAAAGCCTTTACAGTACTTTACAGTAAACACTGTCCTCCAGTTGACCGTGAACTTTTAAATACCTTGAGCGGACCTCTTCCGATTTCATGTATCTGCTCATGAAATAGCTGCCCTGTTGCTCATTTCTCACAGATTCACATCCAGAATAAAACTAAATATATTTGTCTGTATTTGTCTGTCAAACTGCACTGGATTGGAAAAACTGAAAGAGTGAGTGGCCAGATCATTTGATTCTTAAAGATTTTCTTTTAGAAGTAGCCTCGGCCTCCACTTTATCCTGTTAATTCAATGTACATCGAGCATGTCGTCTCTCACACAAACACGCACGCACACACAGCATATATTCAAACAGCTCTGCTTTAAAAAGATTACAGAGATTACACAGGAATTACACGATCAAAGTAATTGAACCTGCATCGCCCCCCCCTCCTTGCATGTGTACACTTATAGTAGCTTTGAAAATGAGTGAGGGTATGAATAAGTGTGTAAGAGTGAGCGAGTGTGTGTGCCCTCTCTTTTCTCAGAGTCCTGCAGGTTAATCTCCCCTCAGGCTGCACTGCCAAAGCAGCGCACTCTGCTGGCTGGGACATGAACAGCCAAAAGGGAAACACGTCCATGCTTCTTGTTGCACAATAACAAAAACAAAAACACTTTGTGAAAACGCGTGCTTTGACATCACGCCTGGGATTATTGTTAAAATGCATGCCACAGACTGGCTGTAAATACATTCTGGTGAGCTGATTCACTCTTAGTGAATATTTTGTTGCCTAGCTGCCCAAAAGCACCAATGTTGTGTTGTTTTCATCACGGTTTCTGGTAAGATCTACCAACAGGAACAGGATCTTGGCTTACAGTCAGTTCTTGTGAGTCGGAAAAGCACATTGAGTTTAAAGGTTATGGGGACTGAGAAATAAAGTATTGGAAATAACTAAAGATTGAACAATACTAGAACAGAAGCTGGGAAAGGAAAAAGGCAAGGCAGTATAGATATATATTTTAAAACGTAAAAAGGATAAAAGGGGTTAGGGTAATTGCAGTAACAGGAAAACGTGTTAATTTTAGTGATTTTTGTTCTTGAGGCTTAAAAATCACCAAACACAATAAAGAAATGAGGATTTATTAAATCTATTCACAACCAGTACATTTAACCAGGTGTAAACATCCCATTGTTTTAAGTGCTGAATGGACAGAAAGGTCAGTCATTTATGCCTTAGAGAACAACAAAAGGAATTTCTTGATATAATATGAATTCAGTTGGCAGTATAAAGGGAAACAACTGCAGAAAGTTCAACATAAATACCATAATCAAAAGGGCTGAAAACCTACATCTGCATGCAAGCTATAGGAATAAAAAGGCAGACCAATGATTTGTGTTTGGTGCATTTATGTGGCATTTGTATCTCATCTGGCAGCTGAGATTTTCCTCAAATCATTTTTGAAACAACACTTTGGATCCACAACAAGCAAGAAGCTGCATCCACTGCCAAATGAAACAAGCTGTAGCAGCTGATGGTTGCTCAGTTTGACATCAACTGAAAATGATTGCAGTGAAAATAAAGTTAAAAGGTCAAAGACCCACTTGACTCTTGGCATTGAACTCACCATGCAGAAGAAAGCTTCTGTTGGAGCCTCGAGCCATATCTAAAGTAATAACCGCGCATGCTTATTACCATTATTCTACTTTTTAACACTGGCGTGAGTAAATCTGAAACCCAGCAGACACAATTGAGATGCATCATCTATCAAAACAAATTGATTCATTTACTAATTTAAAGTCATAAAAGTCTGATTTTTTTTTCTTTGCCTGTTGCATCTCAAGCGCTGCAGGATCTTAAAAGAAAAGAAAAAACAGAGAAACGGGGGAAGAACAGATGATGAAAATCTGAAAGTACATTTTGCTCCTTCCTCCCATCCGTGAATTACAAAAAAAAAAAACGGATGGGAAAAGACTTTTAGCTTTCGTGTGATCTTCAGGAGCACTTCAGAAAACTCTTGAAAAGAGAAGTTAATGAACATCGATCGACGCGCACTGAAACACACAGAGAAACACACACACACACACACACATACACATATACACCAAGCTTACTAATCCAACAGCTGGTGAAGTTAAGTTTGAGAGATCAATTTTACAGCTTCGGTTATACACGGGTGATAGCTGTGATCGTTTATTAAAAATACAGTTAATCATTCACCGTGTAAGACCATTAATTGATGGCCGGAAAAAAGAACCCTTTAACCGACGCTTTAACAGCCCAACATTAACCGCTTGCTAGTTAAGTTGCTTGTGTGTGTGTGTGTGTGTGTGTGTGTGTGTGTGTGTGTGTGTGTGTGTGTAACTTTGAAAAAACAAAAAGTCATAAAAGAATCCACAAATCAAAGGAAAAATCGACACTTTTCGATTTTAGCCACAGCAGACAAAACGGCCCGTGATCCCTTATAATTATTATTGCAATAGAGAAGTCTGAGGATTATATTTATCCAATATGTTGGTGAGTGACTGTCCGTTGGCAGCAGATTGTCCTTTTCTTTAGTTTTTCGCAGCAGCTGACACGTGTCTGACCTGAATTGAACTTCTAATTTGACTTCAGGAGTAATTACGGTCACAAAGTACAATAATTAAACACGCAAACTGGCAACACAAACCGTGCTTACGTCGCTATATGATAGGTAGGCAGAAGAACTCACGTAATTCCTGCGTTTAGGATTTTCCGAAGAACTGTAGTGTCCTTAAAGTAGCCCAAATGTCCTGCGGCTCTATGTGTGTGAGTGGGTGGGGTAAGTTTGAGGGTGTCACCCTGGGGCGATAATAATTATGATATATGCACTTGACAGGGTGTGGATGTATTTTATTATCTATTACATTTGTTTAAATCGCTGTTAAGACAGATACATGCAATCTAGAGTAAATTTCGTCCAGGCTGGACAAGACTATATACTGGTCTGTTTCTCCTGGACTGTCCTTTTAACAGCGACCACCTGCGCCTCGCCTCCTCTGCTCTGCTCACCTCACGCACTGCATGGGGAGAAATTAATTTGCTGCAGATCTCAAAAGCTTAAACAAGGCAGTGACGCCCCGGCCCCTCCCCTCCGCAAACCGACAAGTAAATCCCCACAATTAGCAGATCCATATTAGCATATTAACCTGTGCTTCCTTCCGAGGCGCATCCTTTATGTAGGTCAGACACAATTTTCTTAATTGCTTTTGCTGTTGACGGAGGACAAACATCTTCTGGGCCGTTTGTTATTGTTGCGTTCATTATATTAGTGGTTATCTTAAGCTGGAAAGGTGCAAGCAGGCGCGCACACACACACATATGTACACAGCTAAAGGGACCGAGTTAACGGACGCTCACAGCCAGATGAAGCCGGTGTCAAACCGGTGCTGATTAAAAACCAAACAGACTCACAAACAAGGCCAGCACATGTGCGCATAGACTGCAAGCAGACAGCATTGTGAATTTTGAAAGTCCGTCTTTCAATCAAGAGCAGACTGTTTTCACGAGTTTGCGAGTGTCCCGTCATTAGATGTTTAAATACTACTTCTTTTTTGTCACGCGTGGCTTGTAAAAAGTGGTCATGGATCCCCATGAAATGTATCATCGCTTGCTGCAAGTGTTAGAATCTGACACAATATACTTAAAGTAGTGTTAAAGCCTATAAAGGGATTACTGCTTACACTGACAGCAATGGACTAAATGACTGCAGGCTATATAGTGATCTATTATGAATAAGTGTTGGCCTACTATTAACCCATTTAAACCGATCAGATCTGATACTAAATCAAAGAAGGACGAGCAGATAATGACATTTATATTTTAGGTTATATACAATATGATAAATTTAGCTGTTTGATTAGATTTTTTGTTTAGTTTTAAATCTAAAACTGCACCCGAACAGTTAGTGACATAAAAATAGCCATGAGACTTTTGCTTTTAGAAAAATGTAAATTTCCACAGTTGCCCTGTGAGCTCAATCCTAATCTTCTGCCTCTCCATGCTGTTTTATATGGCAACATGGCCCTCTGCTCTCAGCGGTCCATCCAGGAACCTTGGGGCTGATCTAAATTCTCGCCTCTGGGCTGTACTGTGCGGGGTTTCGGGCCTTTCCCTGCCTCGTCAGGCGGCAGATGGACTGGCTCCTGTCCGGAGATCAGTGCGCATCTGGTGGGGCGCTCCCAGCCCCCGGTAAAGTGGGGCCAGTCGTCGGCATTAAGTCCTATTAGGACCGTCTACCGTGCAACTGGTGCCTCGGGTTGGAGACGACGGTGGCTGCACAACCTGCATACACATATATCTGTTCAGGCAACAGCGTTCACCATGACAGGAATAAAAAATAAACCAGATCCATGGGCTCAGTCATCTGTTAGGATACTGGTCAATGGAGTGTGGAGATTTAGGGCCAAGCGCTTCAGCTGATTCCCATATAAAGAATGTGTTTGGCCTTAAAGCCATTTCTAAAACAAATCAGGCCAGCTGACTGAAATTCACAGACCTACACCTTCAGGTAAATTTATGTCTTGTCATCCAAGTTTTTCTAACGATGTAAGAGGAAACAGGCTAAGTTGCCATTCTATTAAAGGTCTATGTGTCAGCACGATTTGCTTCCCATAGTTTGATCAAGCTTGCCCCTCCACACTTTCTTTAAAAAAAAAAAAAAAAAAGAAAGAAATCAAAAGTGTGTACCCTCGTGGGGGCCTTTTGTCACTGAATTCGGGTCAGTTTTTGTTGCTGTGTTCTGGCCGTAACAAGATAACGTCAGAAAATCCTGATCATATGATCAAATTTAGCATCGTTTAAGGTACTTTAATTGACACCACGGCTCTCTCTTGCTCCCTCCATCTCTTTTTGCCCGGTGGCCTTCCCATTCATCACCCTCCTCCCCCTCCTCCTCCTCTCCCACCCTCGGCCCCCCCACCCCTTTCTCTCTCCGTCTCTTTCGTTTTTTAATACCTGGCGTGCGACAACCGGCCTTCACCGATCTCGTCGTGCAGAGGTTTCACGTCGAGCCTCGAGGCAAAACAATCGCTATCGGTTAATTAAAATATAAAAGGCCTTGAGAACTTTTTAAAGGAGCTATTTAAGGCAGCCCCTGCACCGCCCGTGTCTCCGCCCGGGCCGTTTGTGTTTCTTATGAGGACTTTTTCAGACTTGACTACAAGAGTATAAGCTAAATAGTCTTGATCAAGGAAAAAGGGAAGCTCTTGTAGAATATTTTAGTTTTTCTGTCAGTGTGTAGGTTTTCCTTTCTTACTTTTCTTTCCTCTTTTTTTAGCCATGTGACCATATATGATGACTATTTTCAATATGAGAAAATACACAATTTGAAGAAAAATCTGTAAGAACTAATGTAAAATAATAATAATAATATTATTATTATTATAATAATAATAATAATAATAATAATAATAATAATAATAATAATAATAATAATGATAATTATTATTATTATTATTATTATTATTGGTGTTGTTGTTGTTGCTGCTGCTGTTGTTACCGATTACGACAGAGAAGGAGACGCATGTAGTAACAGATGGGAGGGAAAATAGTTGCTTAATTAAACTGCAGAGTCAATCTCGGCGTCCCAGCGTCTGCACGGTCACTGTCTGCACTTTAATAATATCAGGGAGTCGCTTTGGTTACAGTTACAGCTGAGTAGAAAAAAAAAACCCCATCCAAAACAAGACTGATTAGGGCTTATGTCTGCTGTGGGTTGCAGCCCCCCTCTTCCTGTGTGTTGGCTGGTTTGTTTTGAATGGCAGGAAATCTGACAGACAGAATAATTCTCCTCTCCTTCTTTAGTTTTCCCCTCCTCTCTCCTTTATTTCCTTCTTTGCTCCTCTTCAGGCAGTGGCCACAAGCTTTGGCTTCTGCTCTCTCTCCCTCTCTCTTTCTCTCCTTTTTTTTAAAGTCTTATACGTCTATTACTTCCCGGTTGGCCTAAGGGCAAGACAGCTATAGATTGCGTCTTTCTGTATATTTAAAGTCATTATAGCTTGGATTTTGATTCATGCGGCTCTGTACACCTGTTACTGTTTTATGCTTTGTTATCCTATAAAAGGTGCAACCTGCTTTAAAATTAGAGAAGGCAAAGAAGAGCTTTCACCTGATTACAGCGTCGACCCCCCCCCCCCGCCCCCCAATAAGCTTTTCATATAATTGTTTCAAAAAAAACAAAAAAAAACATCTTCTGCCATCTTACTTTACAACACCATCACGGCTCCGTGCAGCTGGGCAGGACCACCCCGAGGGCGCCTGCTCAGGTGAGTTACAGCACGAGGAGAAAGGCAGAAAGAGAGAGAGGGGGGGGGGGGGGAGAGAGAGAGAGGGCTCACGAGGCTGACCGACTGACCGAAAAACACATAATAATAATAATAATAATAATAATAATAATAATAATAATAATAATAATAATAATAATAATAATAATAATAATGTACATGCACACACCTAACATTTATACAGTGCTAATATCAGATAAGAAAAACGTTGGTTTGTTATCACAAAGCAGACCCCCCCTCCCCCTAAAGAAAGAAAAGAAAAGATATGGAATGGGAATGAGACCCTTCAAATACAGTTTTTCATGCAAAAGCAAAAACAAAACAAAAAAATGAATAAATGTAAATAATGATAATCATAATAATAATAACTAGACCTCCTCCTTCGATTTAATCCAGTCCTTAAGCACGTGAAAGTAAATAACTAAAGCGATAATTAGCAATAGTGGAAAATATTTTAAATTGGTGTATACATTCATAAAGTCTGTGAGAGCTTATTTCTCTCTGTGTGCATGAAATAAATTTGCACTGAAACCCGCATTTAAATTGTGCCATAAAAACAGCATGAGAGCAGCAAACGATGGTAATTCATCTAAAAACATTTGATGCATGCAGAAAGCGCCGAAAACCTGCCGTTTCATAATTAACCCCCCCTGTTAAAGCTCGCTAAATTCATTACACGTTTGCTGCAAGAACAGAAGAAAATCTCATATATTTTTTTCTACGTCCATTCCGTTCTTAAATCAAAATTAGCTTTAAAATATGTCAAAGCAAACTTACATTTCTGTTGAAAAATCCACACATTTTTGTTTGTAAAATGACTTAGCCGATGTGGATAAAAAAATATATATATTAAAAATAATAATAATAACTCGACGAAACCGAGCAGAAGACCTCGTGAAAACACAAACGGGTCAAAAAGGAAAATGTCCACAAAAAGCGTAGAAAATGTTGAAAGAAGCACTTGGTTCCTTATTAAGGCGAAGATACAATATTTATTCCGTGTCTCCTGGGATGCTCCGCTCCGTCTATTGTCCTCCCATTCCTCAGTGCTGATGCTTAATTTTCAAAACTTCTATATTACCAAGGGACCTACGACATCAGCCGAGAAATACCCTGCAAGTACAAAATCCGTGAGCCAGCCCCGTCCGTGCAGAGGGGAGACGCTCGCGTTCCGCCAGCTTTCTACCGTTACCGAGAGCACGCGAGGGGGGACTTTTCCATTTCTCTCGCTTTTTGGGGATTTTAAGGCATTTTTATTATTATCCGATCCGGCCAGAAAGGAGAGGAAAAAAATACGGGTTACTTTGGAGAAAGCACAATGTCAGCGACCTTCCCCGGACTTGTCCACGACGCAGAGGTAAGGCTCATTTATTTACTTTACAGATTTTAATTTGTGAAATTACAGCAGGTGTGTGGTGGAATAAGTACTGTTTGGTTTGAAGGGAGTTAGAGAAGCATTTCGAGATAGCGTCTGCTCGCAGGGAGTCTCTAAGTGGAATATAATTTATCGCAAGGATATTAAAGAGATAAAAGTATGCATGGAAGGAGAAATGAATCGGTGCAGCTCCCGGTAAAAACGAGGCTTTTTTTATTACTAGTGTGTGGAAGCAAAGGGGGCTCGTGTGTGTGAGCCGGTAACGGTGTGATTAGGACATTTTAGGGCGGAACACTCCGCTGTGTCTCACTCTGCTTACCTCCTATCCACAATGAGCGAGAGAGCTGGGACAGTAAATTTGCCAGCAGCTCGGTAATAATAATAATATATAACAGCACGCCTTTTAAAACGCTGCGAGGAGAGTGACAGGCATGCCAAAGGGAGGAAGAAAAAAATACCGATGGCTCCTGTTGCCGCGCGTTCGTTCCCCTCCCGGGCGTGTGGAAATGACATCTCCTTCAGGTGGTTTAAAGTGGGGGGGGAAAGCGCTTTGAGTGTGTGAGTTGTGTTTTTGAGTGTGTTTGGGAGGCAGAGAGAGGAGACACCGGCTGATGCTAAATGACACGGCTCATATATTTCCCCGTCTCTTTATTATCTTGTAGATACGTCACGACGGATCAAACAGCTACCGGCTCATGCAGCTCGGCTGTCTAGAGTCCGTGGCCAACTCCTCGGTCGCCTACTCCTCTTCCTCCCCGCTCACCTACCCGGCACCGGCGGGGACGGAGTTCGCCTCACCCTATTTCTCGGCCAACCACCAGTACACGCCCCTCCACCACCAGTCCTTCCACTACGAGTTCCAGCATTCCCACCCGGCCGTGGCCCCGGAGGCCTACGGCCTGAACTCGCTGCACTCGGGCCAGTACTACCAGCAGATCCACCACGGAGAGCCCGCCGACTTCATCAATCTGCACAACGCGCGCTCGGCCCTCAAGTCCTCGTGCCTGGACGAGCAGCAGCGGCGCGAGCTGGGCTGCCTCGACGCTTACCGGCGCCATGACCTGTCGCTGATGACGTCACACGGCTCACAGGCCTACGGCGTCGGTATGCACCACCCGGACCAGAGGCTGCTGCCCGCCGCCGGCCTGGGCCTCCCTCCGCCTGCGGCGGACGACCTGCAGGTACCGGTGGCCTCCACACCTCTCTTTCTACACTCTCTTCTCCACACGGCTCGAACACGTTACTGTGCCCCCTTCCTTCGGCTTCTCTTCTCCGGTTTATTAAGTCTGCTCCATATAGGATAGCCGACAATAGGATACAGAAGGGCAACAGCCCCTCTTAGCTGTCACAAGACCCAGTGCCCCAGTATCTCTGCCCCACTGGCCTACTATTGAAAAACTTTACCCCCCTTTTGTAGCACAGCAATCCCAAAATATTGAACAGAAAGACAGCGCCAGATGTCTGTCTGTCTGCCTGTCTGCCTCATCTGTCTGCTATCTATGACACTCACAAAGCTGCACTGGTCTGTAGTTATCTCCATCCAACGACTCTGTCCTACTTTCTTTTTTTTTTTTTTTTTGTAAGTCATAATGGATATCATCTTGAGATAATTTTGGTGCCAAAGCAAACGTGACTATAACAGGCTAAGTAAATGTCAAGTCCACACGGCACAATGCCTCTGAAAAGCAAGCCTGTTTCTAAAGGTTAATTGACTGGCAGTCTATACAATCCCATTGTGAAATCCGCCCTTTATTTTTCCACAAACACACGTGACCCATATTTTACATAATTCTTTTCGATGTAAAGAAATGGTCGAGATGAAAATGGATTCGCACGGTTCTTGAGCTTGTGTGTGTGTGTGTGTGTGTGTGTGTGTGTGTGTGTGTGTGTGAGAAAGAGAGAGAGAGAGGTCGAGTGTGTGTGTGTGTGTGTGTGTCCGGCTGTCTGTTGAGGCAAAGAAAAGCCGCTGGTTGCTCTATTCTCCGGTAAAGGGCGGATTAACGGATCGGGATTCAGGGCACAATGGCCTGCTCGAGCACCATAAAGCACCGTAGTTTATCCAATTACCGACTTAACGTCAATCAACTTTGTTACTTATGCAGCGACATCTGAGCTGCTTCAAACGCGGCTCTAGTTAAACACAATTTAACACAGTGGCACATAATTTCAGTCGCGTTAACTATTTACCACCTCTACTCGAGCTTTTATCGACGCATTTTCATTACGAGGTATATTTAGGCATACAGTGAACGCAACGTTGTGCTTTTTTTAGTGCTACAATATTTATAAAGCATGTAATTTTAAGGAATAAAAATATATTATGTTATATATTTTTAATATATTTATAGATGTATAAATGTATATTTGTTAATAAATAATATGGGGTGTGGCAATATAACCCAGGGATTATTCTAAGTCTTCAAATACATTGAGGAGCTTATAGATATACATTTATAGTACAACCTGTTTTTTAAAAAAAATATTTTTAAATAAAGACTTCTACATATAATTAAATACATTTTAATTTACTGATAATTGCAACATATTTTTGCGTAACATTTTTCATATTTTATTTTATTTATTTTATTTCATTTTATGCACGCTCGTTAATGCAAATATTAGATTTATTTCGAGATTTTTTTTAAAGGCTTAACAGGTTTGACCATTTTTTTTACGCTAAGAAAGAAACGGCTCGTGAACCTGAGCTTACACGAGGCGGATGTATGGACGGAACAGATGCGCCTATGGTCTCGTGCAGCCCGGTCGCATCTTTGAGCGGGTTAAAGAGATTTTCATGCTCAACAAAAGCAGCTGCCACACCTTTCTACCGTCACTAAGCTAATTCATGCAAGACCTCTGCGTTTTGTATATTGATTTTATAATCACTTTAGCTTCGGAATAGAAGAAAAGAAACAGAGCAGGAGCTGGTTAAGAAGGAGCAACAACAAGCTCCCTTTCTCAGTTAATTTTAATCGGGGGCTTCTGCGTGGGCCAGGCCTAGAGGCTCACGCAGGGGGGGATTAAGCATTTTCTGAATAAAAAAGCGCGTGTTCTCCTTTCTTGATGACATTGTTGATAGCACGCGAGTCTGATCTGCATCTTAAAAAATGGCGGAGGTAACAGGTTTTCGTGCACGTAGGCCTACATATATGTTGAAGCCTGGTTGCTTATGTGTACACAGACACTGATGCCCCAACAGGTTGGTGGTGGCTGCAGTAAATTCTGCACACCTTTTGCTCATTTTTGAGTCTGCGTGAGTTGTGCTGTCCTCGGTTATAGCCTGAAGCCTTTCAAATTAAGCTCGTTTCTGGGTGAGCCGTGAGCTGCATGCTTTATTTCGCTGTGCCCTCAATTTTACTCAAAGCCTGCTAAGTGGTGTACACTTTCTAACAAAAAGGCTTCCAACACTAGAAAACTGCTCAAAGGGCGTGCAACAGGGGCCAGTGTTTGGACTCAGTAAGGTGCTTTTTTCCCCTCCCAAGCTCTTTCTGCTGTGAACTTTGCGGTGCTTTGAATGAGTTTTAATTGTATAGATGTGGTGGTTTTCAACCTGTGGGTCGCGGCATTCCAAAGAGGTCAGAGGATAAATCTGCAGGGCCCTAATATGGAAGAATTAAAGACACCTGGAAGCCTTCAAAATTTATTTAAAAGGGGCGAGTCATTTAAAACTACAAGAATGCATCATTTTTATGCATTATAGGATTGAGGCACTGATCTATGTCTGCACGGGCACAGGGAAGCTTTATGGTGTTACTTTCAAACCTGACATTTCACTTAGATTTGTATTCTTTGTTTGCATTGTATATGGATCTTGAATATACATAAAACCGAGCAACATATGCCCAGTGTTTGTTGTCACAGTTTTATTTATTCTGATATACTCCTGTGACTGCATGAGTTTGGCTTTTAGTGTGTGGTTGCAAGTAAAAAGAAGGGGAAAATGGGGATTCACGCCTTGGATGTCCTAAAGAATGACTTCACCGCATACAGAGAAAAAAGAAACAAATCGCACTAATTGTTGCTGCATCTGAAGCCTGGCAGCTGGGAAGCTCCAGCGGTGTACAAAAAGAATCTGGTTAAAGTGATTTCACCTCCCCGCTCGTCCTAATGAGTGCGTGTCTCCGCAGGGCTCCGTGGAAGCGCAGTGTGGGCTCGTGCTGAACGGCCAAGGGGGCGTCATCCGGAGAGGTAAGGTCCCCGTTTATTTTCTGCTGCGGTTGTTGTTATTGTTGCTGCTGCTGCTGTACCAGAGGCCGTGAACACTCACGGGCTCGACACGACAAGACAGCGAGCAGACAGACAAACAGGCGGAACACTCCTCTCTTGTCTGCTGTCAACACGCTGCAGCAGGAACGGCCCCGATTTGTCACCTATTTATTAAACAGCAGCGCTGTACAGGCGCAGAGGCAGTGCTCCCCACTTCCAGCATGTCACTCAACACCCACGTTTTTTAAAACACCAGTCATACCAAACCTTGGCTTTGAGTGTTGCCGACATGATTAAAATGCCACGAATTAATGTGATGACTTATATTTCTAGTGTACTGATACAGTTACTTATAGGCCTTGTACTTAAACGCGCATTTGACACATGCCCTCTCACACTAAAGTTACGCCAGAAGCTTTTATTTTGAAGTCAGACGTGTGGGTAATATTTTATAAGACTGACGGCTTGCGTTTGTTTTCATGTAATAATAATATTATATGCTATTAATTTAATATTCATGGCTGAGTTATCATAAATTCAGTGTCGATTTTTTTTAAAAGAAAAATGGCGCAGTCTATATGAAAGCAGATTTAAATAATCAATATTATTACAATAGAGAAATATTGTTACAAATGAGTAAGATTTGGGTTTAATTTAACAACACAATTCTGTATCCTCTTAATGTTTACAAATGTGTACGTTTATAGTAATTTAAAAATAATTTTGAAATGGCCAGAAAGTAACCGAGTATTTAATAATTTCGCAGCTGCATTTGTGGACTTTTTTTTTTTTTTTTTTTTAATTTACAAGTAAATGTTTTTGTGGGATACAAAGAAGAGCAGTCAGGTTTGTGTGTCTGTAATGCAGCTGCTGTTTTTATGTGTTAGCGCCTGTGTGTTTAATCTGGCACAGCAACCAAAGATGTGGCGGCTAAGGTTAGCTTTTCCAAGGGGAAGCTGTGGATGTGTTCCCCGGTCTGCATCCACCCAAAGCAGGCCAGCCAATTTCCTCACGAGTGGGTTTAAACACGCTGTGGATCTTTTGCTCCATGAAAATAATTCTTTTAATTTTATTTTTCTTTAATTTTTTTTCAGGGGGGACTGTGTGCAATTTTCCACACTGAGAGGAAAGGCTGTGTCTCGGGTTTAATTTTTCATCAGCTCTGCCTAGGTGTTGGGGCTTTTCTCTCGGATTGACGCGGGAATCCCTTCGCTATCACTTTCGGTTAATGGTGCGCCGTATTTGGCCCTGAGCTCAGCCGCTGCAACCATCACAACCAATAATCTTTGCTTTACCTCCCGCTCCCGTATCGATAGCTTCTCTTGCCTCGGGCGGACGCTTTGATATGCTAATGCCGAGCGGGGCCCCGGATTCAGCCGAGATCATATTAATGTTGTTCTTTCTGACTGCGGCTTTGGCGGCATGAATATTCACATAACCTTTTTCAAAAGAAAATCACTCAAGAAATGCGGATCCTACTTAGGAGGAGTCGTCTGTGTTTTTAATCACCCTGCTATCCCTTTTCCAGTTCAGTTCTAACAGCAGCTTCACAGATCAAGCCGATCTGTCAGACGCGCGCCCCCGCTACCACATCCCGTGCACGCACAACCCTCTCTTCTGTCAAGACATTGGCGGGCTTTTTTGGGGGGGAGCTATAAACATTGTTGTTAAAATATGAGGAGAATGGCATTTGGCCCTTGTCTCTTTTTCTTTAATTTTCGTGGCAAACTCGTAAAAGGCGCTTGATTCCGCGTGTGATCCCGCCCGCCGCTCGCGCCGCAGCCCGAGGCTACTCTCCGTTGCTTAAATACCGTTATCGCCTCTGGGCCCGCGCGCTCCACTGACTGCACTACCGGCAATAGCTCTTTTCGATTGCCCTTGGCAACATAAAATACAAACTACTTTGAATCAAAACATTTTTAGGGGAATTAATATGATGTGAACCCGCGGCTTTACGAGACGCGCGCCCCTGTCAGAGCGCGTGAGTCTGACAGACAGGTTTGCCCGGTTTGTGTCACTTATAGAGACACGGGCAAGCCGGACCGCGCGCACGCGCGCACGCGCATATAAACACACGCGCACGCACACACCGGGGCTCAGGCTTAACCAAAAGTATCAATCGATTCCCTCGACCTGCAACAGTCCATTTTTTGACAGCCTGAGTGAAACACAGGTCCCATACAGTCTTGTACAAAGTGGTGCCCGCTGGAGTACAACAGGCTTTTGTTTCCACACCATTATGATGTTACAGTTGTGCTGTGGGCATGAGTCGCTGTCCAGGTGCTGGAATGAAAGGTGCGAGCCGCTGTCCATGGTGCTCAGACCGGATGACATGTTTTTGAGGCTGCATGTCTAACCTCAACCCTTCCTGTGGCCAGAAAATGATGCGAATCTAGCACATTTCAGCAGATTGTGAATAATAGATTCTGAAAGCAGAAATATGGGTTACAGCTGGTCATATATGAGGCTTAGTTGGTGGCCAAATTGTGCCCTAAAAAAAAGAGAGAGAGAGAGATTGGCGTGTGCAGCCAATCTTCGCCTGCAGCATTGTTCTCTTCGGCCTAAATGGCATCCTTTTTTCTCCATTTCATCATATCCAGCACGCCTTAATAACAACGCGACACACCCTGCTGTTAGATTTGATAATGAGGCAGATGAATAATAGAATATAGCCTACAGTACATCAGACAGAAACCTTGCGTTTCGGCTGCTTGGGACTTTATTTCAAGTGAAAGTTTAATAACGATAGGCCCACTCAGAACAGTCGATAAATTCCAGGAGGATCCGGTAACACTGATTCAGACGCAATTTAATAATGTGAAAGGGCCTTCACTACACAACCAAAATCATTTATTCACACTTTCAGGAGCCTCAAGTACACAATGAAATCAACATGGTAGCTGGTGGTGGATGATTTAAAGAAGGTTTTGTTTCCCCCCTCTTACAGAAACACCATATTATTGTTACATAGAGAGAACCATTGGGCTGAAGCAGGCATATAAATATATGTACACAGTAATAAAAGCATTTAATATTTAACTAGTGAGGAGGGCTGAAAGACACATATTGATTGTGGAGAATAAAGATGCTCGATTATTATAGGGATTCATTTTTGATTTAATAATATTTACACATATATTGCATTTACATTTAAACATATAGGGAAGCTGTAGAAGATGGACAATTTTCTTGGATGATACACCTTCTTAATATAACGACTAAGCAAATTCAGCTAATTTATGGGAATAATTTTTTTAAAACTGTATGGAAAAAATAGGCTTAATCTGTAATGTATTTAATGTCTGACATGAAAAAAAAACTGTCTCAAACAAAATGGTTTTATCATCATATGAAAGACCTTCCAAATCATTCACCCTGATGCAAACTGTTATTATTAACCAATAATTGGACAATAGAGTTCCTGTTTGATGTGTGCACAGTTCACCCAGTTGGTTTTTATTCTTTGTATCACATCTTGAAATGTGGGATTCTTTGAAATCAGAACCAAGGAGACCTCATGCAAAGTGTGTACACAGCTGAAGCCACCCTCTATGAACAAAGGTGCAAAATATTCTGTGCAGTTCTCCCTGAGGTAGCATTCAGCGAAAGCTTTATCCAGTGAAACTTTTCCACAGAAAAACACACATTTGCATGATTTCCAACTAAGCAGACATTTCAATCTGTCATTTGAGCAACGCTGATCCAAATACTCAGCGAATGCTTGCTGGTTTATACTTTTGTGCACTCTTTTCTGTCACCAAAATGTTCATATGTTTTCTGAAACAAGATTTTTTTTTTCCAAGGTCCAACTTCGTTTTTAGTAAATGCATTTTTTTAAGTATCTTGTTGCTTTTTGATGAAATATGACTTGATGCATTATTACTGTAAAAACTAACATCTTTGTTGCAGAACTTAAAGAGCAAATCTTGTATTGATACTTTATTAAGCAGTAATGTACTATTAACACGACTATAAAATCTAGCAGTTCAGTGAAAGACATTGGTGTAGCATTCAGATCTTGGATCAGTTTTTTTTTTTTTTGGGGGGGGGGGGGCATTTTGCTTATTTTTTCTGTTTTGACAGAATAAAGCATTGAATGTGTATTATACAAAGCTGTTGCCTTCATTAGAACATTTTGTACAACCTTCTTACAACACTGAATAGCAAACTATGAATGGCAAACTAGTCCTTTCAAACTTTTACAGTGATGCTGCTTTTTCTTGCACCTTGTTGTAACAAGCTTCCTGTCTCTGTGTGCAGGGGGAACATGTGTGGTGAATCCTACAGATTTGTTCTGCTCAGTACCGGGTCGGCTGTCGCTGCTCAGTTCCACCTCAAAGTATAAAGTCACCATTGCTGAGGTGAAAAGAAGACTGTCCCCGCCAGAGTGCCTCAATGCTTCCTTACTGGGCGGCATACTGCGTAGGTCAGTATGATGCACATACAGGATATTAGTCTGACAATATGCCTAAGCTTCATCACAGCGTCTCTAAATATAACTACACTGATTAAAGACAGTATATTGATGTATCAGTTTGAAGACAAATCAGACTTATCAACTGTTTTGAGAGTTCGCTTAGTGCGGCTGAAGTTTCTGTCTCATCTTACTGCAACATTATGGATCTATATGCTGCTATGACAGAGCTGCTTACAGCTCTAAAGAACTTCAAACTCATTAAGAGTCTAAGCCTAAAATATCCTCTCACAAATAAATCCTAAATCCACTGTGACCGCCAGTGCCTTGATGAGTTTCAGGCATTAATCAGATTCTGATATCTAGTTCTGAAGTATCACTTTACAGGTTAATCAGTATCATCTCCGGAGAGCGAGAAACCCAAATTTCAAATGTGTTTAATCAGTAGCAGGGTTGTTAACGGCTTCATGTGGCAGATTAGAGCAATTTCTAAAAAAAAAACCCCAAACATTTTGACATACTTGTGGTGTAAAAACATCTGAAAAATCCTAATGTCTCTTTTGGTGCATCCACACACTGTTAAATTCTAGCAACATGTAATGATATTGGAGAAAGGAGGTGAGTGTGATGGATGGGGACTTTGAAAGTGAAAAAATATTTATTTTTTTTAAGTGTAAATCTGGCTGGTGAGCATTGGAGAGCGCTGGCTGAATCTTTGTAGCCCTCAGATGAAACAGAGGATATATAGCAGCGCCCACAAAAGACTATTGTAGGCGAATGAGGGCCGGGGCTGCACGCGCCGCCATGCCCAGGGAGCCAGAGGGAGGCGAGACCAGGCCAAAGCATGCCAGGATCAGAGGAACCAGAGGAAAGCAAGAGTTGCCAGCGCTGTATTATTGATGAGGTGGAGAGAACGGGAAGGGGGAAAGAGGAACGAGCAAGCACAGAGAATATGGCTGGTCCTACAAGATGAGGAATCAACAAAGTAAAATAAAATAAGATAAACGTGCAAATAGCTACTGTTGATCCTCGTGTGAAGAATATAAACTGCAAATCTCTAACAGATGAGTATCTGGAATGTGTTTAATCATGTTTTGTCATTTAATAATAATCACTTCACAAAGAACAACAGAAATGTGCAGAAAGTTGTCTCGAGTGGAACTGCAGGTTTAAAGTTTTATGGCAGAGGAAGGAAGCACATATGCTTTAAAAAAATAACATAAAAGACTGAGGAAGCTTTGTGCCTTCTTCTTCTCCTGCTGCCGTGCTCCATATATTCAGTCTTTTGGGGTCTTGTATAATTCAGTTGCTTGACTTTGTAGGATATGTGATGCATAGTTCTTTACTATATGTTTCCAGAGCAAAGTCTAAGAATGGAGGCCGGTGTCTTCGTGAGAAATTAGACCGTTTAGGGCTCAACCTACCAGCAGGACGGAGGAAAGCCGCCAATGTAACGCTGCTCACCTCCCTGGTGGAAGGTAAGCAACTTTCCTGCACATTTTTCTTTTTTGTCATTTTCAATTTATATTGCACCACATTAATTTCATAATACAGTTTAATTGTTGTCTCATCAGTCTTTTTTCCCTCTTTTGTTTTCTTTCAGGTGAGGCGCTCCACCTGGCGAGGGACTTTGGCTACACCTGTGAGACAGAGTTTCCCAGTAAGGCAGTGGGTGAACATTTGGCGAGGCAGCACAGTGAGCCGAAAGAGACCAGCGCGCGCAAGAAGATGGTCCTGGCTACAAAGTGAGTGAAACACATGCAACGTACAGACACACACTAAAAGAAGATGGCAAGAAACAAAAAACTTTTGCTACTGCGTGGTCACACAGAATAGGTTTTATTTTGAAATTCTGGAAATGTGAATGTTTCTGAGTGATCAGGTTTCAGTTAATGTTTGTCTGTTCTTTAAGGCATGGACAGATCTCTCCCTGTCAAATGTCAGGGAGAGATATTCTTCTTAATGATGTGTCCTTAAATTTTACTTAAACACTTATATTCCTATTTACAGCCATTACCAGCCATTACAATCCTTTGATTTAAGAAAATCTTTCAGAAAAATGATTAACAAGCAAATATAATAACAGTAGGTAAGTTTTGGTGTGACTTCGTGCTCAAACTGTTGTAAACTCCTTCACCTTACAGCAGTTTCCTGCATGGAACACCTACTGTATGTGGAAAATATTGTGTTACCACATTTAAGGGGTTAGCGCTTATATTTATATAATTGTAAGAGCTTTATTTGTAGTTCCTTCTTACAGTATAAAACTGTATTCTGAATATGCTGAAGGGGAAATAAAACTCCCACTCTTTTCCAGATAAGTTGATTTTCTTCCAATGAAATCAGCCCAAGAGTTGTTATAATGCTAACTGAAATGCAAAAAGACAAGACCAGAAAATGCTGCGTGGTGCAGAATCTTTGGTATCATGTTAGGAAAAACAATGAACCAGTGGAAGTAACTTAAATCTGCATGTGGATGGATCCAAAATGATGAGGGTGGGTGCAGAAAAGGGAGGGAAAAAAACCCTCTGAGATTGTGATGGTTTTGTTGGAGACAGATGGTAAACCCTCAGTCCCTCCTTCTGTCCGTCAGGCAAATCTGTAAGGAGTTCCAGGACTTATTGAGCCAAGATCGCTCTCCTCTGGGCTCATCCAGACCAACACCAATCTTGGACCTGGACATCCAGAGACACCTCACACACTTCAGGTAACACGTGTGACACGCATAAGAAAATAACGGAGCGTTTCCTTTTTTTTTCTTAAGGATGTTGCCAATCTTGAGTCACTCTCGGCACTAAATCTACTGAGCGAAGACAGTTTTCTTGCAGAGCCTCGCTCTGTGTTTTCCCACTGACCTCTCTGCCATTTTAGAAGGATGCAGCTGTGCAGTTTGATATTTGGCACAATTGACAGAGGAGGAGGAAACAACGCCTTGTTAGCAGAAATGTCACATCTATGGCGTCATCATTTGCAGAATATACAACATCTTATCAGACCTCTGAAGGGAGCTGTACTGTAGACTGCTGGGCAGAGAACCAGGATGTGAGCTCAGTGGTAGAAATAAAGTGACAGATTGAACAACAACATCCTTCTGCCAACTTAAGGCTCTGAGCTCAAGGACGAGCCGCTATTTAGCTCTGGACAAACCGGCATGATGATCTGACAGGACAGATGAAATCAGACTTAAAAACTGATTCTTAAAAAGCATTTCAATGCACATTTTACCTTTTATCACAATCCTGCAATTTTGTAGCGCTTTTAAATTTGTGATGTCACGAATGTTCAGATTCTGATGACTGACTTTGAAAAGAGAGTTTATCTCAAATAAACTACAAAAACACTGTTGGCTAGGACTATCACTACACTACAAATATCAAATACAGATATGGGGATATGATATGACTTTTAGCCAGTGTGTCTAACGCCACTAATGGGTTTTTTTTTCAAACATTTTTTTTGTAGAAGAGTCTCTTTCAAAAGTGATAAAAGCCTAAAGTGAATTTGATTAAGACATCACCAGCAGTTCAACAGCCAAGATTAGAATCACCTTAGACAAGAACAACAACAACAGTCTTATGTGAAATTTCCTAATCGGCAAAGCTCTAATTTGTATTTCATAGTTTAAGCTGGACAGCGTTCAGGCCTTTGCTAAAACAGGAGCAGAAACTCTGTGTTTCCCAGTAAACTGCTGTGGAAACAGATCATCGCAGAGCATCGCAGAGAGGCTTTTCTGACAGACTAAAGAAACTTCATTCAGAGGATTTGAAGCTCCATAATGCAGGAGGAAGGTTTCACCGCAGGTGTGAGAAAATCTGAGTCACTTCAGCTGTTAGTGTCATACAAACTCCCCAACAGCTCCACTGATTCGTTTAACCTTCACTTCTTTGGTTTGTCATCGCTCTAATAATCATTTCCCTCTCTTCCCATGCAGTCTGATCACTCACGGGTTTGGCACGCCGGCGGTCTGCGCAGCTCTCAGCACCTTCCAGACAGTGCTGAGCGAGATGCTCAACTACCTGGACAAAACCTCAAGTGGGAAAACGAGCGGAGCCGGCGACCAACAGATCAACAACAGCTCGGAAAAGACGCAGCTCCGGAAAACAGCCGAGCCCCAGAGCAAAGACGGGAAAACAGAAAAGACTGAGTAGCCCCCACCCACCCGGTCCCCGTGCCTTGGAGCGCTGCATTTAGAAGTGTGCGTGCGTGAGTGTGTGTGTGAACGTGTGCACTCTGAAAGGGGATCTGTTATTTCCCATGCATTGCTGTATCTTCTTTGGGACAATTCCTATTTATTGTTATTTATTTATCTTATGTTGAAATGTAACACTAACTGAACTGTCCCAAGCAAGACATCCTGATGTGTGAGCAAAAGCAACACATCCAGTGTAAATGAGCGTGCGTGCGTGTGTGCGTGTCGTGACAAAGAGGAGCCTTGCCATGGAGATGGCTGTGACTCATCTAGTACTTTATTTCTTTATTTATTAATTCTCAAAACAGGAGGTAAACAACACAGTTTCCCAGGACAGGTTGGGGGGGGGGATACATATTTTACACACACACACTCACACTCAGGGTTTGTGGGGATGTAATCTAAATCCAGTTAATTCAGGTGTGGATACTCTGCAAAAGTACAAAACCTGGAGCTGTTTTTTTTTCCCTCTGAAGAATCATTTAATGTGTTTTTATTTAAACAATAAGAGATATCAAACACATGAGTTACAGTTTTGCTTTTTGTGCAATTTCCATCTGACTGAAATAAAATAATTGAATCTCCCAGACATCCTCAACAACAGAAAACTGAATGCAGCTTTGACCCAAACCCTGATGCACACATACAGACAGTCTTTAACACCACACACACACACAGCCACACCCCCTTCACCTGTATGAGCACTTGAAAAATGCCAAGCAGACTTTTTTTTTTTTCATTTTTACACCGTACAATCAGTGCCATAATAGCCTGTATGTTTACCATGCGGATGAAAGACAAAGAGAGTGTTTCTGGATGTGACACCGATAGAAGCCACTGCCCGGGGTGGGCTTCACTGCGCTGTGTGTGAGTGTGAATGTGATAAAGAGAGTGAAAGTGAGAGAGAAGGATCCAACTCAGCCATTTTGTAAAAGGTGACTTTGCAGTTGCCAGCATTACTCTTCCCTGTGCATGTCTATCTTTGTACACTCCCCAGATCGCAAGTTTAGCCGACACGAGCTCTCTGACTCGCTCATGAACATTTGTAAAGATATATATAAATATTTAAATTACTTTTCTTGTAGGCTTTCAACAATATATATGTTAAATCCCTACCTTCTAAAATGCTGGTGTTCAATAAAGACAGTTGCTACGTGTTCTACAATTTACCTTTATATGTCCTGCACAAACACACGCACACACCGATGCACACGCTCCACATATAAAACATACAGAAGGAGGCGACAGAGCAAGTACAGACTAAAGCGAGGCAGTCTAGATCAAAGCAGCCAGAGTGAATTATCCATACGAGTTCATAGTGTTAAAATTATTGAAAGCCAGGGTTCCTCTCTAATGTTGCAAGAAAAGTCTCTACCTACAGAAAAAGTTCAAAAGCCTCCTTTGTGTTGACGAGCATGTGTGCTTTCTTTGTTTGAGCGACTTCTGTCAGGTTTTCTGTTTATTTATATTTCAAAAAAATAAATATATCTAATGATAAAACAGAGAGGAGCAGCTGCCTGCTGGCGTCTCCATCCGGGCTCTGCAGGTTCTGTTTACTTTTTAATATTCCATTCATTTGAAAGGAGGTCACGTTCGTAGCATAACACAAAAATACATAATCAGACAGGATGCATTTACAGTGATGCCTGCACCGGTTTGTCACTCTGAATCAGTGCAAGCAAAGCCTCAGGTGGGAAAGTAATGGTGGCTAAGAGAGATGTAAAGGAAGGAAGTGACACGGGAGCAGAATATCAGTATATTCCCAGGATTGCTGTTATTGTTGGGCCTGGTATTTGACAGATGGCGTTATCATCCAAATCCAAATGCGTGCAGTCGGTGTTTTGTGTCTACAACCCCTGAGCTTTAAAGGTTAACTAAAATTGTTTAGAAATCAAGAACGTTTTTAAACCACTAAATGAAGATATACGCACAATACAAAAGCAGCGGTAAGCGAGGTGGAATAGCTACCAAAATATTTGAGCTGGAATTACAAAAACGTATATAATAAACACAGTTCTAGATATTTTAGGGAACCACTTGACGTAACACAACTGAGTTAAATCCACAAACTATTTCTGGGTTTCAGTGATCGTGTGCAGCGTGGTGGAGGTGGGGGTATGGTTAATGGTGACAAAGGACTAACCCAGTCCTCCGACAACTCAAAAGACAGCAGCAAGGCAAACTTTCAAATCACTATCAAGCAATTCTTACAACATTTTATGTTGGAGCTGAACGTCAATTACTTTGTTGTCAGCAGGCAGACAGTCAACTGTCAAAAATTCTGATTATCCTAAATGAAAGATGCAAAACTGCCTCCTTGTTTCCAGCCTCAAAGTTCTGTAGCTTTCCTACGATTTTCTATCAAAACTGGAGTGTTTTTTGCAACCTAGATTGGACAAAACAAGCATATTTAAAGATTTAATAAACAGAAACCCACACTGGTGGTAAATCCACTACAAAAGCTGAAGCCACATTTTCACTTTGTGTTTCTATTGTTGCTTTAAAGATTCTGTCACAAATAGCAGAAGAGCAGCTTTCATGGCGTTGATCTAAAATCCTCTTTTATAATCGGTTCTGAAATGCTTCATTATGTCAGACTGGAGATGGGTTTGCCACGACACACTGGTACTAATGATAAAACTGCACATACAACAATATTGTGAATAATCTTCTATCTTATATAAAGTTAACTCATATGCTGGCTATTTATTTGTCAACAGGAGACAGAAGACAAATAACACGATAGCACTTTTAGTAGATATTGCAAGAAAAAAAAATCAATATTATGGATTCTTTGGGCCACGATTATTATGTTGCAAGAATCTTTTATCGAGGTGGCTGATGGCACCTGCCAAACAGAAGATTGATTTGAAAGTTGATCTGATGAGAGGGCCCGAGTTTGCCGCTGCTTTAAGAGTTAAATGAGTACATGAGGGTTCAAATTTGATTTGAGACATTTTCCTGACATTTAATAAGCTACAGACACATCACAGATCCTACTGTTTTGTTTTCGGAGTGACATGCTTCAGTTGTTTTCAATCTCAGCAACATCAGGAACATCAGTCACGTAAGCAGCTGATACGGAAGAATCAGTGTGATATAAAATCAGACTCATGGTACTCGGTTGCAGTGTGTACAAAGATGTAAGAGGGAAACGTCTATGAAACAAAGCCGGTTTCTGAACTGGTTCTTTGATGTTTGCTGCAGCTCATCTGAGGGACAGAGGTATATACTATACACACCTACACACGCAGACAGCTACACATATGCAAATATACACTCGGACGTCACAACCTAATCTCGCTTTTGTTTGTTATTGCGCTGCATGATAAACATGTAATCCCTGAGAAAGACGTCCTCGCTGACCCAACATCAGAATAATGAACGGCTTGATCAAAATTAGCTGGAAAATGAAATTGATACGTTGCCTCTGCCGGAGTTTCTGTAAATTGAAAAACGGACTAGAATGAATCACAAGCCTGACAACAGCAATGCATAATGTGATGGGGCAGCTGATGCATAATTCACACAGGCTATTGATCGTGTTACAATGCAACACTCAGTTATCATAAGGAATAAGGAATTAGAGTATAGTGTCTGTTCTACTACTCTGTTCTTCAGCCTTCAGTGTGGCGTGTTGTTTATTTTGTGATTTATATATCTATATTTATATTATATATCTTTTTTTTTTTTTTTACTGTTAATCTCACTGCAATTCTGATCTTTTACATGCAGTAATGTTTAATATGCAGAACACACTAAAAGTGTACATCTCCCAACCAGAAAAGCATGCAATGAATACAGCCATTTATATGGGCATGAATTAGACTGTCTGAGGTCTCAGTGGGACTATAACTCCTGCTGAGTGAGCCCCACAGTCACGAATACCAAACTCTGCTAACTTCTAAGCCCCATTTCTCCAGTCTCTGAAGCTATAAACCTCCTCCTCCACCTCCTCTTCTTCCCCAGATTCGCTGCTAAAACCTCTTCCTCCTCTGTCCTGATCCTGTTCAGTCCCAGGCCTTTTCTGCTCTGCTACCGTCCTGCTTACTGTCCCCATCACTGCCTGTCAGGTGCACAGTACACACACCTCATGAGCTACTGCAATTCGTTTAGGACTACAAGACACCAGACAGAGCACCCTGTTTTCCATGAAATGACGATCTACTTCCATTTGCCAGATCCTGGGAGGCATAAAGGATTGGTGGATATGTTTGAGGGAAGGCAAACTTGTGTCTTTTGATGAAAGATGCAATTTTTTATGTTTCCTGTCTCCTTAAAAATGCAACAATTCCTGCTTAATTATTACTTAAATTATTACTCATGTCTGAACATTGTTATGATTTGTTTGACATTTTTCTGGACTAAACCATGTTGCCAGTGAGTATCCCAAAACAGAAGCGAACCTACCGACTGAATAATATTGTTTTCTTATGTTACTTTGGAGGAAACCTTGAGAGCTGTTGTGTCTGGTTGTTCAGTTGAAAGTGTATTTTTAAAAAGTGTAAATCTGATGATAATTGGTCATTAAAAATATGCTTTCTTCTTCAGAACCTTTACCTGAGTCCACACTTTCAATCTTTGTTCAGATGGTTTATCAATCAAATCGGAATCCAGCTATTCGTGTTGCTTCATAGTGGCCCATCACTTGCTTTCTGTGGTGTTCTAGTGCGACCTATTGGCCACTGGATGAATTGCAACTCCAAATCTGATTTTTTTTTCTTAACCCTTGTGATGACACCTTCAGCGTTGAATTAGTTTTACAAAGAAATTCTCTATAATATTCTACAATACTACAAAAGGCTTGAGCCACCTCCTGTTTCAAAATAATTTACACAAAAGATGCATACATTTTTAAAGGGGTCTTTAAAAGTAGTTCTCTGGGTTTTCTGAAGATCTTTTAAAGTTTTCTTTGGACATTGGCTGCTTTTTCACTCATTTTCAGTCCAGTCCTTGTTGACCATTTTCAAGGGAATATTTTTGTTATTTCTTGACCTTTGAATTCAAGCATAAAAAGGTACCCAACTCAATTCAATTCAATTTTATTTATATAGCACCACATCACAACAACCAAGGGATGAGTACTTTGTGTCTATACATAACAAACAACTTAGCAGATAACCAGTTTTAAATTGTATTGCACTTTGTTACTAGAAGGTTGTTACAAAAAAGTGTGTTCCAATGCATTTCAATGAATCTATGGAAAATGCCAAAGACAACATAGTTTGACTGGCATAAAACGGTATTTGTGCACCAACAAGTTGATTCCCATAAAGAGCTATTAGCAAAACCCTGAAAATATACCTCAGCATGGTGTTCATTGTGTCCTTAAAAAATCTGAGAAAACAGGACAAGTGGAGGACAAAAAGAAGGGGAAAAAACAGCAACATTTTTAGATGCATTTAGCCCTTTAGTTGATAATTGTTCACCAAAGCCTCATTAAATACTCTCAGTGGATCAGTGACTGCCAAGAAGCCATAAGGAAGGATGACAGGAAGAAAAGTATGTCCAAGTATGCCAAAAATTGGAATAAAAATCAGTGGCAGCAACTCTTATGGAGTGATGAACCCATATTTGAACTATTTAGTTCAAATCACCATCAATGTGTGAGTGTGTGAGTGCCTACAGCCATCTGTAACATACAGCGTAGGTTCTGTCATGGTTCTGTGCTGTGGTGTTGGAGATCTTGACAAAATCTGATGGAACACATAAAAGTACCATCAGATTTTAATGCACCATGCAATACCATCAACATGACAGTAATCCCAATCACACTGCCAATGCAATAAAAGTATACCTGGATAGAAATACACAGAGTGAAGCAGCATCAGTCATGGACTGACCTCCCTGGACTCCAGACAGCAACATTAATGAAGCAGTGTGGGATCACGTCGACAGAGAGCAGAACAAAAGGCAGCCAACATCCAAATAAGTCCTTTAAGAAGCTTGGGAGACTATTTAAGGACTATTTCTAAAGACTCCTTTAAAAAAAATCACAAGAAAGCTTACCTAAGAGAGTTCAGGCTGAGTTGAAGAATGAAGGTGGTCCATACCAACTCTGTTTTGCCTTATTGTATGTTTGCACATGTTTCAATAAATTGCTGCACGTAGTTCCCATGTTACTAACAAAATATAAGACATGAAGGTGACCCAAGACTTTTGCACAGTACTGTATCTCCAAGAAAATAGCACTGCATAATACAGCTATAAGTACACAACATTTCTAAGTTAATATTATGGTAATCCTAGTTAACACTAATTATAAAATCTATAACTTTTTTCCAAGTGTAGTCATCTTAAAGACATAACATACAACTCCTATAATGGTCCATTAGCATAGGTTCATTATTTATTTTATCTTCATTGCATAAATTAATTTCTGCATTATTCCTTTTTAACTATAAAGGGACAATTATTAACGTCTCTGTAGACTATTCCTCTAACCTCGTTCACTGTTTGTGGCCAGAAAACAATTAAATGATGAGAAGTTTAATCGCTCGTACTTTTAAGCATCATACTCAGTTATTCATCATATTTATTATGCCAATTTTCCCCAAGCAACAATAGCCTAATGTAATTCACACAAGTGTTCATATGATTTGGTACTATGGCACAAAGCGTGCAGTGTCCTATAAAATGATTCCAATGATTTCAAAGGTTGAAAGAAACATCTTCACAGAGGTGCAAACTTGCAGCACAGCTAAACAACCAGGCCAGACAGGTGGAAGCAAACAAACCATCCTCCTGTATGAAAGCTCAGAGGAAGTCAAAATTAAACAAACGCCACTGATTTTTAGTTGCCTGTAAAAGTGGGGAGCACATAAAGCAGTATTAGTGTGGCATTTGTGTAATGTATGCTGATACATCGTGTGTCAAAGCCCTGCAGGATAACAACCACAACCATGCCTCCAGACTTCCAGACTGTCAGGACATCTGTTACTGCTGACAGTCATATGTCCTGCCATGTGTGTGTTTGTATACACATGTAACTGTGTGTGTGTGTGTGTGTGAGAGAGAGAGAGAGAGAGAGAGTGAGAGAGAGAAAGAGAAAGAGAGAGAGAGATGAAAAAAAAGATGGGTAGATCTTTGGCAGCAGGGCCTTGCAGAGAAAACAGGAACAGCCGCGCTCCTTCAACATTCATGTCTGGTATCCTCAGTGTCATTTTTTTCCTTAATATTATTTTTTATTTATTTATTTATTGCATTAAGAATCAAATCAGCTCAAATGTGGCAACAATGTCAGAGACACTGACATATATATAGACAACTTCATGAGCTCATCATTTGAACTGGATTTAAGAACTGAAGCTAAACCAAAGTCATATTTTACAACAGCTATCAACAGATATGTGTATGCATATTACAAGACAATACTGTATAAAAGCCTTGAGTTGATATTAGCCAAATGAACTCAGCCCATCTTTTCATCTTTAAAATAATTCTCCTTTACAGTCATAACCTTATCTTAGGAAGAAATCCAGCATTCCATGAAAGGTCTTTTGAATTACAAAAAGTGCATGTATGGTGCAATGGCACTAGGGGGAGCAATTTACACACACTTGGGCAAATTCTCTTGGGTTACAGCATGGGACTGCTATAATTGAACTTGGCTTCAAATATTATTTTTGTTTACTATGGATTTAATAAGGAATTCTGTTAAAAATTTAACAAAAAACAGTGTGTCGCTCAGCTGGTGGATTTCACACGGACTGGTTCAGATGAGACAAATGGAAGGGTAAAATACAGTGAGACAAATGGTATCAAATTCAGATCTATCAAGCAAGGGAATTATGAATTCATAGCATATCACCAAAGTGTACAAATAAGCCTTAAACCTGGGTAAACCAGAATCACCCGTCTTGTGCTGTCCACACTCTGCAAGTGTTTGCTTTGACAGAAAAAGTGAATAATTTTCTGTCCTACCCTTTTTGCTTTCATCACATCACATGATGCTGTGCAAGAGGATGAGAAAATAACTCATAATCACAGTTTACCATCATGCCCAATATTCATTTGGTGCCACAAAGAAACTGCTTTCACAACTCGAATCAACAAGTTTCCCAGTGTGAGATCTTTAATAGTGACACATAAACACCATTAAACAGATTTGTTGGGATGGTGATGTGATTCATAATGTGTTAGTTAATGTCAGTCATGATGATAATATAATTTTGAAATACCTAATGGAAAATTGTATCCATACTGAGCATGCCTTATATTAAAGCTGATCTGTCCCTTTCACTATGCAGCATCTGATCTTGTTACAGGCAGCAATGTGCCCAGATTGGGTTGATATAAAGCACACCTGTAACTACACATCACACAGGCTAAGCAGGAACTTAATCGTATATTTCTATCATAATCGTGGATGTGTAATTATTCCAAAGATTTTTTTTTCCTTTATTTTTTCCTCACTGTTTGTCAGAACCCATCTTTTTCCCTAAAAGGCAATGGTATGGGAACTTGTGAGTATATGGTGTCACATCATACCCAAATTTAAATAGCAGTGCATTAAATGACCACATCTGAAAATTTTTGAGGTGTTGTTTAAACCCTGCTCTGTTGCCCCGTGGGTGATGTGGTTTAGTCGTTAACAACAAGAAGGTTTCTGGTTCATATCGGTGCAGAGTTTGCATGTTCTCCCAGTCACTGAGTGGATTTCCCACAGTCCAAAGACTTGCATGTTAATTGGTTAACTGGTGATTCGAAGCAGTTACATTTCACAGAACAGGGCTCTGTATTAATGTAGTAGTAAATGTGGTTTGTAGTTTAAATTTTTTTTAAAGCAGTTAGTAAAACTAAAACATGGCAGCCCATTTCTGTGACAATGTGTAAAAATCCCTCTTGCTTTAGTGCAGATTTTAGCCTTATACTGTAGTCATGTTGCTGGGTCTGTTTATTTGTGACCTGCAAAGACAACTTTCTATAGCACAGTATAAACACTCCAATGCAAGCAACTGTACAGAGGGAACAGCTGAAATGGATGAGTGAAGGAAACCAAATGCAAGGCACAAGAGCTCACTGATCAACCAGTTTTATGTTGGTGAAAATGACATAAATCTTACATATTCAATAACAAAAAAATATCAACCCATCAACTCATTGGGGATTTCTTTTTTCTGAGGAAACATCATATTTTTGGAAGGATGGTGTTCATGCCTCCAATGGGGCTCAGAAGAAAACATTGGAAAATGTATTCCTAGAGCCATGAAACTCCTCAGGAAGACTGCAGGTTTTTTTGGGGGGGGGGGGGTTTGTTCGTTTGTTTCGTATAGTATCATAATGTAAATCTTATTTTTAAACACACAGTAAAAGACATAAATATGTGGATTTTATGGGTATGTTTTATGTAAAGAAATATTACGAAATAGATGCAAAAGAAATGTTGAGAAAAAAATGTAACTTTATGACATTGTCACATGTGTATGTAGAAATCTACTAAGTATCCCATTAGTGTTCCATTAGATAACGACCTAATTAATCATTTTTATTTATTTAATTTCGTTGGGTTTTTTTAATCACACATGATTAGAAACATTTACAGTGAAAGAGATGAAAGTCAAGGTACAAAAAATATCTAACAATGCATAAGAGTTGCATAAGTGTCCAACAAGTAAACAATCTATATGTGGTTCAGTGCTGTGTGTACGAAGATACACACCACACTCGTGTATTAAAGTTACCTGCTGCTTTAAACCCACCCTATTATCATTATTATTATTATTATTATTATTATATAATGTTACAGCAGTGGAGTCCATACAGGGGTTCCCCATTCACAAAGCCTGTCTGAAGGTACGGAGGGCGGAGGGAGGGAGAGGGAGAGAGAGCGAGAGAGGGAGAGAGGGAGAGAGAGAGAGAGAGTTGAGGCATCCCTTCTTCACTTGGCTGCATTCGGTTTACCGACACCGGAGAAGCGACCATGCTGTGGAAACTAGTTGAGAATGTCAAGTATGAAGATATTTATGAGGTAACGTTACCGTCCAGCTATTTGTGACTCGGGGGAAATAGACTAAATGAAGTTATTAGACATGCTTTTGGAGTTCATTTGTTGGATGCTGTTGAGTGAAGTGTTTTCCACGAGGCTTTAAGGCCTCGTATTTACGTTGCGGTGACTGTGAATATGAATTGGAGAACCATTTGGCACATGACAGATTTATTCAGGCATAAAACGGATTAATTTGTGCTGAAATGTTTTCAAGTGCTCACATTATTTTAAGCTGTGCTTGTCGCTGTGGTGCAGTGTTCAGTTTTGGTACATAAAATATGTGACACTGCCTACATGAGGGTTGTAATCAGTCAGATTTTTACTTTGGGCTTTGGGGTAAATTAATATTTAAAGCAATCTAAATATCTTTTTTAACATAATAAAAAAAGAATAAGGTGCAAGGACTATAAGTTCATTCCCAGGACCTCAACGTGACCCAGTAACTAATGAAAAGCTCATTTTGACATTTTTAAATTACAGCGAAAGACAAATAAGGTGGAGAACCGCTGTGTCAGAGCAGGGTGATGATGTGTAGCCTATGGAGTATGTAAATGACTTGGCTTTGATCCCAGAACAATCATTTTAAAAAAACGGTGAGGGGAAAGGAGGAAGAAAAAAGTGAGAAATACGACGCGCGCGGGGGCGCAAACGCTGCCCCGGCTCGCGCTGAATGGGCTCGAGCACAAAGCAGACGAAGAAAGGGTATAGCTCGCGAGGCCCCTCGGCTGAGCCCGGTGGGAAGCCCTTGTCTCGTGCCACACATGTTTTTTCTCCCACGGCGCGAGGGAGGGGAGGCTATAATGTTGTTAAACAAGTCACCCAAGAGGGCAAAGAGGAGAGGCTGAACGGTCTACAATGCAAAGTTTAATCGCTGCCTCTGAGTTCACACGAGCCCCTCACACGTCTTGCCTTGTCTCGGGTGTGCGTTTGCTTTCGGTTGGCAGCTGCAATATGACTTGAGCTGCCTTGAAATTTCAAGAGTGTGAGTGTGGTGGGGTGAAGTTGGGGTGAAAAGTCAGAGTAAAATCTGAAAGTGGCTAATGCGCTCTTTTGCGGTTACTGTGGGTTTATGCGTCAGCTCAAAGTTCTTTTCTCTTCTCTCTTTTTTTTTTTTGCTTTAGTGCCATTTCCGCTTTGTTTGGCGTTGACTAACGTAACTTGACAACCGGGTGTTAATCGTCTCATAGTCGACCCAACAAGGCCTGTTTTTATTGCCATATTGTCTTCTATTGGTTTCTTTAACGTAAAAAGTCTGTTTGCACAGAAATTATTTGCGCAAAAGTGTCTCCACTGGCAAGAAAGTGCGCTTTATTGCGTCAGCTTTTACACATAAAGGGGCCCCAGAGCGGTATTTTATATGACAGAGGATTCCTCACGGGTCTGGATACCCTGTTCGTTTTCTCCTGCGAGAGAGAGTCCTCTTTCAATCTCCTGCTGTTCGCGCGTCGTTTCGGCTCTCCACGGAATTTCAACGTCACTCACGGTTGCGCGAAAGGCTTCACGCTCCATGTGTCGCCAGTCCCCTGCCTCGCGCACATTAATATTCCTGTAAGTCTCAGTCATGAATAACAATTACACCGTATACCGGGGGTAGGGGAGGGAGCTCGGTGCTCACGCTCAGAACAGCGGCAGCTCCGGGCGGAGGAAGGTTCTGTATGGAGTTGTAGATCGGGCCGTGCCTGCAGATACTCTTCATTCTTACCTGGAATGATTTTGGCTGTATCGGCCCTACACGCTCCGTCCTACACCGCTATTCTACCGTGAGCCCGCTTGTGATACACCGGCAGAAGGTTTACAGATGTTAGTTCATCCTTACTCCACCGCGGTGAGTTTTCTTCTGAGTATTTCAGAATTCGTTTGCGCAAACGGTGAATCCCATAGATATGGCTGGCAGGTTTTTAGTTGTGAGACAGTTTAATTTAGGCTGTGACATTTTTTTCCTCCAGGCTCTTATGTGTTTTTGTTCAGGAGTTTCAGTGCCAGTTAAGCTTCTTTGGCTACATCACCAGAGGCAATTTGCAAAATGATCTTGGGCCTTCGTTTCTTTAAATTGTACTTGCAGTTCTACAACTGGTTCAATTTTTCCTGTTCTTTTCTGCATCCTGTTCAAGGACCGGCATGACGGCGTCTCGAGCCACAGCTCGCGGCTGTCCCAGCTGGGTTCAGTGTCGCATGCGGGACCCTACTCCAGCGCGCCACCGCTGTCTCACGCGCCTTCCTCGGACTTCCAGCCGCCGTACTTTCCTCCGCCGTACCAGCCGCTCGCTCACTACCAGAGCCAGGATCCGTACTCCCACGTCAGCGACCCATACTCCCTGAACTCCCTGCACCAGAGCCAACAGGGAGCATGGGGAGCCCGTCAGCGGCAAGACCCCACGGGGGACCGGATGGAGAGCTCCGCTCTGCTGGCGCAGCCTCGGGCCTCGCTGCCCCAGCTATCCGGGTTGGACCCACGGCGGGACTACGGAGGTGTAAGACGGCCTGATGTGCTTCTTCACTCAGCTCACCCCGGACTGGAGCCTGGTATGGGAGACGGACTGCTACACGGGCTGCACGGTATGGAGGATATTCAGGTAAGTTAAAGGCACAGCTGAGATTTGCAGAGATTGAATGCACATATAACATATAACAGACAATGGCAAATCCTCAGACTTGAACCATCGAGGAGAAAATTCGCCCTACTTTTATTCACAATTTATTGAATAGTTCATAGTTTTTAGATATAAACAACGTACATTATAACGGTGAATTTTCCAATTTCCCCTGACAACAAAACACTTCAATTGAACTAAAACAGACACATTTACAACAACCAAAAATAAGCAATAAATAAAATGGAAACTAATTTTCACTGGAAGAAAAAAAAGGATATATGTTGACAGTTATCTTGTTCATTGTCTACGCATGACTCTCGTGCCTTTAGAGTTAAGGTCAGTGAACTTGGGGCAGCTCCCTCAGGGCTGGATGCTCACAGCAGCTGTAGCCAAACGGAAATGGCTCAAAGCTTAAAAAAGAAGAAGAAAAGAAAGACTTGAGATACCCAGGAAAGCCTTTTTTTTTAAATCAAAAGAGAAACATATGTTTGCAAATAAAGCATCATAAATCTGGCTTTAGGCAGTAAATTAAATGTTCCTCGCGTTTTATTTAAAATTTCATTTTAACGTAGTTTAACACGTTAGACATAGTTTTCAATGAAGATAACAAATTACGCAGATTAAATGACATTCAATTATAACAAAGTAAAGAATATTTTTTACTTTCGTTTTTAACGCAATATCTATTATTATTATTATTATTATTATTATTATTATTATTATTATTATTATCACTTGCTGTTTATTTTCTTTCTTAGAGTCTTGCTTTGCTGCTAAAACGCTATAAATTCACAGAGCGAGATACTAAAGACTTAGTGAAATAGGTTTATTGTAAAGCTGTGTAGGATTTTCATTTTCTACTCGTTTCCCCCCTCAGGGCACAGCCATCACGAATTGTTTGCCATTTAACCTCCACAACAGAATCTCATTTCGGGCTTTCCGTGTTTGTGTTTTGCATTTATTAACCCCATATAAATTTGTTTTTGTATATTTGTTTCTTTGTATTTGGCTGTGACGCATTCGTGACAACACCCGGTCTATTTAACAATTTATTTGGCAAGATGATGAATGACACTGATGAATGATGGGGGTTTGAATGTGTGGGAATAGCTGCTTCTAACCACGTCGTGATGAATGAAAGCACTGCATTATGAGCTAGATTGGACCGATGTCTGAAAACAAATAGCTCAACCGCCCCCTCCTTTTGAAACCTAACATGAATCTTTTTTCTTTTTTTCTTTTTCTTTTCTTTTTTGCTGGACTGTGTGATTGAGGCTTGTCAGGTAAATCACTGGTTAACTTTGTGTACAGCAGGGTTGAATGTTTTGCATTTATCCCCTCTCTTTTTTAAACAGACCGCTGATGACACCAACGGGACGAGCATCCTGGATCAATCAGTGATAAAGAAAGGTAGAAACACACATTCTCTCTTTAATACAAAGACACACATCTCTGTTCTCTAAGCAATGTGGCCTTACTTAAAAAAAATAATGTATAGTAATAATTGAAGAATATCACAGGTGGAAAGAGGAAATACGCGCGCTCTATTCTCAAGACAATTTATTTGGGTTTCTTCACTCCTGGGATGTTTGGATAGGTTCTTATGAATTATAATGATTTATTGTATGGATATGTGTGTGTAACCTCCGGCCCAGTCCCTCGGGAAATGTCATGATCAGTATGGTTGTGACCTTAACTGGAAAAGGCGTTCTCGCCGAGTCTATTCATGGAGTTTCTCGTATTTTGGGGGCCGGGATGAGGGGTCTGAAGCAGAGGTAACGACCCTGGTATATTGACTATCAGGCAGTGTGTCGCTGACAGGCTGCCACGCTGCCGCTCTGATGATGTGCGGTGATTTAGTTACGGGATGTTGAGTGACTGAGCTCCCCGCGGGGCATTTAAGCCGCTGATGTAATAAATGGCATCGCTCACGGAGATCTCGTGAGCTCGTTTAGAGCTAATCTGCGGCATTATCCCCCGTGGAGCCATCAAAACCCCCTCGCACTGGCCCTTATATGCGCGCATCCACGAGGCAGGCTGGCTGGCGGTTTCCCCTTTACTTCACGACATTAACAAGAGCATTAGCGCTCGGGATGAAGAAGCATCCAGTGCTGCTGGTGGGTGTTAAACCGGCCGTGGAGAAAAGACAGGGAGGTGGTTAATGCGATTTGAGAACGTGAGCCAATCAACAATCGATAACGCTGTAATGAGAATGTCGCGCGACATTAAATAACAGCAAATGCCCGGCACGTGGGCGCTTCATTAGGCCAGGGCCGCCCCCTGAGCGCGCGTGGTCTCACTGAGCAAAGTTTGGCACAGAGGAGTGATGTAAAGATTTCAAACTTGTGCCCCCTGAATGTGAAAACATGTTATGTAAGAAATCCACTCTAACCTTCCTCTTTCAGTCCCCATGCCACCCAAGAACGTGGGCTCCCTGATGCTCGGTAAGGACGGGCTGATCGGAGGAGTGACCGTGAACATAAACGAGGTGTTCTGCTCGGTACCAGGCCGCCTGTCGCTGCTCAGCTCCACTTCAAAGTATAAAGTGACCGTAGGTGAAGTGCAGAGGAGACTGTCCCCGCCCGAGTGCCTCAACGCCTCCTTGTTGGGGGGCGTGTTGAGAAGGTACGGATGTAGCCTTAAAGCATGTTGACGCACTACGTGGAGTTCAGGAATAACCTCTAGAAACTATGAGGAAAATATTTGTGTGCATTTAATTTGCAGGAGCAGTTATTAATGAGACTACGAGAAGCATGAAAAGCTATGCCATATAGATTTTTTTAACATTAACTGGGAGACGAGATCAAGCTAAATAAATGTTGTCCAGAGCACACATTAATACATTGTTTGTTAATTTGGAGCGATTTATGACATTTCGCAAACATGTGTGCGCCATAACTTTTACTTTAAATACAGTTCATATGCTTTCCTCCTTTTTTCTGCAGAGCAAAGTCTAAAAACGGTGGGAAATGCCTGAGAGAAAAGCTGGAGAAGATTGGACTGAATCTACCTGCTGGGAGACGCAAAGCTGCCAATGTCACACTACTAACATCTCTCGTGGAAGGTGACCGACTAATTTTTTGGTGATAAAAGCCAAATCTTTATTTAAATTTTATTTTTTATTATTGCTTTCAAGAGTTTCAGGATTCCCCTTCTGCTTCCCCCTTACACCGCCACAACTCCCTGTAACTGGATTTCTGGCTATGAGCACAACTCAATATAGTGTCATTTATCAAAAAATAGATAAGAAAAATCAACTTTTTTTAAGTTCATATCATGTGAAAACTCGAGAAAAAAATATATGAATTCTTTTATTCATAAAATGTCTGTTAAAATGTAGCCAGGGAAATATTCATTGCCGATAGATGTGTTTGAGGCTGCTAAATTAACGGATTAAAGACTGGAGGTTGGGCCATCCCTTTGGCTACACCAACATATAGACCGAGTGCCTGTGTCTTACTAAAAACAGGTAACGGGAATTTACTTTTTAAAGAAAGTATTTCTTTTGAGTGATGACGACTTACTTTTAAATGTATAAACTGCACGACTGTTTTATTCGTGCCTGTACAGTATAACCCAAAATAAAGTGGATCATTGTAAATATTAATTAGCAAGTAAAAGGTACTAATGTTTAATCTACACGATAAAAACAAAAAAAAAACAAAACTTAAAACACTTTAAGTGTTTTTGAGTCAGCTGAGAGGACAACTGTGGAAGGGTTCTGCCTAAAACGATACGGCTTTTTGTCAGTGACGTTAATGAGTTAAAAAAAAATTATAATAAGAATAATTAAATGACACCTGACAATACTCATACTTTTTTTGAAGCCAGTATCTCGTGAACCGAAAGATCTTGTTCGTTTGTATTTATACTTATATTTACAGTTGCAATATATAACACATCTAATACCTTCCCCCACAGGTGAAGCGGTCCACCTGGCTCGGGATTTCGGTTACATCTGCGAGACGGAGTTTCCCACCAAAGCCGTGAGCGAGTACCTCAACCGCCAGCACGCGGACCCCAACGAGCTGCACACGCGGAAAAACATGCTGCTGGCGACAAAGTGAGTTTGATGGAGCGTTTGATTAGATTCTGTTCTCTCATAGCATTTATGGGTGTTTTCTCTCATACAGGCTATAGACTGTCTGCACTGCATCATATAGAAGTGGATGGAGGATGATGATGGGATTGAAGTGCGAGAACATAATGCTGAATTATAATTCAAATGACATTTTTAGGTATTAGGACACATTCAGACACAGCAGGACATTGTTGAAAGTAAGGTGTCAGAAAGACTGGGCCCTAAACCACCTTGCAATACTTAAAGTCAGCAAAGAAACAAGGAGTAAAAATCCAACAAACAACAAAAGAGCAACAAGAGAAATGAAGTTAAATGTTTGGGTTTTTTAAAAGTCCAATATGTCTCAGATGCTTCTAATTCAGACTTCTTGTTGCAATTTAAATGTTTCAGATTTTTCCCATTAGACAAGGTTTACACATTATTACTGCCTTTTGGTAGCATTTCTGTTGTCCGTGTGTTTTGTTGTCCATTAAAATTGCATAACATTTACACATGAATTCTGAATAGCACAGGGTAATCACTTTCTACAAATAGGTACATTTAGGGAGAATTAAATTATTATGAAATTAAGGCCAGTCTCATTTCCCGAGGTCTTTATGGTCCATTTTAAGAAAGCCAGAGGGTGTGAACCCCTGCTATACTCTGTGCCTTATCCTATAGTCCACTCTGCCTTAGTGGCATTTGGAGAGGAAATTGTGATATTTTTTTAATGAAACCCACTGAACTATATCTAACTTGTATTTAAATGGCTGACTGGAAAAAAAAACTGCAATGCAAAAAAAACAGGGCAGTTAAAGTCAGGTCAAGTATTTGAGAAATGAGCTAAAATAAAGCCAAGAATCTAAAACAAAATTAACAAGACATCGGTTTTACCCTTTTTATCAGGACAAATTGTGCACACATTAGCTTCCTTACAAGCAGCTTTTTCACAGAATAATCTTGAGGTGAGGTGGGGCACTATTAACACAGCCTATAAACACAAACCCTGATGTTTCTATATCTGACCTCAGTTTCTGGTCTTAGAGATAATCTGTTTTATTTGCACTTTTGTAAAGTTACTTGTACTGATATATTTTTTATCAATAATTAGGAGATCCTGGAATTTAATTAAGGCTCTTCTGAGTGCACATGGGCAAGATAGGTTTTTTTTCTAAATAAGTGTTGAAGATTTGAAATTAATTTATAAAAGTGGACTTAGTGGAATTAGAGTTCTTCCAAGTCCTCCACTCAGGAAGCTTATATTTTTAGCTTGCATAAGTGTTGTTGTCTGCTGGCCTGCATAAACCATCTGTCCGTCTATGTGTGTGTGTGTTTGTGTGGTGCTCAGTATGTACAATGTGTTTGGTGGTGGATGTCTGATGCTCAGATTGAAACCTGTTCCAATACTGTGCATCAGTGCTGCCTGTTAGAAATTCATTATTTAGCAGTGGAGTGTTTCAAGTCGTCAGAAAACAACAGCGAGAGCCTTGAGTGTAGCCCGGGGTGGCGGCTTCTCCTCTCTACTCCCCTAACCCCAGCTGGGCTCAGCCTGCACAGCCTGTCACTCATTTGCTGGAGCTCTGCCCTTAGGCCGCTTACAGGGTGTGTGCGCACGGGCTGTGCAAGTATGAATCTGTGAAAGGGGGGAGGAAGAGGGAGAAGGAGGTCTCTTGAATTTAAAATGTGGGCCTAAAACCAGGGGATGATTTAACAAGGAGAACTAGGTGAATAGGTTATTTTCTTTTACAGTTGCATTTGAAATCCAATGAAAAATTAAGATCCGTGTTACTAACCACACATTCTTATATCTAAATATTAGTTATTCATTTAGAAAACTCTTAATCGGATGATTTTTGCATTATTTTCACTGAAGGGGTATGCATTTTCTCCATTATAGAAATATGTAATATTTGAAATTACCCTAGTTTCTCTGGGTTCTGCTATATCACTGTATTTCACATCCTCATAGATCAGAATGACTGATCTTTGAGAATGATTGAATTTACATACAATTCAATTGTACTGAATTGTATGTAAATTCAATACACGTTTCAAGTGTCAAAAGTAGTTAGGAAGAAAATGTTTATCTTCTCTACAAAAATAGGGAAATGGGAATGGTAAAATGCTTATAATATACATAAAAACACAAACACCCATGCTAGAACTGAACTCATGCTCTCCCTGTGTGCAGGTGATAATCACAGACTGCTTTTATGTTCATGCTGTGTTCATGAGAGTTAAACAAGGCAAAACTGAAAGAAAATATGTAAGGGTTCAAGGGGGGAGCACTGGGAATTTAATTCAAAAGAGTTTAAAAAATAAAGGTATAAGCATGATTTTTTTTCCCTTAAGTCATAATACGGTTAATTTTTGTTCTGTTAAGTTTATTCATTGAACACAATCAAAAGGGAGTCGTCAGAGTGGTGGGTTTTTCTCTAACATTACTCTGTGACGTTTAGGTCATTCTGAGTGATGATAAGTAACCTTAGCCTTCATCCTCATACTATGGAAATATGTGAATTTAGCTTTTGAAAAATGTTCTCCGAGTCTAAACATTTAGTGACAAAAAAAAAAAAAAACCTGTAAATTTCAATTTAGAGGGATATGATTACACAACACTAATGATGGCTACTATCAATTTGTTCTAAATAAATAACACTGAATGGAATTTTAAAAATACACACACACACACACACACACACACACACACACACACACACAATCATCTTCCTCTTCCAATGCGTTACATTTTAAAATAAGCTTCAATTTTTCAAATTATAAAATGAGCTGTTTTATGTATTCTTTCCTTTCTGGAAAGGTGGGTAGAGCTGTGTCACCTTTAGGAGCTGCTAAAGAATTTCATTAGTCTGGCTTTTGGAACTGTTCTGAATAATTTTGGGGGTCTTTTCCAAGTTCGCATCTATACAGTTTGCTTTGCATTATTTCAGCCGTCTACTAAACTGCTGAAAACTTAATGCAGCCTACTCGGTGCACAGCGCTCTATTCTGCAAGCAGTTTTAGTTTGAGTGGTATTGCTTTCATTTTAGGGAAGTCTAAAACTAACATTGCAGTTTAGCATTCATGCCTCCAACATTACTGTCTTTGAGCTGTGTTTCAACAGGGAAGTGGTTGTCCCACTTTTTTTTGATGTGAGCCTTTCAAAAGCTGGGGGGGGGGGGGGGGGGGAATCACATTCTACACCCCACACTTTTAAAAATAAAAAAATGATCCAACTTGAATTTTAGTTTGATAAAACACTGCACAATTGTGTCAGCAAACTCAACAATGAAATTAGTTTTATACCACCACCCCCACCCCCACCACCCCGGTCCTCCTCGCCCCACCTGCAGTGGTTTTATGACCCACAGTTTGAGAACCACTGCTACAGGGCATGATTTTCCAAAAATGTGAAAGTCAAACCAGCATGGAGATTTGAGTCAATTTGTTTCTTTTTGCAAACACTGAACTGTGAAATAGCAACATGTGGTTCCAGCATATGAACTGATTGTATTCACTGCGGTTTCCAGAAGAGCTGGAGGAAAGTCTGCAATCAATGCAACAAAATTCCCTCACTGTCACTGAGGAAGCTCTCAGTCTGCTCTTGGGGGACATTTAGTTACATTTTGCAATTAGGCATGCCTGCACAATTTACATCTGGAATGGGACTCAGAAAGTCTTAAGTACTGTAGGATCAGGTAAAGTGTTATTTACTTTATAAAGTTCTAGTGTTAAAAATGCCTACAAAGAATTTCAATGATCAAAATTCAAATCTAATTATGTGCAGCTAATGTTTTGGGGCCCCAAGGAAGTCTTGGGCTCTGAGGGATGTTCTTTATTGTGCCTGTGTGGTAATTTTCGAATATTGGCTTTTAGAGATTTTTAATATGATGTTGTCTGCTCTGCATTTTGTGTCAGCTTTGTCATTAATAACATTCTTGAGGAAATCCTGAATAAATCATCAGTGTTTTGTTTTAATGACAGCAAACTGGCAGTTATTTGTCATATATCAGCTTTCCAAAAACCCTTTTGGGGAAAGCCTAAGATGATGCAGAGCTCCCTCCTGACGTCTTGTTGTGTCTTCTCTCCTGCAGACAGCTGTGTAAGGAGTTCACAGACCTGCTGGCCCAGGACAGGACTCCCCTGGGCAACTCAAGGCCCACCCCCATCCTGGAGCCTGGCATCCAGAGCTGCCTCTCCCACTTCTCCTTAATCACGCATGGTTTTGGTTCGCCCGCCATCTGCGCTGCACTCACCGCCCTGCAGAACTACCTCACCGAGGCTCTCAAAGGACTCGACAAGATGTTTCTCAACAACCCTCCCAACAACCGGCACGGGGATGCTGGCAAGACCGGCGACAAAGAGGAGAAGCAGCGGAAATGAAGCAGGAGAAGGAGGGGAGTGATGATCGAGAGCTGAGAAGGAGGCAGACACACAGACAGAGGCGTTACACCGTTACTTCTAGCTTTACACCCCTGCGACTGACCTGCCACACACGGGGCTGAGGTGGAGGAGGAAGGGGAAGGCACGGCAGAGAGAAAAAGGCAGAGAAAGACACCCGTGGGCCAGTGTCAGAGAGCACAGAGGGATTTTTCATCTGTGTTACGTTCTTTTCATTCCCCTGAGGACATGGTGGTTACTGTGTTACATTCATTTCGCTCCCCCTGCCTGCATCCTGTGAGACTGAGATGCTGTGAGCAGCCAACAAACAACATTGTGTCTGTGTGCCTGAGTGAGTGTGTGCCTGTCTGTGTGTGTGTGTGTGTGTGTGTGTGTTTGTCTTCACACAGAAAAAGCATTGTGAGATTGGGTGATGAGCAATCTATATGTGAAACAGGGTTGTCTGGTTATTTAACACAAGAGGAGGGAGAGGAGGGGAGGTGTTAATTTATGTGTGTAAATATTTATTTATATTAATTTAAATGGATGGTTGTGTAAATAGGTGCGCCAGCTATTTTGGAGTAGGCCTATTAATCTGTGATTTGACCTTTGTGAGCCGTTTGGGGGACAGGACTCATCCAGTGTTTTTCTGTTCTTATAGAGCTGTTGTCATGGTGCTGATGATGGGTAGACATGCTTCTAATTGTCCAGTGATTTCATTTCTATCATATTGATAATAAACCATGTGTTTTATTATGCGAGGTGTGCAGCCTGCGCCTTTTCTCCAGGAAAATTCCAAAGCAGAGTCTCAGTAAAGGCTGGGGTTCAACTTGTATTCATTTGTGTCATGAAATATTGAAGAAGAGCAGCTTTCCGGAAGAAAATTCAACTTTCGCAATGATCGGAAGTGGATTGATGCCAGGATTTTAACACTGTTGTTCACTGAGTAATAAGTCAGATTCACAGGTCAGGCATCTTTGGGTGTAGGAAGAAAAAAAGACTGATATCTGCTAAATGGGGGCCAATGAAAACACCGAACCACTCAAATAAATGACTGGCTACACTGACAAATTGTATTCCAAATTTTAGAGATACATTAGCATCAAGTTTCTCCGTCTTCTTCCCTTTCAATTTTGTGTTTAGTGTTTTGTTCACTCTAAAAGGATAACACAACAAAACTCACTACCTTAGAGATTATCAATGGGTACTGATTTAGCTATGGGAAGTTTCGGACCTTATCTATAACAAGAGATACGCGTGTCAATCATATTGAATACATTCCTTAAAAACAGTTGAATGGCACACGACTCTGCTAACATCTGTTTTTAACTTCTTTTTTTTTTACTATAGGATTAAACTGAAAATATAGAAATCTGGGCCAACAAAGGAGACAAAGGAACTTTACAATGCAATTCCCTCAAAAATTAGAGACAAATCAATTCACAGCTTTCCCCATCTTCAGAGGAGAAATAAACACAACTTTTTACAAGAGCAAAACGCTAAAAGACCAGCATTATTGTTGCAGTTGTGAGGTGATTTAAGAGCTTCAAGTAGATTCCAGAACAGAAAAGCCCTTACTCTAGGGCCAAGATAAGCAGTTAAGGTTAAGGTGTGTTAGGCCCTAAAGGTCCCCTGACCACATTTCTGGTAAACTATATTTTCTCCCATTTAAATATTACGGATTTAAATTGCAAAGGGGTATGACACTACATGTATTTCTCTTAGTATCTTTATCTTTCTGCCAGGAATAAAACGAGAAAACTGCTGGACTTACGGATATTTAAAGGCACAACTTTTGCAACTACAAATAAAAAAGTCAGCATATAAATTCAAAAAGAGGGATGGAGCCACTTTAATCCTAATTAACCAGGCATTAAATCGGCCTGTGAGTGCATAACTGCAAGTTAATTGTTTGCTGTTTGGTTACACCATCTGGAGTTGTAATGCTAATTGAGGAGGGCAGGTTTTATTTCTTTAATGAACTACATATACTCCCAGAAACTGCTGATTATTGATTGTTTTGTGGTCATGAATATTATATACCCTTACAGTAACATTCTTATTATTATTATTCATGCTGTTATTGCTGTTTTATTATTCTATAAGTAATAGCCTTGCGAGGTTTAAAATGTCCATATATTGCAACAAGGTCTGAAAACACGCCCGCGCGCACGCACATGCACGCACCATGATGGATACTGTCTTATTCCAGGGAGATAATTGGCTGTATTTTCCAGCCAGTGAGGCCCTTTTTTTCAGAGAAAGGCTTCTCTCTCACACGCGCACATGGGGAACAGAATCGTGCCTCGCGGGCTCGCTTCTCTTCTGCGGTGAGGATCTACCGCCGGTGTGCTAATGACGAGTGAGCGCGAGACGCGCAGCGAAAAGCAGAGAGGGCCACAGAAAGAAAGCTAATGAGAAAAAGAGACAGTGGAAGGAAGAAAATAAGGCAAGAGAAAGGGAAGAGAGGGAGCCCGCGGGCTCACTGTGACCCGTAGAGTGGAACGCTGCGTGACGCAGGTGCAGAGTTCAGCACCCGCATGTCCGCGAGCGATTCCCGTTCAACAAAGGCAGGAAGCTGCTGAGCATCAGTGGCCACAAGAACGGCAGGTCCGCTGGAAAAACAAACAAACAAGCCAAAAACAACAAAACAACAAACGCGAGGAGAAACTTGGCTTTTAAACAAATTAGCTCAGACCGCACCATAAGTGTGACAGCGTCGATTTAAATAATAATTAAAGGCACGCGATATAAAATAGTTTAATTGAATTTTTAATGTCACCCTACATTGCACCGTTAATCAAAAACGATAGACTGTTTCGAATGATTCGCAGCAGATGGTTCACTGTATGTCCCACAGTTTTAAGGACCAATATCTGAAAACAAAAAGTATTGCTGAATTAATTTATAACAGGATTAAACACGATTGCACTGGACAAAGGTGTGCAGTAGGTGTGACAAGTGCAGCACTGGTGCTGAAAAAATTATCTAAACAGCATAAAGACATGGCAATAAAGTAAAATGACATACAGAAGAAAACAGTGCATGAAATGTGACTGTTTTATAGTGATAATTAACCCTGTATTTCTCTCCTTAAAACGTTACTTCAGGGGTTTTTTTTCCCATTGCCTACAAAGTTGGTTCTGTATATGGGGCCTTGCTTCTCTTGCTTTAGTTCAGGCTCTTCCTGTGGAGTTACTTTGCGTTTTTCTTTTGTCATATTTTCTAAGGAGTTTCCTGCACACAAATCAAAGATTGGTGTTTAAAATTATTTTTTAAAAAGGCATAAAGAAACAGATCAAATGTGTAGAATACGCAAAGAGAACTGAGAAGCCGCCGTTAATTAGAAATGTTTCTAAGATTAATAGAACTTGAGGTTAAGATTTATGTTTTGACATAACTGTGAGGATATAATTTTCAAAAAGTAATGGTATAGGATCAGTGCACTGTAAAAGTCTCAGAAAATAACAGTCATGTTTAAGCTGACACATAGCTGTACATGTGTCTAACTTCCATTTCTTAGAGATTTTTAATTCTTTCCCAACATTGTTTTTAATGTTATTTCTTGTTAATTAGTTATCATAGATGTGAAACAGTTTAAAGACGTACTAAAAATCATCACCAGATAGATTTTGTAGTAGTTTATGAGGTTTGTGTAGTGTTTTGTTTATCTTTAAAAGGTTACATATGAAATTTGACCAACCTGGAGACAAAGTGTGTAATGATGTCAAAAAATAAGTGTAAGCTATAACATTAGATGTGTGTTTTAGTCACATCTGTTACTGCTTACAAATATTTGAACAGTCTGTATGTTCCCCTCACATAATTCTACAGACTTCCATTTTAAAATACCTTATGAATACATGTGTAACATGATTAATATATAATTAAACTGAAAATGTATTTTTAAAAAAGAGCCAGGTTTACAGAGGAGACAGAATAATGTTCTAACGCGTCCCAGTCAGCTTCCCATATTCAAATAACAAGGCACTAAACAATTCAATTTTCTCACTATTTTCACACAAGAAATAATTTCAGCTTCTATAATAACTGAGCACCAGCATTATTGAAGTGTTTACAATATTGTTGTGATATTGTAGAAGAAATTTAAGGTGCTAACCTAAGGTCCAAGACAAAAAAGTTGGACGGGACAAACAGTTAAGACTGAGGTGTGTTAGGCCCTGAAGGTCCCCTAGCCACATTTCCATTAACACTCATTAAATTCATTAAATATCATAAGTGTAAATTGCACAATGCATTTCTTTGTTTGTTTCTTTTTTGTGCAGTTCTGCACAATTCTGTGATCACTTCTCAGTGCATGGAGGGTTCTCGAGCTGCTGAGCATTTAAAACTGCAAATAACCATCCAGGAGCTCGATACAATATAAATCACTTGTGTCTGATGAAATGGTGATAATGATAAGCAAAATTTATTTTTATGAAATTGTCAGAGGTAGTTACACGACTAGGGGGAGGTAATCCAGTTACGAACAGGAACTGAGATTATGAAGACAATGAGAACATTTGATAGATGCAAGTATGAGAGCAGCGCTGACAGTCCCTATATGCAGTTATGTCTGCATCTGGCTGCATCTGCCTGTCTGTCATTTTGCCAGGAAGTGAGCGAGGATGCCCCCATCAGCAAAGCCCCTCGGCGTTCTGTCACGCAATGGGCTGTAAAAATGCTTATCCAACACACACACACACGCGCGCACACACGCACGCTCAGGTTATCCAGCATGCAGACAGCCGAGTGCCGGTCGGGAGTAATTCCTGCTCGGGGCGCTGTGCTCCAGGCAAGGCAGGCGCGTGCTGGATATTTCATTATTCATTAATTTACTGTTTAACAAATCCTGTCATTACTGAGTCCGAGCTGAGTTCACCCACACACACACACACATACACAAAACACACACTTGCAGCAGCAGGGGTGTCAGGCGTGGCAAATCTGCCTGTTTGATCCCGGCCTTCTCAACAAACGGGGAGAGAGCCATGAATAATAAGAAACGCGAAGCCTCGCCGGAACGAGGGAGCGTGACACTGTCTCACAAAAAGCCCTTTAGCATGGAGCAAAGCTCCGCCGGGGCCTCACCCAGGGCCCAGGGTTCATCATATGAAAAGACAAAACAAACAGTTGGCACAGCCATGATCGATATAAAAGGCAAAGCTCCCACACACACAAAGGGCAAAAGTGAATTAGTCATGTTTGACAAAAGATGCTGCACTGTTTCCTTTCTGCACATGGAGGAGTCTAGCATGGCTGCTGTTTACTGTTTTCAACACTCACTCCACTAATGGGATAAGGATTAAAGCAGTGAATGTGTTTTTGGCTGAAGTCCCTACGAAAACAAAGAGGTATCTTCTCGAGCTTCCCGTGAAACAGTTGAACACAGGCAGAATGATGAACTCATGCGCTAGAATAATGACTTTTACTTTCCCTTTTCAGTCTAGTTCACTTAATTAATTAACGGAGGAAACCTCCAGGCTACAAATATTCATTATTTCACAGGAAGAAAAACATGTATCATAAATATTCTAATGATATATTTGTGTTGTAGAATTAAATTTTAGTCTAAATAACTCAGTAACTAAACTCATCGTGTCAGATAGTATGCTTTGCGGCTGGAGAAGGTGGAGAAAGGTGACAGACTCTTGGCAGTGAGTGCCACAGCGAAGGGATCAGACTCATGTTCGAAGGAGAAAAGATTGTATTTCTCAATCTGCTGCCCTCAAGTACGCTGCCGTCTGTGGGTGGCCATAGACTTGATGTCATTAACATGTGACATATGTAGAGCTGACTGGGAGTGGCTGGAGGCCAGTGTTTGTCTTCACCGCTGTTGTATCTGCAGGGCCAAGTAAGCAGAGTCTGGGCTTTGTCAGCACTCAAGCAGCCAGCCATCCAGGCCACTGTCTGCTGCTGTTGATAGTGAACACATTTATCAGTATGCATGACGGACAGCGGGCATGAATGTGTGTTTGCTGGTAGCTCAGGGCAGAAGTGGAGGGTAAGAGGGGGGAGGTCTGGCTGGTCGTTCCATCGGGGTGGGGTGTGGGGTTGGGGGGGGTCCTGGTTGGGCAGGGACACGGGCAGTCCGGGTCCCTTAAGGTTGGACTGAAGATGCTGAGTTGAAGTGACACAGCTGCTGCTGCTGCTGCTGAGGCAAGGCTGCCTCTCCAGACGGGTCAAGGTTACTCAGAGGAGAATACACTTCTGGAATATAGCTTGATGCACTCACTAACACAGAGACACCCACATACTAACACAAGAATATGAAGCAATGCTCCCTCTAAGCTAATATTTCGTGGGCAGGTACATCTAGTCACTTGTATTTCTATAGTAAACTTTTATATCATTTTTCACTGTAAATTTGCTAAGAAGCTAGTCAGAAATAACTGCAGCTTTTTGGCTAGTCCCAGCCTCGAACTATAGATGTATTCTCCAAGTCTAAGAAGAAAAGCCAACAAAGAAGGGCCTTAGACTGGCACTCTTTTTAATTTCCCAGCAGGAGGTGGTTCCTCTGCTTGCAAAAAGAGTTGTGATTCTATAGAAGTCAATGGGAAAACAGCCATCAGCTTTGTTCTGTGATACGAGAGCACACTCCACAATGACTTTATGGACTTGATAGCTAATTTCCAGTCATATTCAACAATACGTGAAGATATTTATGTAAATTATGGTATATTAGAGTCAAAAGGGAGGACAATCTGGGGCTGTTGGTAATCACAACTCATTTAACAATGATACACCCCCCTCTCGCCATGTCCAGCAAGATGAAGAAAATGCTCACAGAAGTTCTTTACGTTTTATCTTTCCTTTTTTTATTTTGACCATCTTTTCTATTGTGGTTCCTCCTTCTAAATAAGGTACCAGTCCTGCTGTTGTCATGTCTTCCCTTGTGGCTGAAGATGTGGCAGTATCGAGATATTCCAGAATAAATGGACTCCGTTACAGCACCATTTTGATTTCAAGAATACATTGAGTAGCAGGTTGTCACATGAGGGTGACAGGCAGAGAGAGGACCAAAAATGCAGACAGGCTTAACTCAACTCAAACAGCTTTATTGGTGAAGCTCCGGAAAGAAATACAAAACAACAATAAGCGTTGGCTAAACTGAAAACTAGAACTTACTGCTTACATAACTGAGCAAACAGTGCGCACACTAACACAAGGAGGGAATGATGATGACGTGACGAAAAACAGGGGAAACCGAGGACTTAAACAGAAATCAGGGATATCATGGAAATAGACACAACTGGGAAAAAGAAGGAGCAGGTGAACAGAATCAATTAATGGAAGAAAGCAAATCTGAACACAACACACACAGGAAACGAGACTATCAAAATAAAAGAGGAAGCTAACACTAAGACTAAGACAAATGAACTTGACAGGTCAAAGTATACACAAAGACAAAACTGACTAAACAGGGGAGATATCACAGAAACACAGACTAGGCATGGGGAACAGGAAAGACTTAATAACTAACCAGATCAGAATGAAAACATAACCTATGCAATGGTAATATCCAACCTGTAAACTACAACGTCAAACTAAAAACTGGGTACAAAACCTGGGATCATGACACAGGTTTCCACCTTTACCACTACTAGTTGCTTCATACAGACATTTGTTGTTTAATATAGCCCTACTTTCCAAACCATAACTAGATGCTGAAACGTGTGTATGCTAGCATTTTGTTAGCAAAACTGTCTTGCTCAGATAAAATAAACTGGTGTGTATGGGATTTAATGTGCACTGTTTCTATAGCCTGTGTTCATCATGGTTGTTACATTTCTAGCTGATAGACTGACAACTGATGAGTCTGCAGCATGCAAGTCCAAAAAGTCCACAAAAAGGGTCTCATTTTGCACTTATTTTGCTTACTAATCTTGCATTTGGCTACTGGCTTCAATACAAAGCTGGAGCCATGAGACTGTTAGCTTAGCATGAATGCTAGCAAAAGGATAAACAGCTAGTCTGCTATAATCAGTGATTTTGAAAAACTTGCCAAAAGTAAATAAGACAAAAACAGAGCTGAGATAAAAATAAGGCAGGGGTGGGGCTAAACCTAAATACAATCCATTAAATTCAGTTACAGTGAAAGTGTAATGCTTTTAAAGGTTCTAAAGCAAAACACTATGTAAAATAATCTGATAATTATTTTTGTCTTCTGTCATGAAAATATAAGATGAAGCAGAGAATTACAGCATTCATTTTACAAACTAATCTACCATTAATATGCGTATATTTGTTTGGCAAATGGAGCATCTGATTGGATATCAATCACCATACTGTGAAAGCTGAGCATTCTTCATTTGTTGGAATTTTAGAATATAAGACAGACTCATCTTCAGTCTCAGCAGCTAATATTAGTTTGTTTTTGCCATGAGGGCAATGACCTTTTTCTGACCCTAACTGAACAGTGTTCGGTGCCTTGATGTAACAACCCTGTTACCATCACTATTTGCCATAGACATAATCTCTCCCAGTCAAACACTTGTTTGTTTCAGCTATTGTCATTATTATATCATTATCCAATGAATAGGTAGTATACTGCAAATTTTGGTGTTGATCGGTACCAAGTAAATACAGGACCAGTACTGCCAATACCAGTAATGATATGGATATTTTAACTTATAAAGGCAGCTTATGTAGAAGACAGCAGTGTGTAGGGATGGGTATTGATAAGATTTTCATCATTCCGATTCCATTTTCGATTCTGTTTAACGATTCGATTCTTTATCGATTCTCTTATCGATAATTTTTTTTTAAAAAAAGGAGAACACTAAGGTCAATTAGCTTAGATCTTTGTTTTATATCTTCTCTTTGAACAAGATAGAAATTTAGGAATAACATGGCCTTACAAACCCAACAGTGAGATCTTAAGAGATCCAGCCTACGGCTCTTCAATGGGGTGTCACAGGGTCCCCAGGAAAAAAAAATTGTAAATGTAAAATAATAAAATAAATATTCTTCTGTAGCAATAACAAAGTATAACATAAATTATTCTGTAGCAATTACACAAGAATATCCAATAATGTCCCTGCCTACAATTAAACACATTCACTTACCGAAAATCGGGGGCATCTGCTGTGGCAAATGGGTTCAAGCCTTTTACCACAGACTTAGTCACTGCGCGGTGACATTCGTCTGGCCTGAATGGAGACGCTACCGGTAGACTGCAGCGACAACTGCTAGCATCTGAGCCAGCCAGACTCTGTCTGTCTCTCTCATCATGATCACCTAAATGCACAGTAATGGCAGGTTTTGTAATAAGGCAGATCGCACTAACATAATATGCACTGTTAGTTGATTATTTACCTGCCGCATTAACAGGAGAGGACGTGCAAACGTTACCGCTGCTGCTGGATTGAGGTTCACGAGTCCGGAGCGGAATTAAAAACATGACATTCATTTAAGGTTATCGCGTGTTTTGTGAGCAAATGCTTTTGCATATTCATAGTGTTTCCTCCCTTAAATGAAATATCTACTTTGCAAGTATTGCAAGTTGCCCTGTTGTCATCCGTTCTCGTAAAGTATAACCAAACTTTTTAGCGTTTGAGCCGCCATGTTTCCTGCCAGGTAAATGACGCTACGCAACGTGGTGACGTCATTTGGGGCGACTGGAATCGATAAGGGAATCGTTTGCAAAAATGGCAAACAATTCCAAGGAATTGAAACAGTGGGAACCGGTTCTCAACAAGAACCGGTTTTCGATACCCATCCCTAGCAGTGTGTCATGATTTATGAGGTGAATCATCATCAATTTGCAAATTCTGAACACATTTTAATGATCACTAAATCACTGTGATTTTTACCTTCCACAATAATTAGTTAACACAGTAAAACACAGCTTTTCATGTATTTTAAAATTCCTTTTTTTTTGGAAATGTACCTGCCTCTAAAGTACTCTGGGTCCGTTTCTGTTGTGTAATTGTACTATAAGGTTTTTTCATTTCCCTCAAAAACAAATACTTGAATTGAATAAAATAAAACAGTTTGACAAATTTCAGAGGGCTACATACTGAATGTAGAGGATAGTTGAAGGATATCAGTCATCTTACCACAGGCTACGATAACATCATATTCATTGAAGTTGAAGTTGTTGATGTTTTTAACTGGAAAAAATGCCTGTAAAATCTACTAATGGTAGATGGAGGTGTCTTAATCTAAAACAATTAAGGCATTACAGGAATATGGAAAGAATATGCAGTTTAGAAAAATCAAAGGCATCACAGTGGATCTGTCAGAGTTGAGGATTACTGCAGTAGATGTACATCACCTCGACATAACTTGAGCTTGTGTGTGCATTATTACCTCCCCATTTACCCTCCCCCACCGAAAGACACACAGTCCCCTGGTAGCCAGTTATTAGTTATTAGCTGTTGGAGGTATGCTGGGGTCATACCACTTACAGAAATTTCAACAGGGGGCAGGACCTCACTTTCAAAAGGAGAAAATAGGAGAAAAGACATGAGACAAGATATTGATCACAGATACGTATTTCAGTGAAGAGGAAGGAAATTAATACTTCGAAACCTCTCAGTTCATCTGTCTTCTTAACTGCTGAACTGCCAATCTGAGGACATGTGGGGGTTGTTCTGAATTCTTCCAATGTAAAACTTGATGGTATGCACTGAATGAATATAACATTCATACATTCAGACAGCAATTAAAACTGTGAAACTCAGTTTGTACTCTGTAATACTGTGAGCAGTGAGTTTAGCAAATATTTCAATGTTAGCTGATTGTCTTTCCTTGACTTTAGTCTTGGTTGAAAAGTGGTTCCAACATGAAAGTTGTGACATGTCAGATACATGACATCACCTGCTGGACCTCCTCCTTGTAAGCTTATACACATGAATTGTTTTATGTTATCAATTTCTTTATCAATCTACTTCCCCTCTCATCTTACTATTTGATCCAGACCCTGATCAAACCTGACTATAGTTTTTTTTATGCTACCATTTTTGTTGAAATTTAGATAGAATTTGCATATAAATCAGAGCAAAAAGCTTCCAGGTTGTTTTCATATTTTTAAAAAGCTTTGGACCTTGTGGAGTGACCATCTTCATGACACTCGCATGATTTGGGGATTTCTGTCTTTCTGTTTTAAACTCGTGAATTTGGATTCTGCTAGGCTTAAAGCTAGGGCTGCAGCCATTTTGATTGACAGCTGTCCTGACACAAGGAGATGTAGCTGATAGCTGTGTGACCTTACCTCTGAATTACTGAGCTGGAACTGTTTGTGCTGTTGCTGCCTTTTGGCTCATTATCTGACAAATATTACGAAGAAGTTCATGCTCCAATTTTGGTGACTCTTCTATTGTTAGTCTGCTACTCGGCAACAGTTAACATGTATTTGTGTCTGTGTGCTGCACCCGTACAGTTTCAGGATATTAGCAGATAACTTAGTACTTTAGTTCTGGCACCAAAAAAATAGGTTAAATCGTGTGGAAACAAAAAAAAATATTGTACCCAAACATCCAAAACACTATAAGCTTTATCACCATATTTCTCTCATGTTAAACCCATTTGGAGATATGAAATCCACCTCTTCATTGGGGTTTACGTTACCAGACTTGTTTCCCAAGTTCAAAATGCTTATTTCTATATCCACCCTATGTTTCCATCATTTTATCTGGTGTGCTAATCTCTGTTTATAGACAGGAACTTCAACCTGGCAAAACAGCTACAATACTAAACCTCAGGAGGACCCCTGCCTCTCAATTTAATTTTTTTCCTGGGGTTTTCCAAGAACACTGATTTAATCTGCTCTGTAATGAAAAATCTCTAGACCCGAGAAACAACTGATTTTTTTCAACAAATTACAGTAATTTACTTTAGATGTCTCACCTTTTAGAACATCATGGTATATTCCCGAGTATCACAGTGGAGATGGTCTGAGGTCCAAAAGGCTAGCCCACTTCATCTCTCAACCATGGAAGAGCCTGGAAATGCATTTTTCCCACAATGATCTATAAATATCCATCTTAGACTCCAGATCCAAATCCAATCAGCCATGGTATCCCGCTTTTGACAAGCTTCTTGTGGAAATCTGAAATAAATTAGAATGCATTGTGTGCAAAAGATAACTTGTACACCAACACGTGATATATCTGACAGACTACAGAAACTTTTATTCATTACGGACAGGCTTGAAAAAGCAGAGAATGCAGACACCAATGAGAGATGTCACTGTGGACGCATCCATCTTTCATATACAGTCTCCTTTAGGTAAATTTGCTTTTAAGCTGTAGTCACATCTGGTCATCAAACATGTGTTTCATTCACCTGCATTTATTATGTATATTTAGAGTGAAATTTAGATTATGATCAACTTAAAAAAATATATATCAAAATGTAGAAAACGATTCAAAAAAGGAGGGTGATGCTCTCTAATAGAGGAGGATATGATAAGGATGGAAAAAAAGTATTTTTCTTTATTAGGTACAAACATAATAAGAATTCTTCTTTGGCTCACAAAGTGTGTGAGACAGTCAGAGAGAGATCTGGCCTAAGGGCAATTGAGGGCTCTGTTCAGTGTCTGGACAAAATGCCTAGTCTGATCGAGTGAGCAAGGCCATGAACTAACCATCAACCCCTATAGCGTCGAGCCCACCATCACAACACTTTTACCAGTGTGTGTGTGTGTGTGTGTACAGCCAAGTTTGTGAGTTAAGGGAGGACATAATCAGTTCTCTGACATTTAATCTCTGATGAGACGTATATAATTCAGTTTGTTTGGATGCATATTTAATGTAGAACACCCACCATATGTTGGGTTTAATGTGATAATGAATATAAATGGATAGGGATTATTTTCAGGGGAGGACAAAATTATTCCTACTTTGAATTCAATTAAACTTGGGTGAAAATTGAATAAATAAAATTACCAAACTTCTTCTAAAAGGTAAATAATTTTTACAGGAATTTGGTAGAAAACAGCAGCATATCTGCTTTTATTCCTCATATTTATCTTCATTTTTTTGTATGAAAATAATGTCTTAAGCTAGCTGTGATAATCAGTGTTCTCTCCCAGCAAACAAACACAACACAGATTCTTGGAAACTTAAATTGCAGTTGAAATTTGATTTAGTGAAAAAGATCCACTCAGGGTAAGATCTATCAGCTGTTTTGGTCCCCAAAAGACAACGTGAGCTTTTTAAGACCCGTATCAACTGAACTCAGTGTGTATCTGAGGTAGAGTGTATGACACAGGGACAAGGAGACAAAGGGGACACTGGTGTGGTCGATGGGCTGTTTGTGTTAGTTTAGATGGCAGCAGCAGGGTTTTTCTTGATGCTGAACCAAGAGGACAGGAGAAGGCCCAGCAATGACGCTCATCACATCTGAAGCCCCCATCTGTACTGGTGTCTCCCCACCAGTCAACTAGCCAACACATACACACAAACACACATGCCGCTAATCTCTTCTGACAGTGCTCACATTCAGTTAGGCCCCACAGTGCTTGTGCATGTCACTGACCATAAACAAAACATACACTACTCTGCAGGAGACACACCACAGGACACTGGCCGTGGATACCCGAGAAATACCACAAGACAGGGGTGTGGGGTGTGTGTGTCTTAAAAGTGTGTGCGATGTTTATGACGTGTGTTTGTCCGACGCTTCCAGGGAAGGAGAACAGATGCCTGCAGGTCATGTCATACCTCTGACATTAGGGCAAAGTCGATGGCTGCCGAGCCAATGGAAACAAAGAGACGCAAGTTAGCAAGCAGCCAGCCCCTGGGTGCAGCATGAGGTCACAGTGTCGCATTATCATGTATATCTGGTTTTCTTTTCAGTATTTGCTGAGGATTTGAGTTTCCAGTACAAAAAGAACTTCACAGATACAAATCTCGGACATCTTGAACCCTGAGTTTCTAGAATCAGCTTTACCCTCAGGCTCAGAAAGAATGACAATGCAAATATGAAACACAAAATAAGTATTCCTTTCACTACCTGGGGCCAGATGTATAAATGATGTGGTTGCACAAAAACCTTTCCTGCACATTATTTATTTATAAAGGAACAATATGCAGTGCATACCTCACACATACTTCAGATTACATGTACACGTTTTTTTTAGAGCCGAGTCAGTGAAATGAAGATGACACAGAAATCAAAAAACAAGACAGCCAAGTTCACAGAGCTTGAATTTGTCATCATTATGTTTTTGTCAATACATGAAAACCTATGAAATGTTTTCATGTCCCTTCAGTTTTTGTATTGTTTTTTTTTAATTTTTTTAATTTCACTGTGTGCTAAAATATTATTTTCATTATTATTTATGCTGTAATTATTAATATTATCAGTGGCATTTCCTGAACTCAGAGAGCTGATACTCTCTACTACTTGTTTCGTTCAGCAGATCCTGTTCTGTTTGTTATTCCACAAGAAGTTCAAAAATGTAAACAATTTCTTTTCTCCGCTTTGCCAATGAGTGACTCAGGCAATGAGTTTTGCACCTGGTGAGATTCATCACTTCTTCATCGCTGTTTTTTTCATTTCCATGTATGAGAATTTGTGGTGCAAGCAGTGTTTTTATGCACAAATAATGGACACTCTATGTCAATTCACAGCTAAGGATTAAAGTGGATATCAGGTTCTTGCACACGTATAATTGTATTTTAGGTCTTACAAATCAGACTTAAAGAATATATCGCTACTTTTCTGCCTTTGTGCCTACACAGAGTGTAAGCCATAAATCTACACAGAACTTTATGCATCCAGCTCATGATCTAAGTTGTTTGAAAGTTCCCTCATACAAGGGAACTGTATATGATTGGAGTCATGCCATATTAACAAAATCATTTCCAAGTTATATATACAATTTGGCCCTGCGGCAGACTGGCGACCTATCCAGGGTGTACCCCGCCTCTCGCCCTATGACAGCTGGGATAGGCTCCAGCACCCCCCGCGACCCTGAAAAGGATAAGCGGAAGCGAATGGATGGATGGATATACAATTTGCATCAACAACCACAAAATGACTGTCAGACTACATATGTAATATTCTCATTTTCAATATGTAACTAAATCAGAATAGGTGACGCAATATTTAAGTGTATTCTTCTTTATTTTGCATAGAGTTTCTTTTTTCTTTTCTTTCCAAAATGAAGTTCTGTTTATCGCTTACATGCTCAATGAACACAAATAAACAAACTGCATATAATTTGGTTATACATATGTGCGTGAAAACCAAACTGTATATGGATGGTTCACAAAATTCTTCATAATTAAAGATAATAATTAAGTCAGATTTAGTGTTATGCTCTGGTTTATTCCTCATATGAACAATTTTATGCGTCTATGACTCCTGATTTATGCGTCTTGCATTGTTTGAGCCAAAGCAGCAAGCAGCATGGTTTATATTTACATACAGTAAATGCATGTAAAGCAGGGGTGTCCAATTCCAGGCCTCAAAGGCCGGTGTCCTGCAGGTTTTAGATGTGTCCTTGATGCAACACAGCTGCTTTAAATGGTTAAATTACCTTCTCAACATGTCTTGAAGTTCTCCAGAGGCCTGGTAATGAACTATTCATTTGATTCAGGTGTGTTGACCCAGGGTGACATCTAAAATCTGCAGGACACTGGCCGTTGAGGCCTGGAGTTGGGCACCCCTGATGTAAAGCAAAGAATAATAAGATTCTAAGGCCAGGATCTGACTTATTACCAGCAATGCAGATGTCTCTGTACAATGTTGCGGCTATACAGGGTCGTCTGAGCAATGGGCCAGAGTACCCATACTTTCTAAGCACCTCACACAGAATACCCCAAGGGATGCACTAAACGTCTTCTCAAAGTCCACAAAACACATGTAGAGTGATTGGGCAAACACCCACACACACTTCAATATCCTCCAGAAGATATAGTGCTGGTCCAGTGATAAAAATCTTACTCGTTTCTCAACTGGAGGTTCTCCGATTCCCCGTCTTAAAGATGGGAACCACCACCCATGTCTGCCAGTACACAGACGCTGGTCCAGATCTCAAAGCAATGTAACAGAGACAGAGCTGTGCCAACCAAGACACCCCTTCAACATCCAGGGTCTTCAGAAACTCAGGAAAATCTCATCCACCGTAGGATACTGCAACCAAGGCGTTGTTTAACTAACTCACTCACCTTGTCACTAGTGATGGACAAGTCACCCCCCCCCCCCCTTGTCTCCAGAATCTTATTCCTCTACATAAGGCATGTGAGTGAGCTAGAGGAAATCCTCCAAGTATACCTATAACCACCTGACTACATCCCTCCTGAAGTCAACAGCACCCTACATATGTGGTCAACACATGTGCAAGTAATCACTGTTTATATATATATATATATATATATATATATATGTAATTTTTATATATATATATGTAATTTTTTTTACTTTTACTTTTTTTTATGTCATTTATGGTCATCTCAAGCGCACAATTGGCTGTGAACCCAGATGCCCCACTGACCTGCTGTTAAAACCCTATGTAGCCAATCAGATGAAAATTAGCCAAAAGGGAAGATGGTGTTAAAGGAAAACAGCTCTTTTCAGATAGACAATGAAACAAGACCACAAATAAGGGTTATTTTCAACTGTAAACCATTCAAAGTCACCCTAGTCCAAGAATAAAAGTATCAACATAAATACAAAAAGGCCTTTTTGACACAAACAGCTGAAAGCCATACACAAAGGAATCTTTCCCATTTCAACTGTCAATCCCAAATGAAGTAAAAGGAATGTTCTCTGATATTTGTCTCACTGGGAGTGCTGCAGATTGACAGTCAATGTTTAGTTGAAGTGTTGGGGGCTTCCATGGAAGCAAAAAACATAAATCCAAACACATATTTCCTTGTTGCTTGGCCAAAATGTAAGCTTTATCAGTATACCACAGTCTCTTGTGGGTATGAATACATAAATAACCTCTTGTTTACTTCACATACCAATTCAAGGTCCTAACCTGATTGCTAGCAATTTCACCACTGTTTGTTTGCTGCACAATGTACATGACCATAATTTCTCATTCATATTATGCCACCACTTTTGTCCAAAACTTAAGAAAATGACATTTTTAAAACAAAGGAAAACAAGATAATTTTTATCCTGTTTCGAAAAAATATTGACACGCATAACCCCCTGAGGTTGTTTTTCATATTTTTAGCGACTGTCAAAAATGATTACTTTAAATTTTTGGTGTTGGGTTTTGTGTCGATGAGCTTCCAGTGTGAGTCCCTGGAGAAACAGTTTGAATCCCACCGCGCCAGCTCTTTGGCTGCTGGCTGCTTAGTGAATGGAAACACAGGCGACGTTCCCACCAGAGAAACTGTGCTGTTTACAGACTGTTTTAAAGCAATTGTAGTCTAAGTGAGACACAGCTGAGTGCAACGGAGAAAAGATGGGAGACAGGCGAAGATGACATAAACAATAGAAACAAGCTGGATGTAAATGATATGTGCTTTTAGATCAGTTCTCAGTCTAAAAATCCTCATACCTAAACAACAAAGCTCATTTGACTGTGTGTTCAAAAACAAAACAACCTCTAAAATTATGATGAAGTTTATGCACCCAAAACTACTTGTATGGTTTGGATAAGATTACCTTTACAGTTACCAGAAATAAACAGTGACTGCTAGCAGGGGTTTAGATTTAATTAAAGGTTTCTAGAGTGAAAAATAGCACAGTGCTTAAGAAAACACACATGACTTTACTGTTTTTGAAGTGTGCCTTCAGGTACAAGTGAGATGAACTGTGATAATGTGACAGTAAATCTATATGTTTTACTTTTGTTGAAGACACTATCCTCCCTGCCAAAAAACATCCTTGATGGAAAGGTGTGAGTCACCATTCCATGATCAAGAAAACTGAGCGATGTTCACTCCATGTATCCCATAAACATGTGTTTATATTGTAAGGTGGTCTATTTTTACTCATATGGTGATATTTTCTAATATAGCCTAACTTATGTTGTAACTTAACCAAGTTCTGGTGCTCTGCCTCATAGGAAGTGATGAAAATTCTGGGCCGCTGTGGCCCAGGTGGTAGAATGGATTGGCGCTAACTGCCAGGTTGGTGGTTTGCCCACCCTCTCTACCTGCTGGAGTGTCCTTGGGAGAGATAGTGAATCCAGGCAGGCATGTGGTAGCTCCCACCTCTACCACATGCTTCCGTTTATGAATGAGACCTATACAGTAACATATTGTACGTTAAGAAACACTAACTGCTAAAAAAGCATTTAATGGTCAGAAACATTTCTACTTGCTACTCACTAAAACTGCCTTATGTTCTTTTTATAAGTCAGTGAACACAACAGTTTGGCAGTTGATTGACAGCTCTGACCTGAATGTGCACTGAGTCTTTACCCTAAAGCTACAAGCATGCATGTACACACAGACACAATGATACACATACATTTTCCATGTTTACATTCATATGCCCAATGACAAAACCATTTTCTACTCCATCTGCACATCAATGCATTTGCACATGAATGTATTTATCTGTGTATAGATGTTTGTAATGCTTGTATGTTTTGTCTTTCTGAAACTAGCTACTGACTACTACAATATTAAAGAACGTCTGTTTAATAAAAAACTGCAGGGGGATCCAAATATCTTTTGAGAATTTTAAACATCAGTCATCCACAACAGCTGTTTATTTTAATGTTAAGACCCAGCCATTCCAGTGCACAAATCTTTAAAATCAATTTATTTTTTACTTATTTAAATGAAGTGCACCTTCATTTAAATAAGACCACTTATTTAAATAAGTTCATTTAATGTGGTCTTGTTAAAATGAAAAATAGTTTTAATGCTCAAATCCACCATGTTGCCCTGAAATTGCTCTTTAGGACTTTTGTCCTTTTCTTTTTTTTAAATAAGTGTAAAATTCTGTAACTACGTAAACTGCAAAAGTAAATTTCTATGGATCACCTGACTTCACCTGAGAATTCATACAGATTTGGCATGCTTGTGAGCATTAGAGAATTAATTCAATTATTCCCGACCAAGACAACATTTGTAGGCAGCTTCTAATCAGTTTTTTAAAGGTAAAGAAAACCCCAAAATTATTTAAATAAAAATACTTAAAAATGATTAAATAAAACTTATTGTCATGTATAGTCATCACTCACCAGTGTGTCATGTATAAAGGATGAGGATGTGGAAAGGGGGTCCAAATATAGACTTTAAGACAGAGTGGCAAAATCAAAAACTAACCTTTATTTGGTTAAGATGTAATCCAACAACAGGGAAAAACAAAAGTCCAAAGAAAGGTGCAGCCAAAACACACATGCTTACGGACACAGAACAAACAATGGGACACAACAACAGCAGTAACCCAAACCAAAGTGAGGGCTTAAGTACACAGATGAAGTAATTCGGGGAGAGAGCGCAGCTTGGGAAAACAAGACACAGGTGAACAGAATCAAACCGAGACAGAGTTCAGCAAAACTAAACGCAACGCACACAAAACAAGAGACTAGCAAAATAAAACAGGAAGTAACAAAACTAGGAAACATCTAACACTGTTACAAAGACTTAACAGCAAGAACTAAAGTATTTAAATGAAACAAGAAAAGGACTCAAACATCAAAAAACCAACAGAGTATATTTAAACCCAAAGGGAAACTGAGAAAACTCTGTAACACAATGGCTCATTTCTAGAGGTTTCTATCAACGGGACAAAAAGTAGTGGTCTAGAAAAGGGACCAATTTTTGTCCAATAATAATTGTTCAAATTTAAATGAAAGCAGAGGACAGCAAACCATAGCAAAAGCACCAGTTACAAAGGAGAGGAATACATCACAATCGAACAAAAAATAAAAAGCATTTACAGAAAAGACAGTAAAACAGTTTCCAGAAATAGTTTCCATTTGGTTAAGTCTGATTTGTTTGCTGTGTTTTTAAAGGACAGTGAAGTGTGAACAATGCCAAGGGCTTGAAATGTGTGTAGTTTGAAGCCACACAGAGGGCCAGTAGGGGTGCAACGATACACAAAATTCACGGTTCGGTTCGGTTCGATACTTTGGTGTCACGGTTCGATATTTTTTCGATACACAAAAATTTTCATGCCTTTTTATTAATTTGTCATTTATTAAATTTTCACGGCACATTCTGCACCACCTCTCTGTGCGTTCATCATTTGTTTGAAGCCAGCTCACCTCCTGCAACCACTTTTCCGAGAATACCCGCTTCTTTTGTGGTTCGGACTCCTGACATTTCTTTGGAGGTGGAGGAACACCAAAGTAATTGCTTAAAGGAGCTTCTTCGACATCTTTAAGAGTTCTAAACAAATGTCTGTCCTCCTCCTGAAAATCTTATGTACGCAAACACGCGTTGCAACTTCATATCTTGTGCACGTTTTTTATTTTGACAGCGAATGCGCACCTGCGGACCACTTATGTGCAGCCCTGGTTATTTAGCTCGTCATATTGCAGCCACAGAAATTCTTTTGTCCATGAAACCATAAAGCTGCACTTTCTTTTTGCCTTATAGTCTGATTTGTCATAACTTTTCCGTTTTGTGGTAAGCTTTTCTTTGGCTGTCACGTCTTCACCCTGACCTGTCTTATTTGGCTCAGCAGAACTAAAATATATATCCTGCTACTTTTACACACGCATTCACATAACGCTCAGCGATTCTCTGCGCGATCAACCTCTCACATGTTTAAGCTGCGGGAGATTTCACTTGTCATGTTTGCATAGTAAGCTAACGATTGATAAGACGATGTCAGAGGAATTGGTGCGCAAATTATCATCACTCACCAATCAGTGCTGTCGCTCTCTATACACAGTTCGCGCTTGCAAAGTGAAAGCAAAAAACAAGCGCAAATTCAAACGCGATTTCAATATGTCACATATTGACAGTGGCTCATCGATGCCAATGACATAATTACCCAGCTACATTTCCGAAAGAATGCAAAAGCATTGACATATATTTTTCCTTCCTATGATAGGCCGACGAGCAGAGCAGGGCAGCCCGACTGGAAAAATCGCTAGCCCCGGGACGTCGGGCTAGCGATTTTGCGAGCCCTGTATCTGATTGAGGAATCACTCATCTTTGGAAAAGAGAGTTTATTACAGAGAAATGGCTCTTTCCAAAATAAAAGCTATACTATACGCTTCTTCTGGGCTATATTCTCAGCAGCATAGTAAACATATCAGGTCCCCATAAGGAGAATCATGTGCTAACGGCTGTCTAAATGACTCGGGTAAAGTTTGTATGCGTGCTTGTTGTTTTTGTCTGCTTCCACTTGTCTTTGCACTAGGATGCTATCGGGTAAATGTACAGTCATATTCGTTGTGTTCCCACTAGTGCTGTCAGCCTTAATCTGAAATGAGGTTAACGCCACAACACGGCAAATCTCAGTTAAAGAGCTACCGCGGATTGCCCCGTGTGTGGGGCTGGACAGCGTCAACACATTAACGAGCTAACTGCGCTAACACACTAGTTCCCACTCATGTAATTGAGCATTGCCTGGCACATCTGACATACTGTTTTACTTTAGTCCATGACACGCTTACCTTCAGGGTCATACGTCACATGAAGACCAAAATAGTTCCAAACGCCAGATCTGAATGAGGGTGGGGGAGGTTCAATTTGCCATGTTGCAACAAGCTTAACTTCTGTCTAGCTAGCTTGCCCTGCGCTCAGTGAATCTGTGTTCGACTACTCCGCCTAGGCTGCACTGTCGAGCGCAGATCCACTGAGCGCTCAACACAGACAGCACCGTCAGAAGGAAAGTTGATAAAATAAATTAAAAATGTTGTATTGTTCGATACATATGCGTACCGAACCGAAAGCACTGTATCGAACGGTTCAATATCGATACGAGTATCGTTGCACCCCTAAGGGCCAGGTGGTGTCAAACCATCAGGTAAGTAGCATTTCATGTCAGAATGACATATTACTCTGCTCTGGAAAAAAAGAAGCGCTCTTACTTAAATATTTTTACAGTTGCAAAAGTTTGCTAGACATTAGAATCAATTCAGTCTGGGATTTTAACTTTTGGGATGTTTTGATGAGACAAACTGAAAATCACAAGGATTATTTATTCAGATTGTATATACATTCAATACTAAGTCAGGATTGGAGCTCACTGTGCAGTCGGAGCTTTGTTTTCTCTGAGTTCCTCCTTAAAATGAGCCACGGGCAAGTCAAAGTGAGTGTTAACAAGAGGAATACCAGTCACTTCCAGCAGCGAGCATCAACTCGCCCGCTGGAGCCAACAGTGGGCGAATATTCATCCCTGCTCACGTAATCATTTTGACTTCAGTGTGGTAGATCTGAGGGGTTGTACTTCTGACCTGCAGGGCCTCGGGGTAACTGCAGTACAGTGGCCTGTTTGGATCATGTGAGCCGGAATGATGAGGAAGTGTACATGTTTTAAAATATCTGTCATGTCCAGCGGAGGGAATGCTTTCTCAGTAATTTCTGACTTTGTCTAAAGTTACGTTTTAATTTCTTAAAAGAAAATTGCAATATTATTCCTAAATTAGCATTTTTATTATCATGGATGTTTAGGGGATTTGAAGGGGAACGGATGCAAATGTTCACTCTGTGTATCCCAGTTTTTCAAGGCAAAAACTGAGAAAATTACTCTCTCATTATCCTGAAATCACTTTTTAATTTGAATGAATTGACTTAGGCAGAAAAAATATTACATGCTATGTAGAGACTGTGTCATGCAAAGTAGCGATAAAGTGTAATAAAGCAGATGTGCCCTATTTCTAACTTTTTAAAAACAGTGTAGCATGGCAGGCACGCACACACACACACACAAACGCCACACAAACACACTCCGATAGCAAAGGCGGAGCAAAGAGTAGCAAAGCAGAAAGCGAGAGGAGGGTTCACCATCTTCTCCGTTAAGCCTGGCTGACTAATTCTTGCTGCTAATTTGCGTTTGGTTAATTAACTAATTACTGAGGATGTCTGAGGGCGAGGCTGTCTGTCAGCCTGTATCAGTAATTATTTTCATCGTTTTAATTAGACTCACACACTCCTAGACTCAATTTCTCTCTTCCCACAGAACACACACACACACACATACAACCACACACACTGAAGCGTGCTGTTCTTGGTAAACACTTTGACAACGCTATAGAGATCATATAACTTCCATATGGTGATAAGATAAAGGTCCAAGATAATCTGCCTTCAGCATTATCCTTTATAGCCAAACAGGAGGGCTTTTTTCTGATTAATTATTATGTCATGGAAATAATACAGGGATGTGTAATTAGGAAGGGATGTTTTATCCCCAAAATGGTGCAGAGTGTGTTTGGCTTCAAAGGATTGCTTCGACATCGGTGATCTTAGCTAAGAAGAAAACTGAATAATATGGTTAATACCAATATAATCTGTCCAATTAATAAGAACCTAGCTCCATGGGCCGGTTATCATTAACTTATCATTAAGTCTGGAAACTGAATAAGGAAAAAATGTATTTGTTAGAAAGTTAATTCAATGGTAAAACCCTAACAGAGCCTCGGACAAAGTTTTACAACTCGAGAAGAAAAATCACATCAGAGTTTTTTTTATCTGCTAATATTTTACACTCAAATAAATGATTGACCCTCACAAACATGACATGAGTTTATTTATTCAAATAAACTTTAAGGAAAAATAAACATAAAGTGAATGCATAAAAATCAAGTGAAGTTTATTTGACCAGGTTTCTTCAAATGTAATGTTTTAAATTGTACTTATGTAACAAAATTACATGAGAGAATTTAGACAGTATTTTGGGCATAAATATTTTTTTCAGTGTATAGTGCTTTCAGCTACTCCCTTACTTATGAGGGGTCATCACAGTGGGTATTTGAAGGTTCGATTTTACAGATTTGTGCACTGGATATTCTTCCTGATGCAGCCCACAAGGAATGTGTGTCTCCTCCCAGGACTGAACATGATCATTTGCTTCTTTGGTGAATGCATAAACTACTGCACTATGGAGCCTAGAATTGTATGCGTGCACAAAGCTAACTAACAAAAGTGCTGCTAAATGCTAAATAGTTTCTACTACAGTTTAGGTTGTAGTTCACAGGCCACACAAATGCAGAATTCAAACCACTGCTCACTTAATCCATGATATCAGCAAACATCAGCACATCACTCAATGGCGGTCCCATTTAGAGCAAAAAATCTAATAAAGCAGGGTGGCATTATAGGGCCTGGCTAAGTAGTGATCAACTAGTCGCTTCTGTATGACTATCTTAAGTTTCTTACTTCTTACCTTACTTATATGTCAATACAAAAAATAATAGACGAAAGCTTTTAATCTACTGCCAGATGAAAAGTGAAACTGATGCCACTGAAATGCCTTTGTATGCACACCCAAGTCAAACAAGTCACTGCAGAAATATTAAAAATTGCAGTTCCTCAAGTGGCCATTTGGCTTGCTTTAAACCAAATCAGTGGCCACAAGCTCCCATGTTACAATTCACAATTTTACAGCAGAAATGAGCATGTTTACAGGCTAGCAATATTATGAACGTGGCTGCTTTGAGACTTACAGGACTATTATGGTCCTGTTTGTGTCCAAAATACCGTGATCGTGGCAGGCTTAATTCTGATAAAATGGCCTGTATTTGTATAGTGCTTTTACTAGTCCCTAAGGACCCCAAAGCACTTTACACAACCAGTCATCCACCCATTCTCACACTGGTGATGGCAAGCTACATTGTAGCCACAGCCACCCTGGGGCGCACTGACAGAGGCGAGGCTGCCGGACACTGGCGCCACCGGGCCCTCTGACCACCACCAGTAGGCAACGGGTGAAGTGTCTTGCCCAAGGACACAACGACCGAGACTGTCCAAGCCGGGGCTCAAACCGGCAACCTTCAGATTACAAGGCGAACTCCCAACTCTTGAGCCACAATGTAATAAACATTACAAACCAATGGGTGGCTTTTTCCGTATTTTATAAACAATCATTGGTATCAAGTCTTTTTACTTTTATCTTTTCCACACATGACAATGGGGTGCTTGTCACAACAATGTGAACAACATTCACAATCTTTCAGTGAAGTCATTTTTCTGACTCATGTCACAGAGATTCATGTCCATAAATACGGAAAAAAACAGGTCAGTTTAGTTCAAACAACGATAAACAACGTGATTTGAAAAGTGATCGCAGTTCAATGATTCCCAGCCGCACATCATGGAATAATGTAACTGGAGCCTGAAATCTTGAAGAAAAAAAAAAAGGAAAATCCCATCTTATTATTTTCTTGTAAAGCTCTAAATTTCTGCCTTGCTTTGGTGTTGAAATCATTGTTTGTTGGCTTATTGTTGTTGTTTAGATGTTGCATGCCCAGAACAAAATGCCTCATCAGCTTTCTGTCGGGTCAGATCCTGGCAGGGAGAGCGAGCTGTAAATAGTGAGCAGATCTCTGGCAGAGCGGCCGTGCAGCAGATTTCATCCCAAGAAGCCAACTTTAGTAAACAGGCAGAACTAATGAGGACACTGAATACACACACACATAGACAGGCAGACATCCACACCCACATGCACACACACACACACACACAAACATGCACAAATACAACACACAGTGTCTGAGCATTTGGAGGCCCCCAGGGCCCTGGGGCCAGAGCAGCCCAGATACCTGATGGGAGCAGGGACATCAAAGCTGCAGGATTAGAGAGAGGAGAGAGGAGAGAGTGCCGCAGGGAGGAAATGCTAACTTATTATCCGCTTCCCAGCTAATCCTGTTATCTACAGAATATAGCTGTGTTTAACCCCCCTACACACCTCCCTCCAACAACACACACATACGGTGTACACACACAGCATTCAGAGCTTCAGTAGTCTCCCTGAGTTTCCCCTGTTTCCACCCTGGACCCCCAAAAACCATCTGCGTGTGGTTTTTGGTTTTTGTGAGTTTTAGATCACGTAGATGTAGTTGAACCTTCACCGTTTGTCCGAGTCCTGTTCTTTGATCTAGATCCTTCTCAGGCAGCCTAGTTAGGTTAATAACATGTTACCAAACTGGTCTTGAGTTCCACGTCCATTTTTGTAGGCTTTCAGGTGATGTAACACGCCCTCTGGCAGACATACTGGGGGTTTACAGATCAGGGTCGCCTCTGGCTGAGTGAGGCACCAAAGCTGAATATGATTTAGTTCTCCCCAATCTATTATCATTCACGTGTCTACATTCACAAACAAGATCCACTATAGAATAATGCTTTAAAAGATATATAAGAAACAAATAGATTGTAAGTCACAATTAACTAAATTGCTTTTGAAAAAATGGTGCAAAACCAGCATGGACAACACTTTAAAACTTCCCTGTTTTTAACTGAAAAGCATTTGGATATGTGCCCCAAAGCAGCAAGAAAGGTCTACAGCAACATTAAGATGTTGTATTGCACTCTGCTCATTCACTAACAGTGTGCAAACATATATAACTGGACTCCACTCAGAAAGACTCGGTTGTCTTGGTGGTTTGCCATGATTTCTTTTATCTAATTCTTTTACAATTCCAGTCTGAAAGCAGTATTAGGATGAGGCTGCATGCAAAAAGTTGTTAAGTGTGGAACATTTAACAGAGTACTACTATGAAAACAAATGATCACTAGTTGTGCTTCATTTCTGATTGTTAGTAAACTTCATTATAGTTAATTAAGACTAAACTAAAAATTAAACAGATATCAAAAACATTCATTGTGACTACCTAGTTTTCATTTTTATTCAGTTAATTTTTTTTAGTAACTAAAATGACGTTGCATACCTATAAAAAAACAAACAAAAAGATCATTTACAAAATACAGCAAATGGAAATTTCACTTTGGTCTTTCTCAACTGTAAAGAGCATAATGTGGTTTTGGGACATATGTGTGAGTCAGGGAGTCTGCATGACTCAGTTCCATCAACTCCACTCACAAAGTGCCTTATTTGTATTATAATGCTTACAATGAACCTCTTAAACGTTCTTAACATCCATTCATCCAGGCCTGAGTCAGAGGGCAGCAGTCTAAGCATCAGTAGAAGTAATGTCTTCACTGTGTCTTAGGTCTGCTCTAGGGTCTCCTTAAGTTGGGCATACCCAAAACACCTCACCTAGGAGGTGTCCATTCTAGTTACATATCCAGACCACCTCAATTGGTTGGTTTTGTTTTGGAGAAGCAGTCAGTCTCAAATGACCCTGTCTCTAAGAGAGAGCCCACGTCTCTGGACCCACCTGCAGGATGGGCTGTAGGGGTCTGGTGCAATGTGGACTGGGTAGCAATCTAACGCACAACACCTTTGGTCCCCAGTTGCTGTGCTTGACATCATAACATCATCAAAAGACTAAAAGTAAAATCAGACTTAACACTTTCAAAAAACAAACATTTTGATGGAATATTTTACAGAAGCTGTTATTAGGTTCCTACAGTTCTTGTAGTTTTTTTCCAAGACTTTCACATTCTCGGGTTGTCAAATCCTGTGATTTATCGAACACCATTAGTTTCCCAGGTGTTCTTTAGTGTTGCTCCTCTAATGACAGTGATGCAAAGCATGTGTAAAGGCTTATTTTTGTAGTTTAGTACATTTTAGCTGTAATTGTTTAAAAGAAAAAAGTTTTTTTACGCTAAAATAGTATCCATGTTGAATGTCAGTGTTGGGGTTGGATGAATGAAAGAAAATCAGATATCTTCAGCAAACTCTCATTTTTATTTTTCCTTAAAAAAAAAATCATACCCACTAAGTGTAGTTTTACTTCAGATATTTCACCTTGCTGTTGCCCTCCATCTGCTGCTCAACTGTTTGAGGCACGTGAGGCATCTGTAGCTGTGTCTGTCTGCAGGAACCAAATAAAGAAGACTGAAATGTGAATGTTAAATATCTTTACGTGTCTGACACTTTCAAAAAATTTGCTGAGTCATTCATACAGACACATGTTGAGACAGTGTATTTCTGTATGTGTTCTTCACAATCACTTTGCAGGTCTGCAAATATGTCTCCTACGTGTTATGTAAGCGCCAAATCCACTATTAATTCAGACACCTTGATCTGCAATATAACATGTTGTGACCTCTATTTGGCTGAAAAATAAACTTTTGATTATTAATCTTTATATTTGGAGCTTCATGTAAATAATTTCAAGGTAATTACACACCAAAACAATATCAAGTTATTTTAATTCCACCGCATGCAGGCAAAGCTAATGGTTCTGCGCGTTCATTTATAGCAGGTACGAAAGTTTACTTCTGGCCATAATTAGCTCATTGTCCTTTCTGACCATAACACCTGTAAAATAAAAAAAGAGGGAAAAAGGGAAGAGAGAGGGGAGAAGATGAAAGAGAAAATTCCTTGCAGATAATGTTTATGTGAACAGAAGCAGTAAAAGAATATGGTGTGCTAATACATGTAGATGAAGTGAAATTGTCATTAGACTAATCAGCACTAAACTAATTGGGAGTCATGGACCCTCCTATCTGTTAATTCTAACCCTAAACCCCAGCTCATATCTGCAAGCAAATGGAGGAAGAGCGAGAGAGAGGAAGAAAAGTGCAGGGAAAGAGCTGAAAATGAGAGTGAGGTAAAGAGAGGAAGAGAGAGATGAAGCCTAATTAAGAGTGCTGGGATTTATGCAAATAAGACAGTGCTGATATGGTAATCAGAGCCTGCAGGGCCGTAACAGGCTGTGTGCTCTATGCTGTGTGTGTGTGTGTGTGTATGTGTGCATGCATGTGTGTGTGTCTGTATCTAAGAGGCTGACAGCTGGCTGTGAGGAAGGTCAGAGCCAATCAGGCTCTTACTCTAATGCACACTGCCCTCTGGCCACTCTACCATCTCTCTTCCTCGTGCGCTCGCGCTCTCTCCTTCGTGGTGTCTCTCTGCCCCTCACTGTTATCCTAACCCACTCCACACACTCTCTCTCTCTCTCTCTCTCTCTCTCTCTCTCTCTCTCTCCCTTTTTCTTTGCATTTCACTGGTTGTCTGCCATGATGCATCTTGACACAGCACACAAACTCAAACCTACACACAACTGTTTTCACACATTTACTGACAACTGGACTTGAATTCACATTTTGCAACCTTTTACAGATGATTCGGTGAGGTTCATGCTATTTAATGCAGTCCCCACACGTAAAGATGCATATTAAAATCGGTTGCCTTAATCATTCCTCAATGTAAATAGCCACCATGGGCACTTTGTGGAAAAATGTGCACTGAAGTTCAGCTTTCTGGCTTAGACGTATCAGCAATTGGTAACTTTTTTTTAGTGCACGTATATTAATAAAACAATTTACATAATCATTACACATGAGTAATTTACCATATCTATTCTTTGCCATCCCTCGTCTGTACAATCATCCTACAGCATCAAGATAGTCTTCCCGCTGAAAACAACAAAAGAGGTGGTATGTGTAGGCTGTAGGCCTACTGTTTTTAAGGTTCAGCAGCCTCTAACAGTCTCGTGAAGAAGTGCAATTATAATGAGTGTTATGTGCTGGTTTGCCAGCTTTAAAGAGAGCTATATTTGGTACCCTTGAAGCACATACAACAGAGCTATGTCACACATAAAAGAGTGCAATGTGACCAAAACCTAGCCATGAATACATAGTTTTGGTGCCTAAACCCAATAAATCAGGTAATCAAGTGAACAGCAACTGAAAGCAAAATTTAAATCCCTTGGTTTTAAGTCAAATGTTGCCACAATCCAGTGAAAAAGTAAACATGCTGGAGAAATTGAGCAAGGGTTATTTCAAAGAGGGATTTAAATTGACTCTTACTGACCCTGGCAAATACAAGCTTACAGAGAACAACAGAGAGTTACAGAGCTGAAAGATGCTCATGTATAAACTACAATTAGTAATTTTGCCTCTGTACACCACCACAGTGAATTTTAAATCATAAAAGTAATATATGATGTAAGTGAAGACTTAAAGCTTTAAGAAAGCAAACAAAAGTATTTCAACCGTTTACTTAACTTTTAATTTGATATATTTCATTTTAATTTTATATTTTTCGGAGACTCGGAAATAACAAGAAAAAATAACAGGAGTCTAAATATAAAGACTTTTTTGCTACTTGGATGAAAATTCTTTGCAGTCTAAAGCCTAAAGTGTAGAACTAATGGACATCACCAAATATTTCAGATGCTCTTCTAGTCCTTTACTGCATCCACTTTTAGCTGCTGTTTGGTTTGGGGCCTGTCTGCCTTCAGATTTGTGTTAAATACCTGGCAAGCATGCTCTGTTGGGCTGAAATTGCATGACTGACTTGCTCATTTAAGTATTGCATTTCTTTACCTTGGAAAACTCTTGTGTTGCTTTTGCAGTATGCATTGGGTCAGTATCCATTTGTGCTGTGAAGTGTTTTCTGATCAGTTCTGCAGTGTTTCTCTGAGTCTGAGCAGAGAGTATAACCCCGTACACTTCTATCAGCAGTCACATTGTCAGTAAACATAAATGACCCGGTTCCACTGGCAGCCATACATGCCCATGCCATAATATTACCTCCACCGTGTTTGAGAGATGGTGTTACATGCATCAGATTATGAGCTGCTTTTCTCCTTCTTCACACTTTTCACATCATTCTGGTACAAATTTTGGTTTCATCTGTTCAAATACTTTTTTCCACAAGTGTTCACAAGTGATTTAGTCCTTGCTATCTTGCTATAAAGACCCCGTGTTTCCATTCATAAAGATGTCTCTTGGAAAGATACTTTATCAGTGGCAAGCCTATCTTTGTAGAGTGTTCTTGACTTGGTTAGATATACTGTGAAGTTATTTTTCTTAAGTAAGGAAAGACTTCTGGAATCATTCAGTTTAGTTGTCTTCTGTGTTCTTTCAATCCTTTTAATGTTGTTAAAAGGTTAAAAGGACGGACAGATCATTTCAGAGAAGAGCTACAAAATACAACGCTAACCACTTGATTTCAACTACTTTTTACGTTTTATTTAAGTTGTCATCACATGATCCGGAACTGAGCTCCTGAAACTCAAATACACACTTCTCAGTAGTATATTCTTCTTCTAGCTATCTTTTATGCCCCTGGTAGGGTGATTTTATCAGATTACATATGTTGTGCAGTATGAGTCAATATGAAACTTATGAAAGCAACAGATTCTCATGTGAATCTCAGCATTATTGGCCACCAGGATAAATGTCTTCTTTTTTAGAAAATAAAGGAAAAGGCTGGAGGTTTGGACTTTTGTTCTTTTTTTCGCAATTGTTCCACTAGCTGTTTGATTTAGTTTAAACTCACTTTTTAGTTTCATATCCACATGCCGGTTCAGTTTAGGCACTAAAAACTTGTAGTTTGGGCTAAAACACGCCTCTTCAGACCAATATTCTTTCACATTAAAAAAAATGACGAGTCAAGAGAGATAGCCCCACCAGCTTCTACAAAACTGCATTATTTTATGCCCAGATGATGGCCTGGAAAACGATGCCTGTGGTAATTTTGAAATTATGTCACTGTTCGATGCCCTGAGCACTGCCCACATAGCAGAGCAGTGTAACAACTGAACACACAGGTGTTTGGTGTCGTGTGCTACATAATCTGTGGGAATACACTGACAATAAAGTTATAAACAATGAGCTGATCATACCCTAGATACATTAAAATATCTATATCGTAATCGTGATCTGGGTTTCCTAAAAACCCATAATTGCATCGACCCTCAAAATGTAGTCAGACTCTAGTGTTTTAGTTAATTGCTCCTTTAAGCTCCCTTTGATAGTCCATCACAAAAAGAAATGGGATAACATTAACACGTCGGGTTAAATGAATGAAGTAAAACAAATGGCAATTTGTTGTGATTATCAGGCTACTTGGAACACGCGAATGACTTTGAATGAATGTCTCATCACTTAACTGGTAAGTCAATTTACAGAACAGCCTCTTAAGCACAGCTACTTTAAAGCTCCCTCCCTCATCAGTCAGAGGCTCTTTATATGTCATTGTACGCTTTCTGGACCTCACAAGTGGAATGAAACACAGAGCTTTTTGATAATTGTTTAATGCATGCATATCGGCATGTGCATCAACACACACACACACACACACACACACATGCTCAGAGAACCCACGGCCATGTGGTCATATCAACACATCGGAGTGTAATCCAGTTAACAGAGTATCCCAAATGACTAAATTAATCAGAGAAATACTATCGGGCTCATCTCTCTGTACTGCTTTGATGTGTGCACACAACCAAAAACACACACATGCGCACGCACACAGATGCACATATAGAGGAGGAATTAGTGTGGAACATTGGTCTGACTGAGAAATTACTTTACCTGCTCTGATAATAAGGCCTCAAACCCATGGAGGGGCCTGTGAGATATTATCATTATACAGACACCCCTGGGGGCGAGGAAACACACACAAACACACACACACACAGGCACACACATCTGCTGTATACATGGGAGTGAGAAAGATCAAAAAGATGCATTGATTCACAACTCCAGATAGAGCACAATAGCAAGGGAGGCGAAAAAACAACCATAATTGTGTTTCTGTTGCATTTATGAAGCACAAGTCTTCACCAGTGACATTATTCTTAATTGATGATGATTTTTCTTTGTGGATGTTATTGTACTGTCAACAGAGCGCTGGCTTCCTTATCCTCTTCCCTTTCAGACGTTACAGCTGCCAAGAGCACAACAAAGGTGTCTCGGCTCTGTTGTGTAGTTTTTTGATGCTATGAAAACTGAAATATTATGCTACAAAATGTGACATTTCAGACATTCAATCAATACTTGTTTACAACTTGACATTTCACCACAAATATACTGTAGTCTGTATAACAAAACACAGCGAATGATAAAGGAGGAAAGGATGCAATTTGAAGAAAGCTTAATTTTAAAGAAATTGGGAAACTAAAAGTTTTGGGTCTTCAAATTATGTTAACATTAAATATTAAATTAACGTCAGTTTAAGCTTTATGATTAACTGATTTCAGTGATTATTAAGGCACCAGCTTCGAAAAAGGCAATATTCAGTGCATAAGAGTCCTACAATATCTATACATAGCTGCTGGTTTTGTTAAAGGACTGGCAACTAATCCTTGATATTATCATAGACTATGTAAAGGACAGAGTAATGGCACACATTAGGTTTTTGATGGTTTGACTTTAGCATCATTGCCTAAGCTATTGTTTTGGCCCAGAGGTGACAATATTTGAAATAAAGAAGTTGAGTGATTACGCACTTATAGCAAGCTTGACAAGAGCGAATCAGCCATAGACCGTATAGGTCCATCTCATAGAAACAGACATCCAGTCATGTTAGAGAAAACAATAGCTGGAAAATCCAGCACCAAACTTACTGCAGCTGTGCAACACTTGCAATCTTGTTGCCTTTGAACAGGTTGCTTTGAAGACAAGGACTGATCGTAGTTAACGTCCAGCTTTAAAGCAACTTTGGTGCATGGGGATAGTAATAAAATGCCAATAAGACTGAATCAGTCTGCAATAAGGTCAAATGTGCAATTACATGCAATCTGTTTGTGATAAAAAATCTATATATATTGTTTTTGGTGGGTATTTTTAGTTAGTTTGTTCTATTTTGTTTTGTTTGAAAACACAGTAATATACAGAAAAAGAACTCAACTCAACTAATTGAGTTGAGTGCCCTATTGCAAAGAGAATTGTTTCTAAGAGTAATTGTAGCCAGTCCAAATCAGTCCACAATTTTTTGAAGACAGGCTGCCACCAGGCAACCTGTGCAGTTAGCTTGCAATTGAAAGTGGTCATGAGGTGGAGGGTGTTGCACGCTGAACCACTGGATGAACAGCTGGTTGCTGCAACTACTTGCAATTGGTCATCGAATGTGGTAAAAAGTCAGTCATGGGGCGACCACTAATTTCTCCTGCTTGCAAGGAGGATGCTGTCCTGTTTTCACTCTAGTGCATAACAGAGTAAAAATATGACAGAATAACAGTTTTTTTTTTTCAAAGATTAACCTAGCAGACAGCTACCACCTTTGTTTGTCAGCCCACATAGCAGATAGGTCTGGCCCGGATCTGGTGTCTAGCCGGCACTGCTGGCTGACTTCTGGCATGGTAAGTGGTATGTCGTCCAGATATGGGCCAGTCTGGCAATGATGGCACCATTTATGTTCCTATTTTCCTATTTTAGTTAGAAGACCCAAATGCCATGTTGCAATGCTAGTGCTGTAGATGGCACTGTTTATGTGATGGCATGCCACATCTGGCCCGATTATGGTTTGGTTTATGTGGCCCAAGCTCATAGAAAACAGGTCTGGCCCAGATCAAGCTGGCACTTCTGACTGACTGGTGTCATGGCAGGGTGTATGTCAACCAGTTGAGGGCCAGTCTGGCTGTATACGAATCAGGCCATTCACTGTCTGAACCTTTGCACTACTATGTTCCGGCACATGTTGTTATTACATGGCTTGATTATGGTACACATTAGGCTTACATTTGGGGCCAGAGCTGAAACTGTTCTGGGCCAGCACAGGGCCAGCAGCCCACATACTGCAAAGAATGATGGCCCTTTGGTGGCCCAGATCAGGTTTGCCAGAGGTAATCCATACATGGGCCACCACAGGACCACCAGTGTGTCTGCAACTGGCCAGAGGAGGCCCATGTGTGGATCACCTCTGGCAAACCAGATCTGGGCCACCAAAGGACCGTCATTCTTTGCGGTATGTGAGCCAAGTGTAAGCACATTGTGTGGGCTAGATCTGGACCATACGAATTTTGCTATGTGGGAAAACTCTAAGACTAACCCTGTAAATGCATAATACAAAGCCTCAGCGGGAAGGTTACAGATGCTATAAAGAGGCGCAGTATCCACAGAAATGAGGAACATATTCTTCTCTGCTCTAAATTTGGATATTTTAACATAGAGATTGACTCATATTAAGAATCAGCCTCCTGTGGCCACTCGAAGATCTGCAGTTTGTTGACAAATGGTTTTCTGATGTTATCTTTGCATTAAAACATGCAACATTTTTAATGACAGTGATGTTTGATGTCAAATTGCTTCTCCAATATCAGCTGTTTCTAAAATGTAAACTCTCTCCTGAACAGTGCTGAGTTAGTGTTGAAGGTTATACATGCAAGGATTGGGTCAGTTTGAGAATTAAAGCAAGGACTTTACCTAAAACTTAGGCAGCCAGTGTTTTACCAACAAAAAGATACAGTAGATGAGACTTAAATCAAACTTTTAATTACATTAAACCGTTTCAATATGATTTCCTCTTCAGAGGTGTTCCCTTCCCAACAGTAATAACTTTTGATTGGTCCACTGATGCGCCAGCTGACCAACATTATGACAGTCCTGCTATATTAGCATGTGATTCAACATCTCTGGACCATGTGGGGTTTTCTGCATTGATTAAAAACAAGGATGTTAGCAGAACCAGGTGGCTTTGAGCTAAACCAGCACTCACAAGCAGGAACCTCCATTAAAATAATGAAAGCAATAAAAGCAACAACAACAACAACAATAATAAAACCTTTGGAAAACATTTCATAAACCATCAGCAGCCAATTAGAGGAGCCTGCACAGGCTGTGCTGTGCTGTGCTTTGTGTGGTGTGTATGTGCGTGTGTGTGTGTTGGGTATTAGAGCGTTACAGCGCCCAGCCTGGCTGTGCCCTGCAGGCCCGACCTTCTAATCATTATCTGTCTGTCTTATTACGCTCCAAACCGGGCCACTCTTAAATAAAATATGCAAAGGTTTCTTAAATGATGACCCGAGGCTGCGCGCGCCGCCGCTGCTCTACATGCTGTTAATCTGAGAAATGCAAATTCCCTTCATCTCGCACTCGCCTTTATTAACTTTTTTGAATTTAAAATTCCACGAACAATGAGTTCTGTCAGCTTCTGAAATGATATTTTCTCTCCTCTTTTTATGTGCGCACGGAAGCGAGTTTAGAGCATGAAATTACCAGGGGAAATATGAGTGGTTTCATCTCTCCCGCACAATTTAATTGGCTGCTTTGCAATTATTAGTTTTTGCTGCTAAAGTTTTTTTTTATACTTTACTGTTACTGTTTCCTTAAAGTGGCAGCTCACAACAGTGTTTTATTTTTCCGGTTATTTGCGTGCAATTCCACCACTAACCATTAGCCAGCTCCTGTGATTGGATGGCGGATTCCATGTGATTTTCACAGTGATTTGATGTTCTGATTTTGGATTCAGTGAAGCTGAGAGGGAGCCAAGAAAATCAGATAGACACACTTATGAACAGCCACTGCAGAGAGATTGACAGATAAACTGAATTCTCCTCTTCCAAATGCACAATTTTGTTTTCAAAAATTCAGCTAAAATACATGGTGCACTTTTTAACCTCCAGATTTCACACACACGGAAGGATGTAATTCTGAACTTTTTCATCATGCAATTCTTTTCTGTGTCCATATATTTCTCTTTCTGCAGCATTATTCACCCTGCATTCCTCTGTTGTTCACTTCTTCTCTTTTACCCTCTGTCCATTTCCCCCTCTCACAGGATCAAACAGAGCCATGGACCAGCAGGAACTTTTCACTTCACCTGTACACACTGTCAAAGCAATGTGCTGATGTGTTCATCACAGCAATTTTCATATTAAAATTTAGAGCCTAAAATTTGCTTTCTTTTTTGCTCCCCATATGGAAAAGATATATATAAATCTTATAAAGTTTGTATCTGTCTTGTGTGAAACTTGTATGAAAAGCATACAAGAGTAAAAACAGATATAAGATCCCTTGAAAAATTATATAATGAAACTTGTATGTTTTGGATACTTACTAAAATAATATATGAAAGTAATGAGAAAGTGGCCACTTTCATGAGTAAATGAGTATATCATGATTTACTACTTTCATGAGTAAATCATGTAAGCCTTATATGATTTACTCATGAAAGTGGCCACTTTCATGAGTTAAGTCATATAGGTTTTTACTATTTCTTTTCCATATGGGTCAGTTTAGGTTTCCACCAGACACTAATGGATCTAGCTCAGTTAGCTGCTAAATGCATTTGTGCTCCCCTGCTAGTTCTTAATTTTATCTGTCTGCTATTTGATGCTGAGCAGGCAGCATGCTGTGGGTTTATCAAACCTTTTTACTGACAACAGTTGCCTGCTGTGACTGTTTGACATTGATAAAAGTGGGACCGAGGCGAAAAGTATTAAAACTGTGGGCTGTAAAACTACTCTAATAAACTCCATGGTGCAGATGGGGAATAAATATTCTCTTTAAGAAGATCGAGTTTTACATTTTTAACAGTTGAAGGCAGTGAAAAACAATGTTTGGCTGGAATGTCAAATCAGAAAAAGCTCATATGTTTTATTTTTAAACAAATTGCAAGTAAGTTGTCATTTAGTTTGAAGTGCATTAGAAAAAAGATTACTTGATTTTTGCAACAGAAGTCTTAATGTAAATTTCCCCCTCTAGGATACCTATTTAATTTCCTCTGCATTCGACGAATACTGTATTCAAATCTATGTTCCAAAGGTGCCAGATGTGGGAAGTTATTAACATTATTTTGGGAGACAGACTTTTTTTTCAGATTTGACTGCTCAGTCAATACATGTAGCTTTTATGGCGCACACACAGGCCTAGAGACTGGTCAGCGACTCCCTCGCAACCACAAGTTATTAAGGATGTGTTTCCCCCGTGCAGTTGTGAGTGGTTTCTGGAGGTAGCTGGTAATCGCTATGAAGTTGGTAGCAAAAGGAATGAAATTCTAAATCAAACACCTCATCACAGTTACTTTATCTGCTAGTTTGTATGGAGTGTTTGTCTGCAAATGCTCACAAATGACTTGCCAAGCAGTAGTGAAACTGTGAATAGATGCAAACCAGAAATGAAGAGCGCTCACTTTCAAAGTAAAAGTTGAACCTTTTAAATGTGTTGATTGTAACGGTAAAGCTCAACTTTTAAAAGCAAACATGCTGCAGTTCCTCTTTTTTTAAGTTTTCCTACAACCAAGTAAGTAAATGCTAAGTGTTTAGAAAAGTTAGCATCTTCCACTCTTTTAAGCCACAGGCAGCTGCAGCAACCTGCTAGAGACCAAAGCAATCAACACCTTCTTTTGCACCCCATCACCTGGCAAAAGCCACTTGCCAGCCAGCTAGGAAATACACATTTTTTTCCCTAACAACCAGAGCGACCTGTTCTGGAGGCATTTTAATAACATACTAAGTGGATAAATACTAAGTGCAATTTGCTCATCGATGGACATTGATATTTACAATAAAATGTCAAGTTTATGTCTTCACTTGACTATTTGTGGAAGTGAACAACCTTTATTTATTTACATTGATAAATATTTTAGAAATTTAATGTCTTCTCATTTAAAAGTTATCATTAGTTCAAAACACACAACATCATGGATTGTTCCTTATCAAAGTCAAGTTTTTTTTAGGTAGACCAGTGCAACAAATAATATATTTTCCTAATTAAGCAGTTTCAGTATATTTCTGTAGCATTTTATATAGTTGCAACCACACTGTTACTGAGCAGATAATCATAGTAGTGTCCTGGATAAAGAAACAGAACAAATACCCGTTCGCCTTCTTCTTTGGTCACCAGTTGGTCATTAACATTGCATTGTAGTTTTCAGTTATAAGCTTATGGATGTTAGCTAATAAGTTATATACATTTAAGTTGATTTGTTCTTGTTGTTTATAGTTCAGCTGCTCAGGTTGTGCTTCATTAATCTTAATGTGAGGTAGGTTTAGGACTGATGTCAGCAGATCAAAGTCTGGCTCCACACATTGTTAAAATAAAGAGTTACGCAGTGAAGCATTGCTGTCGCTACTCTTTGCAATAGTTTCTTGCAAGTCAAAAGAAATGTGAGATGATCTAATACAACCTGCTACATACTAGTATCAAAAGCAGTGATTTTATACCAGTCATCTCTCCCAGTGTTGTGCCCCAGTAAAAGCAATATGGATATTTAAAAACAGATTTATCATAAAAATATAAACTTGAAACTGTTAAAGTTTCAAAACCTGTTGATACAGTTCCTGAGAGTTAAGTAAAGACATCATTAGTGCTTTGGTTTCCATTGTTACTTTGTATCTTCAATAAATATCAAAAGAAACATTTTTATTTTGCAATAACATTTCTTAATTGTCTTCACATCCTCCTTATCACTTATGGTTCTTTCCCTCTCTGCCTCCTGCTTGGCAGCAGAGAGTAATGGACAAGGTTATGAATGTGTGGAAACACACAATTGCTTCAGAGGAATAATGACTCTGAACTAATGTTGATTAGAAAGACGCAAACATAACGAGGGCTCGCGCCTCATTCCCTTTAATCACCCTCCTTATTTACCTCTCTGTCACAGTGCTAAGTCTCAGCTCAGCTTAAAGGAAGATGTCAGGGTGTGATCAGAATAATGAGAAACCAGGGTAATGCACACAATTAATGAGATGTGCATCAACAGGGCACAATAAAGATGACTGGGACCTTGTCTTCTAGCATGATGAATTTGTATCACACCCTAACACCCCATCGCCACCTCACTCAAAAAAACATTGCCGTACCTACATTTTGAGACAAATTTGGCCATGTTAATGTAGTAAATATGTTGGAAGTGAGTCTTCTTTGATAGTGATGTTTTAGATTCATATCTGATGCAGATATGTTGATATTGTAGTAGACACCACAAGATAATGTAAACAGTCACCCTTGTATGGACTCCACAAGGATTTGAATCTATGAGGAATTGTTCTCCACTCCTGGATTAGTGCAGCCTGCAGCTGTGCACTGGACACTTGTTGTCACCTCTGATAGACACGCTGAACCAGCTTGGCCCAGGCATGTTTAGTGAGAGACATATTAGGGTTAAATGCTGGCCAAGGAAATCCAGAAAGGCCTGTGCTACTCTGGTATTGTTTTGCTGAAAGAGTCAAAGTGTGGGGTGCTGCTGCAAAAAAACTCACATCGGTACCTCTGTCTAATCAGATTTACTACAACCTGGAGAGGTTTCCAGTCTATCACAGAAAGACAGTCAACCATTCACACTCTTATTCTCAAGCACAGCCAATTTAGATTCACAAATGAGCATAATGTCTTTGGACAGTGAGAGGAAGCCAGAGAGAGCCCACACAGACACGATGAGAACATGTAAACTCACACAGAAACCCCAGCTGGTCTCTGGATTCTAACCTAGGACATTTATCCTGTGAGGTGATGATTCCACCGTCACCATATGATTAAGGCTATGCAATATGACCAAAATTTCACGGCCCGATATATGACATTCCTCATCTAGATAACAATATACAGTGGAACCCTGACTTACGAATACCCCGTTTCATGAAAAATTCAAGTTACGAAGGCACTGAACGGCAATATTTCTGCCCGTGTTACGTCAAAATGCCAGAGTAACGAAATCCGCTGGCTCTGATTGGCTGAGCCTACAATGCCTATAATGCCGACAATGCCTTCCGAATCATGTGACAACCGTACTTGCGCTTCGCTGTTCCACTTGAACGACGTATTGTTGTTCTAGTTAGCAATTAGCCTATAGCCTATCGTTTAGCATGGCCTCACTCAAAACGCACCCACAATGGGTGCTTCGACTTACGAAAGACCCTCGGGAACAAATTAATTTCGTAAGTCAGGGTTCCACTGTGTAGCAGTCCCCCGGACCAAGGAAGAAATAGAGAGAGCCTCGACGGGTGCAGTAATTTTTACTTTGAGATTCATTCAGAATCTAACAGTGCTGAGGTGCGCCAATGCACCGTGAAAACTAAACAGAAACACAAAATACATTTTCTTAGACGTTTATTACAAATATGAACTCAAATAAAGCAGAAAATACAACAAAATATAAACTAAGCAAATAAATACAACTTAAAACATGTACCTCGCTCCGCATTCCAAGGGCTGCAAACTGTTAATTTCGCTGGAAATTAAGCGTATCACGCTGCTTCACGCTTCATTGAGAGCTGCCTACTGGGACATGTGCGCCACAAAAACCGGTCTGAGCTGGAAGTGCAGCTTGCCGCTAACTAAGCAACAGAGTCCTCTACTGGACACTACTCATAGCTGTTCAGGCTTAGATCAATAAACAAAACTGGACCTTTACACACTGTATATCACAAAATAGTGCATTTTCTGTAAATTCTGTGAATCTCAAGCAACTCGCCTTGTGTGAAGTGTTTTCAGCTGGGCGTCGTGTACCTGGAGTCGAGTGTTTTGACCGATCCATGAAACTATATATTTGTAGATAAGTAAGATAAGTATAGATAACGGCTGCCATTTTGTTTGTGAGTATTTATTACATGGCACACTGTTCTTGTTAGGAGTTGGGTTCTGGTTATGTGGTGTTTTTGTTTGTATGTGTTTTTTGGTGCCTCCCCTTTTGTATAGGTAGGCGGGGCAGTGAGTCACTGAACCTGGCACACCTGTTACTCATCAGATGCTTTCCTCAGAAGTGTTCTTTAGGAGCTACCTGACAGAGGACTAGTGTCGGAGTATTGGTGTTTCTGGAGCGTCTGAAATTCTGCCCCTGCCTGCTGGAGCCCTTGGATTATTTTGGTGACTGAAGGAGTTTTGTTTCCTCCCTAGGATTGTTCCTCAACTGGTTTGTTTTCCGTCTGGAGGTTTTGGCATCAAACAGTACCAAGTAAGCTCTCCAACTCTCGGTAAAGTGTACTCTAAGCTTTTCTCGGTTATCAGGCAAGACCCTCCTAATTCTCGTCCCTCTCCTTTTTTAGATCGAGTGCACTACCTGTGTGTGTTTTCGTCACCTGCACGTCCTGGCTCCGCGTCCCCATTCATATACTGTTGTATATATTTTGTCCTTGTAAATACCTCCCCCTCACTGTAAATAAACTATCTTCACCGCAACTCTGCCTCCATGCGTTCTGCTTCCTGGGTCCATCTGCATTTGCCATAACAGAATACTCCGACCAACATATTTATGGACCCAGCAGAACATACGGACGCCGCTTCCGGCGATTTGCTTTCAAAACACGAGGAGTCACTGTCCAAGTTGGCTAGACAGTTTCAGCAATCTGAACAGTGGGCGGGTCGGGTTAACGACACCTTGACCGCCATTCAGGCGACACTCGCTCGATTAGCTCCCCCGGCTTCTTCCAGCGAGCCATCCTCTCCTCCCACTCCACCCAGTCAGCCAGCTGTGGGTTCAGTTCGCGATCCTGCTCCCCCGGCTCTGACTCCGTTCTCGGGAGAGCTGGGTCGGTGCGGAGGGTTTTTGATCCAGGTCTCCCTTTTGTTTCGACGTTTCCCTCCGGCATATTCGGATGATGCCTCTAAAATATCTTATGTTATAGGCTCTCTCCGGGATCGTGCTCTGAGTTGGGCCGAATCGTACCTCACTCTCCATCCGCTCGAGACAATTTCCTATGCCCAATTTATACGTGATCTTAAGGCCGTTTTTCACCATCCCCTACGCGCCGACGAAGCTGCGCGGCAGCTGTCTGGGCTGCGGCAGGGCAGTCAGTCGGTGGCCGAATTCTCCATCACTTTTCGCGTTAAAGCCGCTGAGACAGGTTGGGCTGATAATGCGCTGCGCGGGGCATTTGTGAATTGCTTAACTGAACGCATGAAGGACGAGCTTGCAACTCGCGATGAACCTGAAGATTTTGAGGCTCTAGTGGACCTGGCTATTCGCATCGATAATCGGCTGCACGAAAGAGAAAGGGAGAAAGACAGGGGCGGCCGAACCCGTGGTAACCAGGGAGGAAATGTGCCCGTGCGCACTGAGTTTCTAGCTTCACGTCCGGCTCGTGCTGACTCGCCTCCCGCTGACAATCTAGAGGAGCCCATGCAGTTGGGTCGCGCTAAACTTACCCCTGTCGATGGTCGTAGGAGGTTTGAGGGACGGCTATGCCTGTATTGTGGCCGTTCGGGTCGCCTCTTGTCCAGCTTTGTCAAAAGGCAGTGCCCATCAGTAACTCTGGGGGTGCTGATGGGTGTCATTTCCTCTCCCTCCCAGGCCCCCCGCATGCTACTCTCTGCGGTCATTCACATGCCCACCATATCTCATCCTTTCTGGTAATCACCACAAGCGTCTCCGGTTTTTTGTTTTCTCCTCCCCTGAGTCGCCTGTTGTTCTCGGTTTTCCTTGGTTCGAGCGCCATAACCCGCACATTAACTGGGCAGCCCGCCGCGTGGAGAGTTGGAGTAGCCACTGCTTGTTGCACTGTTTGCGCTCTGCCTTGCCATCTCTGCCGGCCACTGCTACTGAGCCGGCGGCGGAGGTTATTGATCTCTCTACTGTTCCCAAGGAGTATCACGACCTTAAGCTCGTTTTTAGTAAACAGCGTGCTGGCTCCCTGCCTCCTCATCGCCCTTATGACTGTGCGATTGAACTGCTGCCGGGGGCTCCGTTACCTTCCCGTCGGCTGTATAACATCAACCCTTCGGAAAGGGCGGCCTTGGAGAAGTACATCTTGGAGTCGCTGGAGGCAGGTTTAATTCGTCCTTCCTCTTCGCCTCTGGCGGCCGGATTTTTTTTCGTTGGGAAAAAAGACGGGTCACTCCGGCCCTGCATTGACTATCAGGGTCTCAATGACATTACTGTGAAAAACAAGTATCCCCTGCCTTTGATTTCCTCTGCTTTTGAAACCCTTCAGGAGGCCGCAGTGTTTACAAAGCTGGACCTACGGAGTGCTTATCATTTGGTGCGCATTCGGCAGGGCGATGAATGGAAGACTGCTTTCAACACTCCGCGGGGACATTATGAGTACTTGGTAATGCCTTTTGGTCTGACTAATGCGCCTGCTGTGTTTTAAGAGTCTTATTAATGACGTGTTGCGGGACTTTTTGAACTGTTTTGTGTTTGTCTATCTTGATGACATTCTTATTTTTTCCCGATCGGTGGAGGACCATGTCAGTCATGTCTGCGCAGTGTTGCAGCGGCTGCTAGAAAATAGACTTTTTGTTAAAGCTGAGAAATGTGACTTTCATGCGGACTCGGTTTCTTTTCTGGGCTATGTGTTGGAGAAGGGGCAGATCAGGCCGGATCCCCGCAAGATTCGGGTTATTGCTGAGTGGCCGACCCCTGCGTCGCGCAAGGATTTGCAGAAGTTCCTTGGCTTTTCTAATTTTTATCGGCGGTTCGTCAAGAACTACAGTCATGTCGTGCTCCCTCTCACTGGCCTTACCTCCGCGGCGCGGGCTTTTGTGTGGTCGCCCGAGGCTGGACGTTCGTTTTCTGCGTTGAAGGAACTGTTCTGCTCCGCGCCTGTCCTCGTTCACCCTGATGTCTCCCGACAGTTTGTCGTGGAGGTTGACGCGTCTGACGCGGGGGCGGTGTTGTCTCAGCACTCGCCCAAAGATGGGCGACTTCATCCGTGCGCGTTTTTTTTCGCGTAAGTTTAGCCCTGCGGAGAGGAATTATGATGTTGGTAATCGTGAGCTGTTGGCGATTAAGTTGGCTCTGGAGGAGTGGCGCCACTGGTTGGAGGGGGCTGAACATCCGTTTTTGGTTTTGACGGACCATAAGAACCTCTCCTATATTCGTCGCGCTAAGCGACTTAATCCCAGGCAGGCCAGGTGGCAGTTGTTTTTTGGCCGGTTCAATTTTACCATCTCTTTCCGACCCGGCTGACGCTTTGTCACGCTTGTTTTCGTCTGGCTCTGTGGCCGCTGACGCTCCCAACATTTTGCCTGGTTCCTGCGTGTTGGGGGCTGTCACGTGGGAGATTGAGTCCCAGATTCGTTGTGCCCAACGTTGTGACCCTGACCCGGGTTTGGGCCCGCCCGGCAAGTTGTATGTTCCATCCTCTGTGCGTGCGCGCGTCTTGCACTGGCTCCACACAGCCCGTTTTGCCTGTCACCCTGGCGTTCAGCGTATGGTTTCTCTTTTGCGGCACTCCTTTTGGTGGCCCTCTCTGCAGACTGATGCCCGTGATTATGTGCTCGCTTATGAGACCTGTGCGCGCAATAAGAGCCGCCACCAGGCCTCTCCCGGGCGGTTGCATCCCCTGCCCGTCCCGGGGCGGCCCTGGTCCCACATTGCCGTGGATTTTGTTACCGGTCTGCCGCGCTCCGCCTCTCACTCGGTTGTTTTGACCATTGTGGATAGGTTCTCCAAGGCTGCTCATTTTGTGCCCTTGCCTAAGCTCCCCTCAGCCCTGGAGACCGTCCGTTTGCTTGTTGATCATGTTTTTCGGTTGCACGGGATTCCCCAGGACATTGTATCGGATCGGGGACCCCAGTTTGTTTCCCGTGTGTGGAAGGCATTTTGTTCTGCTCTGGGGGTGGGGGCGAGCCTTTCTTCTGGCTATCATCCTCAATCTAATGGTCAGACTGAAAGGGCTAACCAACAGCTGGAAGCGTCCCTTCGCTGTGCCGTTTCGTCTGATCCTGCTTCTTGGAGTTCTCACCTCTCCTGGATTGAATACGCCTACAAACTCGCTCACCTCGGCAGCCACCGGATTTTCGCCTTTTGAGATTTGCCTGGGATATCAACCGCCGCTGTTTCCCTCTCGAGAGGGGGAGATTGCCGTTCCTGCGGTGCGGGATCACCTGCAACGCAGTAGGAGGATTTGGCGTGAGGCCAGGGCGGCGCTTCTCCACACCACAACACGGACTTGCCGCACCGCGGATCGGAGGAGGTCACTGGCACCCCAATATGCCGTGGGACAGCGGGTGTGGTTGTCCTCTGCAAACATTCCGCTCAAGTCCATGTCCAGGAAATTGGCCCCTCGCTTTTTGGGTCCCTTCGCCGTTCAGCGCGTCATCAATCCTGTGTCAGTGCGGCTGCAGCTGCCTGCGTCGATGAAGGTTCATCCCACGTTTCACATCTCCCAGCTTAAACCGGTGTCCAGTAGCCCGCTGTGCCCGCCTGCCGGACCCCCTCCACCCGCCAGGGTGGTGGACGATGCTCCTGCTTACTCGGTTCGCCAACTGTTGGACGTGCGTCATCGGGGTCGCGGCTACCAGTTCTTGGTTGACTGGGAGGGATACGGCCCGGAGGAGCGGGCCTGGATCCCTGGCTCTCTTGTTTTGGACCCTGGTCTTATAGCAGACTTTTATAGGAGGCATCCTGAAAAGCCTGGAAGGCCGCCGCGAGGTGTCCCTTGAGGGGGGGGGGGTACTGTTAGGAGTTGGGTTCTGGTTATGTGGTGTTTTTGTTTGTATGTGTTTTTTGGTGCCTCCCCTTTTGTATAGGTAGGCGCGGCAGTGAGTCACTAAACCTGGCACACCTGTTACTCATCAGATGCTTTCCACAGAAGTGTTCTTTAGGAGCTACCTGACAGAGGACTAGTGTCGGAGTATTGGCGTTTCTGGAGCGTCTGAAATTCTGCCCCTGCCTGCTGGAGCCCTTGGATTATTTTGGTGACTGAAGGAGTTTTGTTTCCTCCCTAGGATTGTTCCTCAACTGGTTTGTTTTCCGTCTGGAGGTTTTGGCATCAAACAGTACCAAGTAAGCTCTCCAACTCTCGGTAAAGTGTACTCTAAGCTTTTCTCGGTTATCAGGCAAGACCCTCCTAATTCTCGTCCCTCTCCTTTTTTAGATCGAGTGCACTACCTGTGTGTGTTTTCGTCACCTGCACGTCCTGGCTCCGCGTCCCCATTCATACACTGTTGTATATATTTTGTCCTTGTAAATACCTCCCCCTCACTGTAAATAAACTATCTTCACCGCAACCCTGCCTCCGTGCGTTCTTCTTCCTGGGTCCATCTGCATTTGCCATAACAGTTCTAATGTTTGAGTCTAAGGTTTATTTTGAGCACCTGATGGCTCTTTTTTGCTTCTCATCTGTAAAGTCTTTCCATACTCTTTCATATGATTCTTGCATAGGTGGTTGAAGAGGTTTCTCATGTTTGAGTCTGTGGTGGGGACCGGTTTGCGGCATAATTAGCATAGTACAGTTTTCCGTGTTAGACTTTTCACAACCAAACCATGTCCATGCTACAGGTGGACATGCTACACGTGTAGGCGGGCACGTGCGGCTGCAGGCAGCTGCAGCCGCACGCGGATCGGAGGAGGATCGGATCGGAGGAGGTGCCAGTGACCTCCTCCGATCCGCGGTGCGGCAAGTCCGTGTTGTGGTGTGGAGAAGCGCCGCCCTGGCCTCACGCCAAATCCTCCTACTGCGTTGCAGGTGATCCCGCACCGCAGGAACGGCAATCTCCCCCTCTCGAGAGGGAAACAGCGGCGGTTGATATCCCAGGCAAATCTCAAAAGGTGAAAATCCGGTGGCTGCCGAGGTGAGCGAGTTGTAGGCGTATTCAATCCAGGAGAGGTGAGAACTCCATGCTACACATATATATATATATATATATATATATATATATATATATATATATAGATATATATATATATATATATATATATATATATATATATATATATAGATATATATATATATATATAGATATATATATATATATATAGATATATAGAGATAGAGATAGAATCATATCACACAGCCCTACATACGACCACAATGCCCTCAACAAAGCAGCTTTCATGACATAAATCTTGTGGGGGGTTTTTTACACTAGTGTACGTCTGTACATGATTTTAGAGAATCATATATAAATTTATTGCTTCTGCTTTTTGAAACAAACCGAAACAAACCAGCAGATTTTACTTTTAAATACTGAAAATTCATCATCAACAAGTTGGAAGATAGGGGAGACATAAAAACACTACTTTTGATGAAACAACTGAAGTTTGGGACCTCTTTTAAAGTTTAGCTTTACCTTGATTAGGCTTGATTAGCACAAAAACTGTCAGGAAAAGATCATACTTTTGGTTAAAAATACCCTTTACAATGTTAAAAATGTGTGATTGAGTTCCAGTCCATCTTGTTCCAAAGCCTATCATGGTCCATTAATTTAAAGCAAAACTAAAACAGCTTACAAAAATGTCAAATGCATACATTTTTTCTATAACTTCAGTGGCTTGCTCCCTGGGACTTTAACTTGAGGGATTTCACTGCACTCAGAACTTTCTGCTTCTGTCACCTATTGGGTAACACAGAATCTGGATCTGAAAATAAATTCATTGGCATCAAGGAGGCGACTGTGTTGTCTCATATTCTGGAACCAAAAAACAATAAATCAAGCAAGGATTCAAGTTAAAATCAGGTGGCCACAATCTCATCACCTAACCAGATGAGGAAAATTATGAAAACTGTTTCCAAAGAAGCATTAACTCACAGCACTGCACAGCTGATACTCATTATATGTTCCCAAACGACTTGTATACAAAGCCCACAACTCCTTTGTTCTGAGTTGTAATTTCACTCTGCAAACATTGTTTCATTTTCACCGTAACATCCGACACCCCCACAATTACAGCACTGCTCAGCTCTCATCAAACTCCTCCATTTGTCCTTGGCACACAAGTGCACTACTTCAAAGTACATTTACCCACCACCACCGCCCCTCCTCCTCCTCCTTCCTGTCTTCTTCTGCGCCTCAATTCATTTTGTTTTGCTGTCATTTCTGGATTGTTCAATAGAAAAACTTTCAGCCTGTTTTCAGACATGCTAAAGATGCTGACGCCAATTCAACGCAGCCTCATGCAGCTCGCTGCTTCTTTTTTTAAACTGCAAATGAAAAATATATCATTTAAGAACATTAATTGCAACTTTTACAACACTTTGGAGCATCTGCAGATGATCAGCTGTGTTCCAACGGCTGCCAGCATAGAAACAAATTAGTGTTTGTCGGTGAGGGATGTTTGTGCATGCGTGTGAAGGATTGTTGTTATGCTGGGGAGACGAGTCCTTGATTAGCCCACCATATCATTCCCAGACGTGCAGTGCATTGTGGGTGATAGAGAAACTACTGCCGGGGTCCACAGTGACACTTGCATACATGTACAAACAAACATTTGCACACAAACTGTCTCACACACAGATTTATCTGCCCTGTGATATTGATGGTATTGAATAATTCAGTGATTTTATCAACTTCAACCACAACAAATGACTTAATTATGTTAATCTGAGCCACCACAAACTCACAGAGAGATGTGTGTGTGTCTGTGTGTGTATGCATATGTGGGTTTGTGCATGTCTGTGGGTGTGAGTGTGTGTGTGTCAGCAGGAGTGACAGGAGCCTACAGGCCTTCAGCGCTGAAACGCTGATCTGGAATTTCACATCCTTATCCTGAAAGCCTTAGGACACACACGCATGCGCACAGATTTCTTCACACACACACACACAAAATCACAGCTCAAAGAGCCACCAGGCAATTAGCACTACCCTACCTCAAGTCTTTTGATTTGCATACCAAGTCAGACAGAATTCATGTCAGTGTGCAGAAAGTGTGACACACAGTAAACACGAGCAAATAAATAAAACACACACTTACCCCACAGGAAGTGTGTAAAGCGAACACAGTTGTGAGTGGCTTCTCAGCGAGGTTATAATTGAGCGTGATGGACTGTCTGTGTCTGCAGTGTATCACCGTGGGGCAGCACACACACCTGTGGTCTCAGCACACTGACAACATGAGACAAACACCTGTCTGCTCCATGCTGACAAAAAGAAAACAAAGTGTACATTTCTGGGTCTCAGCAGCACGACTTTATTCTTGGATAGTATGCAGAGGCAACATAAATTTAAACTTGTGGGCTTTCAAGGAACTGATAGAGAAACAAATCAGATTCTTAAGAAAAAAACTGTACATCTGCAATATCAAGATATTCTATAAAAAATCAAAATCAATGTTAGTAACCAATGTATGCAAAAAATAAGGTCTTGCAGCACTGCAAAAGAATGCAAAGAAGTCTAATTTGTCATCCCCAATATTTCTCTCTCTACCTCTACTCTTTCCCCTTCGGTCTCCAGAGCTCAGAACTCAGTGGGATTACATTATTACTGATGACAGCGTGTACTTTTAATTACTTATTATTCTTATTAATTCCAGCAAATGCAAATAATCAACAATACAAAAGTTACATAACACAAATTCACTTGAAAATAAAAATATCCAAACTTGTGTTGCCATCCCATTCTTTGCTATTGTCTTGTTATTGGTGATAACATGATGCATAATTTAGTAGAGGTTAAAACTTCTTATCGCAACAGGAAAAAAAAAATGTATAAGACAAATATATATATATATAAGACAAAAATATGTAATATTAAAAAATATATATAGTGTATATATATATATATATATACACACACACTATATACACTATATATTTTTTTAATATTACATATTTTTGTCTTTCTTACAGACACTTTTAGTTATGATATTTTTTTAATCTCAAAAAAATAAAACTCAAAATTAGTTAGTTATTAAATAAATTGTGTCCTATGTTCCTGTTTATATTGTTCTCGTGTTGAAAAATCCAGCATGCCTTCAGCTCAGCACATTGTATAAACCAATAGTCCAGCAGCACAGAAACGCTATATTTGATGGAGGCCATGAACGGTTTTATGGAAAACAGCTGTATTGAATCTGTTCCAGAGCTTTTTTTTTCCAGCTCATGAATGAAATTTCCCATGCTGCACCGCTCCAGGCTCTGGCACATCTAGGATGTAGAGCGCTCCCTCTTTCTCTCTTTGTCTCTTTTTCTTTAATGCCTTCATACACCTTGTAGCCGTTCGTCAATTACTGACACACATTTTGGCAACAAACACACCATTAATTGAAACATTTAATTAGCATTAAAATTAGCAGTAATTAACATCTTTTCTCCAGCGCTTTCTGAGCTGGGCTCAAATTCTATTAAGGCTTTAAGCAGCTTCAGCGTCTCCCTGCTTTGCACTGACTTTTTGTACCATCTACAGATGTGTGAGTGGGTGTGTGTTTATGTGTGTGTGCACTCAGGGCCCCAGGTAAGGAGCCTCCGTGAGGAGTCAAGCACCAAGGCCAGGCCTGCTGGGTGCCCAGGGGAGAAGAAGAAGAAAGGCGTTTGAGCGGGGAGGCAAAGACGAGGAGAAGAAAATAAGGGAGGAGGTCAAGAGGGAAGAGGAGGGAGTGCTTGAAAGCAGGAGGGAGGGAGAAATATGGTGGGAGGCAAAGGATAGATGTGAATGAGTGAGAGAGGAGAGAAGTAATGACAGAAGGATTAAAGGAGGAGGAGTGTGACTGAGGGGAGAAGATGTGGTGGGGGCGAAAAAGACAGAATAAAGGAATAAGAGCAAGGCAGAGCAAGTGAAAATACAGGATTAATCATGTGTTTGTGGCAGTATGGTATACATACATGTTTGCACATACTTCTGTGTGTGTGTGTTCATGTGTGTGTGTGTGAGGCCTACTTGGAGCCAAAGCAGGGGCCTGGATTAGTTGCGTTTGCCAGGGCTGGGGGGCAGGATTAGCAGGCCGGGCTGCTGTCTGACGCCGCTCTGCCACCACTAATGGCATTATTAATAGGCAGCTAAAAAATTCATTAAAAAATCCATTAAAAATAAATGTGTTTTACATAAGACTTTGCCCCAGGTAGGAGGGATAGGGGGAGGCAGGGGGTGAGAGATGGGTGCAGAAGGGAGAGACGAAATAGACGACTGTTAGCTTTGAGGTCAGCTGAACATCACAGTTCAGAAAGAGGAGAGAAAATACACAAACACTCGCCTGACTGGAAATAATGTTGGATTTGGGATAATAAGGCTAAACCAAGAAATACTGACATTTCTGCTGCTCTGAGAAATTTGTGCAAAGCTGATGTCAAATATATGAGCATCGAGGTACACGTTAAATACAGAGCTTTCAACTTCTTCTGTGTTCCTGTCAAACACAAACAAGAGGTTAAGCACAAAATACATATTGATTTCACATTCGTACACATGCATACTAACATAACACTTCTTCAAATTTTACAGAACTGAAAAAAGTATAAAATACTTTGAAGATGCATTCAGAACCTGATTGCTGCTGTTGTTCCGGTTTGGAGATTATTCCTCAGAATTTTTCATCTACATAAAGGCAGGATAAACCTAAGTACATAGAAACATGAAAACTCTTGAGGAATTGTTAAAAAAACACCCCTGTAATTGGTGTTTTTTCAATTGCCCTGTAATTGTAGAACTAGATGTTCACATTTAGTTTTTTCTGAGAATGTATTTTCTAAATATACCAGAAAAATGTTAAAGTCCAACATTTAAATTGCAATCACCACTGAGGAAACTCCCTTAACAGATACTAAATTGTGCTTAGAATGTCAAGTAGAAAAATCAACATTTGGGGTGCGCAATGTACATAAATACGTTTCAGTCATGCACAATGCTTAAGCTTCATTTTGGCACATGTTGAACACAACTTCCTGAATTAATTTTAATGGGAATATTTTTAACTACAGTGTTTAAAGAGAAAATAATCTTTCTGACATAAGAAGAAAAACACCCACTCCAAAATATTATCTACATCAAGGATTTTAAACTGATTAGCCTCTTCAAATTAATGAAACGGTTGGGGTTTATTAACTCTGTGAGAGAGAGCAAAGAACGATGGGGAGAAGGAGGTTAAAGGTGAGGAGGTTCTGCTTTGTGTGTGCCTTGGGGACATTTAACTTAATCAGATTAACAACAATAGATGCATCTATCCACGCACACACACACTCACATACACATATATGGCAGTGGGCGGAGGGGCCTTACAAAGTGCCCGGGGGGACCCTTGCTATAGCCTGAGGGAGTCATATATGCAGAAAGGGTCAAGAGGCGATTCAATTGTTTGAATTCTAACTCGCTTACATTTCCTAACACCTACACACACAGACACATGCAAACGCACACAGACATATGCATCGTGTGCAATAGAAGAATTTGAATGAACAGGCAAAAAGATGCTGTTTTCACAGCAATCACACAGATCCACTACCATCAGGTTGATCCGGCCCTCAGCCTGCAGCACAACAGACTCACAAAGGATAATACTCATCACCCCGCTGCTCTACCGTACTGTCAACACATGACAGCTGCCAGGTGAGAAGTTATCGCTGCATTGTAAATTTTTCAGGAAATGTATAAAAATTTTATTTCGCTTAAATTTTATATGCATTGGTTAGCTACCATAAGAACAACAACAACAATAAAATTGATATGAAACTGCTGCGAGAAACTGGTGATGCAACAAAACTTGTGCCTTATAAGCTTTCCCCTCCCAACTGTACAACTTTCTGTAACCTGTAAATATTTAAACATTACTATGAGGCTGGTGTAATAGTTTACACCAACATAAACAGCCCAGAAATATGGATGTGTTGCATATTCTTTTCAGGGTAAAACATATATTCAGTTTGATGTTTAAAAAATTCTGAAGTTCACAAATAACAATATGCTACTCAAACTAATCAGTGAAATATGTTCTGCAGTAGAAAAAAAGAAGAAGAAAAAGATTGCAGCAGAAGAAAAAGACTGGAAATCTGATTGAATCACATTGAGACTCTAGATGGTCTATCCAGATATACTTATCATATATTTGGATATATGTTAACACATTTCATATAGGGGTATGCAGCATAACATGATAATGCTATATAAAACGTGCAACAGATACCAACAACCACCATGACAAAGCTAAAAATGTAAACTTTTAAGTTGCCTTATAATCCAAGAAACATTTAGTTTACTTCGTAGAGACTCTAAATTTATTTTATGTTAGCCACCGCAGTGCATTCTGGCCTTCATTAATCTGCAGTAACTGTACGCTGCCAGTTTACTTTAGCTGGCATTCTCAGCCTCTGTTAGCCTCTGTTAGGTGCTGTTAGCCTCTGTTGAGTGCTGTTAGCTTTTGTTACCCACAGTTTGCTAGTGAATTAAACATTACTCTACATAGTAAATAAACTCTCGTACAACATGAGAATGTAATCAAGCTGTTTATAGGAGGGAAAGTGTGATTTTTAGGATATTAACTTTGGCAGCTTATAGCCAACTGTTGTTGTTGTTTAGCTAGCTCATTGTCATCTGTTTGAAGACAAGAAGGTTGCACTGTAAAAAAGAATTGTAACATAAAAGTATTTTACTGTGTATTTTACAGTTTTGTACTGTTCTTGTAGAATATCATTAAATTCACATAAATAGACTTTGATTTTACATTTCAAATGTAAATTAACGTAAAATCACTGTAAATGTAATAAAACATAATTTTCTTGTTTTTTAAATGTATTTGTCTGTACATATGCATATTTAGATTGTTAAAATACATTCACAAATGCATTATAATTTCACAAATATTTGTCCGTTATTTGAAAGATTGAACTGTTAAATTCAAATGTAATGCTATGGAAAAATATATAAAATGATTCGTATAAACTTTTTTTACATCAAATAATTATTATTATTGTTGTTGTTTAGGGTGGTCGTGGCTCAAGAGTTGGCAGTTTGCCTTGTAATCAGAAGGTTGCCGGTTCGAGCCCTGGCTCGTACACTCTCGGTCGTTGTGTCCTTGGGCAAGACACTTCAGCTACCACCTACTGGTGATAGGCAGAGGGGAATTATGAAGTGGAATTGTAAAGCGCTTTGAGGGTCTCATAAAGTGCTATATGAATGCAATCCATTATTATTTAAACCAACTGTTAACTGTATATTTCTGTACATTTAAGTATTATTCATATTGCTGCATTCATTGACCTTGTTTATAGGAAATTTTATTGTTTCATCACATTAAATTGTTCCTAATTTAATGTTTAAAAGCACTTGAAAAAGGCAAAACCCCATGTAAAATTAGGGCAACAAACTGTATTGTCATTACTGAAAATAACCGTATTTTCATGGGAAAGTTATTTTCTGTTATTTTCTGGTATTATTTTGGAGCCCCAGCTGCTGGAATATTACTGTTTTTTTAGGATTTTTTTTTTTAAATTTAATTTAATCTGCTGACAATAAGTAACTGCGACAATTAGAGCCCTGACATCTGTTCAGGAGATATGGCTTGAGGTGAAGAGAACGAAGCTGTTTTATTCAGATGCTGGTCATTTTGTCTCATTCTTGTGAGTTTTCTCCTCTTTGGTGAAGGGGACCTCTTGTCAAATGATAAAACATAGGTATGATCCTTCTCACCTTCAGTATGAAGGTGCAGATGTGAATAAAAATTTGACTCCACAGCACTCAAACACCTAGTTCTCTTCTTCTCTTTTGCATACTACATATGTGGCTGGTCTCTAAGCTGTCAGATTAAGGCTAGCACTCACTAACTAGCTTGGTTAGCAACAGGCATTAGAAAAAAAAATCCCACCAAAAAAGCTTTAGCTCTTCTGAAGCATCTTTTATTAACATGTATCTCAGCACAGGTACATGAAGCAGATCAGTGTTTAAAATCTTCTGCTTTTATTCATTGAACTTGATCACTTCACTTTGTGTGTGCTGTTGGACCCTTGTGAATACTTTTTCATTGATTATGGAGAATGAAATTAATCTTATTACTTATTACTAGTTAGCTTATATGTATCTGTGTTCCACATGTGCTTTTTTTGATCAAATTTGATCAAAACACCAGCTTTGAAATCATGGCAGCTTCATCCATCTTTTGTACTGTTTATGGGAAGGATTTGTTTTTTGGAGCCATCCTATCAACGCCTCTTCTGGAAGAACTGCATTATTTAACTCTTTGGTGTTTGCTTCATGTAGTTTCACATTATGTATAAGAAGGTCATGCTATCAACAACATGACTACTCATTTGCTTGGTGGATGTAGACAGTAGAAAGAAAATAGTTCCTACCATGAAAGCGCTTGCCACAAGGTCACGGCTAGTGGAAGAGGAATTGCTGCTAAGTTGATGTTTTAATGTTTTATGTTGTAAATGTGTTTATTTATTGATTCATTTGCTCATGTTTTTATTTTTGGTACATACCGTGAGAAAGCAGACATTTCTACAGTCGAGAAATAATCCAACCTAAAAATCTTAACTGACTAATGGTAGGGGGAAATGGCTGGCCCAAACACATCTGTGATGTTATTTTCTGAAGTTTCTGAAGCAGGATTTTACAGATCCACAATAGTAAGTTTCAAAGATTTTGAGCTACTTGGGGCTAGAATTGAACTTGGACTCCTCCTCCTGCATCATCAGCCTTCCTCCAGTGCTTGTTGGGTAGATATGAGGTGATTAAGAGTATGTCAGCAGAGGGAATCTGAATCTGAGCAAAAAAAAGCGGAAAAAAGCAAAACGCAACTTACCAAATTTGGCCAAGGAAGAGCAGAAAGTAAAAGGCAGGAAAGAGCACCTCCCGCTGTGCAGAGAAAAAGACAGCAAAAAGTCAGCAACATTCACACTCAAAGCAAACATCAAACATCATCAAACACACAGAATGAGACACTTTGATCTCCCTGGCTCCACAGGAAGCCAGCATCTTTAGAAAATCCTCCAAATGTAAATTAATTTACTACAGAAAGAGATCCCGAGGCGCTGGTGTGCAACTGAACATCAGACATCAGAGGGTTAAACCCAAACTCTGCAGCTCAGCCCACAGAGACACTTCAGCACTGGTAAGTAAATTTTAACCCTGAGCGATGCACGAAGGTCCCCACCAACAGCCAAACTGACATGCATGACCGAGTTTTACATTACTCCTGAGTCGATTGCGGAGCATATTGGGAATCTATTTGTGTTAGGATCTCAGCTCATCATTACTTGTATCATAAAAAAACAGTTTTCCTCAGCAGATCTTGTGTCCAACAGAGGCCTTTCGTTTGATTGCCGAATGCTGGGTGAGAATTTAGGATGTGTAAGCAAACAGAAGATTTTTCTGCAGGCACTTAGCAAACATTTCAGTCACACCCTGAGATCGAGTTCTCTTGAGTTGGATGATGCTGTATTTCACGCCAAGAGTGTATTAATGGTTTTGCTTGTGCAACATTTGTCAGTCTGCAGTTTTCAGCTGCAAATACTCCTACACGATACATGAAACAAGCAAACATTAGTGCCAGTATCACATATTGCCAGGCAATTACTCAACATCTCTTTCTGTTCTAATCTTAGACTGTATATAAAAGATGGACAAATAACATCTGTCTGAAAAGTGAGTTCACTGACATGCCTGCATTCTTTTTCATGACCAGCAGAGAGCAGCTTCTATGATTGCAAAAAGAAATTTGACTGCGAAGTCTTTAATAACACATCACCTCAGCACTATTGATCTATGACCTTAGCAAAAGCTTCCCTGGTGAGTTTTTGGTCCCATTTTCCTAGTTTTACCCTGTAGGAGCATGCAGTGTCTCTGGGTTTCTCAGTCAGTCGGTCTCGTTGCTTGTCACATCCAGTCTCAAAATTCTACAATGGTCACAACAAAGTGGGGTCAGTTTGAAAGAGAAATTGATGTTTTCTGACAAATGGTCACGGCAGTAAGGCTATAACCAGTGTTGGGGAGTAACGGAATACATATACCGCCGTTACGTATTTAAAATACAAAATATGAGTAACTGTATTCCGTTACAGTTACCGTTTAAAAAGGTGGTATTTAGAATACAGTTACTTTGTTGAAATAAATGGATTACACGGCGGTACTTCCCTGTTTCATATTGTGACGGGTCAGGCCTGTTTGGGTTTTGTTTGACAGCTACGTTCTGTTGTTCCAGGTGGCAGCGTTATGGTTGCCATGGTTACAGGGTAACGCTCTCTCTCTGCGTGTTTCCTGGGTGAGAGAGCGCCTGTTGTTGTTGTGCTAAGCTAATAGGCAGAATGCTACCGGTATAGCTCTAAAGAATGTAGCATCATGGGCAGTGTAGTCCGTGCTGCAGGGAGAATGGACTGCCATACCCGTTATGTGTCTGTGAGCGAGGGAGGGAAAAAAAGGAAAAGTACAAGTTGTCATTGAGCAAAAACGGGAGCTGGAAGCATGTAAATATAATAATAACCACTGCAGCCAAGAAGAGTGCCTGACGAGCCCAGTTAAGCTATTAAGACTTGACTGTACACCGTGTTCGTGTTTTCCTCCAAAAACAATAAGTTCCGTTGGAGCAGCCTTTCAACGCCTCTCTCTGTCTCTGGCTAGCAAAGTTGACCCAGACAACAAAGTAAAGCTAGTTTTCGGCTACGAGCCCGACACTGAACCCGCCGTATTAGCCAGAGGTCACTTTACTACGGTTCGGAGCCGCGGACCTTCAGTAACAGTAATAAATCACAGCAATAGTACATTCATGTAGTTGTAAACAGCATGATAATATATTAAGTAATCCAAAGTATTCAGAATACGTTACTCTCATTGAGTAACGTAACGGAATATGTTACAGAATACATTTTGGGACATGTATTCTGTATTCTTTAATGGAATACATTTTAAAAGTAACCTTCCCAACACTGGCTATAACCTTGAAGGAGAAATGTAGATCAGTCTTTGATTGCTTTGGGCTGATTCCCAGAACATTTTGATTTGATTTCCTATCACACATGTTGTGAAACCAGGGTATGCTGACTCTGAAAACACCAAGTGGCATGTTTCTTCAAAACAGTGTTAAATTTACAGCACACAATGGGTCAGGTATCATCGGTCTAACATATAAAACCCACCAGAGTTTGTTCCACCGCTGTTTCCTAAACTGACTTCAAACTCTCAAAGTTTGAAGTCAGTTTAGGAAATTTAAGATAAGCAAAAGGAAGTAAAATGAAAAAAGAAAATTAAATTGGGTGAGGAAAACAAAAAGACTGGAGTAAATAATGACAATTCAACAGTAAATAACTGAATGCGTCTTCTAACTCCCATATTGTGTGCGTGTGGTGATATTGTTTGAGATATATGCATGCACAGACAAAATTTGCTTTCGTAAAAGTTTTAATATATGTGGAAGAACTTATGCAATTTAGTTCCATGGGTTTTGAGTAGAACAGATATTGGTAATACAGGCAGACCCTTGTTTGTGTGGGCTGATTGTGCCACAATCTGCTGCTACTGCCCGAGGCACTGGGTCCTGCATATAAAAGATCAATGTTGTTTCCAGGTCTGAAAAGTACGGTGGCCCCTAGAGACAAAGCACGTACAAACTCCAAAACACTTGCAAACTCCAAAACACTTGCAAACCCCAAAGCATATGCAAATTCCAAAACACAACGGAAGTGCTCCAGGACGCTAGGGGCAGTGTTGAGCTCAATTTGCAAAATAAACGGCAAGTTTGTCTGTATGGGACGGTCTAGTCTCCGTCGCGCTTCCCAGGTTGCCTAGCAACCATGATACTAACCGCTGGAAACCTGTCATATAACTTTGTTAGACAGAAATGAAGGAAAACATATTTTGTTCATTTGTTTGTTTGTTTCTACAAGAGCTTTGTGTGATTTGATAAGTATCTGAGGCTGAGACCACAGGACAGTAAAACATGATTTTTGGGCTTCATTTCTGTACTGAACAGTCATTTAAGATTAGTTAGTAAATAACAATTAGCTAATGTTGTTCATGAGACTAAAGTCATATCACTTTGGTAATGTAAATATAATATGGCCAATATTATAGTTATTATATTAATCATTATTAGCTATTACAGCAGTGAACATGAACTCTGTGTCAAATACTGAGCCTCAGTACAGATTCAAGTTGCAGTTATTTATATGTCTTATCACCTTAAATCTTCACTCAAAGACAAGTATCTTTGACAGTGCATATATAGGTGTATCATATACAAGAGAGAAATGTTGTTCCTTCAGTATGTTGGCATTACTAAATTTGGCTCATTGCTTACATACATGTGTAAAAAGAAATTGTATGAGCTGTGATGACTGTTTCTGATAAAATGAAGAGTAGACTGATATAATGAATATTCCTTTATTGGGTGAGAAAATCAGACCATGTCATAACTGCTTTAAGTCATACAGAATAGATATCAGAGCCTTAAACAGGCTGACTTCTGCTAAATGGGTCAAACTGGGCAGAAAGTAAACAAACACATAACATCCTTATAGAATATGATGTAACACTATAGATCAACTTACCTCAGAATATATAAAGCATATAAACAATTACAGCAATATGATGCAACAAATACAGCAGTGCTACTAATCCAAAATACTCAAAGCTTCATAGAACTGAAACAAACAATTATTTTTAGGTCCATTCAGCTGCTCATACATACTTTAGGTTTCTGAATATTAAACTTGTTTCTTCCTTTCATAGTGTGTAACTTGAAGGCCCTGAGTACTTTCTCCCACACTGCAAACACTGGAATTATAAAAATTATTTGAACATTACCTAATAAGACTGATTCAGGACAGACAATTAGTTATGTTAAACTTTCCTAGCAGTCCTTCACAAACAGGGAACAGTCTGTCTATTCTCTCCATCTGTCAGCTGCTGCTGGCTCTTCCTCCTCCTCTTCCTCACACACTGCTGAGTTTGTCCTGGTGGATCATCAGGGGTGCAAAGCCTCACAGATGATGTGCAGCAGTGGGTCCCTCAGTCTGTCCTCACTCTGGACACTTGCAGTTGTCACACATGGAAATCAAATGTGTGATAAGCTGCAGGATTCAAACACAAGTGTAACTTATAAATACATGTTCATACTTTTATTACACAATCAGAGAGAAAGAAAAAGAGAGAGAGTGCAGGACAGACAGACAGGTGACAGCCTCAGGTGTATACACTGCTGCAAAACAGCACAAAGGAAGGAGGATTGTGTTATTATGAAACGAGAAGAGTTCCCAGATGGTACAGTGGACACATGTGTGACTCCTGTGATTAAAGCATCTTTCTTTCAGCTTAACGAGTGTCCGTTTGGCTCGACACCACCGAACAGAGGCAGCAATATAACATAGCTAACATTAACAGTGCAGTGAATTCTGCTTGTGCCGTGATATTCAGGACTGCAAACCGAGCAGCATCACTGACTTTCAGCTTGTTGTGTTTGTGGATATATGACTTACTTTAATTATCCATAAAATCATCACATTCTCTGTAAGATTAAAGTCAACTATTGAACGGCGTATATTTTGAAGTAAAGGCTTTAAAACCAAGTTAGTACAAACATCGCTAATATCACATAACTTTCCCGACATGTGGCCAACAGTAATGTTTTAATGTTCTTCATTATAAAAACATTTGCGCATAAATAAGTGACATAATATTCAGTACTTACTTCTGAAAGTTTACTCTTCAGCGGCTCCGCTTCCGTTTGAGGGCCGCATTTCGAGCAGCCTTTGAATTGGGACAGCCTTCGTCGTGTCGCTGTGACGTAATCGGCCTTAAAATACGGCCTTTAAGGCTGCAGAACCCAAATAACGGTCATTGGTACTTCCTGGCTTGTGTAGTTACTAGGTAACAAAAGCTCAACACTGCCCCTAGCGTCCTGGAGCACTTCAGTTGTGTTTTGGAGTTTGCATGTGCTTTGGGGTTTGCAAGTGTTTTTGAGTTTGCATGTGTTTTGGAGTTTGCAAGTGTTTTGGAGTTTGCAAGTGTTTTGGAGTTTGTACGTGCTTTGTCTCTAGGGGCCACCGTAGAAAAGTGCTTAATGCCTGCATTCTTTTTAACAACCAGCAGGAGGCGACTTATGTGGTTGCAAAATGAGCTTTTTTTGAAGAGTGTCTCGCTAACCCGCTGATATGTAAGCAGACGCCGATTAATTGGCATCTTATTGTTTCTACATATTAATGCTGGTATTAAGTGGCATAAAGTGTCTTTATGTTATCACTGTTAGAATCTAGTTTCAGAGGCACGAATGAGATGGTTTGTACATGTGCAGAGGAGGGATAATGGATCTACTGGGCAAGGCATGCTGAAAAGATGTGGATGTCAGGCAAGAGGGAAAGAGGAAGACCACAGACAAGCTGAAAGAAGAGGAAGACTCTCAGAATCTAGTTAACAATCCAGCTAAAATTATTTTGTTGAAGTCAAAGTACAGCTCACATTTTATACCTTCTAAATTCATAATTATACACCTGAAGCAGACTGTGTTCTGTTTTTAGAGTCATTACTGCTGTTTGCACAAATCAGTAAGATTATGACTCTAAAACAGCTGAAAAGGGTCACAGACAACAGCATCACCCTATATCACATCGCATCCAGCATGATTTCATTCTTGACATGCTGTCTAAACATCTGTCCTTCAGGTGAGAGTCAGACATGAGCTTATCCTCTGCTGACTGGCATGCTTGTCTTTGCCCTGTCAGGGTAGAATAGCTGGTAAATGCGAGAGCAGGACTCTGTTTCTCTCTCCTATACCTCTCCTTCACACCGAAAGACATGCCGCGGCCCCTCTGCCCCTCCAACCTGCCTCTAGGTCCTATAATCTTTTTACAATGTGTTGAAACAGAGCAATAAATCTGTTAGCTAACAATCTAATTTCCCTGGCCTTTTCCAGAAATCCTCATAAACTTTTGGCGCCCCCATTAACGGCCCTATTGAATCAGAGCGCTTAATCTGCTTCCAGGTGAGGGGTCAGAAAATGAATGCTTTGAGATCCATCACGCTGACGGGAGCAGAGAAAACTGGGCGAGGGAGCACGCTGGGGAAAAGGGCAGCGTCTCTTCCTCATAGGTCAATAGCAGCCAAGAGAGTCAGTCATTCACTTTTTCCTTCAGCACCGCTCTCATTTTCCATTTAATATGGACATCCAATTAATGTGAGCATGTCTGAGGCTGCCTGGATCCCTATGAATTATGGCCCATCATCCCCCCAGTTATGGCTCGACAACCGAGAAGAGTGGAGACAAGAGCAGAGAAGAGGAAAGGAAAGGAAAGGAAAGGAAAATTAAAGGAGAAGAGAATTGTGAGAGGAATCAGGTGATCTTACACCCTGGCTCCAAAACAGCAACATACAGGAGACAATCAAGTATGCTTAAAAAGAAAAAGGTTATTTGATCTAAAATAAGAAATGAAACAAACAAAGACGTAAAGTGTGATTATAGGCATCAATGCTGTTGTCCAGGCTTCCAAGTAGGAAGGAAATGTGGGAGGGGCTTGTTAGTTCTTCTTATCAGGTGCCTGGGGGTCACATGATCATGCTGAGGGAGGGGGTGTTCCAGAGTACCTGTAGAAGTCAACAATAAGCAAAAATACCAGGTGGAAACATGAAAAGGAAAGGAAATAAAAGTAAAGGAAATGAATGTTTAAAGAGTGGAAAGGGGAAAGAAAAGAAAGAAAAGAGTAGAAGGAAAGAGAAGAAGAAGCAAGAAGCAAGGGAAACAAATTTTGAGAGAGAAAAGACGGAGGGCATTTAAAGGAATGATACAAAAGGAAAGTAAACAAGGAGAGAGGAAAGGAGAGAAGAGGAGAGGAGAGAAGAGGAGAGCCTTACAAGAATTAGAGATAATTGATTGGTGGGGCAGAAGAAGCTGCTTCTGATTGGCTGCCAAGAGGAAGAACCAGATTAGTTTTAATAGTAGTGGTGTAACAGACACCTGAGCTGTGTGTGTGTGTGTGTGTGTGTGTGTGTGTGTGTGTGTGTGTGTGTGTGTGTGTGTGTGTGTGTGTGCGCGCGTGTGTGTGTGTGTCCATCCAAACAGCATTACACCAGGGCCTGTGATATTAAACCCGGACAGCAGCACCTTATTGTCGCAGCAACAGGGATTTGTCATTGTACCTCATTATCCAATTAACACCATATGGGCCTGAGGCCAAACATACACACATACACAAGCATGCACACACACACACACACACGCAATAGACTTTCACTGTATGTCTGTGTGTGTTAATGTGTGTGGGTTTCAACAAAGTTAAAATAGGAAATGTTGGAGGAAACTTTGAGCTCAGCTACTCGCTCCTGATACTTTGAGCATTCTTTCTTTTAGATTCATTACAGTGAAAGCAGACTGCTGATCATTAGAAAGGCTGTTAGTTGTTTTAAAGATGGTTTGTTGAGGTCAGGTGTAGTATAGAGGCTCTTAAAGAAAAACAAACTTGAGAGAGAAGTGGGGGAAATACCGAAACTTTATACCTCCAGTGCTCTGATGATGGCTCTGTGCTAAAAACATGTTACTTTTAAAGCTTTTTCTTCAGTTTACTTGAAAAATTGGATCATATTCAAATACATCTACAGTACATATACTTCAGACCTGGCATACCTATAATGCAGAGGGTGTAACCACAAATACAAGGTTGTTAAAAATAAAAAAAATACAAATTATACACTCAGACTTAACTTCAGATGTGAAAATACAGTAAACCCCTATGAGAAAATAAACCTGTCTGCCATGTTTGTGGCATTAATAGTGATAAACCTGTACTGGGTTCCAGTAAATTACTGTTTGTAAAAAGATCGTATGTGTTAATGTGAGGATGACAATATTAGAGAGAAAACAAAAACATTTAGAGAAAATCACCTGATCTGGCCTTAACGGTAAGCTTTATCAAAAAGGAAAGTTTTAAGTATAACAAATCTTAAAAGTAGAGAGGTTATCTGTCTCCCAACAGCCAATACAAAAGAGAAGGTACACAAATGTCTTTAACAAAGACCTGTGTATAGGCTCTGATGAAAAACTGCAGCTTCCTCCCAGAGTCCAAAGCTAAACCAGACATAGTGTGAGTGTGAATGGTTTAATGCCCCTCTGTGTTAGCCGTGCAATGGACTGCTAACCTGTCCAGGGTGAACCCTGCCTCTTCCTCTATGTGCTTCAGCACATTCTTTGACCGTTAGATGGATAACTGTTTAAAAAAAAGGGATGGATGTTTCCGTTTGCCATTATTTGTGCATTAAAGTGCAAATTCATTAGTACTCAATCCCCTGATATGTGGTATTCACGTAGTATGCCAAGACAGGATATCTGGTAGCAGACCAACCTCAAGATGAATGCTATTATATGAATTCAGAAACAGGAACATTGGCTTAAGGATTTAAGGGATTTAGAGCATCACATGTCATAGACATTTATATTTAGTATGCATCTTTAGATGTTTCAGCATTATAAAATCAGTAGTAAATAGATTTATAACAGCATTTGAAAAAAAATTGTTTTCATTGGCCATGTTTGGCAAGACAGAGTATCTATGAGGTCATTATTATCATACGGAGTATGTTTTGCCCCATTTTGGTGATTTTAGTAACACTGAGCATTTACTTGTGTGCCACTTTAATTGATACGCTTATTCAAGTGTTCTTTTTTCTTTTTTTTTTGTGCCTGTCCCGTTTGGTTCTTTTGCCATCAAAATTATTGTCTAAAGGCGAGGAAAGATGCCCAACGGATTTACTTTACCAAATTGACCATCCCAGCCTTGCCGTAATGGTCTATTTGATTCACCTTTTATTGTTTATTTTATTTATTTTTTTATTTTCACTTGCTAGATACGGGACAGACTTGAATGAGGAAAAAAAAAGGGAGAAAGGAAGAGGGGGAAAAAACAGCGGAGAAGAGGGACGGGGATAAAGGGCAAAAAAACAAAAACCAACTAAATAAGCAGACAAAAAAAATACATATATCAATCACCTGGATCACCTGTTGAAAAAGAAAAAAGAAAACAAGCAGAAGAAAACGAGAGCAATACAATAAACAACATCACGATGATATATGGGAATATAACAGTAAATACTAAACATTAAACATTATTGTGCAGCACGTAATATCAACAGCGCACAGTGTGCTTTGAGGTAGGAGCCAAAAAGGGTGTAGTTTGTGTGTGTGAGCACCCGTGTGTACACCTGTGAGCATGAGCGCGCTTGTATTTAAAAGGTTCCTTCATGTAATGATCTGCTATTTAAGTGTTCTTTAATGTGATCATCTAATCTCCATCTAATCACGAATATATGCCAATTATATTAGAGCAATGCACTGCTTTTAGACATGTTAACATGGTCAAGATGACCTGCTAGAGTTGAATAGTGCATTGGAATGGGAGAAGAAAAGTTATTTAGATGACTTGAATGTGGTTGGTGCCAGATGGGCTTGGGTAATCGCCAGTGTACCTATGTTCTTACACCTGCTCCTAGCAGGAAAATGCACCGTGTCAAAAAGCTCAGATCATCTCACACTGGTTTCTTAAGCATGACGGTGAGATAACTTTACTCATATGGTCTCTACAATCCCTTTATCTCAATCCAGTACAGCACCTTTGGGATATAGTGAAGCAGGTGATTCACATCATGGATGTGCAGCTGGCAAATCTGCAGAGACTCAAGATGCAATGAAACAGTCCTGATCTATATAATAATAATCTAAAAGAACAGCAATTCATTTTACTGCTGGACCTAAGCTAATTATGTACATTTAGGATGAAGGGAGAGCTTATGAAATGTGAAGGAAATTATTCATAGTGTAACTTTAACCTAAACGTTTGCAGTCCCACCGTGTTTATATGCATATTTGTCTCGCTTTTATAGATCATTTCCTTTTTGCCTACATTGTGTAAAAGCAAATTTGAAGGATTATCAAAATGCCTACAGTTGGATCCAGCACTGATTGTAATAAAGCTTTAATAGTAAGCAGTGCACAGCGTATAAATACAGCTTCTCCTCACAGCAGCTTGGCACAAAGGACTCAAAGTGAATGAAGTGAACCCTTGCATAGAGAAGAGAGAGAATGCATGAAAAGAAAACAAACTAATAACGAGCATATCAAAACATGGGTCATCCCAGTATTTCCCTAGATTTGGAAGCATTTCAAACTAAATGACAAAAATATGCATTTCATTAAATTCTAATATATGAGAGGAGCTCCAGACTCTCCCTGTCTCATTGTGTCTCTGCTCACAAAGAAATCTCTCTGTGATTTTGGAGCAAAATATGAGAGTTATTGCAAGGATAGAGGAAGTATTCCAGTGCAGAACTCTCTAAATCCGTATGTCAGATGTTTTATTATTAAAACTCAGCCCACTCTTTGCGGTTCTCAGAGGCTCAAAGATCGAGCGGAAGAGAGAGACGGGACAGGCTGGAGTCATTCATAATGCCAAATACAACAAACAGTCATCTTAACTGATTATCTACAGGACAGAGTTATATGAAAATACAATCACTAAAAAATTTACATCAATGAAATACCTTCTTCTTGAAGTATATTACATTTCAGAATAGTTTGGCCCTTTTTCTTCTTATTCCATCGAGCTCAGAAAGAGGCAGACAGGAAATGTGGGAAGAGTGCAGGGATGAGTTTCCTGACTTTATGGACATTCCTGAAACATTTCACCGCAAGACTACAAAATATCAAGCAGTAAAATTCCAGCAGGTTGGGTTTTATTATCTCAGTCGTGGCAAGAAGTCCCAGCTATACAAGTTAGCCGTGTAACAGAAATTTCAGATGCAATGCTACAGCTGCAAGTGTAGTCTATATATTCTTTATTATTATACAAATATCTTGTTTCCACCAGCACTGCTGTCCCCAAAGTTGGAAACAATAAAATGATTACAGGAGGGCCAACCACAAAACATTCACACATGAGTTTCAGATGGAGCCTGAAGATTGTGTTCGCCGTGATTTTCTGTTTTCTTGCAGTGGAAATAACTCCAGCTCTCATTATGTAACAGCTGGTTCTGAACCTGTCAAAATTGAGGCTGCTTCCCAGGAGAAATCAGCTGTGTCAATCGGGCACTGTGTCAGTGGAAATCAGGTCAAAGAGGAAAAAGGAGGAGTTCATTCCTTAGTGTGAATTTTGATTTTGAGTCGATCCCACATACATTAAATGTATAGTAATCTGATCTAGTAATTGGCTGCCTCATGGGGGTGGCTGTAGCTCAGGTGGCAGAGCGGATCAGCCACTAACCAGAAGGTCGGTGGTTCAATCCCAGGCTGCTCCAGTCTGCATGCCAAATATCCTTGGGCAAGATACTAACCCCATGTTGCTCTCCGATGCATCCATCGGAGTGTGAATGTGTATGAATGTTAGCTACTTAGCACTTAAGTTTAGAAGTGCTTGTGTGATTGGGTGAATGAATTAGCTGTATAAAGCGATTTGAGTGCTCGGACAGAGTAGAAAAGCGCTATATAAGAACCAGTCCATTTACCATTCATGGTGTTAGGAAATTGCCCTTTTTATGTACTATAATTTCAACAACAATTAAAAAAATAAATCTTTCTTTACTTTATTCATGTATCATTTGTCAGTCGTTCAGTAACGTGGTTTTAGCAACGCTTCTGTGTTAAAAGATGAATGTCATTCTTTGCTTTCATTATCTTTGTATGCATTATTATTAAATACGTTTTGATATTCTGTGCAGAGTAATAAGTAATATAATAACAAAAACATTATTATCGCACATCTACTATGACAGTCTGCTGTCTCTGAGGGTCCACAGGTTTATAATTGCTTGAAGAAAAAAATGTAATGGCCAGAAACAGGAACCAAACACAGACCCTCTGTTTAAGATGTTGAACAACTTTTTTATTTGTGTAGGTTTTTTTGTCCCGTCCATTTATCTTGGACATCTTCTCACTCAGTGTTTTGTTGTTGATGTTGTTGTTGAAACTGAAAAAAAAAAACTAGATAAAAAAGCAAAAACTCTGTCGCTTCATTTACTTTGTGGTATTTTCCGTCATGCTCGACAAAAACTCCAAGGCTTGTGACTTTTTGGCATCAGATGGGTTTTAATAAAAAGACTTCCTTTTTCATACACTGGATAAATTCCAGACTTTAGAAAAGAGCATGTCATGCAGAACTAGTCAAAATGTAAGACATTGTCTCAAGATGTGAGACTCGGGGACAAGGAACAAAGATGTAGTGCAGTCCCACATAAAGAGGGACATCTGGTCACCCTATGCGAGGGTGATGGTCTAAACCACTAGACTGTCAACTGAGAGACTGCAGTTTGGCTCCTGCGTGACAGTGTTGTGTTTTGCACTTTGTTTTAAATCACTGAAACCATTAACAAACATCATCAACTCTGCACACTGAAAAATGGCACTAAAGGGTGCCAAGTACATTTAAATATGATATGAAGCATCCATATATGAATATACCACAACCAGTACCGTACATCAGGACACAAATGCCAAAGGGCACCTTTGGAGTAACCATGAGACACCAGAAGTTTTAACAAAGCAGCAGTATTTTACACCCTGTGAATGAAAACAGCCTCTAACTCCCTGCAGACTTTGTGGCTCTATATTCACCTGGGACATTTGCTGAAAGTGCTACAGCTGTCGTTCCTCTTAGGAGGACAGTCTCATCAAGGTTATTTCTCTTTACATCTGTTTGTGGTTTAGTTTTTGTGGTTGCAGCAGCCACAGCTAAGATGAAATGCACACCTGCAGGTAGAGAAAATCTTAATGTGGTTTTAAAGCAATCAATTCTAAAGAAAAAAAAACCTCTTCTGATTCAAGTCTTACACTGAAGTTGTGTCACGTAGAGTGCATCCAAAGGTTGTAGTAAAAAGAAAAAACGGTCAGCAATGACCTGAAAGCAGTTAGGATGGTGTAACATCAATAATTTTATGCATTTTAAGTTCTGATTGTTTGTTTGGAAAAGGTGATTAAAAAAAAACACACAAGGACTAAATTATTTACCTCAAAATCTGCACAGGAAGATTGCAGAAAGTGTTCTGACCTTGGAGGAATGGATAGGACTACAGTTGAGTATGTGTGTGTATGTCTGTGTGTGTTGTCAGTGTCTGCACTGCAACGTAGCTGTGTTTTTAAAGGCCTAATGTTTCCTGACATCCCACAGTTAAAGTATCATAGAGGCAGAATGATCGCCCCTGGCTAACGGGAAAAAGACTGCCTGGGGCCTTTCGCTCTGGGCAAGAGTGTGTGCATGTGTGAGTGTAAGTCAGTGTGTGTGTGTGTGTGTGTGTGTGTGTGTGTGTGTGTGTGTGTGTGTGTGTGTGTGTGTGTGTGTGTGTGTGTGTGTGTGTGTGTGGTGAAAAGGCCTTTCAACATGCAATATTCTCTGTGTCATCAGCTTAAACAGCTAAACAGGGTGTTCAAGGGAGAGAAGAGGAGGAAGACTGGAGGAGGGAGAGCAGAACAGGAAGGAAAGCTCTCACAGCCGACGCACAGCATTATAGTCCGGCTCTGCGTCGGACTCCTCATTTAATGAAGGAGGAAATGAAGACAAGGGATGAAGGGAGAAGAAGAAAGAGGTGGTAAAATCCTTGAGTTAAGTCGACTCTTATGATCTCATGATGCTTTCTTCTATATTTCCTCTCCACGCTGCCTGCAAAGTACGCTGCAATCTCCATTAGCAGCGATGCCGAGAGAAAGAAAGAGAAGCAGCTGTGTTCAACCCGTTTGTTGTCGCCATAATCAAGCAGATTTATAACTTTCAGTGGTAAATTATTCAAGTGTTTAAGGCTCAGAAGTTTGAGCAAATTGCTGCCCCCCTTCCTCCTTTCTTAAGTGCAGGAGGCAGAGTGTTAATGATGTGCACTGCCAGGCCTGAAACTACTGTGGGCCTGGACTTGAGGTTTGATCTTCTCTTTTTAGCATTCTTATATTTTCCCCTTTAGTGTTTTTAAGTGCTGGGATCTTCTGCTAATGTAAGAAGAAAAAAAAAGCAATTAACATTGAATCCAGCTGGTGTTGTGTAAGAGATTCTTACAATGCAATTAGTGCTAAAGAATCTGCCTTTTAATGTTTTGTCAATGTAGGTAAAAGCTGCCAGCGTGTCTAATAGATACACAAAGCAATACCTAACAGATATGTTATTAGGACAATGCTGCGGCGGTTTTTGGCCTGTAGCTGCCAGCAGTGAGAGAGGAAGGGAGGGTCAGGATACAGTAGTGTATAATGGTGTCTAGTGTGAGTCCACACAACAGATGAAGTCATTTCACACTCGTCTGTGAATGAAATGAGAGCCCGGCGATACCATCTCCCCTCGCACTCACTCTCTGCCAGCTAAGCTTTTGATCTTCCCAAGCGGCGCTGAAATGATCTTCTGTCCGAGTTTTTTACAGCGAATCAGTGCCGGACAATTCTCTCCCTCTGTCCCCATTTTCTGTCTCGTTCTGAAAAGCCGCCGAGCCACAAGTTCAAAGCTGGAGCCCAGATGAGATGAGCACCACTCGCAAGGAATTACATTAGTGCCTGCCTGTCCCATGTGCTGGCACGCAATACATCAGAAAGAGAAGAGAATATTTCATGACTTGAAGATGGCCTTATGGTTTTGTAAAGGGCTGACAGAGTGTTATTGCAAGACGTAAATTCCTGTGGCATTAACCTGCATCTGTGTCAATTGGAGTCTGAGTGCGAGGGAGAGCAAATAACGATTTGTGCAGATGATCGCAGGGAAACATATAGATGTGATCCAAATAACTCAAGCACTAAAGGTGCAAATGACACATTTTAATTGGCTATATTTTATTTATAAGCTGTATATTAAAGATGGACGTGGCCACCATGCCATTACACATTAGTTAGTCCTGTCTTGACGCCTTGAGCTAAGCAGTTTGGCTGTCGTGTACCTGATGCTTTGAATCTGCAGATATCAGGGGAAGGGTGGCCTGCACTAAGAAATCAAGGGCCATTGTATCCTCATACATAAACACTTCCCAATCACAAGGTAGACTGGCTTGCCCTAAAGCAAATCCTCCTTTCTACCTTTCAGGTGGACCATCATTTACAAAATGAGCATAATGTTGTATTAAAGAGGATCTCTTGTGCTCATTTACACGAGTTTCTTGTTAGACTCTACTGGAGTAGCTTTGCATTATTCACATTTTAAGTTCCTTGCTTTGATGAAGCCCCTCAATTCATCTTTTGTGTAAAACAAGATGCCAGCTCCTCACCCTTAAAGCCAGCGTGACTCTGATTGGCTGCCCCTTCTAAACAAAAGGTTGGAACAGAAAGTGGGTGGGATATTTGTGCTCACATCCAGAGCTGTGTGACCGTATTAAAAATGTGCTCTCTTTGAAATTATGCAAAACCAAGAAGTCTAACTTTGGTCATCATTAATATGAGGACCCACTATTGTAACACAGACAAAAATAGGGAAAATATAACAGGATATATTAAATTAGTTTTCCCATATATTTCCATGCAGTCGGACTTCTATATTTGCAACCAACGAAGTCAACCCCTGCCGCGTATATAAAGGAATACAGTTTTAATACAGCACCAGAGTCCAGTGGAGTTTCATGATGTAAACTGCCTCAAAATTCAAACCTCTTCCTGCATGTGTCTTTGGTGAGAGCCAGCCAGACTGACTGTCTGTTACACTAGCTTGAGATTTACTTACAGAAAAATGTAACGTTCAGTCTTATTCTCTGTATGAAAGTTTATAAACAGATTTTAGAACTGTCAAATTGTTTGGATAGTACTGCATCTTTTAAATCAACTTCATATACAATTATACAAAGTCTGTGGGTTACGACAGAGTAAAGTGCTTTGACAGAAAAGAGCCAAACAGGAAGTTACAACAGACATGAGGCCTCAATTGTGATGCGACAGAATTTAAAGTAGCCATTATATTCAAAATACTAGGGTAAAAGCAAACCAAAGATGTTGATAATAGCACCTCTCTGCATTACAAAACCCTGTGTCAAATTGATGGATGTTTACAGTGGGCAGTTTGAGGTATAATTTTCTAAATTATAGTTTGGCCTTTATGGTTGCTTTTCACCGCTGTCGGATTCGTTATAAGCACTCCTGCTGCCTCCTCAGATCGACGTCATAATGATGGACAAAACTGACTATGCACTGGATTGTGCCATTAAATGTAGAGGTTAGTGAATCACTGTAAACTTTAACATCCTAAAAAAGTACAAAAATACATACAAGCTGGTATGTGTCAACATGTCAAAGCAGACAAACACATTTACACCCTCATCTTTTCCTCTCACCCACACACACATACACACACTTCCTGTATTCACATGGAGTGAAAGCAACATGCAGGGAAGGAGAGTTGAGCCATGAATCATGACTATTATCATTAGGTTAAGCACCAACCAACCCCAAAGGCAGTGAAAGCCTCTGTGGAGAAACGGCACTCTAAATGAGCCTGATTATTATTATTGTCCTCCAAATGAGAGTGATTAGTATTGATGTCTAAATGAGCACTGAGGTTATTATTGCCATGATTATTATTATCATTATTATTATTATTTTTATTATTATTATGGTGGTGCTGTTATGAGGAGCAGGCTCGCTCATCCTCACTTCATTCACTTTTAATTCCACAGGCTGCCTCTTTTACCGACAGCAGCAGCACTACATGGCGGCTGTGACACGCGCACGCATGCGCACACAAAAAGAAGAAAAATCTGCTAAAAGCACGCTGAACAGTAATGCATATTTGTTTACATTCAAGGCATATATGCAAACAAACTGCAGTCATAGGTAGACATGTAATATTGAGTCGTGCTGACAGTCTGACATGCATATCTAAATGCAAATGCAGACCCTCAAAAGGCACACATATGCACAAATAAAGACTAAAATGAATCTGCACTAACCTGAAGGAAGGCCACATGCGGCGATGCTTCAGTGTCTGATGGAACAGATGGTTGCAATTGCTTTTGCTCCCTGCAACAAAATAAATAAATTATCATTGCATGTGGACAGATTACAGATCGAAGGAGCCAGCGTCCCGTATGTTAATTCAGTTAACGTGATCGACGTGAGGGGCCCATCATCCCTACCGTGTTGTTTCTGGAGCTAATCGTTGCTGCTATTCTGTAAGTAAATATGGCTGCTGTGGTCCGTTTCAGTACTTTCAATACACTGTTGTGCTGTACTGTTACTAAAACATTACAATGATGGGAACAGTCATTCAGATTTAGATTTTTTCTTTCTTTTAAAGATCCAGAGGATGTTTGGCGTTGATAGCAGGCTTTAGGTTTAAAATTTGTCAATGTGCGCGTGTGTGTGTGTGTGTGTGTGTGTGTGTGTGTTGTGTGTTGTGTGTTGTGTGTGTGTGTGTGTGTGTGTGTGTGTGTGTGTGTGTGTGTGTGTGTGTGTGTCAGGAAGGCTGTCAGATCACTTTGCTGATTGGCCAATGTGACAGGCATTAAAAAGAGCCGTGGGAAGGTAAAAGGAGGAGGCGGGCTGCTCAGCTGTCAATCACTGCCAGTCACCAGTACAGCTCAGCTCGCAAAGTGTCACCTGGGCCTACACACACAAATGCGTGCACAGACACACAACCTTTTAAAGCCCACATGTACTGACATAATCCATAAATCTCTGTGCATATATTCCCAAACACACAAAAGCACATTCACATGACAAAAAAAACCAACAACTTTGCACTGCTTTGCACACATTTTGATTGGCTCTATCATGTACACACACACACGTGCACGTATAGTCGTCATTCTTAACACAGACAGGCATTCAGTTTGACAGAGTAATTATGACGTCCCACTCTGGTGCAGCCCTGGGCTGAAAGGTGAGAGTTATCGATCCCACACAGGAGGAAATTTATCAATGTCCAACCGCTCAGGTCTGACAGGAACCCAATCCACTTAGAGCGCAACGTTCAAACTGTTCAGGTCTGCTCAAAAAACACACCTCTGCCCACCTCAGTGGAGGGGCAGCCAGCCAGGATGAAGGTCCCCTTATGGGTTAGAGGGTGACATCTGATCACCAAAGTGTTTTTTTTTCTCCCGCTGCTTAATCTTTTTCTTCTGGCAGTTAACAAATTGAAAATAATCCTGAATGACTTAGAAAATATTCCAAGTAAAACGTGATATTTGTCATTGAGATCTGGTAAATTTAAATAAAATTTGAGAAGAAGTAGCATACAATCCTGTTTACTTTGGATGGATTGAGTGCATGCTTCTGTTAGAAACTGCAGTGGAAAGTGTCAGAAATACTCCAAATATGTTTTTTTAAAGTGGCTTACAAAGACCTTATGGATATGCATTTAGCAATTGTGTACTGTGTCTTCAAAATAAAAGTCTTTCTAGACCTTCTAACTTTCTTACACTGTTTGAAGGGTAGTCAGGTAGTCAGCTACGTGAAATTAAACTAGTAGTTTAACTACATTTAGCATTATCATACAAGGGCTTCAGTTCCATTGGTATTTGTGTAGTAATTTAATTAGTTTAGTTACTCTTTTGTAGTTAACTGCTGAAACTACAAACAGCTTTCCACTATGAAAGGAAAAGGATGATTCCTACTTCTTCCTACTTCTACTTGTAGGTTAGTGAGATATATAGGTTATGGTATTTTGGGGGAGTTTTATAAAGGACTTCTAAAAGAGCTCTTTTTACAGTAACCTCAAATAAACCTTTTTTAAGTTGTGTGAGTCTACATTTTATTATTTCCATATCACATGCACATTTTCAGGTTTATCTTTTTTCCCAGGCTATTTTTCCAAATTAATATTTGTTTGTCATCTAGCTCTTTTCCTGTCATTAGCATGTTGTAAGTGTCCCACCATGCTGCAGCTTTTTGGCATTTTTTAGTATTTGCTAGGAGACAAAATTCATGAAGAGGCACCTTCCTGCAATACCAAGCCAATGAAGAGCCATGAATTGCTTTCCCCTCCAGTTGTGCACCGTCTTGAGAGTTAATTTTATTGCTTTAGATTTTGGGGGGGGCTATTCCTGCTGTGTTATATATCCACATATTATCATCTTATTTTTTAGCTTAGTTTTCAGTGAGCACCTTACATTTAACTTATAACATTCGTATCACAAGAAATGAATGTTTTGAAATAAAGGTTAAGTGAAAGCTGCCTCGATCACATTGAGCACCACAGTTTTAATTGAATGAATATGAGATCATTTGTTTCCTCTTACTATGCTGCCCACAGTCTGAGCTCTGGGTCTGTTGTGTCTTGTGTTGCAGTAAAAGCTTGTCTCAAAAATATTTAGACTGCTTTCAGAAACTCCCTGAACTCTCATGTCGGTTGGAGTCAAGAACGTTTATCTTTGACTGACAGATGAAGGCATTAGACCCTGACTTGCAGCAGCTTGAGAAGATTTTTATCAAGACTGTAACTACATACTGGATTCCTCACCACAGGAAGTCTCACTAATATTTTATTACTACGACTGTAAAACATGGAACTACAGAGCAAATGTAAGATGCAAGATCCAGGTTATTTAATGATGATGCCCCCCAAAAATTTTAAGACAACAACCCAATGCAAAATAATACTTCAGCTTACTTTGTCCAAAACTAACAAATGACAAATGAACACATAAAAGAAAATATAATTACAAATAAATATAATCGTTATTAGGATTTTTTTATTTTGCATTATTACAACCACAACGGACAAGACCAGGGCACAGAAAAGAGAAAAAGAAAGAAAGGGAAGTTGGGGAGAAAGTTAACAGAAAGAGAGTTATGAGAGTTATGTTATGTTTCGAAAACATTTACACACCTGGTTTATCATATTCTTTCAGGCAGATTTCCCAGTCTGTGGAATGTCTTCAGGTATCTTCATATTGGTGTTTAAGTCTGGTCTTTGGCTCAGGAACAAACAGAAATGTAGATGTTTGTGTTAGTGTCATGCTGAGATACTTGCCCATACATGCTAAAAAGCATCCCATAACATGATGCTACCACCCTCATGCTTCACTATAGCAACCTTACAGTTTGGAGCAGATTGGTAACCTATCCAAAAAGTGCACTATGACTCTCACCATTTAACAGCACTGTAATGCTCTATGGAAAATTGTGACTTTAACACATAATCCACTAGAAAACCTTGAAAACAATTACAGTTAATGTCTGTTTTTAGTAGTAATTACAAATCTGTGATACGCAGATACACCTGGCTTGGTTATTTTTTGTTTTATGTGCTGTATGCATGCAGATAAGATGAACTATACTTTCAAACCACGTCACAAAGGAATCAAGATGGGCTATTTATTTCCTTGAAACCATTTTAGCAATTTTCTGGATAATAAAGAAGCAGATTGTTCCCTCCATTTATAGTCGTTCGGTCAATATTTCTGTCAGAAGACTGCTTTCAAAATGAGATTGTCATGAGAAAGGCCCATTGACTAAAAAAATCGTAGTGAAAAGTATATCCATTAGAGAAATGTGTGTGTGTAATTGTGTGTTTTAAAGTTTTGATCTTGCACACTACGACGGAAACTTGTGTGTGTATGTGTGTGTCCATGTGTGTTATTTGTCTTTTCACTCATTGACTCAACCGTCATAGCTGCAGAGAACCTGTGGACATCTGCCCGAAGCCTGAGGTGATGTCCAGGCCTTCATTTTTCTCAGACAATGAGTGGAATCATTTCCCCTCGCCCAGACCTCTCCATCATTATTGACAGAGAATTATTGATCAAGACCTCAGCCGGTAAATTACAACCTATTAGTCAAACCCTTTTGCCCAGATCTGAAAAAAACAAAGAGCAAGCGGGTTGATTGAGTGAGATTATGGAGAAGTTTGATGGTCTGCAAGCCAGTTTATACTGCTGACTGGTGTTATATATTCTGGATATTCCTGTTTAGGAGATTTATTTGTTGAATGCAGATTAACCAGCAGACAAATACAAACTGGCCCAGCCCATTCCTCAAGGTGCTGCTGCCGCTGAATCAAAATTAGTTCAAGGAAGTCGAGGTTCCAGGTGAAATCTACAACACTAAAGTTAGAGAGCACACCAGCCTCACTTAATTTTTTTCTTCTTCTTCTTCTTCTTCTTCTTTTTTTTTTTTTTTTTTTGATGTTTTGCCTCAGGCCAATTCTACTAAAGAGAAGTAATTTGGCTTATCTTATCCCAGAGACCTAGCAGCTGCTTTTTATTCTTTTTTGTGAGGTCTTTTTTCTCATTTAGTCCAACAAAGATTGTCCTCATAGATTGACCTTCTCTGTGCCTGCAGGCCGTTGCCCTCATGCCAGTAACTAGATAACACACTCTATCAGAGATTTGAGAAAATCATTGGGAAAGCAGTGGGGCTGATAGTGGCATCAATCCTAACCTGACACCAGGCTGGGTCAACCATTTATCTCTCCACACCGCCTCTGGTCACAACAGCGGCCATCTTGCTCTGCTACATCCTTCTTTAATAACCTTGGCCATGTCTCTTTACAGACTGAGAGGATAAGGCGTAGCGGCACTCCTAGTGCCTTGTCTGATCGCCGCCGCTTTGTTTGCATTTAAAGCCGCCGAAAATCACATTCAAACAAATTCACCGTGTACATTTCAGATCGACAAGATTCTCCAGTACAAGCGCTCCAACGAGCAGACAAGCAAACACGCACGCGCACGCACAAGAAAGACGCATCTAACAAGAGGGCCAAAGCTCACAAACTCGTTAGCATAGCAGTTAATGGTGACTCCGCTGTCATTAATTCCCCACGGTGTTTGACTTAAATGCTTCTATATTGGTGAAGTGAGTGCTTCCCAGAGGCCTCCTAGAGCTGAGATCATTGTTTTTCACTTATTAACAATGAACTTATGATCAGAGCGCCACAAGGCTCCTAAAAATGCCCGATAGGATCATTACAGTCCCTGTGTGTGTACCTATGTGTGTGTGTGTTTGATGCCAATGAGGCCGGCAGAGCAGCAGTGTGTCCGAGGCTCATCTTGGTGCTCTGTGGCGCAGCCAGGATGAGTGGGGAGGTTAAATGGGGCGTCATCAATCTCAATGAAGTGCAATTATTTTCTCACTTATTAATCATTGCCGGCTAATAGCTAGTGGCAAAGCGGAGCCAACCATTTGTCAAACTTAGCAGATTTCTGTAATTTTGTTTCCCCGTTTCCCTCTAATGTTTGTGTAGACTTTGGCAGATATCTATGGAGGGCTGCAATAAGTCTGTGCCTCCAAGTATCTATCTCCTACCTGCACTGCAGAACTAACCAAACTTCTCGCTGTTTCTCCATGTGAGTGATTCTCTCTATTTCAGAGCTGAGTGACTATTTCATGGTCTGTGGCAGAGCAGAATGAAAAGCTTTATTTGCAGGGCGCAGCGTGGACACCCTATTGATGGTTAACTACACTCTCATCCTTACAAACTTCACTCATTACGCCACACTGTATGTTGTTTGTTTCTTGTTCCGCTATAATATATGAAAGTCTTTACACTTAATTAGATGTTGCATGCATTCTGAAACATTTTCCATGCTGAGAAATAGCACAGCCCTATGGCAATCTCAAATGTAACTTGACATTTATAAGAAAGGTCATTATGTGCATTTTTATCTGGCAACTCCTAATTTAAAAGTGACTTAATACTAGGTTGAAAAGCATTGTTTTACTGCACTCTCTGGTTGCACCTCTGACTATATCTACTGATGTCACGGCATACTGGCACACCCCTAAAGTGCTTTTGCATCACTGCACAGAATCAAGAAGCTGCTTTAATCATTGCATTATGATTGGTTATATAACCAGGACCTGCCCAACAAGTACTCCAACTCAGGTTTTTGAAACAACATTGAGTGCCCACACGTTACCAAAGGTGCAGGCTCAAAGTCTTATTGATTAGGTTTTTGACAAGATTTTTGTTTTATTGAATATATTTACAACCTTTTACATCCCTGTATCCTGAAACATGTTAAAGAGCCCTGAATACCTCGTTTCCATCAACAGGAGCTGGTCCTTATGCTGATACTGGTGCTGGCCAGCTCTGTCTTGGTGCCTTTTAAGAATCAGCCAAAATTTTGAGAAGATGGGTAGAAAATAATGAAAGCAAACAGAATTGAATGGGTTCCATTTGTCATGATTCCTGAGTTTTGTACCTCAGTTCTGAATGTATGTAGTAGGCGTTTCCTGGTTAGTTTCTTTATGATTATATTCTGAGCTCAGTCTTTAGGATTTATAGTCTTCAGTTTTGGCTATTTTTTAAATCCATTTTCTGCTACTTTTGCTTGTAGTTTTCCCCTATGTCAAGTTTGCGTCGTGCTGCGTTTGTGTCAGTGTCCTATCTCTGTTTTTTGTTGCTTCCTGTTTTACTTGCTTTACTTTGTCCTCAGTTTTAATTCTTGTTTTTTATTTCCCTTGATTTCCAGCCATGTCTCATTACCCTGCTGTGTCCACTACCATGATTACCTCAGTGTACACACACACATATATAGATAGATAGATAGATAGATAGATAGATAGATAGATAGATAGATAGATAGATAGATAGATAGATAGATAGATAGATAGATAGATAGATAGATAGATAGATAGATAGATCTGCATCCACCCATAACTGAATTGTTGCAATGTTTTTCCCATAACTGCTGGATTCCCAGGTTCCAGCTTTCACCCTTAATAATCACTGCATATTGTACATGTTATTATTTATATATTAGGAGCTTCCCATTTTCTGTGCGAAGGTGGTGTTGAACTGGCTCTCACCAAACAGCAGAAAGACGATGTCATCTTAGTGTAACATGTAAGAGCTTAAGAGGAACATATTTCACTCCAGAGCTCATAGAAGGCAAAATAAAGCCAAATGCAAGAACATCTTCACAAGACAGCGTTATTCTGTTTGCTGATATTAATCAATTTTGATTAATTAATTGATTAATCAATTAATCAATTGCTGTTTTAATCAATTTTAAATCATTGTTTTTGTTTCTAATATATCCGTAAAGCACTTTGAATCACCTTGTTGTTGAATTGTGCTATACAAATAAACTTGCCTTGCCTTGATATACACAAATGCTGTAAAGTGATAAGATGTTTGTGGGTCTTCAAGTAGCCATAAAATCCTTTTTAAAAGCTCTTAAAGGGAAACTTTCTCTTCAGCTTGAGTCAAGTCAAATATATTATATAAAATATAGGGTATAAGTCAACTACTTCACTTCTCAGTAGTTAAAGGCCTTTAAAATCTAATCAATCAACTTCACTTTGCCTTAGATGAAAATGCACTTTTGTAGGATTATTTCTGGTGAGAGCTTTGTGTATTTATATTTTTGGTCTGTCACTTCTCACAGATCTAAGGTGGGAATGGTTGTGTTGGAAACATGTGATGTCACATATTTTCTTAAGCCAATCAGAATTTAACAGTATAGCAAAAAATGAAATTGGTATATGATGACAGCTGCAGGGCTTGTTGTATTGTGTTGCCAGGGAAACCCTACTGTGTGTCACAGCTGAGTGGATAACACAAATGTTTCTTTGAAGGACATATTGCAACTCTTAACTATTAACATTTACTAAGTTGTGGTTATTGATTCAATAAATTACATTTTAAACAAATAACAAGACTTCAAACCAAATTTTATCAGATAAATTAAGCTAATTCAGAGGTACCTAGAATATCCATGTGATAAAAGGCATAATGTCAATTTACTCCCAGCAAATTCTAATTTTGGATAACTAAATAACTTGAGTACTTTGACTTTGATTTCTCTACATTTCAATGAATCTTCCTGGTTAAATAAAGGCAATAAAGGTGAGACAGGGTATAAAATCAGCTGTCTAAAATGTTGTTTAATGGTAAGTTACTCATCATCCTTTTTACACACTATATAATACATGATTGAAGACTACAGGCAATATGAAAAAAGCAATTACCTTCACCAGTGTGAGCTAAAAATTGCTTATGAATGTGTAATAATTAGTTTTAATTCTTTCATATGATAGGAGACATTTAGCATAGTGGCACATTACATTAGCTCTGTGTTGAAGATAGGTCCTACAGAAATTATTGCTATGTCTAACTGCTGGGTATCAAGTCCTTTTCCAGAATGGACTTGTTAATTTCAGCTTAGTTGTCATTGTTTAGAAAAAAGCATACGTAGTTTTTCTTTTGCAGTGTTTTGTTGCTATTTTAGTCTATTTTTTATTAATGAGATAAAGGCTGACATCTATCTGCAAGCATTTGTTTTATGTTTTATTAGACGACATGTACTTAAAGTTATCAGTGAAGTATGTAGCTTTATGTGAATTCATTGGTAGGAGAGGGAAGAGGTATACAAACAAGAACTAATTCAATAAAAAATACATTTTCACTGTATTCAATTGTGTGTAATTTGCCTCAGTGATGTAACCTCGACATTCATTCCATTTGATTCCAGTGTGACTGAGAGACGCGGTGATGGATAAATGGCTGGTGTGATCTGTAATTCGCCCCCAGCTAAACGATGAAGAGCAGACAGATGTGTTTAAAGAAATCACACAGCCCTGTGGATGTGTTTGGTTTGGCAGCATTGTCACTAAAACCCTGCTGAGTGAAACTTCAACCACGGTCAATGTGAGACATCTAGTGGCAGAAAAGGAAAAGTACACTTTTTTGTTTTGTTTTTGTTTTTTTTTTGTTTACCGTCATTTAAACAGACTCTTCCCTGAAGACTAACAATGTAATGTAACCTGTTTGCCCTGAGCAGCAGAGAGCTCTGTGCCTTTTCTGGCGGTATTTAATTAGTCACAGCAGCTCTAAAAGTTATAATAGCAGAATTTGTATTGTTTTAAATGCAGAAATGTTGGCGTCATTTGACAGTCAAAGTGTGTAATTGTAAAACTACAATTACTGTTCCTTCCTGGACTTTTTTTTCCTGTCATTTATGCTGTGCTAAAGCTACAACAGCCTATAGGCAAAACAAGAGCACAATGGCAAAAAAAAAGGATTCACTGCGTCTCTTTCCCATTATCTTCTTTTACTTTTGGTAACAGCACTGAATATTTCCACTGGGAGCCTTTTTCATGTCTGCCTTCACTCCTCTAATAATATCATTGTCATGGTACTACATTAGCCCCTTCTCCAGTGATAAAATGTTAAAATAAAAATCATTAAAGCTCAGTGATTTAGGACTCATCTCACCTTGAAATAGCCCTGCAGGAAATTCATGTCTTCAAATAAAGTGAAGACGAATTTCGCCCAAGATAAGTATGCTCTTTCCTTTTTTAAAAGCAATGGCTATGTTTTGTGTATTTGTTAACCCTTTGTCACATACGTATAAATACTGTATGTTCATATTTGTTCCTCATGTTCTGACAAACAATTTTTGTTTGGGGTCATCATTGATTTCAGCATCTTATTCAACTTCTTTCAGCTGCTGCCTTCAGGAGTTACCGCAGTTATCATCTCCCTCCATTTCACTCTATCACTACCAACCCTTTCGTGTCACACCAACCCTCCATCCAAGGTATTTAAAATCATCCTCCTTCACCTTACCTCACATCTTGACTGCTACACTTGTCTCCCTCTCATTCACACACATGTAATCTGTCTTGCTTCTTCTGATTTTCATTCCTCTTCTCTTTAAAACATACCTCTAACTCTCTAGGATCTCTTCCACCTACTTCTTACAGGTTATAAGACATAATAGTCCACAGAGACTCCTGATTACTTCATCTGTCAACATAACACAAGTCTTTCTTGACTAATTTACTACTGACAAAATTATGCACTTTCTCTTTCTAGAGGTCATAAATATCTGCTATATATTTGTTAATAAAGAATAAAAATATTTTATGGCACAAGTATAAAATGCAGGCTATTCATATGTATTCACATGTACTGTAATATCAAGTGCTTACCACAAGAGGGCCTCCTTGAAACATAAATGGATGACACTTCCACGTCTGAACAGCAGACCACCCACCCGGATAGTTTCATTGTAAACTAATTCAATCACTACTAATAATAGTCACTTCTAGCGTTTGTCCAGAGGAATTACAAAATCACATGGTCATGTGCTCAGACTTTTACCTGTTTCACAGCCACTTTTTCACCGTGGGGCCTAATCCATGCGGGTCAGAAGATTAATGTGCAAAACCGATGCAATTAGTTTGCAGGATTATGAAATACTTCCAACTCACAGCTCCGACAAAAACAATGTAGTCATTACGGAGATTGGTGTCCTAAATGGGTGTTTTTGTTCTAGATTGCCATCTCTAATTCCCCATTTTCATCATTTTCGGGAAAAGCTGATAAATAAATCACCTATTCATTTTTACCTTCGCTCCAGATGACTCACAGAGACGTTTGGGTGGTTGTGTTTGTTTTTTGTTTTTCGAAGGGACTCCTCCCTTTCTGAAGCACACAACTCCACATATGGTCACGGTGTCCCCGCCCCACTAACCCAGGCTCCGAGTATCGTCTCTCCGCCCAGAGCGTGAGTCTGACCTCGAAGATAACAGTGGAAACTGGGCAGGGTCTGTCTACACATGAAGGCACCTTGACTGCGTGCGCGGTGTGCTTTCTCTTTTCAGCGCTGAGAACCCGTTGCGCTGATCGGAGGATTTAAAGTGAGCTTAAGTTGGACTCGGTGTGACATTTGTGGATCCCGTGGGCGTTGCTGCACTAACAGTGGCTGTGTTGCTCAACTTTGAGAAGTATGTGAATTTGTTGCGACGGCTGAGACGGAATGCGCGGATTTGGTGGCTTTTCCTCCTGTGTTTTCTCTTCGGATATCGTCGTGACTTCGGTCCGCCTGCAGCCACTATTCGCGTGTTTTGTAAGCGTGCAATCAACGGCAGTCATGCAGCATGATGTGGAGCTGCACCTCTGCTCCTAACAGACTGTTTACCTGTGTAGAAGGAGCAGAGTTGCACGTCGTGCCTTTGCAGAAGCTCCATGGGTAACCGCCGTGCGTAACGCTGGCTCTCCATGGAGGACTGGTGGAGAAGCCACTCATCGAAATCCCCACTTTAAAAAGACACTTGAAGAAAGATGAATCAAGACCAGGACGGGATCTCTTTAGCGGTACCTTCCTTTGGTGCTGGCCCCGGCAGAGAGAACCTCAGCGGGGAAAATACAAGCGTCAACAGCAGTGGTGGTGTTGGTGGTGCCTGTGGAATCCCCGCAGCCGGGACTTTTGGCATGATTCCGGGGCTGGAGGTGGGGGACTTAGCCCGATCTCCGGGAGCTGCTCCTTGGACACCGGAGGGTTGCTGTCCACCGGAAAGTCTTGCAAAAGCAGGCCGGTGACAGTGGCCTATGTGGTGAACGGAGAGGCCAGCCAACAGAATAATCATGAGAGCATGGCCCTGCAGTGTCTGAAGGACGCTTGCGATTCTGTGGGCAGCAAGCTAGAGACAGTGAACTTTGGTAAACTGGATTTCGGGGAGACCGCCGTGCTGGACAGGTTCTACAACGCAGGTGAGTCAAGTGAAGAAAGGCTTATAAATCTTTCCACATCCACCCACAACAACCTTCCCGAACCGCCCTCAGCAAGTGAGAAGACAAACATTTTATAAAAGTGATTATTACGAGACCTCCTAGATGAGGTCATTTTTAGCCTTAATGGCAGCCTGTTAGGATTTTAGATCAATTCTCTAAATTGATTTTTAGGCTTAATCTTTGCTCTCCATTATAATGATTAAGCCACAGTGGACCTCACTAAAGCTCAGTGACCCAGGAATGCCATTTAATTCATGAAAGAGTAGCACAAGAACCTCTCCCCTAAATTCCTTTCATGGGCTCGAAAATCACGTTTACTGCATCACCTCTGTTGTTGGAAACTATGCCTGCAGGACAAGTTGCTCTGGACTCCCTAAATACATCCCATTGCTCTGCATGTCATGGCTTGATGTTGCTTCCTTTAGATCACAGTGGTATGTATAGTTAAATGAACAAAGCTGGAACTCATTGAACAATAGTTGCTGAGAAGTTGTATCATTTGCTCCACTAATGTGGGGATTATTGCTAGAGTTCCCCCTCCTATGGCTAGTTTCCCCTCTTCCATTGTGGGGTTCGGCATTGTGCTTCAGTGTCACAGTTTGAGCCACAAGCCTGGTCTTTCCACTGGAATCTGCTAACAGAGAAGCAAACTTGAATCCCTTGATAGAAAGCACTTTCCATCTCTAATTCATGTTGTATATGTAGCAGTTGGCTCTAAATACTACTGGAAAGGTTTGGTTAGGTCATGAAAAACTCAACTATAATGCACTTGGCTGATCTCTCTGTTTGAGAGCCAGAAACAGCAGCCAGTGTTTGCATTTCATTAAGATTGTATCAGTACGTGTTCAGCAGATATTGTAAATATAAAACAGTGTGACACGTCAAAGCCTTTCAAACAGTGGCATCTCTGCAAATGATGCTAATTTTGTTTTGGGTTTTTCTTTTTTTTTTGTTTTTGAGGGGGGTTACTGTCAAACTCTGGTAGCCTAAGGACACAATCATTGCTTGACTCGTTATTAATATAGTAAAAGGATTTTACCTGACAGGAGCTATAAAAAGATCAACATATATAAAAGTCAATATGCAGTATGCAGGTTTTTTTCCTTATTATAAAAGACCTAGAAAATTCCTAAAAAAATATCTGTTTATTAATGGTAATTGTATCAGTGTTAACAGTAACAAAACTAAGATTAAGTCACTGGGTAAAAAACTATATATATATTTTTTAAAACAAAAGCATCAATTCTAAAGTCACAGTGGTTAGCAGTCACTAATTAAAGGTCCATCTATTTTCTTAACCACTCATCCAGCTAAGCTCACAGGGAGCTGGAGCCAATCCCGGCTGACATTTGGCGAGAGGCGGGTAACTGGCCAGGTCACAATTCCACTCCCATTTGTACTTAAATCCACACCTATGACCAGTTTAGACCCAACAAGTTCCCAACCAGTTCAACCCAACAATAATATGTTTGCACTGTAGAAGGACACGCCAAGCTAAGGGAGAGTGTGTTAAACAATGCGCTACCCAGCCGCCTCACAAATCTTAGCAACAACTGTCAAAAAGTAATGAAAATCAGGACACAAGGTCAGCAACCCCACAAAGGTGCTTATGAACATATTATAATTGTGCAAAATTTAGAGTTAAAATGTAACAAATTCTTAATACTATGCAAAAAGTAGCATAGAAAAAGTATATGTAATAACATTTTTATCCAACTATAGCAATGTAGAGATTATAAACTGATTATAGATAGAGCTGAATTAACCATATTTAGTTGCACTAACAGCACTTATATTGCCAACATCAGAGCCTACTAGTGAAGACAGACAGGTGTATTGTTTGTTCCATGCTCGACATGCTTCTTGCTTATCATATTATTGGCTGTACAAACACATCATGTTCCCAGTGTTTTGTTTGGTCTTTTTCCTCTGAGCTACCGTGGAATTTTCTCATAATACACAGGGGAGGGCTGTGGCATTTTCCCAGACACACATTGCTATATCTGTTCACTCACACACCACTTCTTCATTATCCTCCTGCAGATGAAAGACCGGAAACAAAAAACTTGAGTGAGCTTGTTGGTTTCTGTCATTTGTCTGCTTCTGATACAATGAAAAGCTGTTCCTGACTGTCCTTACATGTCCTCCCCGCATGATGCTGTGGACAAAGAGGGTATTTGGCTGAAAGATGGCAGAGCCTGATTGTGAAACCCTCAGGACATGAAACACAGGAAGTGTAGATGCAAAAGTTTGGCAACAGTGATAGCTAACCGTATCTTATCACTGGGAATTTTGGTCACTACAGCCCAGTTATTCATGGAGTCAGAATTCAGATTTGAAGTCAGATTTGTGTAGCTGTGCCTATCTTACTCACACCACTGATCACATGATATTAACCAACATAAGTGGGTGGAGGGAAAAAAAACACGAGTAAGATGTGAATAGATTACATATGTACCTCTCAGTGTTTTCAAAATTCAGATACTTACTGTATGTGTGGAATTTGTCACGGAACTATACAAGATTATAGTGGTCCTTGTTCTGCTCTACATACGCAGTAATTTCACAGCAGATCTCCAAAGCAGAGCAAGGCCATTTGCAGTGCAAGAAAGTGGAGTTGGAGTGCATCCAACTGTGTGACAGAAGCCTCTCTGGAGAAGCAACTAATTAATATTGAGTTCAACCTGGCCAGCGAGTAGGGGTGGGGGGAAAAATCGATACTGTGTAGTATCGTGATATTTTGTTTGCTAATAATGTATCGATACAGGGACAGCAGAAATCGATATTTTGTTACAAAAAAGGTTTTGTGCTCTGACTTCAGAGCATGTTGATCCTTTTTCGGAGCAAGAATCCTGACATTCCTTCACTGTCCAAATGTGTTTAACTTTTTTTTGGCAGCAATAAACATGACAGTTTACTTATTTTAATTTAAGACATGTTTTATTTTAATTAAGTTTAAAACTTTTTTATTTAATGTAAAATTATGTTTTGTTTTAATTTACTTTCAAATTCTTCAGTTGCTGAATGGGCTGCATAGTGTCATTAAATTGCATAGTTCAGAATAGCTATAATTGTACCAGATGGTTGCATTCAGTTAAGTTGGACTAGACTGTAATACAAACCATTCAGTTTGTCAACAATAAAACTGAAATGAGAGACTGAGTGCAAGACTTTGATATTAGATAAAATGAATAGTGATAAAGTTTACCTTTATGTAGAGAATCTGAATATCTGAAAAATTGCAATAATATCGTATCGTGCGTTAAGTATTGTGATAATATCGTATCGTGGGATGTATGGTGATTCCCACCTCTACCAGCGAGCCAGTCTGTAGGTAAAACACAGGAGGGAAGGGCCAAGGTTGGTTTGCCAGCAGTGATCGGACCTTTAAAATAATAGAGAGCACGTTGTCTGCTAGTAAACTGATTACAGATTACGTTGTTTTCTCAGTTGGGTACAAAAATAAACATAAAAAAAAATTCCAAATACACATGTGAAATCTTACAAACTAACATCTGTGTAGAAAACGCTGAATTACATTTCAGTAAATCATTTGTATTATGTGTCATATTTCTTTATAAGATGTCCATTTTGAGAGTGTGAAATTAAGCAGCGAATGTCATTTAATCCAAAATAAAAAAAAAATACAGCATGTTAGCAGATAATTGGGCACAAGTAACTAATAATTACAGAAAGGACAAAATCAGAGAAGTAAAATGTGAAGCAAAAATTCATACTTCATCATCCTGCTGATTTTGATATACACACAACTTTTATTATTATAACTATCGCAAAAAAGAAGCAGGTATCCCCTAACTGCCATGTTTCTCATCCCACTGCCTCTCCTGAGTAGCTATGCTGTAGATGGGTGGATATGAGTTTTCATTTGAATGGTTTTAGAATTTAGACCATTAATTCTATCTAAACAAATGTGCACATTTCTGTCAGCTAATTGAGGCTGTTGAAAATTGAATAACTTATAACTTATATAACAGTCTTTATCAACTGTATCTTTTTTATGTTTTCTCAGTTCCCGGTTGTTGTTTTTAAATATATGCTTTCCCTTAGCCCATGAGGTAATCTTCATCTGTCCTTTTGACAGGATGTGGTATATCAGACTTCAGGGAATGTGTTTCCTTTATTTATTTATTTATTGCGATTAGCCTGATTCTCAGTCCCCAGTCTGGAGTACCAGCCTCAGTGATGGCCCATGTTATACTTGAGACACAAAGTCATCAGGATTCAGTGCTTGAGTTGTTTGTCTCTTGATATCTTTGGCAGAGGCTGAAGTGAAAGAAGCTTTAGCTAAGGACTCTGAGGCTGCTCACCCTGAGACAAGAGTTTTCTGTTTCAGAAGGTAGTTCAACTTAAACTCTGAGTCAGTCAAACTGGGTGACAAACTCTAAGAATGCCACTTGCTCGCTGGTAGGTTTTCTTCTGTTTCTCTCTGACTCTTCCTCTCGTACCGGAACCATCTGCTGATACTCCGATTCATTTCTTCATAAAGTCGCTATCAAAGCTCAGAGTGAAGCAAATTATTCAACAGGAGTTTCCATTTTTACAAACACTGAAACGTCGGTTAGATGTTTCACCATTCTATGCAAACTACACGACTGCTTTTATAATCAATAAGTACAGAGACAGCGATCATATTGCAAATTAATTATGAGAATCCTGTAGCACTTATAGTCTCCATGTTTCTGACTCATTTGCTGTGTTGTAATCAGTCACACTGATGGAAAAATGACTGTCACAGTTGGACCTTGGCGGTGATGTGAATATCTGCGTAAAGTTGAAGCTGAAATGACTAAAAACAAAACTAAATGTATTTAAAGTTACTTTTTAATGCTGGCTTCAGATGTTCTGACTGTGAGTAAAATAGTTTCAGATTCAGTCATTAAATTATGTCAAACAACAAATTCAAAATCTGAACTTGGACATGTTTTCTATTGAAAATCGCCTAAATCAGTCTCACAAACAGATCAAACCAAAAATATCTGTAAAAGATCAGCAAACATTCTTGATTTAAAATCTTTCAACCTTCTAAAACAATGCTAAATATCTAAATTTATGAGACCTGAGTCTAATAAACATTATTATTATTAAAAGCTGAGACATTCCTTATAACGTGTTTGTAAAGATTTATATCGGTAAGTCATTCATTAAAAAATGTGAGATTTGTAATATTAGGCTGCCAGGAACTGAGTAAAACACCTCTGCCACAGCTATAAGAGAGGCATTATCTATGAGTGATGGCTCATATTACATCAAATTAGAAATGGTTAAATTGGGGAACATTAAAGCAGAGGTTTTCTGTAAATCTCATTAAGCATTTTTATCTGGTAATGGCAGAAATAATGAAATTCTTTATGAGAAATCAGGTTTAAACTTCCCTGGATTACTGAGAAAATGCAGTGGCCGTAGACTGCTGCAAAAACAGTTTTTATTTAATAAAGACTGACTTGCGGGTGGATCGTCTATTGCTATCTGGGTAACAAATATCACATGTCCATCACTAAACTGTGCCTCTGTTTCTCCATATCTCCAGTTTCAGTCACATACCTTTTCTGTGTGTCAAATTACACCTGAATTATTAGATTTAATAATTAAATGACAAAATGAGGATTTCAGTTTCATCCAATAAAAAAATCAAATTGAGTAAAAGACTATCACAGACAATATAAATAAATTATATATTTTATATCAAATTCTTACTCATGTATAACGTTGGCAGAGTGGCCCAAGATGATTAAAAGTCCCATTTTTCAAATAAAAATCGCAGCCCATGCTGACACGTGTTCATATTCCTCGGTCCACTGGAATAAAATGAAGTCGCTGCTCTTTATTTACCTGTTGCCATGGTGATTCATAGTATCTGAGCTTCATGGATGATGGCTTTCTTTCTCTACTCCACAGCACGATGCTAAACTCTGATCATACTGTTTTGGAATCAGAAACTCGGTTTATGTTTTAACTCAGAGTTTGTTTGAGCAGCGACTGCGTGGCAGCAGTACGACAACGGATTGATGCGTCCTGTTTCGAAACACTTTTACAGTGTTGAAAGTGCAGCAGTTAATACTGTAGTATTTGGCTAGGGATCAGATGGCGCACAGCTGTTTTGTGTGTTTGTGTGTTGGGTCATAGCTGTGGTATGCAGAGCTTTATCCCTCTTGTTGATCATTACACTAAACCACTGTGTCATTTATAGGGTGCACATTGAATTTGTGAACAATTCCTGAGCACTTTAAAAGCTGCTCTACCTGAACCTGAGTGTTTGCTTACCACTCCATTACACACACACACACACACACACACACACACACACTCAGCCAACGCAGATCTAGCTCACAAATTGTTTTCATGCTGCCCAGTTTACAATGTAGTAGTATTGAGAAGAGGAGTATATAATGGAGCACCAAGGTGAATGAGGTGGAAAAAGAACAGAAAGTACCTTAGCATCTACAAATTATAGACTTTCTGTAAAAGGTAGACATAACTACATTTGGATGAGAAGGTGGAATACTAAGTTATACAGTTAACATGAGGTAGTATTGTTAGCATTCATAAACTGTGTAACTGCTTCTTCCTTTTCTGTTGGCTGCTCCATTTAGGGGTCACCACAACAAATCGCCGGCCTCCATTTCACCCTGTCTGTCACACCAACTCTCTGCATGTCCTCCTTTAGTCCATCCATGAATATTTTCTGTGGTCTTCTTCTTTTCCTCTTGCCTGGCAGCTCCATTTCCAACATCCTTTGTCCAGTATATCCACTATCCCTCCTCTGCACATGTTCAACCGCTCTCTAACTTTGTCCCTCTGATGGACTCATTTCTAATCTTGTCCATCCTGGTCACTTCCAATGAAAATCCTAACATCTACTTGCAAATTAGTCCAAGTTAAAATATATATATATATATATATATATATATATTAGGGGTGCAACGATACACAAAATTCACGGTTCGGTTCGGTTCGATACTTTGGTGTCACGGTTCGATATTTTTTCGATACAAAAAAAATGTTCATGCCTTTTTATTAATTTGTCATTTATTAAATTTTCACGGCACATTCTGCACCACATCTCTGTGCGTTCATCATTTGTTTGAAGCCAGCTCACCTCCTGCAACCACTTTTCAGAGAATACGCGCTTCTTTTGTGGTTCGGACTCCTTCTGACATTTCTTTGGAGGTGGAGGAACATCACAGTAACTGCTTAAAGGAGCTTCTTCGACATCTTTAAGAGTTCTAAACAAATGTCTGTCCTCCTGAAAATCTTATGTACGCAAACACGCGTTGCAACTTCTTATCTTGTGCGGGTTTTTATTTTGACAGCGAATGCGCACCTGCGGACCACTTATGTGCAGCCCTGGTTATTTAGCTCGTCATATTGCAGCCACAGAAATTCTTTTGTCCATGAAACCATAAAGCTGCACTTTCTTTTTTCCTTATAGTCTGATTTGTCATAACCTTTCCGTTTTGTGGTAAGCTTTTCTTTGGCTGTCACTTCTTCACGCTGACCTGTCTTATTTGGCTCAGCAGAACTAAAATATATATCCTGCTGCTTTTACACACGCACTAACATAACGCTCAGCGATTCTCTGCGCGATCAACCTCTCACATGTTTAAGCTGCGGGAGATTTCACTTGTCATGTTTGCATAGTAAGCTAACGATTGATAAGACGATGTCAGAGGAATTGGTGCGCAAATTATCATCACTCACCAATCAGTACTGTCGCTCTCTATACACAGTTCACGCGATTGCAAAGTGAAAGCAAAAAACAAGCGCAAATTCAAACGCGATTTCAGTATGTCACATATTGACAGTGGCCGATGCCAATGACATAATTACCCAGCTACATTTCCAAAAGAATGCAAAAGCATTGACATATATTTTTCCTTCCTAGGATAGGCCGACGGGCAGGGCAGAGATAGATTTTGGTAGCCCGACTGGAAAAAAGCCCCGTCGGGCTAGCGATTTTGCGAGCCCTGTATCTGATTGAGGAATCACTCATCTTTGGAAAAGAGAGTTTATTATGGAGAAATGTCTCTTTCCAAAATAAAAGCTATACTATACGCTTCTTCTGGGCTATATTCTCAGCAGCATATTAAACATATCAGGTCCCCATAAGGAGAATCGTGTGCTAACGGCTGTCTAAATGACTCGGGTAAAGTTTGTAGCATGCTGCTTGTTGTTTTTCTCTGCTTCCACTTGTCTTTGCACTAGGATGATGTCGGAGTAAATGTGCAGTCATATTGGTTGTGTTCCCACTAGTGCTGTCAGCGTAAATCTGAAATGACATTAACGTCACAACACGGCAAATCTCCGTTAACGAGCTACCGCGGATCACCTCATGAGTGGGGCTGGAAGACGTCAACACATTAACGAGCTAACTGCGCTAACACACTAGTTCCCACCAATTGAGCATTGCTGGCACATCCAACATACTGTTTTACTTTTGTCCATGACAGGCTTACCTTCAGGGTCATACATCACATGAAAACCAAAATAGTTCCAAACGCCAGATCTGAATGAGGGTGGGGGAGGTTCAATTTGCCATGTTGCAACTAGCCTAGCTTCTGTCTCGCTAGCTTGCCCTGCGCTCAGTGAATCTGTGTTCGACTACTCCGCCTAGGCTGCACTGTCGAGCACAGATCCACTGAGCGCTCAACACAGACAGCATCATCAGAAGGAAAGTTGATAAAATAAATTAAAAATGTTGTATCGTTCGATACATATGCGTACCGAACCGAAAGCACTGTATCGAACGGTTCGATATCGATACGAGTATCGTTGCACCCCTAATATATATATATATATATATATGCCATAACATAAAGAAGACATCATTTGTCAGACATATCCATTACAATGCTCCAAAATGCATCAATGCCACAAACATGGTCAAATCAGACTTGCCCCTAATAATGCAAACTTTAAGTAAAATTCAAACAGATGTATGTGTGGCAATTTTACAAAAGGTTTGAAATACCCTTATCTTTGCTCTTATTCTTTCTTTAAAGTCTGTGGAGATTGACTCAGCAACAGTGCTGACTGTGCTATCTTCACCTCCTCTAACTGACACACCTTCACACAGCATGATTGGATACAGTCTCACACTCCATCCCCTCACTAGCAGCTGAAGTAACTGACCATCACAGCACTTTATGAGGAATTTCGAGAGGCCATTAAAGTTCCTTTTTCAACAAGACTGAAGTGAATGTGGACGGCGCACACGTTAATGTTCAACATTTAACTGTCAGCAATTGCCCTGATAGCCATACTAGCTGTCTCATATTATTAAGGGAGTAGCAAGCAGGTATGGTTTTGGTTGAGCAGGATAACATCATCATGTGTGTCTGCAAAGTCATATTGAAGCTGAGAAAAGTCTAGCATAAAAATATGGAGCCAAGATACCAGTTGCATGCCAGCCAAGCAGGTCCAGTGATGGCTGACAAGAAGCAGAAAACTGCAGTTGATAGATGTGGCAATCCCAGCAGGAGGAAACATCAGAAAGAAGGAGCATGATAAAACAGAGTGGAGGTAGCGGGAGCTGAAGGATCAGCTGGAGCAGATGTGGAAGGTGGTCCCAGTGGTAGTAGCAGCATTAGGAGCTGTAACTCTGGAACAGTGGCTCCAGCAGATTCCAGGCACTAAAAACAGCAAAGTTACTGCACAGAACCCTCAAACCCTCGGGCCTCTGCTACACAAACACAAACCATTTCTTACTTATAGTTATGTTATTGTAAGAACTGCAAACAGTTTTGTTGCTGATATTGTTTGTATTATTGTAAATGTCTCGTGGTGTCGAAACCAATCCTCCTCCTAGTCTCAAACCAGGAAGCTTTAACATAGTAGGCAAATGTAAACACCACTGTATAGCAAATCCTCAATCTTGAGAGGCTATCTTTGATTTGTTCTGTTAAAAGTTAACATTTATTATAGTTATTGATTAATCGTTTAAATGTCAGTAATAAACATTAGCAGAAGCGAACAACAAGCAGCGAACAACGAGGTGACCTGGTCTCATGACAGTGTTGTTCAACAATGTAAAGTCACAAAATAAGAAATGCTACTACTGTAACTATTAAGCAAGCAAACTGTAGTCTGAAAAAGTGGACGGAAATGGAGCACAGATGCAATCCTTGCACAATGGGGTGACATCCAGCTTTGTCCAGTGTCAACACTGCCGGGCGCCAGCAGGCACTGTCTCTTATCCAGCACAAGAATGTACACTCAAGATTCCTGACTGAGAATCTGCACTGCCCTGAAATCCCATCAGCTGGCCCTGTGCTAAGTTGTTTATCTTCCCTTCTGTTTACGCTAGTGGTTGGCTGCTTTTCAGAGGTTAGGCGGCACAAGGTTAGGAGGAATTAGCCTAGGGGCCATTTGCTGGCATCTGGGGAGGACTGCCTACACCTCTGTGGGAGATTCCAGGCAGAAGTGCAAATGCTTTTTAACAAGTTTTTTTCTTTTCTTTTCAAGGAAGGAAGGAAAAGCTAGTTCAGAATCAAAAGCAGCTTCTTCTTTACATGCATGACAATGACTATACCCCACATCCTTCTATGCAGTATTTTCATCTGGAATAAGTGTAAGTGCTGTATAAAATCCTGCTTATATCTCAGAAGTGATCGCCAGAAATAGGACAGGAGGTGGAGAAGCCGAATATCAAAGCTCCCATTTGGATTCATCAGGGTTCATTTGAGGTGAAATGCAGCAGGAGTGGGTAGGGTTGTCTTTAGAAACCAATGGTGCGTGACAGGGAACTCACTCTTATCAGTTTGAGTATCATGATAAGGCAGTGAACAGCCCTAAGAGCTATGAGAATACTCTGGTTGTATTTTTCATTTATTTGATTTTTGGGGGTGGGTTTGATACCAGTTCTCTGCCGCGTGGTTTCTTTTCTCTAGTAGAACAGCTGTTATTACATTATTGTTATTTTTTTTCCAACTAGAAAACCTTTGGCAGCATGCAACAAGTTCACAATACAGAGTCTAATAATAACGCTGTAACCAGGCTCTGGCGGAGGTGTGTTTTACTCATCTGTCTTTGCAGTTGCTTTTCTCACATGCAGTATGCAGCTTTTGTCTGGTTTGTTTTGATTCTGCATACCCACCGCAAAGGTCACAGCATGTATGCAAAACTGCATGGGTGTTTTTGCGTAAAAGAAAATAGTTTTTGTTGGCAGCTTAAAAAAAAACAAAAAAAACCCAACTGTTTCATTGTGCGCATATATTAGAGTCAAGAGGTGTTTCTGTAAAGACAACGGTAAAGTTTTTTTAAATTTCCATATTTAGTTTGAATTTCATATCTAGTCTAGCTCAAGAAAGCCACCCACATATTACAAGCAAATTACTTGAAGCCTTTATATTTTAATATCATTTTCTTATTATTTTATATTATGCAGTGTAATTTTTATCTGTCCATGAGAAGGCTGGTGAAGGTAACCACTGCCCACAAACAAAAAAGATGTATCCCGAACTTGTAGTGCAGTGTTTTCTTTTGGTTTTTTCGTAGTTAGACAGTCATGTTTTTGAATGATGGAGCGAGATTGTGAGTCCCTGGGAATTTTATTAGGTACACTTTGCTAGTACTGCTTTGGGCCCCTTTTTGCCCTCAGAGATGCCTTCACTTTTTTTGTGGCATAGATTCAGCAAGGTGCTAGAATCAAATATTTTGGTCACTCACATGTTCAAACACATGCTGGAGGTGCTCTAATAGACTGAGATCTGGTGACTGTGGGGTAAGAAGCTGCCACAGAAGATGGATACGATGCTCGGTTGTCGCAAATGGGCCCAAAGTGCGCCCCACACCATTACAGGAAACTGCCTTGAATCAACCAACTGTTGATACAAAACAAGATGGATCTGTGCTTTTTTTTTTTTGTTATTTACACCTGATTCTGACCCTAACATCTGAATGGTGTAGCAGAAATACTGACTCCTCAGATCAGATATTCTGCTCCAATTTTGTTGAACTCATGCAAATTGTAGCCTCGGTTTTCTGTGCTGTGCATTGAAAGATGCTCTTCTGCAGACTTTTGTCATAACAAGTCATTATATGAGTTTCTGTTGCCTTCCTATCAGCTTATATAAGTCTGGCTGTTCTCCTCTGACCTCTGGCACCAACAAGTCATTTTTACTTTGAGAACCGACGCTCAGCCCATTACCATTCAACAGTCACTGCAAAGCCACAGCTGAACATGATTAATCACTACTGAAGGCTTAGTTGCGATGACCTGTAGCTGGCTAAACCTTAACACTGGTCTTGGGTAAACAAACACTGGAAACCACATTGCACGTCCACGATCAATATCTAAACACAACTGAAACCAACACTAATGAATGTTACTACTTCCAATAAGTCTTAAGGGGTTTCCACACAGGCAGCGATTAGCAGTGAAGTGACTACCAGACACCGTAGAAAGTAAATAACATTCAGCAACTTCATGCAACAACAGGCGAAGTGGGCAGCTGCTGGGTTAAATTTGTCTTTTTTCTTTTTTTAATTGTATAAAGGCATTGTGCATGAATATTTGCATAAAATAATAGTGGCCCATGTGAAATTAGACAAAGTATCTCAGTATGCACCAAAAAGCTTTTAAAGATTCCTTCCGGTCCTTCAAAACCAGTACAGGTGATGTCATACCCCTGTTATCTCCAGTTTAAAAAAGGAAAAAATGCAGGAACCCTTAACATTTTCAAGAATATGTCTAAAACTACCAAGAAATCATGTCAGGAAATGTTTATCAGTCGTGCTGGTGTCTGATGTTTCTGCTGTTTCAGATGGAAAATTTCTTATCTAGTTCACTTTTCCAGGTCTTCAGGTGTATTTATACACTAATTTCTGCCTGGTGCCCTTTTATTTCCATGCAACACTCTGCAAACAACCACAACTGTTCCTCAGTCCTGTCACGCGAAGCAAGTGAGATAAAGTGGAATTGTTTACCAGACAATAACATGATTCTGTTTCACTGAACAACAGCAAGGAAGTACATCAAGTAGGCATGTCGGGACAGCTTGCACTGCAGCACAGGTTTCTCCCAGCGTGCTTGTCACCGGTAGATGAATTCACATTCTGTTCTCAGCTGTTTTCCCCTTCGGGGGCCATTGCACTGCGGTTTGTAAAATATCTCAGTGAGTGAAAAGGCAACAAAGTGGAGCAAAGGTAAAGAGGAGCAGACTGCCAGGAGAGTCGTGCGACTGGCAGGCGGGTCTCATTTCCTGCATCATGATTTTTTTTTTCCTGGGTTGTTTCTTTCAAGCACATGGGTCTAAAAATAAAGGGAACATTAATCTCTCGCTGCTAGGTGGGGCGTCAGATGACTGAATATCCATTCATATGTCCCATATTCTCCTGTGGGAGAAGAAATGTATTTGTAAACAGAAAAGCTTAGCCAAAAGACTTGAATGGTTTTTTTCACCAGTATTAGGGGTTTATTTTGAGGGAAAAAGGCATGCATCACGATGTTTGATTGGTGTATCTCCTGCAAGAATAAACAAAAGAATTAAAAAAAAAAACTGTAAAAATGTTATTCCATGTGAGTAGTGGAGACTCCCTAAGGGACTAACTTGCACTGCCTTGTTACTACCTGGAATTGTGCATCACTTTTAAAGCAGATTTTTTACGCCTACACTTCAACTCTGAAATCTCTCGATTACTCAGCAAAGATGCGTGTAAGACCACTAACCAGCACAGTCAGATAAGAGCTGGTCGATAGCTTTCTTTTCTTCAAACTCTGTGTAATGTCTAATTACACCCATATGATTGTAGTGCAAGTAATCACATGAATTCAGTGGGTGTGCTGAACCCTCCACCACACCCAACAGACTACTTACAATAGTGAGAATGATGGAATGATGATGATCTGTTGTATATGAGAAACAAATTACTACAGGATTCAACAACTTGTGGAGTTCATTTGTGAAAACTTAATTTTCACATATAAACGCAGCAATTTTTTAAAATTTTTATTTTAATGCTTCATACAGGAAAACTAAAGAGCTATTAGTGTGGAGTTTTTTGTAAGTTCCTATAATGGATCCATTTCACTTAATTGAAGCTATGCTCTTATATGGAAATAGATCAGCCTTGCATCATTAACAGTGCATTCATTTGTCATTTCTTGCGTCCACTGTCTCCTGTAAGTCCAGCCTCCTTTTAGGCCAACTGTCTTCTGATTGGCTGCCTTAGTATGGTTATGTATGAGATAACCCTACTAAGGTATCCAAACGAAAAAGGAGATCCTGGGTGTGTAATACATAAAATAAGAAAATCGTGAAAGGTTTCTTTTAATGTCAATATAAATTTTATATGTTATGAGATTCATAAGCAACAAGGGTGGCCAAAGTGCTTTACAAAACCATATATCAGTTAAATAAATACAATAAAATAAAACAGAAAAACAAACAAATACGATAAATTTGACTTAAAACAAAAAGACACCAAAACAAGAAAACCTAATCAAACTTAAACTAAATTCAATAAGTTATTATTTTTATCTGTTTCATCAACTCAAGCCAAGTTTTCAGTTTATAACACGCCATTGTGATCCCCTGTTTATTTGATCTGTAGCACAGAACACCCCTCTGGAGCTTTTTGTCTCTGTCAGCATCAGTTATGTTTATATAGCGCATTTCATTGCATGTAAACTCAATGTGCTTAGCATAAAAGATAAAAATCTAAAACACACTGTGTAGCTCAACGGTGCCTTTAGGCAATAGACAGATCAAAATAAAAGTTCCTTTTTTTATACTGCGTTTAGGTGTGACAGCTCAGAACGGCTACAGTATAAACACTTGTGGTCTGAGAACACGGTTAACTGCAGTAACTTGTTGAGCAGTACATTTTGTATGACACCAAATAAACAAGTCTGAAGTTTTTAATCCTGTTTGTCTCTGCAACCTGACAGCTAAACAGCTAAACATCGTTTGAAACACCAGAGGTAAACATCACACTGGCCCTGCATGCAAGAGCACCACAAGCATCCTCTGCTGTTCCTGGAAAGTTGGCAGACTGTTTGGACTTTATGCTCTCGAAGGTTCCTTTTCAAGGGAGGGGGATATTTCCAGAGCAGCATGGAGATGGTATTTCTAAGCATCTGCCTGTCCTCTGTGTAGGATGGGCTTCAGGGTAAAACTCCAGCTGCACTTTGCTCCACTAATACGAGTCTGTTTACCTCGTTTTCCATTAGACATACAGGGGAAAAAACTACTACTATACACACTGATGGCTTCGGTTCACTAACATCACTCAAAGCAGTTTTCCTCACAGTCGCTATGGTTACAACTTCTTATATGTAGCTGTTATGTAATAGATGGTAACGAAGCGTTATTCACTGTGCCAGCGCTATTACTATCTCTCTTCAATTCAATTCAATTCAATTTTATTTATATAGCGCCAAATCACAACAAATGTCGCCTCAAGGCGCTTCATAGATACAGAGAAAAGCCCAACAATCATATGACCCCCTATGAGCAAGCACTTTGGCGACAGTGGGAAGGAAAAACTCCCTTTTAACAGGAAGAAACCTCCGGCAGAACCAGGCTCAGGGAGGGGCGGCCATCTGCTGCGACCGGTTGGGGTGAGAGAAGGAAGACAGGATAAAGACATGCTGTGGAAGAGAGACAGAGATTAATAACAGATACGATTCAATACAGAGAGGTCTGTTAATACATAGTGAGTGAGAAAGGTGACTGGAAAGGAAAAACTCAATGCATCATGGGAATCCCCCGGCAGCCTACATCTATTGCAGCATAACTAAGGGAGGATTCAGGGTCACCTGGTCCAGCCCTAACTATATGCTTTAGCAAAAAGGAAGGTTTTAAGCCTAATCTTAAAAGTAGAGATAGTGTCTGTCTCCTGAATCCAAACTGGAAGCTGGTTCCACAGAAGAGGGGCCTGAAAACTGAAGGCTCTCCCTCCCATTCTACTTTTAAATACTCTAGGAACAACAAGTAGGCCTGCAGAGCGGGAGCGAAGTGCTCTAATAGGGTGATATGGTACTACAAGGTCATTAAGATAAGATGGGGCCTGATTATTTAAGACCTTGTATGTGAGGAGCAGGATTTTGAATTCAATTCTGGATTTAACAGGAAGCCAATGAAGGGAAGCCAAAACAGGAGAAATATGCTCTCTCCTTCTAGTCCCTGTCAGTACTCTTGCTGCAGCATTTTGGATTAACTGAAGGCTTTTCAGTGAGTTTTTTGGACATCCTGATAATAATGAATTGCAGTAGTCTAGCCTGGAAGTAATAAATGCATGAACTAGTTTTTCAGCGTCACTCTGAGACAGGATATTTCTAATTTTAGAGATGTTGCGCAAATGGAAGAACGCAGTCTTACATATTTGTTTAATATGTGCGTTGAAGGACATATCCTGGTCAAAAATGACTCCAAGGTTCCTCACAGTGTTACTGGAGGCCAAGGTAATGCCATCCAGAGTAAGAATCTGGTTAGATACCATATTTCTAAGCTTTTCAGCGCCGAGTACAATGACCTCAGTTTTATCTGAGTTAAGAAGCAGAAAGTTAGTGGCCATCCAAGTCTTTATGTCTTTAAGACATTCCTGCAGTTTAACTAATTGGTGTGTGTTATCTGGCTTCATGGACAGATAGAGCTGGGTGTCATCTGCATAGCAGTGAAAATGTATGCTATGTCTTCTAATGATGCTGCCTAGGGGAAGCATGTATAATGTAAACAGAATTGGTCCTAGCACCGAACCCTGTGGAACTCCATAATTAACCTCAGTGTGTGAAGAGGACTCTCCATTTACATGCACAAATTGGAGTCTATTAGATAGATATGATACAAACCACTGCAGTGCAATACCTGTAATACCTACAGCATGTTCTAATCGCTCTAATAGAATATTATGGTCAACAGTATCGAATGCTGCACTAAGGTCAAGAAGGACAAGCACAGAGATGAGTCCACTGTCAGAGGCCATAAGAAGATCATTTGTAACCTTCAATAAAGCTGTTTCTGTGCTGTGATGAACTCTGAAACCTGACTGAAACTCTTCAAATAAACCATTCCTCTGCAGATGATCTGTTAGCTGTTTGACAACTACTCTTTCAAGGATTTTTGATATGAAAGGAAGGTTGGAGATTGGCCTATAATTAGCTAAGACTGCTGGGTCTAGAGATGGCTTTTTGAGTAAAGGTTTAACTGCAGCCACCTTGAAGGCCTGTGGTACATAGCCGATTATTAGAGATAGGTTGATCATATATAAGATCAAAGAATTAATCAATGGCAGGACTTCTTTGAGCAGTTTTGTAGGAATGGGGTCTAAAAGACACGTTGATGGTTTGGAGGAAGTAATTATTGAAGTTAACTCAGAAAGATCGATTGGAAAAAAAGAGTCTAACTTAACATCAATGGAACTAAGAGTAGCTGTAGATAATATTACATCTGTGGGATGATTATTGGTAATTTTTTCTCTAATGATAAAAATTTTATTTGTGAAGAAGTTCATGAAGTCATCACTAGTTAACGTTAAAGGGATGGTTGGCTCAACAGAGCTCTGACTTTTTGTCAGCCTGGCTACAGTGCTGAAGAGAAACCTGGGGTTGTTCTTATTTTCTTCAATCAGTGATGAGTAGTAAGCTGTTCTGGCTTTGCGGAGGGCTTTCTTATAAAGCAACAAACTATTTCTCCAGGCTAAATGATGATCCTCTAAATTTGTGACACGCCATTTCCTCTCCAGATTACGAGTCATCTGCTTTAGGGTACGTGTTTGAGAATTATACCACGGGGTCAGGTACTTCTGATTAGAGACCTTAGTTTTCACTGGAGCTACAGTATCCAGAGTCGTACGTAGTGAGGAGGTGAAATTATTAACAAGATAATCGACCTCTGTTGGGGTAGCGTTCAGATAGCTGCTCTGCTCTGTGTTGGTACAGGGCATTGACGATGATAACAGTGGCTGGATTATATTCTTAAACTTAGTTACAGCGCTTTCAGAAAGACATCTACTTTGATAAAGTCCACTCTCCACTGCTGCGTAATCAATTATTGTAAATGTAAATGTTATCAAGAAATGATCAGACAGGAGAGGGTTTTCAGGAAACACTGTTAAATGTTCAGTTTCTATGCCATATGTTAAAACAAGATCTAGAGTGTGATTAAAGTGGTGGGTGGGTTCTTTTACATTTTGAGAGAAACCAATTGAGTCTAACAACAGATTAAATGCCATGTTGAGGCTGTCATTTTTAGCATCTACATGGATGTTAAAATCACCCACAATAATTATTTTATCTGAGCTCAGAACTAAATTAGATATAAAGTCTGAGAAATCAGACAGAAACTCTGTGTAAGGCCCAGGTGGACGATAGATGATAACAAGTAAGACTGGTTTCTGAGTTTCACAGCTGGGGTGGACAATGCTAAGCATCAGGCTTTCAAATGAATTAAAAGTCTGTCTTGGTCTTTCATTAATTAATAGACTGGTGTGAAAAATTGCTGCCACACCACCCCCTCGACCTGTGCTTCGAGATTTCTGGTAGTTAGAATGACTCGGGGGTGTTGATTCATTTAAACTAACATAATCATCCTGCTGCAACCAGGTTTCTGTAAGGCAGAGTAAATCAATTTGTTGATCAATTATTAAGTCATGTACTAACAGAGACTTGGAGGAGAGAGACCTAATATTTAATAATCCACATTTCACTGTTTTACTCTTTGGTTCAGATGTGGATACTGTATTGTTCTTTCTTTGTGATTGTTTAAGTTGTTTGTTGCTGGTTTTTAGTTTGTTTTTTGTCTTTTTGGAAGCAGACACAGTCTCTATGGAGATGGGTTTTTGGGGGGGTAGCAGGAGGAGAGAAGCTGCAGAGAGGCGTGTAAGACTGCAACTCTGCTTCCTGGTCCCAACTCTGGATAGTCATGTTTTGAGGGGTTTAATAAATTTGTCGATATTTCTAGAAATGAGAGCTGCTCCATCCAAAGTGGGATGGATGCCATCTCTCCTAACAAGACCAGGTTTCCTCCAGAAGGTTTGCCAATTATCTATGAAGCCCACATCGTTTCTGGGACACCACTCAGACAGCCAGCAATTTAAGGAGAACATGCGGCTAAACATGTCACTCCTGGTCTGATTGGGGAGGGGACCAGAGAAAACTACAGAGTCCGACATTGTTTTGGCAAAGTTACACACCGATTCAATATTGATTTTAGTGACCTCCGATTGGCGTAACCGGGTGTCATTACTGCCGACGTGAATTATGATTTTATTGAATTTACGTTTACCCTTAGCCAGCAGTTTTAAATTTCCTTCAATGTCGCCTGCTCTGGCCCCTGGAAGACAATTGACTATGGTTGCCGGTGTCTCTAGCTTCACATGTCTGAGAACAGAGTCACCAATTACCAGAGTTTGACCCCCGGCGGGTGTGTCACCGAGTGGGGAAAAACGGTTAGACACATGAACGGGTTGGTGGTGTACCTGGGGCTTCTGTTTAGGACTACGCTTCCTTCTCACCGTTACCCAGCCTTTCCCCAGCTGCTTGGGGTCTGCCGGGGAACAGCTAGCGGGGCCTACGCTATCTTCGGCTGCACCAGCTACAGGGGCCTGGCTAGCTAAGGGTGAGAGCAGGGTGCAAAGCCGAGTCTCCAATTCAGTAATCCTGGCCTCCAGAGCTGCAAATATGCTACATTTGTTACAGATATCATTACTGCTAAAGGAGGCCGAGGTGTAACTAAACATCTGACACAATGAGCAAGAAAGTGCAGAAGGGACAGGTGAAGTAGCCATGGTGCTAACGGGTCGGCTACGAGCTAAGCTAGCGAAACAGTACAGAGACAGTGAGTGAATACTATAAATTAGGTAGTGAGTACACAGAAAGTGTGCTTCGGATGAAGCACGTGAAGATTATACTGTGAAAAAAGAATGTATTTAAAAGTTGTTAATTAAACTGCTAAGCAAATAAGCTACTCAGAAACACCACTGTGTTTGAGCAGGAACAGGAAGCGATACTATACCACAGAGCGAGCGAGCGAACACCAAGTGACAGCGCCACCGACCACCGACTCTTGGTAGAGTCAAACTTGCCGTTGGTCCGTGAGTGACCGAGGCGTAAACCGCTACAGTAATCGCATTTTTTCAATCATGACAGGTCAACAGCATTTTCATAAATATGGAATATTATCAGGTCAAAGTAAGGTCGCATACCAACACATGCAAACACTGTATCCTCCTCTTTCCCAGCTAGATGACATAGGACGCATAAAATGTAATGGAACAATTGTGGTGAACTGAAATCACTCTTGCATTGCAACTTACTAAAGTTTTCAATGTGCCAGTACAAACTTATACAGCATCTTTGGGATTAGATAGATACCAATATTCACATTTATTCACCTTTAATTTGATTTATAGATCAATATCTTTAATGATTATTAACGATATCCTTAATTTTTGGGCAGATTTCTGGGCAGCAATTTGTTTTCTAATGATGTACACATTTTTTGAAGTGGCTACAGAGGTTCAGTAGTTATCAACAGTAAATATTTAAAGCTCTGAAACGCAGTGGAAGGTTCAGATAATGATTTGATTACTTATTCAAGAAGAATGGGTCAGACTTTGCACACAGCTGTCCTGGGATCTGATGTAGTTCACCCATCACCTTCTGACAGCTGATGTGAACTGCAATCCAGCTTTAATATAGATTTAAAAAGTGTTTTAGTCCTTGTAAATCAGCACTTGAAATGTACAATTTTTCCTTCTAGAAAGCCACCAGTACTTGTTTGATGTATGTAGATTTAATGTTTTAGTTTTACATGTTGTATCTGTAGCTGCCTTGATAAATCATTAATTATTTAATCTATATATCTATACACAGAGCTCACTTTATTAAGTTTTGGCTTTGAGCACAGCAGCCCTATCCACCTGATGTTCACACCTTAAGTTTGTAAGGGGCAAATCTATCAGAAGAAAGTTAGCTTAGAGGGAGGGCTTGTTGTAGGGAATCATGCAAATCTGTTCCTGTAAGAGTCCAAAATAAAATTATGTAGCTGGGAGTGAGCAAAACAGGTCCCCTTAATCTACAGCTGTAGGGATGTATAGCATAGCTGAAACATAATCTCTCAGTATTGTTTATAGCTTATGATTTTAGGCTGGTGGTAGCAATTGTTTCTTTTTTTCCACAACCTGCTCTCATTAAAATAGATTTCTCTATGTCCAATCATGTGCTCTCTAGTAGAGACAAGAGACTCTGCTTTGCTGAAATGATCCAGATCCATGTGAAAATGCTCCAGAGCTTTTTAGATCGTAATATTTTAGATGGAGCTGATCCCCCAGCTCCTCTTCAGAAAGAGCATGTGGAGCTGGTGGAGGATCTCTGGAGAGTGCTGGGAAGGATCCATAAAGAGAAGCCAACAGACACCAGAACAATCTCCAGTAAATTCGAAGCCCTCCACTCCGAACTGCTCACCTGGGGCCCGATGAACCTACAGCGCCAGGCCGAGTGCTGCTGAGAGTCAAACACTGTGAGAGAGTATGTTCAGAGTATTGAATTATTTTCCCTCCTCTGCTTTGAGCAGTAGGCGAGGGAATCAATTTACTTTTGGTCCACACTGGCAGGTCCAACTGTAGGAGGTGTAGCAGGATTATCAGGGCATCAGTATGAATGTTTTACTCTTCATTTCTTTTTTACATTTTTTTCTGCATGTCTTATCTCTCACTGATGTAGACAGATTTCAGTTTACTGGTGATACCAGGTGATTGTAAAACATCAGATGCGGTGAAAAGGTGCCACTGTATGCGAAAAGGGTGACGAGGAGTCTCAAGTACCTCCTCTGCAGGCTTCACGAAGCCTTCTGTCAACACTATGCTGGCAGGTCTGCTGTTGTATTGGCATGCATTTCTCTCTGCTGTTGCATTGGTAAGCAATCATGGCATCTGAACACGCTTCACAAACATTCAGAGCCTGTGCTATTGAAATGCAGCCGCTGTGTTTATCATATTTTCCGTACCTTTTGAAATTAGGAATCATTGTCCTTAATGTGGTTTAAAAAGCTTACTATGAACCTGCGAGCTGAAACACTTCCAATGTGCGTGAATTGGAATGTGGAACTTCTTTTGTTTTTAATATTTTTAATATTTATAAGGATTATAAGTCCCTGCACTGTTGTTGCAATGGGTCTGTGACTTTGGGTCTGACTTTCCAGTACTGACTTTCCAACTTTCCTGTGAGGGCAGATTACCATTGTTCTCTGTTTCCTTGTGTAATGTCATCCACAATATCCATAATTACAAAATGTACCACACTAGCCAAAATGCTTTTAACACTGCAATTTAAAAGCTACTTGAAAGTATTTGTGCTGTCATTGCTTTTTAGTAATTGCATCATTAACTGTACTGGGAAACTGATGAAACCAAGCCTTCCTTGGAACCAGCAAGAATTAAAAGAGGAAGTAAGCTAGCTGTTCATGAAAGGGAAGAGTTGCTCATTTCTATCATCCTTCCGCCAATCTTCTTCCACTTATCCAGTTCAGTTTCGCCGAAGGGGCGGGAACTGTGCTAGCTGTTAGGATTTGAGGCGGGATACACCCTAGACAGGTTGCCAGTCTGCCACAAGGCTGATAAAGACAACCATCACTCTTACTTTCACACCTATGGCCAATTTAGAATTGCTAATTAAGCCGACCCCAATGTATGTCTTGGGCTGGGAGAAAGTCAGAGTATCCAGAGAGAACCCATGCAAACACAGGGAGAGTATGCAAACTTCAAAGGCTTTAGCTGGTGGATTTGAATCTTCTTGCTGTGATGTAACAATGGTAACCACTGCATCACCCTGCTGCCCTAACTTCTATTAAAAATATACATTCTGTCTTCCACCATAGCAAGAAGATTCTACCACAGTGAACAGACTGAAGGTTTATTTATTATTTATCTATTTATTGCTTTCAAGAACAAAATTCACAAAGTGCTTTACAATACAGAATAAGATGCAATCAAATAGTCAGGTTTTTTTCACTCAAGCTTTGTTTATGTAAGCCATGCCATGCCTTTAAGACTAATGAGCTTTTTCTATACAAACTTTGCTTATATTAAGCTTTTTTAATTGTTGTCAAAGTTCAGAAGATTATTAGGATTTAAAGAGGTGACTGTGCTGTTAAAATGCATTCCTGTAAGACTAACAAATGTAGAGAGATATTGTGATAAAAAAGGAAAGTTAACGCTTACAGGCAGTTTAAACATGGGATATTGCAGCTGTTGCATACTTTACTTTGCTATTCTGGCTTGTTGTGCACCTCCCAGGTTTTATGACCTGTCACATGCAGCATGACCTGCAGGGCTAGAGATCTCAAGAAGTACCTCTGTGAAGCATCAAAGCTGCAGAGCAAGAATTACCAGATGGTACTGAGGGAGATTGCTTTAACATTTTTTTTTAATTTTTTTTAAAAGAAGCGAGTTCCCCAAGAAAACCTCTGTGATCCCTTTGTTTTATCTTTTACCTTCTTCTACTCTTCTTAAATCCAGTGAAGTGTTTTGTTTTTGGGGTCTGAGAAATGACACTTACTATGTTGAAGAAGCCGGCAGTGAGTGAGGTAGACCTCAAGTTCCAATATAAATGGTCATGGCGCTGCGTTGACATGACAGTGAGCAAGCAGTAATCAATGCCCCAACCATTTACAGGATAGTCAGCAATTGTGAGGTGTGCCTGTGGTGACTGTTACCACCCACTGTGTTCACCCCAGATCAAAATTTAGCCCAAGAATACTCCTGAACACATCCCTGCTGCGATGTTGCACGTTATCAGTATTGAATCGGTTACCAACTGAACACAAAAAATAATGTTTGCATGAGTAGACAGATTTAACCGCTCAAGCAGGACACAAACAAACAGTTGCTTTCATTTTTGGAATTTAAAATCAGAGGGTAGTTTGTAACCGCCATTGCAGCTTCTAAGTAAAACCTAGAGTGCGTTCTTTATTATTAGACTGAAATAAGCACTGACAACATCATATGCTGCTAGTCAAGTGTTATAAATACAAAACATTTACGAGAATTGATTGCTCTTCCTGACTCTGTGGGCACAACAAGACTCACTTTAGCCTGTTTTCTTTTTCCATCATATGCGAACGCCATATGCTGTTAGTCATCACTTTTAGCCCTTCTGTGTAGCAAACAGCAAACATGTTTTTTGTTCAGACCCATTTCTGTGAAACAGGTGAAATTTCCAAGCAGCGCAAAGCAAAATTATCCCACCCAAGTCACTGCTGCTTCATATTTCTGTGAGTTATATTATACTATTGCATTTTTATGGCCTGTTTGCATTAAGATCTCGTTCAGATGTAATGGGAGCCTGCTGCAGGTGGAAAAAACAAGACAAGCTTATGTTTTATTCAGCAGACAACCTGTGCCGTCTGGATGTTGACACTCAGCGGCACCTTGTACGCATAGTCGAGAGGAGAAGAATCTAAACAGCCGTTTATCATGTATATGCCCAGGATTGTTTGGGATTGTGTAAAAATCAGCCATGTGAGCAACCTATTTGTCTTGCTAACAATGAGTAAATCCAATAGACCAATATTTAATTATGTCTGAATGTTCTGAATGCTATGTGTGATAGTCGCATGAGTGCATCAGGGATGCAGAACTGACAACTGGCTGTTAATCTTAGCTAGGATTAAACGTGTACCTTCCCCGTCTGCCTCGCAAGTTAGAGAGCGAAACATGAGTTTCATTTAATCAGCGAGCAGCATCCCGATGTGAAGACGCTGCTCATCCAGAGAACAAAACCCTCTTGAAATTCCACATCGCTGCACAGAAGCCACAGAGCTTAAAATGCTGTCCTACGCCTACTCTGATGGGATGAAAATATGAGGCTTTTTTTTTTCCTGGTGTGAACGAAGGGTTTAATTATGAGAACCTTTGAGGCCAACAAGTACCTGCTTCCTGGTTGAATTTGCATGTTCTGATGATGAGTGTGAGGAGCTGCATGGCCCTGATGAAACCCCTTCAGTGCTGCAATCGGCCAATCTCTGATAGGCTTCTCTCCCAAGTGTCATGTTGGCTGCTTGATGTTTAACTGCACATTCAAATTATGAGCCTTCACTTGCTTGCTTTGAGTAATTTGCTTTGATAGACTGGGTTGTGTCAGTGGCTTTGATTGCACGCAATGCATTTGTAGAGCTCCTTCAGCTTAACAAGCTCCATTTTCTTGTGCCATTCAGAAAACATGATGGATTTATGCTGCCCTTCTTGGCCCAGGACGCTATCGCTGTATCTCAGGAGTTTTACTTCCTGGTGAAAATAAAGCTTAAAGAGAAATCATGTTGCATTTAAAAATGTTAATGCAAGAAGCTGCGATAAGAGCTTAGTTAGCATCTTAAAAGTTGCCACTTCTCTGCACATTAGCAACACTAGCTTTCATTCGGAGCCTTGTTTCTGATCACCTGACTAATCTAAGTTTTCACTCTCTTTTTGCCTGTTTGTCTGCTAAGCTGTCTTCTATGTTCACTGGCTTTTTGTAGCTCGAGCATATTATTAATATTTGAGTTTTTGTGATAAAACAGCTGATGAGATCATTAAAAAAATATTAAAATCATTGCTGGCAGTAAAAAATAAAATGCTGTGAATCACAGTTAGTTTGTAGATTGTATGCACATATCAACAGATTATGGTGGAAAGACTTTTGGTATTTGAAACTTTCTGGTTTCTACTTGTAGACCACTCATAGTGTGAGCTGTATTAACCAATCCTTTTTTTAAACAGGCTTTAGTTGCATGTCTAAAATAAGGACTGGATTTGCTGAAAATCAATCAGGCGATGATTTGTAAACGATCACTGTCAGACAGAACAGGAAGTCTCAGTACGGGTGTCGGCTGGCTATACCAGCACCAAAATTGGCTGTTGCCTTTGTAATCGTTTAATTGTTCTCAGCTTTTTAACATAGTGGAGACAAAATCTTTCAAAGCATATGTATGATTTATTCTTTTTTAATTTATAGTAATGTCACCAGGCTGAAAATATTTGCTTTTAATACTTAAAGAAAAGGTCAAGGCTGAGTCATCGTTTCTGTGATATCATTTCAGATTGTAGTCTATTCCTAAACTGTAGACTTAAAAGGAGAGCAGTCGTCTCTACACTTATATGGTACCTTGACTAACTGGTATCTTTCAAAAACCAGTGGAAGCATTAATAATAGCACTAATCTTTGATGTGTCATCCACTTGTCATGCTTCCTCTTCCACAACTGAGCCACCCATAATCTGACAGCATCTTAAGCTGAATGACTGAATGTGTTTGTGATTTCCTCCAGTAGTGGTCCATTAGCTTGAGCACCAGTTTGAAAATCGAATTCAGGGTCGTGATGGTGGAGGGGGGGGGACTATCCCAGCTTTTGAACAGACCCATTAGAGGTAAAAGATTTGATCATCAGAGTCGCACAATATCTGCTCTTCAGCTCCCTGTAATGTTTTCGTTGACACAAAAGTGTTGGAGAGTTGGAGTTGAGGAAAAACCAGGGTGCAGCTTTATCTCCGTAGCACTGAGCTCTTTTGTCATAACTGGAGCATAGCCATCGGGCTGATTTGCTTTTGTTGTTATCCGTTGCGCAGGGCGACCTTGGAAACAACGTGTAGTACCACCCTGCCTCGTGTGTGGGTCTGCAAAACACCATCATGTTTATTCCAAATCCTGATGACTGTGTTTAATGTTGCATGCCCACCATAACTGACAGCGTCATACAAAGATTTGTTCACTGCAGGGGCCGACCAGTGAGTGAGGGCTTTGGTGAAAGTCCAGTGCTTACAGTTGCATAACAGCACAGCTTGTTGCACAGGACATCAACCTTAGGAACTCTTTACTAGATGACCTGCTTGCTTGAGTGGGAATATTTGGTGTTTGCTTGACCTGTTGACCCAGATAGTATGGCTGAGTCCTACTGCAGATGGTGCATTATTGATTATTGGGTGTACTGGACAAAAAAGGAGTAAAGCTACCTTCATCTCATGATATCTTTTTTTCAGCTTGCAGATAACTTAACACTGACATGCAAATCGGTAGCTGATAACAGCATGAATAACAGCCGTGCCGATCACTAATAACCACTGAGCTGTATCCATGTCTCTCGCAGAGCAACAGCAGACAAAGTTGGTGTTAAAGATCCCCAATGGGCAGTTTAGTTGTAGGCAAATAACATTTTAATGAGATTTATTCAGATAAGGGTCGATATTGGGGGTGGCGGGTGGATTTAGGACTGATGGCTTGAATGGCTTTGATCAATTATCAGACAATGAGTTTTCAATCAGTTGATTTTTGAGTTGAAATTGCGACATTAGGCTACCAAACTGGTCGTGAAATTCTAATAAACATTGTTAAAATCTGTTTCACAAAGAAAATAAAAAAAAGGTTGGGGTTAAGGCATTTCTAAAAAGGTAAAGGAATGGATGGATGGGACCACATATTTGTAGCCAGATTCCAAAATGTGGTGAAAAACAGAATAGGGAGGCTGTTACAGCAGTGAATTAACATCCTTGGTTGGGTAATGGATGTAAAAGATATTTCTGCCTGTACTATGCAACTGCATTATTAGAGCTTATGATATTCTAAGAATGGTGTGTATTCACTTGTACTTGCAGAACCCAAAGAAAGCTAGTCGCGACTGTTGTGCTCCACTCCTGAACCGCACTATAACACGTACACCTGTCTTTTATCATCAGACATAGCTGTGGTGGAGATGACAGATGCCTTCCGCCAGCCTTCGCTCTTCTACCACCTGGGAGTGAGAGAAAGCTTCAGCATGGCCAACAACATCATCTTGTACTGCGACACTAACTCTGATGCTCTCCAGTCTCTGCAGGTAAGCCGCCATCATGAACAGAAGCCAATATACAGTGGGGCAAAAACGTATTTAGTCAGCCACCGATTGTGCAAGTTCCCCCACTTAAAATGATGACAGAGGTCAGTAATTTGCACCAGAGGTACACTTCAACTGTGAGAGACAGAATGTGAAAAAAAAATCCATGAATTCACATGGTAGGATTTGTAAAGAATTTATTCGTAAATCAGGGTGGAAAATAAGTATTTGGTCACCTCAAACAAGGAAAATCCCTGGCTCTCACAGACCTGTAACGTCTTCTGTAAGAAGCTTTTCTGTCCCCCACTCGTTACCTGTATGAATGGCACCTGTTTGACCTCATCATCTGTATAAAAGACACCTGTCCACAGCCTCAACCAGTCAGACTCCAAACTCCGCCATGGCCAAGACCAAAGAGCTTTCGAAGGACACCAGGAAAAGAATTGTAGACCTGCACCAGACTGGGAAGAGTGAATCTACAATAGGCAAGCAGCTTGGTGTGAAAAAATCAACTGTGGGAGCAATCATCAGAAAATGGAAGACCTACAAGACCACTGATAATCTCCCTCGATCTGGGGCTCCACGCAAGATCTCATCCCGTGGGGTCAAAATGATCATGAGAACGGTGAGCAAACATCCCAGAACCACACGGGGGGACCTGGTGAATGACCTGCAGAGAGCTGGGACCAAAGTAACAAAGGTCACCATCAGTAACACACTACAACGGCAGGGAATCAAATCCCGCAGTGCCAGACGTGTTCCGCTGCTGAAGCCAGTGCATGTCCAGGCCCGTCTGAAGTTTGCCAGAGAGCACATGGATGATACAGCAGAGGATTGGGAGAATGTCATGTGGTCAGATGAAACCAAAGTAGAACTTTTTGGTATAAACTCAACTCGTCGTGTTTGGAGGAAGAAGAATACTGAGTTGCATCCCAAGAACACCATACCTACTGTGAAGCATGGGGGTGGAAACATCATGCTATGGGGCTGTTTTTCTGCCAAGGGGACAGGACGACTGATCCGTGTTAAGGACAGAATGAATGGGGCCAAGTATCGTGAGATTTTGAGCCAAAACCTCCTTCCATCAGTGAGAACTTTGAAGATGAAACGAGGCTGGGTCTTCCAACATGACAATGATCCAAAACACACCGCCCGGGCAACAAAGGAGTGGCTCCGTAAGAAGCATTTGAAAGTCCTGGAGTGGCCTAGCCAGTCTCCAGACCTCAACCCCATAGAAAATCTGTGGCGGGAGTTGAAAGTCCGTGTTGCTCGGCGACAGCCCCAAAACATCACTGCTCTTGAGAAGATCTGCATGGAGGAATGGGCCAAAATACCAGCTACTGTGTGTGCAAACCTGGTAAAGACCTATAGTAAACGTTTGACCTCTGTTATTGCCAACAAAGGTTATGTTACAAAGTATTGAGTTGTATTTTTGTTATTGACCAAATACTTATTTTCCACCCTGATTTACGAATAAATTCTTTACAAATCCTACCATGTGAATTCATGGATTTTTTTTTCACATTCTGTCTCTCACAGTTGAAGTGTACCTCTGGTGCAAATTACTGACCTCTGTCATCATTTTAAGTGGGGGAACTTGCACAATCGGTGGCTGACTAAATACTTTTTTGCCCCACTGTATGCTGATATATTTGTGCCTCAGAACAGCTCAGGCTTCTTTGTTAAAAATACTCTCAGCACAGGCAGCATCACAGCTGAAAATCTAAAATTATTATACCCTAAAAGTCAATTTCGACAATCCTTCCAAAAATCCAGTTAGCGGCCTTCTCGTTCGGTTGTTTTGAGAAATGAGATCGTGCCCTCAAACACCGTGTTGGTCTGAGTGTAGGATTTTATTCAAGGGTAGAAAATTTTGGGTAACTTTTCCAATTTTATAATAAAAGCTTGCATTTTTTATTTATTTTTAAATAGATTACTTATTTAACATTGACATTGTTAATGCAGAAAGACAGTGAGAAAGACAGGGGCAACACAAGGTGCCCAACTATCCTGCAGAATGAAGCATAAGTCCAACCAAGACATGGTGCTCATGCCAGTGACCGTTAATAGGGTGTAAACACTAATGTTGTCCCTACAGTTAGCTCTGCTGCTAATTACTTCCAACAAGGAAGTTATGTTTTCGGTAGCATTTGTTGTGAGTGCATGCTTGTGAGCGTGCTCAAGAAGTTGGAATGAATTTTATTAGAACTTGTAGGGGTGTAGAGAGGGGTCACGTTAACAATCCATTAATATTTGGCTTACATCCACCAAGGTCTTCAAGGTCAACCTAATGATTTATTGCTCTAAAATTAAAAAGACTTTATAACTTTGGAAACTATGATACTTACAAGTGCGGTGGGTATTGTGGGACACAATGCACACTTTACACACATCACAAATGAAGATGTAGATGTGTATTACTCTGGTCATCGTGCAAAAAGTTCATACTGCTTAAAGTCCATTTACAAAGAACAAAGAAATAAAAAAAATGAATGTATACAATATACTGTACAATTTCCATACAAAGTGCCCAAAGAACGAGCTGGCCTGGAGGAGGTTTGCACTCTTGAACTGCTTCTAGTTATAAACTTGAAGTAATGGAACCAAGTGTTGATTAAAATTGCTCACAAAATGTTGTTTATGATTTTTAGAAAGCCACATTGCTGCTGAGATTTAGAGATTTATTTTTTAATATTTTTTTGGGCGCCACAAAGCAACAGCAAATTCCTCAGCAACAATTTAGATAATTAAATACACTGGAAGTTTTACACTGGAAAGCACTTGCAGGTAACAATAAAGTGCATACTACTCAATCCCTACTAGCAATATGTATTGACAAAGCTGTGTTTATTTACCATAAATGTCAGACTACTTCAGCATGCAACAATGGTGTGAGTCTTGTAGTGCAGACAAAGGCATGGTTCAAACCGTCTGAGGCCCACGCACAACACATTTTAAAATCGCCTGCTGTAGGCAACTTGCAGCAGAAGAACACTGACGCTTTTCTTTTAGTTAGTCTAGTGGGAGGAGTATTGTGGTGACAAGGGTCATGAGCCAGAAAACAAACTGTAGAGTCGACCCATAATGCACAGCCTGCACAGTCAGGGGAGGCGTGTCTTAAAATAAACACAACATAAAAAGCTGACATTCACAGCTGTATTATGTCTGCTTTTTATGGCAAGAAAATTGTTTCAAATGACGTTCTTTCCTGCTCCTGGTGGTATCTGGGAGGGTTTTTTTGTCCTGTGGTCTGCCATGGTGCCCACCCGTCTAGCTGGCTGTGGGTTAACTTGTTCTCACCATGCTTTGAAAGAATTCACTTAGGCAGTTTCCTCAGATCTCTATCAGGCCACCAAATTGTTTTAAAGGCAGCTTTTTTATACTCAAATTTTTTCTTTAAACAATGGCGATCATAAAAAAAAAATCCTAAAAAAACATCTATATTAAGTCTCAGTGTACACTTGTTGATTATACTTCCTTTAACTGCCATATACATCTCCATGTACAAACAAGTAATTGTTTCCCAACTAGAAACAGTTTTTTAGGCATCTAAAGTCATCCTATAGGTCATCACGGTTCTTAAGTGACAGTTTAATACGATATTGTTGTTTTGCACGTGTATTTTTCTGTTAATTTGTCCAGAAACAGGCAGATATCATTAATGCCCTGGGACATTTAATGTGTGCTTCTTCTTTTTCACATCTCTGCCCATTCATTATTTTGCCCAGGGTGATCAGAGGGATTTGTTCCTCAAGTCTTTTGTGCATCTGGTTTAAAGATTATGTAGTGTGTGTGTGTGTGTGTGTGTATCTGTTAAAAGGCTATTGTTGAAGGCTGCTGGAGAGACAAATACAAATAGGAAACTGTGGAGATATCACAGACCCTCGGATTTTGCGCTGAAAGTCGGTTTCAGACATCACTTTGGTTACATGGGAAGTAAAGCTAGTCACTGAGTAAAAATGCACTTTAACTTATAAAGGCAGAGATATTGTTGCAATCTGTAAAACAAAGTCCACGGCTCACTTTTGATAATATGTGATAAGACATTATAGCTGGTAACTTGAACCATGCTTGATATATGCAGAGAAGCTTTTAATTTGTTATACAATGGACAACTTAAAAAACGAAACATGCACACATAAAGCTGCTTCAAGCTGTAAAAAAGGTGCAGCAAAAATGTTGAATGCATTTCCTTTCTGTAGACAAATACGACCTAAATATGCAGTTTGCTCGGCACTGCATTATGGCTTTTTACTAGAAATATTAATCAGCTGTTGGGAAATCAACAAATATCCACAAATACAAGTCATCCTCACAAAGTGTTTGTAGCTCAGGTATGGTGTACTGAATTGAAGTGTCATTCAGTAACATCGTATCTAATGTAAATTGCCTCTCGGAGAAAATGCTAATGATGAATTTCTAAATGGATTTCTCTTTTTTCTTCTTTCAGGAGATAATTTGCCAGAAGAACACTGTAAGTACACGAGGCATTTCTTTCTTTTCCCGTTGCCTTTCACACATTATTCAATCATTGCTCACACATTACACACATTGTGTAGTGCAAAGAATATGCTTTTTACAGCGCGCAGGGAGCACAGTGTCATGTTGCCTTATGTCTCTCTTTAAGGCTTTCTTTTGCACAGCCCACTTTTGTTTCGAAGCTGTGATAAATATTTGATTTCATGTAAAATGAAAACATCTTCCCTTCCACTTTCAAGATGTACGTCTCAGACAACAGCTGCTTTGAGAGTTACAGTGACTGCACTGCCACAATCTGCATAAAAAGGCACAAGCATTTTGAGAATTTGACTTGCAAAAGTGCAGTATTCAAATAAGGTGCTGCCTTAAAGCTAAGGAAATCCTGTCCTTTGCATATCATACTGTAGTTCCTAAAATTAGTAGATCAATATAGAGTCACCCATATGTACCATATGTTTTAAGTAAAGCCTTTTTTAGCAGACATGCAAAGATTGTTGTTTTTGTTTTTGAAGTTTCTCTGCAGACCCATGAGCCTTGTTACAGTGTATTAATATGTACAACTTTTCTTGTCTTATCAACTACTGAATGTGCTTTCGCAGCAGTTTCCTGAATATGTTGCTACATCTGCCAAGAATTAGTTTTGCCTATTTATACTTCTTTTTTTTTTTAATTATTTGGGTTTTTGGAAATTAATGAAATGTTACTGACAAAAAATAGGAGTATTTTCCAGATTCCAGAGTTTCCTGTCTTCTGTCCCATTCCTTGTGAGTCTAAAACTGAATTCAGTTTCCAGTGATGCAAAACAAAGATAAGCTGCAAAATCTCTTATTTCAGAGACCAACAGTGTTGGGAAGGTTACTTTTAAAATGTATTCATTACAGAATACAGAATACATGCCCCAATATGTATTCTGTAACGTATTCCGTTACGTTACTCAATGAGAGTAACGTATTGTGAATACTTTGAATTACTTAATATATTATCATGCTGTTTAAACTACATGAATGTACTATTGCTGTGATTTATTACTGTTATTGAAGGTCCGCGGCTCCGAATCGTAGTAAAGGGACCTCTGGCTAATACGTCGGGTTCATGTCAGTCTCGTAGCGGAAAACTAGTTTTACTTTGTTGTCTGGGTCAACCTTGCTAGCGAGAGACAGAGAGAGGCGTTGAAAGGCTGCTCCAACAGAACTTATTGTTTTTGGAGGAAAACACGAACACGGTGTACAGTCGAGTCTTAATAGCTTACTTACAACTGGGCTCGTCAGGCACTCTTCTTGGCTGCAGTGGTTATTATTATATTTACATGCTTCCAGCTCCCGTTTTTGCTCGATGACAGCTCGTACTTTTCCTTTTTGTCCCTCCCTCGCTCACAGACACATGACGTGTATGGCAGTCCATTCTCCCTGCAGCATGGACTACACTGCCTATGATGCTACATTCTTTAGAGCTATACCGGTAGCATTCTGCCTATTAGCTTAGCACAACAACAACAAAAAGGCCTCTCTCACCCAGGAAACACGCAGAGAGAGAGCGCCACCCTGTAACCATGGCAACCGTAACGCTGCCACCTGGAACAACAGAACATAGCTGTCAAACAAAACCCAAACAGGCCTGACCCGCCACAATATGAAACAGGGAAGTACCGCCATGTAATCCATTTATTTCAACAAAGTAACTGTATTCTAAATACCACCTTTTTAAACGGTAACTGTAACGGAATACAGTTACTCATATTTTGTATTTTAAATACGTAACGGCGGTACATGTATTCCGTTACTCCCCAACTCTGGAGACCAAAGGTAAAGAATGTTTGTCATCTTAAAAATGATGAACTGATTCTGATTGACTTACATTTCTAAATTGCGCGCTAATTGTGTCAATAACACAGATGCGGTCTGTAGTCCATGTTTAGCAGTCAGATAAAAGGCTCTCCTAAGTGGCTTTCACAGTGAAAGGAGAGCTACATGAAATGTACTGTTCTCTGACACTGACTCGTACCAAGAGGAGAGCTGATTATCACTCACAGTATGAGAGTGTGAGCTTACTGATCTCCCTTATGTGCACTTACTGTCTTTGTTCTTTCTCTTTCCTGCTTGTATTAATGCACCTAAATGCACTCTGCACCAGTGCACAGGCTAGCCATCTGTGCAGGTAAAAGTGCATTTAAATTGCAATACTGGACTTTTTGATCATTCTTTCCCTTCAATTTAATGTTATTACAGATGTTTTTTCCCCTGCAAACGCCATAATTAATAGCAATTTTATATCTTCCTTATTCTCTTTCATTCCCAAAAAGTTCTAAACTTTCAGCCAAGACTTTGTTAACATATCCACATGGCTTTTCTTTCTATGATATAAGGAATATAATGATCTAAGCAAACACTCGGCATTGCCACCTTGGAACTGCAGTGAACTAATGATTCAAACGCAAGTATTTAAATAACCAGGGCTGCATGTGAAACATAACAAACCATTCCTTTCAACTTGTTTATCCATTTTTTGTTTATCTGATCAACAGGGTTTATTCAACATGTTGCTAATAATAAGCTGTTTGTTAATCTAGTGAAACCGAAGGCTCACAAACGAACTGAGTGAGGTTCCATGTGCTGTACCTTCCTGATTCTTCTGTATGACAATTATGAATGTGTTAGCTACGGCTATCACAGCATCAGATTTTTGCTTCATTTTTTTATTTTTGAAAGAATTCAAAGAAAAAGAATAATCACACATCCATTCATCCATCTATTTTCCTCCTCCAAACCAGTTTAGTGTCACACGGCCTGGAGCCTAATCTGGCTGTCAGGGATGGACAGCTCACCAGTGTATTGCAGGGCTGATACTGAGAGACAGACAGCCATTCACACTCTGATTCACACATACAAGCAGTTTAGGATTAAGTCCAAAGCATGTCTTTGGACGGCGATAGAAAGCCAGAGTACCTAGGGAGAACCCCACAGACACAGAGAGAACATGCGTCACCGAGCTGCCCAGTGACCTCATTATAGAGCATCATTTACTTAAAGTCTTAGAAGCTATCTGATGAAACACCAGTAGCCCCTCTGTTTTTAGTCTTCTCAATTGCCAGAGGGAAGTATCACGGTTTTTAACGTGCTGTATTCGCCCCTTTGTTTATCTGCTACTCTTTAACCCAGTAGTTATCTGGTGTTGTGTACAGTGTAAAAAGAACTTCGACTGGAAACAACTGCTTGTTAAGCCAAAAAACAATACAGTGGTGAGAGCGAATGGAAGCATTGTAACAGTAACAGTCAACTGGAGTTAGCAGAAGCACTTCAAACTTCCCTAAACCCAAGAAGATCTTTGGTTTAAGGTCCTGATTGCATATATTATTATTGTTTAGGAAGCAGAAGGTTGATCTTCCCTCTGTATTGCTGCAAATACATTTCTTTTTTTTGTAACTGCTTTAAAATACACTCTGCAGCTGCAGATATGTCTGATTATTCTCATCAGTGAAAAGCATGTGCTCCTACTTGTCTGTAACTGTGTGTGTAGCTCACTACCATTATAACTGAAATCCAGGTAATTAGCCTCTTTGTGTATGTTCAATTACTGTAATTACATACACAAATGTCCCTCTGTGTCACTACACTTTCATTTACTTTCCCGACTGATTTCTATCTGCATTTGCTGCCCATAGAAGCATAGGCGTGTGTGTGTGTGTGTGTGTGCGTGTGTGTGTGCGTGCGTGCGTGTGTGTGTCGATTACCCTGTTTCGACTCAGTTTTTAACTGTATCTCTGGCTATTAGATCAGAGTGGGACAGCCCATTTACAACTTCGCCAGATATCTTAGCATCATCGAAAAGTGGTTTGGTTGAAAAGTGAAACGTGAAAAGATGGTCTGTCAGGTCGCTGAAAGCTTGCAAACAACCTGCAAATTTGATCCAGAAACGTCTTCTTATGAGGCAGCAGTGCTAACCACAGCACCACGGTGACCTGCCAGAATCTGGGAACAGCGGTTTCAACTTTCTGGAAGCTCGCACGAATGAATGTTTACATCATTGCAACCATTTCCCATCTAAATTAAATATCAATATAATTTTTAAAGACATCGATTTGAATTTTTGAAACAATTCTTACTTTTAATGTCTGCTTAACATTAAGACATTATTCAGACTGAAAGTGCATTGATTGTTGGTTAAATTAGGTAGTACTTGGTTCAAATTGCAATGGGATTTGACTAGACTGACCAGATGGCTGGTTTTAACCCACAAAACTACATCCATGGAGACTGTTGACTGGAGTGAATGGTCGTTTACGCATGTGTCTCCAAGATAGTCTCCTATATTCAGGTTCAGTTATTGATTATCATTTACAACAAAAGTTAAAAGCTACGTCTGTTGCCAGCCAGGCTCCATATTTTTTAGCAAAATGCTTCATGAGCTGCAGGCAAGAATGGACACCGTGACATGTTATCTTTTGTCCTGCTTAGGAATAGTTCAGGACAAATTATGATTTACATTACAAAGCATACAGAGCCCAAATGTGCCCCACAACACCTCAGGAGCAATGCAGGTTGTGTTTAGTGCTTTAGTCCACTTGTCCAAAACACATTTTAAAGGAGTGTAAACAGGCTCTATGAAGGTGAGTGAGTAGGCTGCTTGAGAACATTGATGCTGAAAGTGAAGATGAGCAGATGGATCTTTGGCAAGACTGACTAAACAGATGACTCACTCTGTAAATACCTGGCTTATTCTTTGGATTCATCAGCCAGAGTTGTCACATGTGTATCAGCTCGGAAACCTGCTACCTGTAAAGGACTACTGGAGGTTAGCTTCAAATAACCCGCAGCTGCTGCCGCACTGAAATATGCATCAGCGTGTGAAAACAAATCTGTCATGTGAGCCCCATGACAGCATGAATCGCACAAAGAAGCTAAATATAGCATCAGCATTTTGCAACCTGTCTGGTTACACCTAAAAGAAATAGGGGTCACAGTCTTTTTTTTGTTCTGAAAGGCACACACTGCCTCTGCAGTTACTGGTGATGTCATGAACCACAGTTGCACAGGAGGAAGTAGTTATCTTCGGTTGGCTTTCATTGCTTCAATGCCACATGTTCCTCTTACTTCCTTTTTTTTGGCACTGAAAGCAGCAGCAGCATATTTTCGAGGTTGCTGAAAAACCGAAAGCATGATAGATTATTAAAGTCATCAGGATGCAGCTGGGTTGCAGCCCAACCGCCTTCAGATGGTCGTGTTGTTTCACCACATATCTCACAGTCTGAGAATAGCTCTTCTTGACAGGACTTGTGCTGTTTCTTGAGGATATTAATTGTGGATTTCCTGCCTCTTTCTCGCTCTTTCTCTCTCCTCTGTCTGTAGACACCGCACGCATGTGTTTCCTCTTTGTTTATTCAGGAGTGGTGGGCCGCTGCAACAGAAGCATCAAGAATGCGGTGTAAATAATGTCAAGTTAAAAAAGCAAATACAGATACACAATAACGGCTGTCGAGTATTAAAGCTAAGTGAATAAAGAAAAAGGCCTTAAATCCTACTAGTGCGGCTAAACCTGAAACAGACTTGAAACACAATTACTCCATAATTGCACAGCTGGAGCAAAGAACAGGGTAGAGCTTTGCAGCAGGTGAGCAGGGAGACTTCAGCTGCTGCTGCTCGATTTTCCTTGTACACTAGGCAGCTTGAGCGAGTGACATTTGAAAATGAGGTGCTGTAAGTGTTTGTGGTTATAAGACTCCTAATGAAGCTGTTGCATATCTCACCTTCCTCTGCTGCCTGTTTAGACTAGTTCACTGAAGACAGTGCTACATAAACACTGTTGTGTGAATAGGGAGATCAGAGATGAAGGTTCATGTAATTACCCGAAACCATTTCAAATAGGGGAAATTACTGCAGACTTCCCCCCCAGGCAATCTGCTTCCTCCCTATACAATGTAATGTTTCATTGCACAGGTCACTGAAATCAGCTGGAAGTTGAGTTTATTGAACAATTTTGATACGTTAGTTTTTAAATGAAGCTATGTATTCTGATAGATAGTAAACCTCATTTACTATCTTTTTTGTACACTTTAGTAAAGCTAAGGTTTGAGACTTTAGCGCCCAGCTCCTATTTTGCATAAATGTGACAAAACGGATAGAAAGAACAAAGTTGAAGATGGTTTTATTGATACAGTTTGTGCAAAGATGTTACAATAAACATTAAAAATCTGATGCTGTATCTACACGTAGTTTAGTATAAATTTAACATTATAGTCTGTAAATGTTACAAATATAGTTGCATACATATAGTTTCATATAATGGCAGCACAGTGGTTAGCACTGTTGCGTCACAGCAAGAAGGTTTTGGGTTGAATCCAAGGTCTACCCCTACCTCCTTCTCCATGGCATCTGGGATAAGCTCAAGCATCCCCCATTCCCGTGACCCTGAATTGGATAAGGAGAAGAAAATGGATTGATTTATAGTTTCATATGTTTTCATAAAGCTACTAAGCCTAACTTATCAAAATAGATGTTTGTTTGCAGAAACTTTGCTTTGAGTGCTCACATCAGTCTTTTAAATTGGTGAAAAGTAAATTATAGATATCATTTAAAAGACTACTGAGTATGGCTTATGATTTAAAAAAAAAAAACAATACACACATATTTTGGGCAAATGTTACAATTTCATACAAAAAGAAATTTCACAGATGTTCAAATGTGCTGATATCTGATATCCAGAACTTTGTTTCCTCTCTTAACAGACATGCTCAGCTAACTACACCTTCATCCCGTACATGGTGACACCTCAGAATAAGGTGTACTGCTGTGAGGGCAGCCTGATGAAGGGCCTGACCGAGCTGATGCAGCCCAGCTTCGAGATGCTGCTGGGTCCCATCTGCATGCCTCTGCTGGACCGCTTCATCCAGCTCCTCAAAGTGTCGCAAGCCAACTCCCAGTAAGTATATTTTGCTTATTTATATCCACTTTATATCTGACAGCTGTAATAGAAATATAAACTGTATTAAGTGAAATTAAACTTTCTATTGAGGCAATCCAGAAATTTCAACAATAATAGCGTACAAGCGGGGATGCTAAACAATAGAAACACCCGGGTTATGAGGTCAGTAATGCTCTACAAAGGACTAATGATAAAAGCTAGATTTTCCTGCACAGCAAACACAGAAAATACTGTGATAGCTAACATGTTAGGCCTAGTTAAGACATTGCTTATGACCTAAAAATGCTGCTTCTGAAAGTACTGCACTGGTGCCGACTGGGACAAGTTTGCTACTCCTTTGGTGCAAACTCAGGTGCAAACAAGCGTGCAATAGCCGACTTGTTTGCACCTGAGTTTGCAAAATCGACTGCCTGTCATTTTGAAATATTGTTGAGGGGGTTTTGTGTGTCAGTGCATGACTGTGGTGCAGCAGTGGTGTGGTAGGGGGCAATAACCTGTTTTGTTTTTTTTTTTCATTATTTATGAGCTGTAAAAACAAGCAACACAAAGATAAAACTCTTGTTCCAGAAAGGTTGCACCAGCCATGGTGGATTCTCATTAATGCATTCAGGAAACACAGTCCACACATGAAGTGTGACATTTTCTAATTTTTCCTTTGAGAAGAGGCAACATATAAAAATATAAAATATATGTCCAAAAATATGACATGACATAAAATAGTATCAGTACTTTTACAAAGATTTGACGCACGTTTTGACTTTTGAACAGACTCTTTGGTCCATAGTTTTCTATGCATGCTTGCTTTAACCCTTAATGAATGAGTCTGTTTTCCATGGAATATATTTCTTCTGCTACATGTCCAGCCGCTGAGCTGTCCTTGGAGGATTACGTTTTAGCCAGTTTCTTGTTATGACCTTTTTACATGCACTGGTCAAAACTTTGAACACATATATTCCCTCGCTTCGTATCATGCCACTGGGCATTTATACAGATTTTATTATGCTGAAATGGGTAACATATACTATATTAATTTACATATTTGGCACCGTCGGTTCTTCATGAAACGATTCTTGATGTCTCTTCCAGGTCTCTCAACTACACCACATTTATGCAGTATAAACAATAATTACATCATTAAAACAACTTTTAGAGGAAAATGCAGGTGAAATTGCAGTGTCAGTACTAACAGCCTGCTTCCTTGCACAATATGGCAGATATTGTGGCAGATTTTACACAGAATTGTTACAGAGTAATTTGTCTGTTGTTACAGTATACAGAAATTAATCTATAGTTTGCAAATGGGACAGTAGTTTAATCTAAGATTAACAACAAGAGCTTTGCTAGAAGTGACATTAACAGCATGCTGTGTGGAATAACAATCTGAAGTTAGCTGTTAGGACTGTGCCCACTATCATGGTTCATCAGAGTGTTTTTCAGCTAGGCTAAATGCAATACAGTAAATATAGTTTCTGCTTTAGCTTTAGTTATTTCTGTATTTACTTTGCTTACTGTAATTTTCCTTTTTGTTTTTGGAAAAATTCAAAGTTTCTGTTTTGTAAACTCTACACATTGAAACAGAAGAGATTTGAACCTTAATGCATTGTGGCTTTGCTGAGACAAATAGTGTTAGTGAACATATTGAGAGCTTTATATTTAGGCTGTCTAGTGTTACTAATGAAGGACATACTGACAGTACAGCAATGGGTTTGAGAAAAAGGAAGCAAAAGAGAAAGAAAATCTATTTAAAGCTCCTGACAAGATGATCCTCTGAAAGCACTGTAAGATCACTATTGCTTACTTGCTCTGCTCACAGAGTCATAATGTGCATGGGAAATGCCCACAATATGACTCTGTGATATGTTTTCATAATGGTAAGCAGTGCCCAAATGATTGCTTCATTACATAAATTACATTATACTGTATGCAAATTAAGGTGAAAGTTCACAAATAGGAAGGAGCTGTTGTAGCATTACCATTTTTAGCATTTTAACATTATGTTTATATTTGAGCAGCTCTGTTAGAAGTTTTTCAGCACACTAGGCATTTATTTTATTATCCCACTCATCCTATTTTTACTTGTTCTAATTATTTTTGTGCGTGGATCCTTCAGCCTTACCTACGTGGTAATTTACATTTTGAAACCAGAGAAGATGAAAAAAACACATTTGTTTGGCTCAGTTGCTGGGGTAATATTTTAGGCCTTCTTGCCAATAGGCGATACAGCAGCCAGTCATTTCTAGTCCATCTCCAGGAATAGTGACTCAGGTTTTACAGGCAGAAAAGAAAATCATGTAGATTGATGAAGGCTGTGTCTCCTGGAGACAGGCATAAAGGAAAGTATGAAGATCCTACACTTGTAATTCAGTGTTTGCACTATATTGTTTTGGGTGTATATTGAAGTCGAGACCATGTTTTGAAGTCTCAAGAAGACAGATAAGCTTACTGAATTACAAGAGCCGTCTCACATGAAGCAAATATATGTATTTATGTCTTTAAAATTGCTCCTTCCAGCAAGGACACACCCAACTGATGATCTGCAGCACATCATAATATGCGAATACATGATTTGTTATTCATATTTTCTGAAAAACAACCTAAACAGGAAAATATTAGCCAGCCTATTCATATTAAACACATTTACTATTTAATAACAGAGCTTGTATTAGGTTATTATTTAGGCTTTAATCACTCCCTGCAAACAGGGTTGACCCCCAGGATTTGCTGGTTATGGCAGCAAATCCTCATCACTGCATGGGTCTTTTCAAAATTGTGTATAAGGCTTAATTATGTGAATAGAGAGTGTAGACTGTGTCATTATTTGGCATTTAGGTCTTAATATTATAATTTTAAGCTAGAGTACACTACGTTCAGCATACAAGAGGCTGGGGAGTGACAATAATCTGCATCAGTCTTTTGAGTTTTAATGCCAGTACACATGGTTTTTCCACAATCAAAATGAGATGATTATGAGAAGGATTGATTCAGCATAAAAAAGACACAATTTGCAACTGGAAAATACTAATTAATTGAATTTAGATGGTCCACATTCACAGAATTTCTGAAGGTTTTCAGTTTTGCGGTTTTAAAGGTGAAAATCTAAAAGATCCTACAGACAGGCTTTTGCTAACCAATATGGAAAAGATATATATAAATCTTATAAAGTTTGTATCTGTCTTGTGTGAAACTTGTATGAAAAGCATACAAGAGTGAAAACAGATATAAGATCCTTTGAAAAATTCTATAAATGAAACTTGTATGTTTTGGATACTTACTAAAACAATATATGAAAGTAATGAGAAAGTGGCCACTTTCATGAGTAAATCATATAAGCCTGATATGATTCACCATATGAAGTAGGCCACATCTTATGCAAGTCTTTTATAAGTTTTTACTATTTCTTTTCCATATGGGAAGCACCTGAACCGCCTCACATATTTTAATATTCTTTCGCTCATCAATTTGTGTTTTTTCAAGAACAACTAAGAGCTTAAGAATATGGTTTCTGGAAGTAATTCTGCTTTAAGCTAATTAACTGTATAATAGTCTGCTCTGCTTTTAAATCCATCAAACTAATATCTGAAGTTATCAAGTTTATTGGTCCCTTCATCTGTCAGTGAATAATTTATGACTTATATGAGATTAAAATAGCTCGTGTCTCACTGGGGAATGATCTGACATTATGCAAAACAGTGTGAGAATGCAGGGAAAGAAGTAAGTCCAATTGTGTTAGAGTTGAAGGAGCAGATCCTAAAGTATGCAAAACATTTTTTTACTAAATTTTTGTATTGCTATTTGTCGATTATATACATGCAAGCCAATCTTCTCCTTCTATAAATGCATGTTTGTTTGTTTTCGTGTCTTCCAGCCAGTATTTCCGTGAGACGATTCTGAATGAGATCCGTAAAGCCCGGGAGCTTTACACTGGCTTGGAACTGGCTGCAGAGCTGAGCCGAATCCAGCAGCGGCTGGACAACGTGGAGTGCCTTTCAGTTGATGTCGTCATAAATTTGCTGCTTACATACAGGGACATCCAGGTACATCTGTCGGGTGTGGACTTCCTGAACACCAACATATTGCTGTCATTTGTCAAATTATGTGTATTGCCTTTGGGTAGTTCAACCAGAGGGGCTGTGGTTCAGTGGTCCTTGTTTATCATGTACTGGGTCTTGGTGCACCCTCCCCCCCTTTTTGTTCCATGTCTGAAACGAGTTATTTCAGCTTCTCCTCCTTTAGGCCATTTTTATTCTCATTGGCTGCCCCTCATAAACACACAGTGCAAGCCAAAGCTGTGTGCCTGAGATAAGGACTTCAGTTATCTTTAATCTGAACATCCATCTGTGCTACAACATCAAAAATCATAAAAAAAAATGTTCATGATAGGCCGATTTTGATAAGGCAGCAGTCTTAAAAATAAACTTTGGCTATGTATTTGTTTAGTCTAAATTATTTATTATTCTATGTAACAATCTCAAAAATACTGAAAAATACACATTTCCTGGACAGGTTCCTAGGAATGTTGATGTCTTGTTTTCTTTGGAACAAACATTCAAATGTACAAAATGTTCAGTTCAGCCAGAACCAGTATAGTCACGAGAAGATTGTTATTTTCAATTTGCTGTAATATTTGCTGGCATGGCTCTGTTTTGGGACTTCCCTGCCCTTCATCGTGCATACTTGGAATGCAAAGGGCAGGGAGAGCAACAGCAAGACTTCCAGCACACAGCAGAGCAGAGCAGGTGTCAGTGACAAAAATCCCTAACACTGATTAGGCAGGAAACAGCATGAAATGAGAGGCTCACACTGCTGCTTGTCGAAACTGTAACTGTGGGCGGGCTAAACAGCTTAAATGGCACGCCCTATATGAGATTAGAGAATTGCATATTGCGAAATGTACAGCTGAACCATCAGCTGATTTTCCTTGGCAGCGTCTAAGCATGACCTCATGGCAGTGAATACTAAGCTAGATTTTTCAACTACAATAAACTGGAAAAAATGAGCAAATGCCCACAGATAACAATTAACTTCAATTGACTTTTTAATGTATTGATTTATTAATTGCTACTACATTTTCTAAAAACCAATTACCTAAAATTTGTGATTGTAATTATGTTATAAAATTACCAAAAATGGGAACAAATAGTTACTATTTAATACTAACAAAACAAAATCTCAACATGGTAATTTCACCACGCCTTTACTTTGACAAGGGCATGCCAAAAAGTTTCTCCATAAACGTTCAGGCATTTAGCTAATCACCCACAACCTTATCAAGTTTAAACCAGCTGTCAACTCCGATGCACTGAATGTGCGTGCTGATGTCCCTGACCTTGAAAAAGAAACGACTGTACACATCTGCTGTACAAATTTAAGCAAGGTTACTGAATCAGCTTCAATCTATCTCCACTATCCCTTTACCAGTGCCACTTTCTCAAACAGGGGCCATTTGCAGACTGCCTGTAGAGCGCTCTAGGCGAAGCGTTTGGTCTGTTCATCTTAAACGCTCTGCTCTTTCTCCTCTTTAGTCTCCACATTGCCATGGCTTTCTCTGTCCAGATCGTCCCACTCACCATAGGCAGTGCACAGTCTAATGAATCATTCATTAGAACAATAAGCATTGAGGATGTGCTGAATTATTCAAAGTGCTTTGGCTGTGGTGACTACAAGAAACAAAAATGTGATGAAGAGGCAGCTCAATTATTGAAGTGCTTTTTGTGATACACAGACAGTTGAGTCTCAGAAATAATAAATAAAAGGACATCAGAAACTCTCCCTTGAGGATCAAAGCAGCAGCTAAATACATTGATGAGTCAGAGTGTGTGTTTGGAGGGCACTGGGACCGAGGTACATGGGCACTAGTCCCACAATGCTCAGCAGTGACTGATGGTGTTCCTACAAGATCGTATTTAACTTGCTCCTTACACTGACTTTGGTGCACTTAATGTTATCTTCTGTGACTTCTGAAAGCCTTTCTGCCAGGTGGCGCTGAAGGCAAATGTCTTCCTCCTTTCTTTTTCTTTTCCTTAACTTGCAAAGCTGTGACATCACAAGAGTGTCATTGATGTCAGATACACCAGTGACAGGAGGAACAGCTCAATAGCTGATCTTTTCTTACCTTCTAGGATTATGAGTCCATTGTGAAGCTGGTAGAGACTCTGGAGAAGCTTCCGACCTTTGACCCCATGGCTCATCCACATGTGAAGTTCCACTACGCGTTTGCTCTGAATCGGTAAGGCAACGAGCATACGTGTCATAGCAATCCACAGTGTAAACCTGTACCACCAACCTGCATAGAATAGAATAGAATAGAATTCAACTTTATTGTCATTGCACATGTCACAGGTACAAGGCAACGAAATGCAGTTTGCATTCATCCAGAAGTGCTTAAGCCATGATATAGATCTATTACAAATATATATTAGCAATAATATAGATATGTAAGTATATTACAGAAATGGGCCTATTATGGTATGTTATAATGTACACGGTATGAAGTATGTTATGAATATGCTATAACTATAAGTATGTACAGACTATGAACAGGATATAAATATGAAAGCCTACAGAAATATGAGATATACAGTTATACAGAAATGTGAACTATGCAAGTTATAAACAGTTGTAGAATTAAAAATGATCGTATCGTACAGAATGATTATTTACACAGAATTATACAGTAGTGCAGTTAAGATAAGTGAGATATGTGGATAATTTCTACAGAGGCTATATAAAGTGCTAGTGGTTGTGAGTGGTGGTTCAGTCCATGTTATTATTGTGTGTTTGAGGGTACAGTTGTCCATTGTGTGTGTAGGTGGTTGTGGGTGTTTGTATCTCCAGTCCATGTGTTTAATGTGGGTCAGATGTCAGGAGGCAGAGTTCAAGAGTCTGACAGCTGTGGGGAAGAAGCTGTTCCGGTACCTGGTGGTCTTAGTCCGGAGGCTCCTGTAGCGCCTCCCAGAGGGCAGGAGGGTGAAGAGTCCATGTGATGGGTGACTGGGGTCTTTGGTGATTTTCCCAGCCCTTTTCAGACACCGCTTCCTGTAGATGTTCTTTATGGCAGGAAGTGGTGCTCCGGCGATGCGCTGGGAAGTTTTCACAACCCTCTGCAACGCTTTCCAGTCCGAGGCAGAGCAGTTACAGTTACAGTTACAGTTGGTCAGGATGCTCTCGATGGTGCAGCGATAAAAGTTCACCAGGATGTCTGAGGACAGATGGTTCTTCCTCAGAGTCCTCAAGAAGAAGAGGTGCTGGTGAGCCTTCTTGACCAGCTTGGAGCAGTTGGTCGTCCAGATGAGATCCTCGGAGATTTGAGCTCCCAGGAACTTGAAGCTGCTCACACGCTCCACAGCCGTCCCCTTAATGTAGATGGGTGGATGTGGGTCAGCATTCCTCCTGTAGTCCACGATGAGCTCCTTGGTCTTCTCGGTGTTAAGCAGCAGGTTGTTTGTGTCGCACCACTCAGCCAGACGATCCACCTCCTCCCTGTAGGCGGCCTCATCGTTGTCGTTGATGAGGCCAATCACCGTGGTGTCATCTGCAAACTTAATGATGGTGTTAGAACCACCGGCAGGTCTACAGTCGTGGGTGAAGAGAGAGCAGAGGAAAGAGCTCATCACACAGCCTTGTGGTACACTGGTGTTCATTGTGATTGTAGATGAGCAGTGGTTATCCAACCGGATATGTTGGGGGCGGTTGGTCAGGAAGTCCAGTAACCATTTGCACATGAGGGAACTGATGCCCAGCCAGGTCTGTCAGTTTCCTGATGAGTTGTGACGGGAGGATTGTATTGAATGCTGAACTGAAGTCTATAAACAGTATTCTGGCGTATGTGTTGTTGTTGTCCAGGTGTGAGAGGACAGAGTGCAGTGCGATGGAGACTGCATCCTCTGTGCTCCTGTTCTGACGGTATGCGAATTGGTGGGGGTCCAGGGTGGGGGGGAGACAGGATTTGAAGTGTGCTAGGACCAGCTGCTCTAAGCACTTTGTGACGATGGGGGTGAGGGCTACTGGGCGGTAGTCATTGAGGCTAGATGAGGTGGAGTTTTTGGGTATCGGGACGATGGAGGTGGATTTGAAGCAGGCCAGTACCACAGCGTGGGCCAAGGACAGGTTGAATATGTCTGTCAGCACTCCTGCAAGCTCCCCAGAACACGCTCTGAGAACACGCCCGGGGATGCCATCAGGACCTGCAGCCTTGTGGACATTAATCCTGCTCAGCACTGCTCCTACGTCGGTGGGGGAGAGAGTCAGAGGTTGGTGGTCTGGCGTCATCTCTGCTTTGGTTGTAGTTGTTGGGTTCCCTCGCTCAAAATGAGCATAAAAGTTGTTGAGCTCGTTGAGGAAGGAGACATCAGAGGATGTGGGGGAGGGTTTGGTGGTCCTGTAGTCTGTAATGGTCTGGAGTCTTTGCCACATGCGTCGGGGGGTTAGAGTTGGAGAAGTGTTCTATAGCCATAGTTGCAAGGCTAAAACAGGTTTTCTGCCAGTCCACTGAGCCAAAGCTGACCCCCAGAAACCTTTCCTGCAGAAACCCTGCAGCATGCACACATATTCAGTTTGACAGATAAAAACTTTAATGAAAAATGTTACAGTAGGAGCTTTTTAGTGTGTGTTTTTGGTTTTTGTGACCCTTGACATCTGAGTAATGTGTCTTCTCCACAGTGTCGCTGGTATTGTGTTCACCTTTTGAATCTGTCACTGTGGGGAAAAGTAGTCCCGGGGACACCTACTAACACTGTATATTCAGCATATCCCTGTTTTCTGTACTCGTGTTGCTGTGTTTGCCTGTTCTGTTGGATATTTTATTTTATAAATGTGGAAATATAAACCTTAAAACTTTTCTGCCTGTCATTCCTCTCGCTCACTGCAGTGATCATCACATAATTTGGCAGTTTGATAGGGTCACAACTGTTTAAGATATAGACATGAAACTTTCGTTACGCAGTTCACATGAGAATGATGGTCAGGCTCCAACAGACTGTGGTGTGACCCACGAGTACTGAATAAGGGACATCAAATAGAGGGAAGGCGCTGGCCTTTATATATTTCAAGTTATTTATCAGTCTTTGACTTTCTCCCGCCTCATGAAATCTTTGGTGAGATGCTTCACACAGATGTTGTCATAGAGATGGGCAATTTTGCCACGCTGAAAGGCTTTCATTTGAATTACATAAAACTAGATGCTTTATTGATGCATGAAGAGTAAACTAAGATATCACTAAGTTATCAGAATGTGAAACTAAAGAATATTTAACCGTATCAAAAAGATTTTGTTAAATTTTGAAGAGAAGCAATGACATGCACTTAAACACACCTGCTTTTTCTTTAAGTACCTTTCACAAAACACACCCAGGTTTCCTGGAATAAAAACTTCTAAACACAGTGAAGCAAATGCACTCTTTTCCTTTGTCCTGGTCTTTTCTCTAAGTATCATAAGGGCTGCCACAGAGTATTTTTCATGGTGTTCAGGGTTTTCTTTAAATATATTCTAGCGGTTTCATTTATCTTGCGTTAGCAGAGCAGTATTGAAATCCTTAATGTATGTCTCTAAGCAGCTGTGACATTATTGGTGCGCGTCTAGCTACAGTACTCGTCTCAGGAAGAGACGTACAAACAGATGTACAAAACAGGAGGTTTTGGCTGCTTGTTTCTCACCAGCTGCTTTTCTTGTAAACTTCCTGCGGTTTTCATGGTGTGACTGCCTCAAACAGCAATAAAGCACGCTGTTCTTTAATTTGACAGCAAATGGAAAATGTTTCTGTAGGGTGCCAAGATGCCCGTGTATTCGCTGTTAGTAGCTGCTCCATTCCCACTATGTGATATTGCATTTGCGAGCTCGAGGCAGCATACCGAGACATTTTGTCAGATCAATTCACTGAATGAGTGGTAACGATGGAAAACTCTGTGTCTTTGGTGAGGTTGAGTTGTATCCTCCAGTGTTAGAGCAGGTCGACATGAGCAGAGGGTAGGAGGGCATTTATGTCATTTTACCTATTCAGCAAGTAAACCATTGCATAAATACAATAGCTGTTCCAGGAGATTGTTATGCCACAGGTGGTGTAACTGTGTTGTTGTCTGATTTGTTCTTGTTGGTGGGAGGGAGAAATAGATTTTCAGCACACTAAAGGTGGTAAATAGGTCATATCTTCTTTTTGAGACTTTTGGAGCCAGTAATTATATTTTTAACTTTACTGTACTTTATTTTACTGTATGCATTTAGTAGCGACTTTAAAGACAAATAAATAGAAAAAAAACGAATAAATTACCATGTATTATTATAAAACTGACCTGCCAAACAGTATAAAAAGCACCACATATCCTCACATACAAGCTGCAACATGCAGATTGTATGTTTATGCAGTTGGAATCCAATGATATGATACACATTATTTTAAAATGCACCAAGTTGCATAATGAGTATTTTTAATTTGGATACTTTAATATTCAAGTTACATTTTTGTTTGGGGGGGGGGGGGCACTGAATAACTGCTAATAAAGTAATATCAAAGTAATATCAAATGTGGTAATGACATAGGGATTCTGCTACACAGCTCACAGGTAAAATATAGGTAAGATACACTGTAAAAGAAAATACAAATATACCCAAAAAAGCAAAAAACAACAGGGAATCTAAATTCAAACAGGGAGGCAGGGAAAATGAGGGAAAGATTCACAAACACCATGACTAAAAAAGAAGGACAGGACTATTTATACACATCAGAGAAACAGAAACAGCAGAGTGGATAAGACACGGGTGTAGACAGTCATGACGACGAGATGGGGGAGGAAATGAAATTCACCTAACTATCAAAGTAAAACCAGGAATGACAAGAGAACCCAACTGAACACAGAGATGCAAAAACCTGCACAAAAACATAGTAGAGAAGGGACTCAACAGTGGCTAGAACACTAAGCCCGAAACAAAAACACAAATATTAAACTGTTGATTACTGTAAGGGAAAACATGGAGGAAATTGCACACAAATACAAACTCCATAAAAACAAAACTAGAACTTTAATACAAGAACTAAAGCATCTGGGAACTAGAAAGCAGGAATCAGAATCATCCTAACTGTTGTGTAATTATTGTTCTCACGATACCAAAAGCTAAAACTAACACTAAAAATTCATAAAAACAAAACTAAAACTAAACATAAAAACACAAACACAGCATATCGCATATCTGGAAGCACACACATGCATATTCTGTTTCATTGGTATCCCCTGTAAGATTTCTGGGAATAATTTTACACACCATAAAGGTTAGGCGTGATTTTTGCACCATTGTGCTGAAGTGCCAAATATTTGATTTGCATGATCAGACAAAAGCAGATCTCTCCGTTTTATAATTTATGTTTTCCACACAATCGTTAGCACTCATCCCTGAAGCCTCTGTGCATTTGAGCATGCCCATAGATGTTCTAGCTATTGCCTCTATTGCTAAAGAGAACACTAGCAGCTCTATGTTATGTATTTATAATCACCCAGAAGTAGAATTATATCCTTGGAAATGCAATCTCTTCTTTTAAGCCTGTTTCAAAGCTTTTATTCAAATTACTCATAAACTGCCTTCGGATAATAGTTTGTAGAAGGTGGCACCATAGAATAGTAAAGTCAAATAATCTACTCTGTTCTGAGTGTGAAACTGAATGAATTCCTTCACTGAGATGCAGTTGTATAAATCATTAGTATGCAGCATGCAGCCCACACCATGCCTTGAGATTATCAATATTTAGCCTTAATAGGCACTTAATCATTGATCTAAAGTAGGTGCTCTGCTTCTAAATAAATCTGGTGGGTTGAAGGGGCTTCCGCCTCAGGCATGTGAGTCTTCAGCTCTGCTTTGAGGCCTGTTGTGCAGGTCTTACTGCTAAAAGCCTGACGAGATTGAGGAAAAAAATCCCCATATCCAAATACCCATCAGCACTCTGACGAAAAGAAAGAGGGAAGCGGAGAGATGCATTCGAAGAGCAGATCTTGTTTCCCTCGTTGCTCTTCCCTCTGGGCAGTCTCCATGGTAATAGCTGTCAGCTCATATGTTTTATTTAACCTTCACGCCCTGGAGAGAAGCCACGTTATGTTAATAAGGAGGGTTTTTTTCATGACTGTCACACATTTTGTCTGTGTGAAACTCTGCAGGATATCACCTCTCATTTCTTCTCCCAAGTCTGTGTTTTGGACACAATCTGTTATCTTATCCGATTAATAAATACTGTTTGTCATATCCATACTTTAGCTGTTATTTACATAAAATAAAATGTGTGCAACGCCAATTGTAATCTCAAAATGCTGTTTTTTATAGACGCTCCAAACTATTTACTGACCTAAGGACAGTAGCATTTATCTCCTTCTTTCAAAACTGCTGAAAAGCTTTGCTAAAAAAAGAAATCTCTTTTTTGATTTCAAAATACTAAAGCAAAGGTTGGTCTAGGTGCAAAGGGGGGGGGGGGGGGGGTGCCTTGGGAAATCAGAAAAATTCAATCAGAAATAAATAAACCAACTGGGGATAGATCTCTGGGGACCACAATATGGTTTCACACTGACACACTGAAATCAGTAAATTACTCTACATGTGTGAAGCGGTGTATCACTTTGTCTTTTGTTTGAATATCACATTAAAAAGTAAAGTAAAAACACTGCAAGGAAAGCTATACAGTTTTAAACTTATTGTATTGTTTAGCATTCATAATTAGAACGTTTTACATTTTCTGTGATGCATTCAGGAGGACAGGCCACCGCCCCTCCCACCTTCAGTCAAGCACCTAACCACAAGCTTCCTGGTCTCTATTTGTAATACAACTTCTGTTGACCAATCGTGTTTGAACAGGCTTTATTTCGCTGCAGGTAAACAGTCTGTGTGAAAAGGGGCAGGGGGGACATAATAAGGAATGCATTTGCAGAGAGAAGTCTTATGGAAACCATTATGTGATCACAGTTCAGTATTTTATTTAATTTATGTTTGCTTTTTTAAAATGTATTTAATTGCTTCTTTTAAAGTGGCTTCACAGTGTAATGGTGTAAACGTTCAACTAATATGCAAAAACTCCCTGGTTTCAGACCAGGAGTGGACACAAATCCCGAGAGGCATGTCTCAGAAAATCATCCATCAAGCCAGAGTCGTAGAATGAACGACGGAATGACTTACTCCAGGGCTCTAGTTTAAGCTATCTTTGCTTTAACGATGAAAAATTTCTTGTTCTTCACCTTTCGCACGACAGTATTATTTACCCATCTAGATTGAAATTACATGTAGCTGTACATACTTCGATAGCTTTCATCCTGGCAGCAGTTTAGGATGAGTCACTCTCTACAAGACTGATGTAGATGTCACTGAACTGGAGCTCTGTCGCCACTTTCAGGGATTTAAATAAAGGCAGAATATGAACCACAAGTCCCCAAAATTCAGATTTATCTTTAAATCTTTGTTTTCCCTCCACGGATAGATGATCCAAATAGTCTTGGCCTGAGACAAGTGAAAAAAACAACACTTTTGCCCTGCAATACTGTCATTCTTTCCGGTCATAGTGGATTAATGTTTGCTTGCCAGGGAAGTGATTCAGTCACGTGACTGAAAACTATGGTTTGCAGTTCTTTACATTAAAAGAAACGACACTGTACCAGGTGTTCCTCTAGTAAATGACGAAGATGAATCTGGCAACCTCCTTCCATTGCCCTGTAGTCTAGGTCTGATGCTCACGTTGCCATTTTTGGCGCTTTCGGTGGTGGACGGCAGTCAACGCGGGTCCCGTGACTGATCTGCCGCTTTGCAGCCCTATACACAGCAAACTGCAATGCCCTGTGTATTCGGACAACTTTCTGTCAGAATCAGCTTTAAATTTGCTCAAATGCTTACGCTTACCCATTTTTTTCTGCTTCTAACTCATCAGTTCTGCGGACAAAATGTTCACTTCCTTCCTAATGTATCCCACCCACTAACATGTGCATTGATGAAGAGATAATCACCGTTATTAACGTACCTGTCAGTGGTCATAATATTATGTCTGGTAACTAAAGTAAGTTTGACATTTATGGTTTAAATGTCGGTTTAGAAAAAGATAATGGATTTGAAAACTCAACATGTACCTGTAGCAACTGTTTCTATATGGTAAATGGCCTGTATTTATATAGCGCTTTACTAGTCCCTACGGACCCCAAAGCGCTTTACATATCCAGTCATTCACCCATTCACACACACATTCACACACTGGTGATGCCAAGCTACATTGTAGCCACAGCCACCCTGGGGCGCACTGACAGAGGCGAGGCTGCCGGACACTGGCGCCACCGGGCCCTCTGACCACCACCAGTAGGCAACGGGTGAAGTGTCTTGCCCAAGGACACAACGACCGAGACTGTCCAAGCCGGGGCTCGAACCGGCAACCTTCCGATTACAAGGCGAACTCCCAACTCTTGAGCCACGATTGCCCCAATATGAAACAGTTGGTATATTAAACATAATTCGTGTAGCTAATAAATCAAGACAACTGAGATGACAGTCAATTACACTTGTGAGAGTTATAATTCAGTCTATCTTCCTATTTGCATTCCTGTTACTAATGCAGCAGCAGCATTAAACATGTCTTCTGTTGACACCCGGTGAAAAAGTTAACATCCATGTAATGTAAGCAATTACCACCTGAAGAGGTTATCGCTCGTTTTTTAATACCATAATAGATTCCTTCTTCTCTCTTTGTTATTTTCCAGTTCGACTGCTCGTTAGAGTCTCAAATTATATCCTCGCAGGTCAGTTATAACTGATCATTTAGTCCCTCATTGAACACCTGTGGTACAATTGGAACTTCACAGTGCTAAATAAAATTGGGCATTCTCTTAATGAACCCAGTCACCTCTGTAATTTAAGGTTCTGGTGGCATCCTCTGTGCCTGGTATTAGTGTCCAATAACAATACCTCTGCAGCTGTTCCCTAGCTACTCACACGCAAAACACACATATTTATCTGCTCCACACACCTACTCCGCATGCACATGCATGCTGCTGGTGATGCTCATTTTAATGCAATCTGTTCAAACCAGTTATTTATTTATACACCTGAGAATTTACATGGTTATTTGGCCATTTCTTTGAGTCTCATTAGCTTTTAAGTATGCAGTAAAACTATAAGTCATTATTCATGTTTTAGAAATTGTATTTTAAATGCCATCGTGTACCATTTTAATGTTTACCCTTTAGGCTTTGAAAATACATTAACTCTTGGTGTGATTATGTAAGACAGTTGTTCAACAATAGTGATTCAAAGGGGAGCGTACAGTACAAGTTAAATGCAGGTCTGTAATGGATTTAATGCATAGATGAGATGTGATATGCATAGAAATAATCGAGCTTAACTCATCTTTGTAGCTCACGTCTGCTTGAAGCAAGAAAAAAGTAGCACAGCCTGCCGGTCTAAAGAGTTAAGCAAGGGCAAAATTGCATTCTTTGTAATGCCCAGTAGGGGGTAACACCTCTGGTTGTAAATTGAAAACAGATTTAATAGAAGTCTATAAGAAAATGATCCTGTTTCTCACTTGTTTTGTGACCTCAATGATCACAGTTTATGATCTCATTTGCTGGTTTTAAGTTTGCTCCAACACAGCACGACATTTATTTTGTTCGTTATTTTTTCCATTTGGAGTAAAATAAATATTAAAGCAGGGTGTACTTCATGACATGTCTACCACATGCCTGATAAGTCAAATCTCCCTGGAACTGTAGCACGGCTGACCTGGATTGTGTGTAAAGCATGATACAAAAAATATTAACACCTATAAATGCAAAATTATGAAATATATTTTAACTAGTTGCATCAGTTCTGATTGTTTTTTAAATTCTGCCTTTCCAAAGTCTGGTTGCAGTGGAGAATGTAATTTTCTATTACTGTCTGTGAGATGCAAAGGTGCTTTCAGGCTAAATGAGCAAATATAATCTCTCCAGAATCTTCTGGGTGTGATTCCAAATGGGTGTGCCCATAAAACCTTCAAGTGGAGGTGTACAGGAGCCACCCTTACCTAATACCATTGAGCCTAGACACCTTGCTGACAAAAAGAAGTACTTTCCCTTTCAGGCTTTGACCACAAGCAGAATTTAAACAAAAGGAAGATACATTTTCACTCAGAACAAGTAATTAACTTCTGAGTGTTTTGAAAGTTTGATAAGGGACTGGGATAAGGAGCTTACTGATATAGTGAATTTATGGACACTGGTATAAAAGTCCCCTTTAAGATTAATAAGTGTTAATAATCACAAACCTAAATCCACTGATATCTCTAGATATGCTCAAAGCTGTTTTGGGGGGTTAGTTATTAACTTGTTACATGCTTTTTTGTGTTTTTTCCTGTGTGTGGTTATAGAAGGAACCTTCCGGGCGACAGGCAGAAAGCCCTGGACATCATGCTGCCCCTGGTGGAAGGCGAGGAGCAGGTAGCGAGTGACATGTACTGCCTGGTGGGACGTATCTATAAGGACACGTTCCTGGAGTCAGACTTTACCGACACACAGAGCAGAGACAACGGCGCACTCTGGTAAGAGAGCGGGCAGGATGTCAGTGTGCATGTGACATTTCTGCTAAGCCAAACACATTCTGAGTCACCAAAAATTACCATTTCTAAGGGAAGGGAGCATGGGAATTACAGTGACTCACTAGATCACACCATTAAGAGTTTATCATGAATGGTGTCAGTCAATGCAGGATTTCATAATGGCTCTTATCATGAAGGTAAAACCCTTTGCTGGTAATGAGTCTGTGAATAAACCACAGCCACATAGTGCGCAAAATTCTTTGAGATTGCACAACGACACCTCATAGCAACATAAGAACAATACCATTAAAATCCAGACTACAGGGATCATGGATAACATACCAAGATGACTGAAATGTAAAAATTAGCAAACATTAGCAGTGACGATGGTTTGAGCTGCTAAATGTTTTGTGCATGTTAAGCTGAGCTGCCTGGTTTCTGCTGCTGGTAGCAACAGGAAGTGGTAAGCTAGCATTTATTTAAGAAAAAAAGAAAACATTGTGAATATAAATATTGGTACAGGTTAAGATTAATGGCATCATGATTCAGGAAAGTGTCCTAGTTGTCTAATATCTCTGTAAAACCACAAACCCTTGCTATTTAAAGACTCTGCATCACTTCCACACTGCTGAAACTTTTCAGTTCAATAAAGTTAAACTGGTTTGGGTAACATCAGACTGTTGTAACTTCATATTAGAACAATAAATTCAGAAATAAAAGACATTAAGTTCAGCGGCATTGGCACAAAAAATGCTGCCACGCTTTATCTTTCTTGTGTCTCATCTTTTATCCTTGGGAAACCACTTTAGGGATGATTTGCCATCTCACAAGAAGTCTCATATTTTTAAACTGTGTTTCAATAAGTCAAGTATAATATAGTCTTGTATGTCCTATATTAATCCTAACTAGAAGCAGTATTTGTTTGAGTAACTCTGACCAAATTGTGATTTTAGAAAATTAAAGATGAGTGAATTTTAGTGACAATTTATACTTGGCTAGTTTCCCCTTCGTGGCTGTCTTCATTTTTACATCTGGACAACTTTGATTGTAGCTGCTGTTCAAAAGTTTCTCCATACAATTTTTATCCTGGATTTCAAATATCAGGCTGACCTGATTTTAATAGCGAGGATCCATTATGGTCCAGTTAGCAGCTGTCATCAGTGTAAGGCAAGTGTATCTAGGGCAGTGCATCAGGTCAGAGGATGTATGCGTACGTCTTATGAGATGTATGCACATAGTTTCTTCAAAATTCATGGCAGTCGTAAGTTTATCCTCCAGTGTCCAGCTGTCACTCCACACTGAGGAGGAGGTTTTGCCTCCCACCCAGCTCATCAAATTTATCCCTTGTAAAGTCGTCTTTCTCCCCAAAATGGAAACCGAGTTTCAGTATTAACACAGTGGAGGAGACCCAACGTGCATCAAAGATGGATCACAGCAAGTGGTAAGAACAGGGCTTCATTAAATGATCTGTCCATCAACCTTCATCAGGACTTCCAGGGAGAAAAGAGGAGTTAAAATCAGCTTTTTGTGGGTGGAGTCAGAAATCCTTTTGGTTGCACTTTTATATTAAAGGTTTCTGTGTCTTCTTACAGTTTGGCATCTAATAAAGAGATTAGTGTGAGTAAATTAACATTCTGGTGTTTTTGCAAGTGAAAGTTTACGTTTTCTAATTACATTTTTTGGAGCCTGACAACTTGCAGGGACCTTTTGGATATGATAGAGTTGGATATTTGCTACCCAAAAACTAGCTAAGTCAGCATGACGCTAATGAGTAAGCACAAAGAAAGATACATTTGCAGGGTTTCCAGCAGCTTGTTGAAACTGAACTCTCAAATTTGCCATCTCCTCATGAGCATGGCTGTGATGCGAGTGCACCGAGGCTAACAGCTGACGGAAGTCGGCTTATTGAGAACACAAGGCGGCTGATTGTCTTTATCTGGAAATTGCTTTTTAAGATTTCATATCTTTGTTGACTGCTTAGATAATCAGGCTCCCATCTGGCTGTTATTTTCAATTCCGTGTCACAACTTGGCACAGGCCTCTAATAACGCTCGCACCCCTCCCCTCCGCAGAACAGATTGCTCATTAAATAAATGAAATTTCTTGTTTTGTGGGGGTACTCACAGTTGCTGTTTGATGTTCTGTGGCCCCCAACTCAATATGGCTGTAATTATTTTTTTTCTATCTTGAAGTGTCTCAGAAAGCCGGGGGAGTCCTGGGAAGCCATCCATTATCTCAGGGATGCTTGGGATTTGGAATGACGCAGTTCTTGGAAGAAAACTGTTTATGTGAATCATTCTTCTTCTCTTTTCAGGTTTAAAAAGGGGTTTGAGTCAGAGCCAACACTACACTCTGGTATCAACTATGCTGTTCTTCTGCTGGCAGCTGGACACCAGTTTGACACGTCGTTCGAGCTCCGCAAAGTGGGTGAGTGGACCCTGGTTTCTTTGGTCTGTGTCCTAAATATGCGGCTTTTCATTTTATTACACTAAGCCTGCTGACTAACCACTGAGTAATCAAACTCTAATCAGTCTAATCAGTCTTTTGTCTGTAATTTACACGATAATTGTTATCCTAACGTGGAAATAGGGGTCAGTAAAAGCTGCACAAATAAATAACTTATATGAATGGAAATGAAAATTGCGTCACCCACAGAGAAACAATTGCCCTCACAGCTAAAGTGCAGTTTAGCATCTTTCAGCTCATTGCTTTTGTTCTAACTTGGTGTCAAATGAACTACCTTTGCTATGGCAGCAGCTGTTTTAATGGAAAACCTCTAATAAACTCACATATGCTTCTAACTCAACGCCAAACAACAACTGTACAAAGTCTAGAGCATAGGTGTCAAACTCTGGCCCGCAGGCCAAATTTGGCCCGCAGCCTAATTACATTTGGCCCGCGAAGCCATACCAAATTACTATTAGAGCTGGCCTACTGGTATTATACAGCTAATATATATATTGTTTAGTATTAAGCTTTGCTTGTTCCATATTCAGTTTTTCAGCAAAACTTGTTTGAGTCCATAAGAAAAGATTCATTCTTATATCTAGAGGAAGATTTTTTTTTTCAATAAATATTAACGTTAGCCCGCGACTTTGTTCCAGTTTTGAATTTTGGCCCACTGTGTATTTGAGTTTGACACCCCTGGTCTAGAGGAACTGAGGGCAGCAAATCTTTGGAGTTACCTGGAACCAGAACAAGTGCAGAGGAAGTGAAAATTGGATTCATTTAATTCACCCAAGTGGCAAGAGACACGGCTCCAAATGAGAGATAATTTTGTTATGTGTTTGCTGAGTGTGTTAATAGTGTTTGCTAACACATTCAGCGTGTCAGCTGTTGACACAGTGGATGGTGATAATGTTTAACAGATTTTGTGACCACAAAAATGGATGTAACTCCAAAATTCACTTTCCTTTTAGCTTCATTTTAGTTCAACAAGGCAAGAGGGAGATATATGCTGCTAATTGTTCCTTACACAGCCCCTAACTGTGTATGCCTGTCATTTGGTGCAGAGCAGTGTGTGCTGAGTCATTTATTAGAGGGTTTTTTTTTGACAGAAAGTGACTTCCTGCAGCTGAATGCTATTAGGATAAGGTTGGAATGCCAAATATGAACCAGGGGAGTAAAGTTATGGGTTGGAAAACCAAAACAATGAAGTTAAACAGAGCTTTGTTAAATAAAGTTATTTTTAAGCCTTATTATTATTATGCATATTTAAATTTTTCCCTATGACAGCTGGGATAGGCTCCAGCGCCCCCCGCGACCCTGAAAAGGATAAGCGGAAGCGAATGGATAGATGGATGGATATTTCAATAAAGCAAAATCAAATAATGTATAGTTGTTTCCTTTTTTAGTCAGGCAGGCATGTAGCTGAGCTTTTGCCCATACTTTTTTTTCCCTCTGAAGTCTGAGGCTCAGAGGAACTCAGGAATCTGGGAATTAGAGTTGGCTTTTCTGGGAATTGGCCCGCAGCTCTCTAAATTAACCCAACCCTCCATCCCTTTATGCATCCCTGGGGTTATCTCATAAGATCCCCACTGTCTCTCCAAATGGCAGATTTCTGCAGCAGGCTGTGCAAAACATGTAGCTGCTGCTTATCTTAGCAGTTCTAATAAAAATAATAATATAGCTAGGCTGCTGTAGTGTGAGTTGTGGCACACCCAAGTATAGCATGGTCTTTCTTTGGCTTTCTTGTTAACTGGCATGTCTGCCTATGGTCCACAGGGAAATAGAACAAAATAGAGATATTTCACCAGCATTAAATTGTTTGTCTTGTTTGCAGGAGTTAAGCTGAGTAGCCTGCTGGGTAAAAAAGGCAGCCTGGACAAGTTGCAGAGTTACTGGGATGTGGGCTTCTTCCTGGGTGCCAGCATCCTGGCCAGTGACAGCACCCTGGTCATCCAGGCTTCTGAGAAACTCTTCAAGCTTAAAGCCCCTATATGGTGAGAACACAATCCGTTCAAATTAGCATGCCAAAAAAATGCATTTTAGACCACTTCCATCACCAACTGTGACTCTCTCTTTGTCATATGAAGTCTGCTCTGCTTCCCTTTGAAACTAAAGCAGCCATCTGTGGCCACTGGCAAACATTTGGTGTATTTGAAGAACAAAGAAAAAAGTCACCAAAAAAAGCCACTTTGCTCATTTGAACAGTATCTCTGTCTTTACATTTTAGATTTGAAGGATATAAAAGCCTGGTGTCGTAATTTTTTGTGAATTGTCAAAAGTGTGGCACAACGCTTCTCCAAAGATAAAACTGAGAACTGATTTTTTTTTTTACACTTTTTATAGCGCATATTCATCTTTAGTCCCCCAAGCTAGCCTGCAAGTCTAGATGTGTTTTAAAGAAAGATGCCACATGAAATTATCCCGTTCACGCCATCGTAACATAATGCCTTCACGGTGGTGGAACATAGTTGTAATTGCCCGCAAGGCATGTGGTAATTTCAGACTTCACACAGATTTTATGATACTTTATGTACAACATGTGGAGGAAAATAATAAAAACGTTTTTTTTTTTTTCTACAGTGCATGAAACCCAGCTGTTTTTTATTTGTTTTAATGCTCTGAAAACCATCACACCAAAATCAGGCTCCAGCATAGAAACGCAGTCATATCTTAAAGTGTTTATTTGTTGGCAATTTTTCTTAAACAACGCTAAAGTTATCTACCGGTAAGGTATTCTCTTTTCTCTGTCTTCATATCACATGTTTTTGTAATTCTACAGTCACACTGTGGAAAACATTGGTTGGAAACTGCGGCGTGAAATTAATGCAACCCTGTCCAATTAACTTGTAATCTTGTTACCTTTAAAAATGTTGCTTTGAAGACCAGGGGACCAGGTCTGCGACCGCTTGGAGTCAGAATGGGACTTTAAAAATGTTGATAAAGCATTAATAAGATGAAGTCAGTCTACAGGAAATTACAATACAACCATTTGGCAACCAACTTGAATCAAGTCCCCTATTACAAAGAGATGTTTCACAGACAAGTTGTGGCCGTCGGCACAGATTGACTCAGACTGAGTGCAATAAGCTGACAGTTTGTCTGCATTTATATATTAGATGGCAACTATTTGCAAAGCAGCCATAAAGACATATACCACAGCAGTAAAGTTGTTTATTTCTGTTATCTGGTAATACTTCTGTTGCTTCCAGGTATTTGCGGTCATTGGTGGAGACCATCTTGATCTTTCAGCACTTCAACAAGCCCAGCGTAGAGCAGCCCTCCTACAAACAGGAGCTGGTGGACTTTTGGATGGACTTCCTGGTGGAGGCGACCAAAAAAGACGTCTCCTCTGTTCGATTTCCTGTAAGAAACACAGATTAACATGAAATAATACATCTGAGTTTTTGTTAAAATGTGGAAACAAAAAAAAATGCAATGCAAGCTCAGAAAATTAAAGGTTTAAAATGTGAAATGCATATATGTCTTGTCCAGGTGTTGATTTTGGAGCCAACTAAAGTGTACCAGCCTTCATATTTGTCCATAAACAAAGACGTGGATGACAACACAGTGTCAATCTGGCACGTTGCTCCTGATGACAAGGTGCGTGTCCCACTGCAGTAAAATCTAATTATTTAAAGAATATATTTGCTGCATAATACTGAGTATAGGTTTATGTACTGTATATATGTATTTTGCTTGCTTTTAATAGGAATATGGGTAACAGAAAGAAAAAAATCTCATTGCAACCATAGAAAAATAAAACAAAATCCTACGCTGGTGCACCTCAACAGTTTGTGCTGGTTTCATCACTCTGTTTTATGTTAGCAAACATACTGATGCTTCCACTGGTTACAGTAAATGATGAACTACAGATAATGTCACATAAGGCGACAAATGTTAGCGAAACAGGAAAGCTGAGATCGTGATCATGTCTCTTGTAGATCTGGGGAGATGCTGTGTTGTGATAATGGACTGTCGCTTCCTGTAATGAAGCTTTATGCCTCTGTCTTCTCGATTGCTTTCATATGTTATTGCTCATTATTCCCAGCTTACACATCAATGTAAATGGTTGCTCGCCAGGGAAGTCATGCTAGTAAACGAACTAAATAAGCACCAATGATATAATCCAGTGGCTAACTGATTCTTATCATAATGCTCGCAATAATGTTTAGTTAACGATTTATCCTGTTGATTTGACTTGTCCTGCAGAACAAGGGGATCCATGAGTGGAACTTCAGCGCCACATCTGTACGAGGTGTCAGGTCAGTGCCTGCAGTCTCTGCAAAGCCTTGTCAAAAGTGATCGCTTATTGGACTTTAAGCAGACTGCAAGCAGAAACTACTATGAAAAGGCTAAAAGGATAAATATCATTAGAGAAAGTAATATTTGTTTCTAGTTCAAGTTTCAAGTTTTATTTGTCATATAGAGGTAACAATGTTACGTCATTACCGGCTACAAAATTCTTAGGTTCAGAGCCCGCTCAATATTGCACATAGGAAAAAAACAAAATTACGCATAAGGTGACACTAATTAAAAATAAAATACACTATATAAATAAAGAAAATATATGTAATTTTTTTTAAAAGAGTAGGATAAATAAATACAGATTACTACAAATACTGGAGTGCCTGTAGTGCAGAGGTAATGGTATATACATGTACAGTGTATACAGTGATTACAAAGACTGGAGGTGGAAAAGGCTTCCAGCCCTCGTGTTGTGACCATGAATTTACCTGGCACTCAGCAGACTCTGGGGACTCACGACAATGTAATGAGCTCTAGGCAAGGAAGGACATTTCCTGAAATATCAAACTGCTCCTTTTAAACAAATGAACACTGAGTTCCTGCTTCCTGTGTGGCTAGAGAAAATTGCTTCATGCCATACCTCTATCTGTCTCCTGTCTCATTTCTGCTCTCGGCTGCTGCATAAATAGAAGCATTAAATGTCCAAAAGTTGTAATTATGCAAAGTGAAAAGCTTTTGAAATCAAATAGAAATGCATAAACATGTATAATAACATTGAGTTGCGTACTAAACAAGCTGATATTTCAGTGTTCAGAAATATATTCAAAACGCCCAAAAAGACACCTGAATAAACCAAAAATACTCCAATGTTAATTCGAATAAAAATGGTGTTTAAAGCCCAGTGCAACATAATAGAAGTCATAAAATTAAGAGTAAAACAAAATCATGCATTTCCTGTTTAACAAGTAGGTGTATCGAAACATACTCAAAAGCAAAAATAAGTAATATTGTAATAACTGCATACAATCTGCAGTTGTAAACACCAAAGCAGAGGTTTTAGGTATGCCCAGTCGCTGTGCTGTCTCTTCACCTCTTGCAGCTTCAGATGGTATCAGAGTGCTCCGGCATTACACAGACAGTTTTTATGATGTCCTTCTCTTTGCCAATTTTTTTTTTCCACAGTCCTCAAAGGAATTCAGTGTCAGATCGGAGAGAAGCTGAGGGCTGTGCTCACATGTTGCTAGGGAACGAGTCATTCTCTGTGCCCACTCAGCCTGCAGACAGTCAGCAGGACACAATGGCAGCCCTGCAGGCTACAATACAACCACACATGCAGGGACTCTGCTGTCTGGTTCAGCAGCTCTGGGCTTGGCATTCTTACTAAGGAATGGGCAATTGCCAATTCCACTGGATAAAAGTTTCCATTTAGTTGGTACAATTGTAGCTGTCCATCTTTTGTGCAGAAATTGAGCATCATCTAACAGCTTATGTGGCTGTTTCTGATGCTGACTTTTATAGGAAACAAACTACAACTGCTGTAGTCCATACTCATAACATTAGATATCTATTGTATATATTAGCATGAAATACTTTTAGAGTGCAGTATCTGGGTGCACAGGCTGCATTTATGAATTTAATTTTTACAAGTGGTTTTACATTTTTAAGTCATTCAGTCAGTGATTCCCAATCAGGGTACAAGTACCCTAGGGGGCTACTTCTGCGGTAGAGCAGGGGTGGAGAAGATTAGCTCTACTGGTACAATTAACAGAGACATTATTGTTTTTCTTGATTAACTATTATCTATAATGTGAAATAGAATGGCATTTATCCAGTTCTGCTGGAATAAGCTAGAAACAACTATGTGGGCAGCTGTTGTGTTGTTGGTGATGTTATAGTGTTAGTGTTATGTAACTCTGGGGGATAAGTCTTTTTAAATTTTTTATGAGGGAAAATAGAGAACTTTTGACCACTGACATTTGTCACATTTACAGTTTTTTATACTCTAATGATGATTTATATTTAAATCTTTAATAATTTAGTATACCACAGTATACATATTATGACGTGACCCTCTATGAGCAAGGACTTAGCAACAGTGGGAAGGAAAAATTCCTTTTACACCAGAAGAAACCTTTGACAGAACCTTTTGGCTGACTTGTTTAAGCTGTAGCTCTCAGTTATTACTGACTGAGAGTATGCGTTACATTACAACTTGAACATGTTAGCTAAAAGTGAAAATGTTTGCTAAATATAATAGTGAAAGAGCTCAGAAATAGTAGTTGGCTAATAAATAAAGAAAAAGTTATAAGTTGGATTACTAAAGCTTTAGCTAGCTTTTATTACTGCTGACTAATAGTGTGCATTAATAATAGCTAAAACTAGCTGAATCAATTTACTTAATCCTTAGCTAGCTTTGAAACCATTGGCTAATATGCATTAACAGTTCGAATTGCTAGTGTATACAGTGAAAACCACAAGCTAACCATTTTTGCTAAATTAGAGCTAGCAAAAAAAACCTGTTGGGTAAAAGTCTAAGGAGCTTGGTAAGGAAAAGCATCTGGACTTCTTCACGTTGCTTGAAGACATTTCACCTCTCATCCAAGAAGCTTCTTCAGTTCTAGGGCCAAATGGTGGAGAGTCCTAGATATAAGCCCTATGGGAATCACACGAGCCAATATGTCTGTGAAAGAGGTCTTTCCAAACTCCTTAGACTACGATGACCTGGATGACTGAGAACCTTCACAGACATATTGGGTAAAAGTATTAACAGCTGAAACTGCTAAAAAAGCAAAAACAAAAGCATTAGCCAAATAGAAACGGCAAACAGCATTTAAATAAGGAATGTTGTCAACAGTATAGATTAACAAATGGCTAAAAGAAACAAAAGAAAATGTTAAATGTTGTTGAAAACTGGGTAAAAATAGCAACATGACGTGGATAAATAGTTGAAAGAGTGACTTAATAGTTGGTATCATTTGAGAATTTTGTGGAATATTCCAGAAGAAACAGTTTGTAGCTATAGCTTCATTCAATGTAAAGCTCACATGTGTTCTAATGTTATTGTGGGCCGTTTCTAACTGAGGACAAACTGTGGACCGTTTCTCCTCAGCATCTCCAAGTTTGATGAACGCAGTGCCTTTCTCTACGTCCTTCATAATGCAGAAGACTTCCAGATCTACTTCTGCACAGAGATGCATTGTAAAAGGTTGGTCTGTGTGTTCTCTCTTACAGATGCAATTCCAGATCTTTAGCCATTTACCATAATAAATCATGTCATAATGTGACTGCATTAATTTAATTTTCAGTTCAGTTCAATTCAGTTTTATTTATATAGCGCCAAATCACAACAACACTTGGCTCAAGGCACTTTAATGTTAATTTAAACTTAATTTAAATGGGCTATCCTATTTCTCTTTCTTTTTTCGTACGGAATTACATTATTGAAATATTCATGTTTAATGAGCCATCCATTGAAATATCAGATAGTGAACAGCCTGAAATGTCTTAGCCATAAGTGTAATTTAGCATCTCTCTGTTCTCCACATTCAGTCAGTCTGCTGTCATTACAAAAAAACACTGAATCAAAGTAAAGGGTCGGCACAGCTTCACACCTTTCTTCATTGTAATGACTTCATAAGTAGCGGCTGTAAAAGTGATAATGCACGTGTGGCTCAGATGAATTGATCAATTAAGACCACCGCTCTCACAATTGGACCCATGCTTAATAACCTAATAACTTAACACTAATGCCATCCTTCTTTTATTGAGCCAGTTGTAAACCCTTTACAAAATGATGTTTTATTAATTAGCGGGACCCACATTACATTACCTTACATACAAAACGATTGTGGAGAGGAGCAGTCGGGGTTGAATCCTTATACCTATAACAATTTTCACATGTGCATTCCAAACCTAAAGCTATCTAGACTTGCCCAACTGCCCCATATTACCTGTCTTTGTTCAACTTGTGAGAAAGAGCAAGTGGAATAATGTGCTCCAACTTTTGAGTTGATATGTAAAGACAGCTTATGGTTAATGGGCAATCTGCTTCACCTTTACTGACACAAAGCCTGATGATTCTCCTTAAAACACAGGTGTTATTGAACTGATTAATTCTGAAAGATTTCACAGCAAATTGTAAACTTAAGTCATTTTCTTACTTGAATTTAGGACAAACAGGATCAGGTTATGCTCATTTATACATCTGAGCCTTCTCATATATGGAATAGAGCAGGAAATGTTCTGCATCAGAAACGTTTGCACATCTGGAATTACGTTCCATGTTTACTTACTGACAGTGCATACAGAAGCATACACTAGCAGTGAATGCACTAAAATATTAGCTGAACTTTTCACACACTGGACCAATCAGACATCAATTTTGTACTATGTAATTAGCAGGTGAAAGAAAGAAGTTAAGCTCCATGTTGGTTGTGCCTTTCTCATCAGTAGTTTGAGTGTTTCCCATCAGTCCTGCACTCAGGTGCGAAGTTTCGTGCCTTCCTGATCACCACAAATACACCTTGTTTCATTTCGACACCATCTTCTTCTTCACTAGCTGCTATGTGAAGCACTGAGTGTTCAGACTTGTGATTTTCACATATGAGCCTTCCGTGCTCTTCCAGTTCCATTATCTGGAGTGTGAGAGTCAGTGAGTCATGCCTGACTCACGCCTGCTGTTGTTATGATGCTGCTCTCATTTTAACAGCATCGACAGTAGGATAGGAGTGGTGAGAAGAGGGACGAAGGAAGGGAGGGAGAAATAGATGAAAGACGGTGGGAAGAGGAAGAGACCCAGACTGAATGCGCTTGTGCATGTGTGCACACACAAGCGCACGTGTCACTAAACACCTGCAGGCATGCGGTGTGTGACAGCATGACGAGGCAGCGTATTAATTCACAGCTTGTGCGCTCCGAGAGTGGAAAAGGTCATTGTATGTATGTATGCATGTGGGAGGTGTGCATGCAAACACGCTGTAACCCCTTCTGGATAAAAGCACCATCAAAACAACACCACTCAATAACAATATGCACAAAATGGATTTCTGACAAATAATTCCATATGTTTGTGATTCTGAATTATGTTAGCTATTTAAGTACTATATATATAAGCTCCATAATGTCTTTTTTGTTAGGGGTTCACCTAAGACAGGTATTGTTGCTAATACAGAGGCAAACTGTGCTTGATTGCACTTAATGGCCTTATTTTTATTTGCATTTTTTCTGTTTTGGCCATCTTTGACAAGCAAAATGCTTCTTGCAGCACAAATAAGTCTGATTTTAGCTATCAGTGCCAACAGGGAGATGTTTACAGCATATTGTTGGCCTTAAAAGGCTTTTTTGGCCTTATTGTAGAAAGGTTATATGAGTGGAAAGCTGATGTGACGTTGCAGTTTTCAGTGCAGGGACACCAATATTAAAAATCTTTTTCTTGTTTAACTTTGTTTTGTTTTTTTATATGAGTGGAAAGTTGATTTTCAGTGCAGGGACTCCAATATTAAAAATCTTTTTGATGTCCTGCACGTGTTTTTCTTGTTCCTATCACTCTAGTCAAGCCCATAACTCATATTCTATTTACCCAACATGGACTCATTCTAGAATACTGAAAAACTGAAAGTCAAGGTCTTTGTTTCCTTTTCCGACTCTCTTGAAATGCCAAAACATACCAACTTTTTCTTATATTGAATGAAAGGCATTCCCATGTGCCTTTACTCTGTGCAAGTGTTCATTTAATATATGTCACGTCTTCAAAATAATGTCAAATAATTCAGTCTTTCTAAATGTATAAATCTTTAAATGTAAAAGTGTTGAAAGTTGCAGCAATGTAAAATGCCACTGTTACGAGTTGCCGAAGTTGTGTTAAATATTATGTACATGTTATCAGCATCGTTAAACCGACTCTGGTCTTTTCTTTGGCAGATTTTGTGATCTGGTCAACAGCATAACAGAGGAAGCCTGGAAGTGTCCAGAGGAAGGAGAATGTGACACTGATACCTTAGAGGTGATTATTTTCGTGATACCAAAACACTTCCTCTGAACATAATGTTCATAATGTTTCCTAAATTAATAATTCTGCAGCTCTACCTCCAAGCACTGTTAATGAGAATGAAAAATTCACAAGTTCATTATTCTGCATTGTTTAGTCGCATCCTGTTGTGTTTCTGCGGTGTACTTTGCCTGCTTTTAAAATGCCACAGGAAATATGATACGATGTTGTCATGAAAAGAGACGAAGTGCTGACAGTAAAAACAAAACCCATCTTTCAAAAGATAATTAGGGCTCTTCTTCTTTACTGACAGCCTACCGACTCTTTTCATGCAGCATTTATTACTCAGTTATTAAACGGTGAACGACATGTTTTTGCTCTTGTTTGATCAAATCCCCCATCTAGTTTTTCTAATCCAGTTCGGCACAATTTGCATGATAATAACTGGATTGAAACTCAGCTTTGAACGCTCAGACAGGAACAGTAGCCCGCTGGGATAAGGCCTGGATTTTGTTCATGTGCTTTGTGTGACAGCGCAGAACAGGCACCTGCTGTTGCGTTCGCCTGCCTTATACCAGCAGAGCCTAGGGAAAAGAATAAGCTAATTACGAAAAATGCTGCCGCACCCATCTTTGACTCAGCATGGCACAGATCAAATGACTAACAGGTTTTTCTCAGGGGGATTTTTATGTGTGTGATGCAACTCTAATCAGCCTGCACTGAGGGACGGTTAGTCTTCAGCTTACACCGTCCCTTAAGAACATAACACAAAATTGGGCTCTTGAGGAGTCGTCGTAAGCATTACTCACATTTCTTAGAAAACTTTGATTTTGAGGTGTTTTTAGGGGGAAGGAATCAGTGGAACAAAGCTAAGGAAATCGTGTTAAGAAGAAAAGAGCCTTTATTAGTTATAAAAACTCAATCAGACGTGTTTTAAGGGAGTGAAAAGACTTGCTGATTTCTTTCATTCGTGCAACAGGTGCCAACCCGGTTCAGCAACAAGAGAATATTCATTTATGAAACAGTTATAACATAAATATAACAGTACAGTGGCAACACAGAAAAACTGGTTTACTATGTTCAGATTTAACTCGTGCTTTACTCATTAAATCACTTTTATAGCTGGACTCTATTTTAACTATTAACTATTCTAATTTATTTCTCTTTTTCATTGTAAAAATGCATGGTGGGTGCATTTCTTCTGGTCAGTGGATAGTGACATTTAGTAACCTCATGTTTTGGGTAATGGGATTTTGCTTTGATTCTTTATGGCAAATACCGTATATATTACTATTTATTTATTTATTGATATATATTTTTTAAATGACAGTTTGCATGTTTCTCTTGTCTCCACAGTACGACTATGAGTATGATGAGCACGGAGAGCGAGTGGTTCTGGGTAAAGGCACATTCGGAGTGGTGTACGCCGGTCGAGACCTCAGTAACCAGGTCCGACTGGCCATCAAAGAAATACCAGAGAGAGACAGCAGGTCAGAAAAACAGCCATTGTGGGGGGGGTTTGTTCTTTGTGTTTTAGTAATCACAGGGGAACAATGGTGCAATACGCATGGATGAATGAATCATTTCTATTGTGGTTTGCCACAGTAGCAGGAAAGTCTGCCAGTGGTGATATTCCTGTTACTCAGAGGATGAATCCTGTTTTTCATGACCTTTGCTGTAGTGCCAAGTCTAACACTGGCTCATAATGTAACTGGTAGACTGATGAAGAAACGGCTGTGTTCAGTGTTAACCACATAAACTTTATTTGGGCTGGCTGGTCAAGCATATTAATGGTCAACCAAGCATATTTGGTAGTGAAAGTTTTAGCTTTCTTTAATTTTATTAATAGAATATCCAGCTCTTATTTTGAAAAATCAGCAAGTCAGCTAGCTCGGTCGTTTCTGTCTAGTATTACGTGACTGGCTCACAGGCCAGGCAACTGTTGTAGGGACATTTCATGTCCTGTTACACTGAGCTTACCTAAGCTGCAGAATAAGCACCACTGTTGGCAAACTCACAGGAGAGATTGTGACAAATAGTGGATTACAATAATCATCAAAGCACTTGGTTATTAAGAAATTTCAATAGGGGCACTGTATTAAGATAATATGTATCATCTGTTTATTGTACTGCACAAAGATTGAATTTCAGCCCAAATGTTAACAAGTGTCACAAGCTCTGGAGTGTCATTAAAAATTAGTCCTTTTCTCTGGCTGAGAGTGCCAAGCTCAGTTCAGCTGTGTCCCTGGTGGTGTCTGGCTCTCATAGCCTGGTATCCAGTTGAGTGACTGGTTAGTGGAGAGCTGTGAATGCAAACTCCCACCCTCTGCCTTTTTATTCCCATCACTGTCTCTGCTCGAAATGCTTGTCTCCACATAGTTCCACCTACTCATCTCATACTGCAAGACTCTTTTGCAGACTAGATGATTTCACACTTTGTTCCTCTAATCACATCAGCAAGCCAGCAGGGCGCTCAACTGCAAAGAATGTGGAGAATTTGGGTAAATAATTCACAAGTGGAGTGAAATCTCAAGATAGGAAGAGAAGGAGAGAGAGAGAGCGAGAGCGAGAGGCAGGGTGTGATTCATGTAGAGAGCTGAATGTGAAAAGAAATTGCTCACGGGCATTTCTTCCTAGTACAGAGGTACCTGTTGTTCTGGTCAGATATCAGGACTTAGCTTCGGTTTGATTTTCTGGTTTAATCTTTTATTTCTCAGTTTGTCTTGTTTTTACCAGGTTTATTTTACCTGAAGGAAAAAACACATTAGCAGGACACCGCCACAAGCAAAGATAGTTACTTATTTTAACAAATCGTTGTTTTGTGCAGAACAAATTGTCTAATATATGTTAAAAAAAGAATTTTTTTTACATAGATTTTAGCTCTTACATTTACTTCCATTGTTTGTGGTTTACACTATTTGGCTAACAAGTAAAACATTCCCAGTTTGATCGGATCCCTTTGGGGTTACATCTGGAAGGGCATAAAGCATTAAAAAGTCTGCCAAATTAAACATGTGGCGCTACCTGCTGTAGCTCAACTAATAACACAATCACCTGTTTGAATAAAGAGAGTATTTGTAGACTCACGAGACACCAACACATCTGGCTATTTAAGTGTGCTACTAATACACTTACCTTCAACTTTACTATGATAATAACTAGATGTACCTGCTGCTATACAGTTCAAATCAGCTTATATGTTTCCCAATTTGGCTGTTGATTGACTCCTCCACGTTTGCTGTTAGTAACTGACCCACAGATTTCTGTTCAGGATATAAAGAAACTAGAGATGGCACGATACCACTTTTTTATGTCCGATACCGATATCATAAATTTGGATATCTGCCGATACCGATACGAATCCGATATAGTGTGTTTTTTAATCAATAAAATTTTTTAATATCTTGCTGCATTTTGTATAAGTTTATACTCAAGTTTAAATAAATAACAACACTAAAGCTATTCTGTTAAACCTGTATGTAAAAAATACACTGCGCCCAAAATATTTCATAGTTCAGCAATACTGATCAATCTAATAAACTTAAACCTGCTCCATCCTCCCTATTCTGGTATGAGTACTATACTAATAGGGTTGCAAACTCCCAGCAAAAAAAGAAAAAGGGAACCACCCTCCACCTCATGATGCTTAATCGATGTAATCAAAATTAATTTGATGCAGGGGGGAAAATGCACAAAAATAAATTATTTTTCAAGAATAATTAAATAGATTCAACATCTTTCTTCAACAGAATTGCAGACTGCACGGATGGTATCTTCCGGAAGGAAAAAGTAGTATAGCTTACTATATTAGACTTAACAGTTACTATATACAGTAATGGACTTCTATATATTTTACATCAGATTAAAACTTTGGGTGTAAGAGTCAGATAATTATTTATTAAAAGCTAGACATTTTAAATGAGAATAAGAAAGAAAAGTATGTCTTTGTGCCCCCTTTTGCCTGTTCATGCCCTATCGGCCCCCCCTGGCTACACTTTACTCGATCCGCCCCTGCACAGTTACCAGCGGTCAGCTGCTAGAAAAGGATCCTGGTGTAGAAAGTAATATTAAATAAATTCTAACAACAGCATATCAAGCTTAAACGTGCTGCTGTTGTTCAGCCGCTGGTTTCCTCTTTCTGGTGAGAAGTGGGCCAAAAACAAACAAGAGAGACGGACTCGCGACAGAAAAGCCGATCAGCTGATCATTAAGCAGTTTCACGATTGAAGCAGCAGCAGGAGAGGGAGAGAGAGAGGCAGTCGCTCCATATCTCGGTTGTTAAGCTTAACGTGGGAACGCTTTACAAACATTCAGAGATGAACTTACACACTTGCTTTACTTCTCTCTGGGATAACTTCCTCGGAGATGAAATGCTGGTTTGCTAGCAAGGCTACAAATACACACAGCTGCTCTATCACGTGATGCATACTGCTGCTACGTGCTACAGTTATGAGCCGAGTTACGCCGTGTAGCAAGTTTTGTAAGGTGCTTTTGTGATATTTAATGGATCGGATTACATTTTTTATTTCTCACCGATATCCGATCCAGTAATTTGGGTCAGTATCGGACCGATACCGATACGTAATATCGGATCGGTCCATCTCTAAAAGAAACATGTACTGTTACTTGTTTTTACACAGGTACTCTCAACCACTTCATGAGGAGATCGCCCTCCACAAGCACTTAAAGCACAAGAACATTGTCCAGTACCTGGGCTCGATCAGCGAGAATGGCTTCATCAAGATCTTCATGGAGCAGGTGCCTGGAGGTGAGACGCTTCCCGATGCTGTGGAACTGTTAGAACTTAATTGTCCTGAAATAATTTTTATTGTCCAAATAGAGGGAAACCAGTATGAAACAAAATAAATTTTTTGATGTCAGAATGTGTTATTTCCAGTCATACTTACACTAACAGTAAAAACACTGTTTGCATTTATAGATAAGATGGGTGATTTGCAGAGACGTAGTATAAACCTGTACATAATGGCCTTAGTCCTCTGCTGCTAATCTCTGCTGAGAGTGAGTATATTGATCATTGTTGTACTTTGTCCGCTGGTGTTCAGGGAGTCTGTCTGCACTGCTGAGGTCCAAGTGGGGCCCACTGAAAAACAATGAGCCCACCATCGGCTTCTACACACGGCAGATCCTGGAGGGGCTCAAATACCTGCACGACAACCAGATTGCACACAGAGACATCAAGGTAACAAAAGAAGGGTTTTTGCAGAGTTAACAATCTGTTGGTTCATCTTTGTGACATCTGCAGGGTCATTTTCAGAAAGACTTTCTATAGATAATTGGGGGTCGTAAGCATAGACTGCATATGAAAGATGGATTGAACAATTGGACTGTGGAGTATTAGTTTTTTGGAGCCAGCCAACAGTGACCATGTTCAGGTGAAGGGTTGAAGCAGAAAGTAATCAGCTAATGTTATCAAGCTGCACTCATACAAATTATGATTATTTAACATGGTGGTCAGTGGAGATTCATTTGTTTTTGCAGCCAACCTCATATAGCCATTTGTGAAACTGCAGCTTTTTACACTCATGTTAAAGCCCAGGAGTTTCAGACAAAATAAACTCAAAACATCTTAAATTTGCTCTCATTGTTTGCACTTTACAAAGTGCACTACATTGCCACAGCACAACTTTGCACAAAAAAAAGTGTGTAGGACATGGTGCATTTTTAACCTTTACTTTAGGTTTAGTAAACAGAAGACCTAGTAAGTGTAAGAGCTACATTAAGTCGACAAACATGCACCAACTACAGCAACTCGAGTTCTGTCAGCAGGAAAAGAAGAAAGTGCCGTGTGACAGACAGATGATCTCTGCGTGGTCTGCTGCAAAAACACTAGCTGAGAAATGAAAGAAACACTTTTAGTTCTGATCAGCTTCATACTCCTTACATGTTTAATTTAGCACCTCCAACTTTATGAAACATTATCACTATCATACTTTGAAGCACATTCTCATTCCTAACGAGTCAACTGATGGTCAGAAACCTCTTCTCTCCTCTTGTGTATTTGCAAATAGTGCTTCAGTATTGTCTTTTTTGAGGCACATCAAGCCCCTTTCCTTTCTGTGTCCAAAATGAGGAACAAGAGGTGACACAATCACACAGACCTCTAACCAATAAAGTTTTAGGAATGTCTGGAATCAGATGTGTTTATATAGTCAATTTGTTTTGCATTTTATTTCACGTTTAAATTTGTTTCCTGTCACTGTTTATGCACATGTTCAGGTGTAGGGGGGAAATCATCCATGTCTGCACCAAGCTTCTCTGATATTTCCTTGATTACCACAGTTATACACAGCAGTCAGGGCATGAGCAGAGCAGCTTTCTGTCACTAGTCCTGACCAAACGTCTTCATAAGATGAGTTGGAACCTTTTAAAGTCAAAGTTTTAAAACACTCACAAACTCAGGTTAACACTCAGGTTTTACTTGCTACGAACTCATTAAAAAGGTGCCTTTGCTTCCACTTCAAGTGGTGGTGAATTTGACAATCTTTGCTATAAAAAAACCTCCAAGAGATAAATGATTCCCCAGCAGTCTGACTTAATCAGATCAAACAGAAACCTTCTAAATTTGGAATTCAGAAAAGTCTTTTTAGCGCAGAATTGGTGGTGTTGCTCTGGACAGATCTTTTTCACTTGGCAGCAGAGGATGCACAGTATCTCAAAGAGGAGGACGTAGAAGTAAAATGATATTTAATGCACATATGGATCTCTGAATGTTTTCAAACTGCAAACTTTATCAGAAGAATACAACACATTTGAGGAATGTAAACATAAAAACGGGAAAAAAATCACAGTACTCATCCGCACAAAAAGTAATCAGATGTTGTTTTTTGGAAAAAGAGGAGCTTTCAGAGTGACGTGATTCGGCTCCTGCAGAATTTCAGTTTTTAGGGCGTGTTAAAACCTTGTTTGCTTGTTTGTAGTCTGTCTTCCATGTGACTGTTTGCACAGCCACTTTGATTTGCTGCAAATGCATTCAAAGAGCATCCCAGCTGCTCACACCATTTTCTTTGCTAGCCCATTGGCTACAACAGGAATTATTTTTTTTAAAGCAAGGGCCGCTCCCTTTTTTATCTCACTCAAAGCAAACCAACACTCATAACATTCCCATCGTAGGTAGTCATTAGAGTTAGAAGACACATCCTTCTGATTTAACAACTCAGTCATATAAACTTCATTAGCACCACATAAATGTTAATCACCCTGTTTTGGCTTAGAGCTCCTCCTCCTCCCACACATGGTGTTGTAACCTACTGTTTCAAGATTTGCAAGCATCTCACGTCATCAATGCTATCACGGCTTTGGAATTTGGTGCATCTGTTCTGATGAATGTCTTTTCAATCCACAGGGTGATAATGTACTCATCAACACCTACAGTGGCGTCCTGAAAATATCCGATTTTGGCACATCCAAAAGGTTGGCTGGGATCAACCCCTGCACTGAGACTTTCACAGGTACATGCCAACCCACTATCTAGATTCTCTTCCCCATAAGCAAGCCAGTATGAAATACTTAAGCCAAGTAGAGTTGTCTCCCCTGTTGTGGGGAGACTACTAGAAAACTTTATGAAACATCCTTTGTTAAAATTTGCTCAGTAGTGTCTGAGTATCAAGCCTACTGCTGTTGTTTGATTGTGACTATTTCAGAGCAGTAATCCCATTTAAGTCCTTGGACAGTATTTGATATTACTAAAAATAGCAGGCTGTTCCTATTTAGAAACTCTGGCTTTGGCTTGAGTCTGCAGTTAGATCAGCCTCATATGTAGACCTGTAATGTCAGCACTGCAGTTGCCAGTTGTAGCATAGTTTGACCTCTGGAATTAGAGCATCTGACTGCTGCTCGAGGCAGACGGGGACTTACCCTGGAAGGCGGAGCTCTTTCAGGAAACTGGGCTACTCCTTGTTCTTAACCCACGCCTGCTATAAATGTGTGCTTGCCTGTTTTTAGCTCAGTACACAAGCTTTAAAAAGCAGCGGATAAGCAGCCTGCAGGCTATTATTAGAACAAAAGACTCCCTTCAGCGTGGACCTGAAAATGTTGCTTTGGACTGAGCTGTGATTAACTGACACCACTAAAACTCGTTGCTGTTTCTCACATAAGGCCATAAGCCTCGTTTAATCTTTTCTAACCTGATTGGCAATTTGCAGGAATTGTGTCATCACTTTTTGTTAGCTCAAATTGAAGCTATTTTTGGCATTTACATCAGTTCTTTCACAACCCTGCTGACGCTACTTTTACCTCACACAGACATTATCGGTTTATGAATATGATCAAAAAAACAAAAGCCAGATGAAAGTTATTTTTAGTAGTTTTTGTTGGAGCTCTGCAGTGCAAACCGGAAGAGTTACCAACAGCAACAGTGATTTCATCATTAGTGTTATACAAGCTCCAAATTCCCAAAAAGTTGGGACCCTTTTTAAAATGTAAATTAAAAAAGAACACATTGATTTGCAATTCTCAAAAATCCATATTTTATTCGTAATAAAACACAGAAAACATGTCAAATGTTTAAACTGAGAAACACGGGAATAAGCTGGGATATGGCTATGTTTACCAGTGTACCTCTCTTCTTATAAAAACCATCTGTAAACATCTGGGAACTGAGGAGAACAGCTGCTGGACCTTTGGGAGAGGAATTTGGCCTCATTCTTATCTGATATAGCACTCAAACCGCTTAATAGTCTCAGGTCTTTCTTGTCATATTTTTTATTTCATGATGTTGTAATAGATACAGTTTGAGGTTTAGCATTGTCTTGCTGAGATATGCAAAGTTTTCCCTGAAAAAGACATCTGGGATTGGAGCATATGTTGCTCTAAAATCTGTATATACCTTTCAACACTGATGGTGCCTTTGCAGGTGTGCACACTGATGTTTCCATAGGCACTAATGAACCTCTATCATACTGTAAGTGCAGACTGTTGAAATGTGTTCTAAAAAAGCTGGATAGTCTTTTCGTCTGTATAGAGGACGCTGCATTCATGCTTTCCAAAAAGATTTTAAAATTTCAATTCATCTGAGCACACAGCAGTTTTCCTCTTTGCCTCAGTCAGTTTTAAATAATTTTGAGGCCAAAGAAGGCAGCAGTGTTTCTGGATCATAGTCACCATGTCAGAGTCATGCCTGTTTTTAATGCTGCGTTGTTTGAGGGCTCAAAGATCACAGGCGTCTAATATTGATTTTCAGCATTGTGCCAAGCACACAGAGATTTATCAGCAAATTTTCTGATAATATTTAGTACTTTACATGATGAGATATTTGAAGTCTTTGTTATAATTTTGAAATTGTTCCACAAACCATCTGCCCATCTTTGCTTCTGAGAAACTCCCGTCATGTTACTGAACTGTTACCAATTAACCCAATTAGCTGTAGAATGTTCCTGCAGCTGTTTCTTCGTAGTACTGGTTAGTTTTTAGTACTAGTTTCTGTTGTCCTTTTTGAGACACTTTGCATTTGATATGCTTCATGTTCTTTTGTAAAAAAAAAAAATAAATAAATAAATATATATATTTATTTATTTATTTATTTATTTATATAAACACCCAGCACGCCCCTGCGGGCGGTTTATCCTTCAAGCTCGGGTCCTCTACCAGAGGCCTGGGAGCTTGAGGGTCCTGCGCAGTATCTTAGCTGTTCCCAGGACTGCGCTCTTCTGGACAGAGATCTCTGATGTTATTCCCGGGATCTGCTGGAGCCACTCGCCTAGCTTGGCAAACTTCTTGATTTTGCCAATAACTGTAGTGTGGCATGAATCTTAGACCTTAGAATATAAAAATTACAAAATTTATATATATATATATATATATTTATTTATATATATATATATATATATATATATATATATATATATATATATATATATATATATATTTTTTTTTTTATATATATATATATATATATATATATATATATTTATTTATTAGATTTATTTATATATATATATTTTTATATATATATATATATATATATATATATATATATATATATATTTATTTATTTATTTATTAGATTTATTTATATATATATATTTACTTATATATATATTTATTTATTAGATTTATTAGATTTATTAGATTTATTAGATTTGCAAATCAATGCATTCTGTTTTTATTTATATTTTACAGTGTCCCAATTCTTTGGTATTGGGGCTGTACATGGAACAATAGAGGAGGGAACAAAATAAGCAACAAAAGCACATTTTTCTGCAAGAGATGGTTAGTTTAAGAAATAGTTTTAAACTGGGTGTAATCAAGATTAGTGTTTGCCTTTCCCTCACATTTAGGAAACTTATAGTCAATACTTGAATTATTTAATTGTTCCATGACTGAGTTGCTCAGTTATTTGGTTGGATGGTTCATTAACTCTTATTTGATTGGGAGTAAAGTAAGAGTGTTGTGATATTAAAAGACAGAGGTTGTGGTGGAAAATGATGCCAGGTAGTTGCGCTTGATGCAGGTTTACGAGATTGATTAGGACATGAACAACAATAAAATAAATTGGTATTGCTGACCCTTTGAACTATCTTTAAACATTGTTTTTATCTGACAGCATGCTTTAACCAAGGCTAACTGACATAAGCAAAATGAGGCTGTGACTAATTAGCATATTATTATATAATGATATAAACTGAACAGCTATCATTGATGCTATATTTACGCACATGTTGTTTACATAAGCAAGAAATAAATAATTTAAAATCTGGTATACCTCTCAGCTGAAGTGTATGTTTCACCATGAGAATACCAGCAGTGTCCCTTTTAGTTAGCATAATAATGAACCATTCCCTCCTCGTTCCCTTTATAGCTGTTGCATAACCCTGTGGTATGTCCAAGTTTGTTGACATTCATACGCTGAGTTGCTGCACTTTTACAACATTCTAGCAATGCTATTAGTAACAGGAGCGAATTAGATATTTGCGTCACAAATTCAGTCTGGGTTTCAAAACCTTTACACCCATAATCCACCCACCACCTCCTCTAATGCTCACTAATTGAAATGTTTTTGTTTCATTTGTTTGACACGTAAAAAATGTGAGTGGTTGTATTTGAGTTTTCATTATGTGTTTATTATCGTTTTTTGTGCATCGTTTTTCAGGCACATTGCAATACATGGCTCCTGAAATTATAGACAAGGGCCCACGGGGATACGGCAAACCAGCAGACATCTGGTCCCTTGGATGCACCATCATAGAGATGGCCACTGGGAAGCCACCTTTCTATGAACTGGGAGAACCACAGGCCGCCATGTTCAAGGTGAGAGATTTGAACAGCGACATATCCCAATATCCTGCTGGGTATGATGTCTAATTTTAGAAAACTGAAAGTAGAAGTCTGGCGAGCAGCTGTTTTCATAACGGCATCTTTCAAAAACAGTGGCAATGAACAGCTGCAGCTCTGCCAGGTCAATAAATATGAGGATGTTTGAGAGCTGATAATTGCACCCTTGAGACATCCAGTATGACAGGGCAAATAGTTTGCTATCACGTGTTATTAGCATATCAGCTTTACTCATTTGCTCCAAATGCATGATATCCTATCTATGTCTTTTTCAAACCATGACTAAAAATGACTGAAAGAGGGTTTGTTTCTACAAGAGAAAGACTGAAAACTCTTCTTGTTACATTTCTGAGTAATGTCTACATTAGCATTAACAGGGAAACTTATGCAACTGCTGATCAAGAAATCTCCTAATATCAGTAGCTGTCAATCATGCACCAGCCAAACCTGTTGTACTGTTAGGATAAAAGTCTTGTATGAGCTAATAAAAATAAATAAATCCACCCACAAAAAAACTGCAAAGTCATACAAGTAAATATTATGTTTAAACTTGAAGTCAGGATACAAGAGTCTCACCAATACTTTTGTTTCTTTTCTCAGTGCAAGTTTATTTAGTTTTTCGTTTAGCCTGTGCTCAAATAATTTCAAATATTTGTTCTCTGACCTTATGTAACGGTACCCTTCTAGGCTTTTTTAAATACTTATGATGTCAGTAAGAACAAATGTGGTCATCTCATTCCCACAGCTGCTTTTTACTCCTTCTGTTTAAGAGGGGAAGACAGCTGGCTTAAAGGGAGATTGAAGGTATCTATAACAGTTTGTTTCACACACTCGATGACGTGATTGGTTAGATCGAAGCTCACTTTAAGATAAATTTGATTTCTTGAGCTGTGAACTATATAAAACTACTGTAACAGAGTTCAAGAACTGAACTGAAACCCCTGTATTCAGAGCACAAACAGTAGATACTTGCAGCTTTTATCATATTGCAATGTCATTGTTTAATAAAGAAGGTGACTCAGCTGTTATCACATGACTTAAACATGACACCGTCAAGTGTCTGCTTGTGGGGAGAAATCACGAGAGAAACTGTTTGTTCAGCTGAAGTAAGGAGAGGTGGAAAACTGTGTCTGTTCTCTTTGGAAAAACCCTACCTTATGCCTTCATGCCTCCAGCATGACACCATGTACCATGCTTTAACCTTTGCCAACCATCCAGCACACCCAGGGCTGTTTATGGAAACCTATTGTACATATAAACAGCTAATATACAGAGTACATTGTGTCCATTACATCTGTTTTATTTACAGAATTATGTTCCATGTCTTAAAAAAAAGGTGCTCAACGTAAAGAAGTCAACTAACAAACAAAATAACCACCAGTCTTTCATGCATGCTTATCAGTTCCCTCTTTTTATGAAAACAAAACCAGAGTCATTCTGCACCTGCATTGGTTTCAACCTGCAGGCTGTAATCTGACCAAGCCCAGTAGAAACTACAAATACTGTCTGTGCACGAACATTTGTTTGAATGCAAACAAAAGCATAGCTCCGTAAGAGGAACTTCTACAGTGGGCCTTTAGTTTCTGTGTGGGTGTGTCTTTGCTGGATCTTGTTAACCACACAGTTTACACGTGCATTTGCTTTGGATGGAAATTTAAAGCACTCTGTACAGTGAATTATTGTTATAAGCTATGTGTGGCCCATTAGGGGCAGTAGAGATGTTTAAGAGGTGTCTGGAAAACATTACAGCATTCCTGTCAAAGCTCTGAATCATGGAATTTTCCATATGATGTGATTTAATTAAATATGCTGCTCTGCTTCGGATGCTTTGAAGTTTAAAGAACATGAAAGGGGAAACTTGGATCTCATCACATTTTATCAATAAAGATCACCGCATATAAAGAAGTGCGAGTAGAGTCACAAATCTCTTAGGAGATGTTGTGTTTTGTCTGCACTGCATTGTAGCATTTCTTAAACATTCGTGATATACTTTCAGTCATCTTTCTGGAATTTCTGAAGGGGTGGGATATCTCCCTGCTAATCTTAAATTCCTGCACATCAACAACAGGAATTTATCATGTTTTTAATGAGAGTCTTGTGCTCGAAGTGTTGTTACTTTCAGCTGCTGCCCCAAGTCACAGCCAGGCCTCGTGGATAGTCTCATATTCAAACATCACTGTGTAAACACTGCTCTGCTCATTGCTCTTGCTTCTTAAACTTAATCAGATAATTTGCCCATTTCGGCAACCTCACACTGTCTCGGTTATTTTAAATGTGTTTCAGTCAGAACCACTGTAGCCAAAAGAAGTTACTGTTAGTTGTTTAAGTTTTCCACCCCCTGTCTTTCCATGCACGTGCGTAAAAAGCATGTTATGAGAGCAGCAGAAGCAAGGCTAGCTGTACAAAACAGGGAACTGGGACTAAGTAGGAAAGAAGGAGTTGTGGTGGAAGCGGGCTGCAAAGTGGCTTGCAGGTGAATAGGCAATGGGCAGGCTAAAAAAGATTTAACAGTACACCATATATGAGATTTGCCAAAAGGTTGACGCATCATCTAATGTAGGCAGGCATTGAGATCAGCTGATCTGCCAGGATTGCAGCTTAGCTTGACTTTTTCTCCTGCTTGAACTGACACTATGCTCATTTCTTTAAACTTGTTATATAGATATATAGATTCTGAGTGTCTTTCATGCATGTCATTCTTGTGCAGGTGGGTATGTTTAAAATCCATCCAGAGATCCCAGAGTCCATGTCACCAGAGGCTAAAGCCTTTATCCTTCGTTGCTTTGAGCCCGACCCGGACCGACGTGCCACCGCGCTCGACCTGCTCACCGATGAGTTCCTCACCGTCACCAGCCGAAAAAAGAAGAGCAAGGGCAGCTTCACAGGTGGATCAGAGCATAGCTACAAGACAATGACATTATTACCAAGACTATCCCCTCTATAACTTAAATAACTCGTTTTATTTCAGGAAAGTTTGCGACTCTTTGCTTTGCAGCCGTGCTAGTTTCTCTTATCTCCTTCACTCTCAGTTTCACTACAAGCGCCGAGCCAAGCAGATGAGAGACCAGCGAAGCAATTGTAGATAATGATTATATACTGTATGCACAATAAAAGCTCCACAACAAGGACTTATCTGTTTAAAACAACAAGAGTGTGAGAATCCAGGAGGGGGAGTTACCTTAATCCCTATGTTGGATAATAGCAGAGGCTCACATACAAACTAGAACACATTATTATAAAACTGTGACATTGTTAATCCATAAGACCAATAAAAAGTGACTTCAACTTTTCAGTCAGACTGGTAAACAAAGTTTCTGAAAGAGACATGCTTTGTTTGACATAATTTTCTCTAATTGTAACAAATTTCCTAATTCCTTCAGCCACTTATCGAAGGCTGCAAGTATCTCTGACTTCCAGGAATGTAGCAGAATTCTACTTACTCACAGCCTTGATAAGGGAATGGCGTGAACCTCATAATGATCTTCCCCACTGCTAAAATCAACCACCTCAAGTAATGCTCTAAGAGGGGAAAAAAGAAACTCCTCATTCAAAGCCTATCGAGCAACAGCCATTTTTAGGAGTTGTCAGTGTAGAATAAATGAATAGTGGATATCCTATTGACGATTCTGTTGCTATTCTATTATTATTGTTATAAAGTCGTCTAAATTTTAATAAGGTAACAAACAGCATCTCTTTAGATTAAGCTTTAAAGCAAATAGTCTTCAGTAGTAATACTAGTGGCTACAACCAGAAACCAGAAAGCTTCTAGTATCAAAAATCAAAAATCTTTGTTTGTAGTGATTACTAGATTCATCTAGTGCCAAAACCGTTTTTTAATTGTTAAGAATTGCAGGCGCATCCTTTATTATTTGGATTGTAAAATAGTCATTTCCTGTTGGGTTTTCACCCCATGGCATCAGTCATGTGCCTTCGCAGCAGTGCAAAAGATTAGAAAGAAGCTGTGTGCCTCTCTGCATGCTTTGAATGTTACCCTGCTTTCTGTTTTGTTCTTTTTTAACTGCTGACACATATTTTCTGTTTCTCCCTGCAGCTCTGACACCAGGATCAGGTGAGTAATTTTGCTCTCTGCACTTTTTCAGACACATTTACCACTAGTGGGAGTACTTTATAAACTAGATGTCATTTCCATGAAACATCACCCTGCTTTACTGAATAGGATCTGGGCTGCGGTTTACATTTTTCTCTTGGTGGTAGCTACCTGCCTTCTACGACTCTGCCCTTTTGCCAGGATTCAAGATAGAGAGTAAACAACAACATGGTTTCCCAAATGCTTGAATATGTTTTGTAATCTATTTGATCAGTTGCACACAAACACCATAACTGACAGAAAGCATGCTGCTATACAGCAAAATCTTTAGTTAGATGATGATGAAACAAACACCTTTACGATTTTGTTCCATCTTCTGCTCCCTGTCTCTTCTAGAGTATCTCCGCAGTATCTCGCTGCCAGTGCCCGTTGTAGTGGAAGACACCAGCAGCAGCAGCGAGTATGGCTCCGTCTCCCCTGACAATGACCTCAACACCAACCCCTTCATCTTCAAGCCAAGCGTCAAGTGCTACAGTGAAAAGGATGTCAAGGGCCAAAGGTCCCTCTTTCTCAGGTAGAACAACTTGGACATCTCAGACGAGTCATTTTGCCTTAAATTATTCATTTGTTGTTACAGCCTTATGACTATAGTATTGATTTAGACTAAACAAGTATAAAAAAATGTAGTCACCGTGACTTCACCCATTAGCTTATGTACATCCGTGTTGAAGCCTTGAGTTGAGATGTCTTGAAATTTTTCTATCTCTTTGGGGTTTTTTTCTCAAGCAGAGCCTGGCAAGCCTGATTATCAAGCTCTATTCATAGACTGTATGGATGCATCACATAGATACCTGCTAATTAGTGCTAAATGAAATGTAAATAAAGTGCTAGAATTACACTCACCAAAATTGGATCACAGACTCCCCGGATGGGCCTTTGAAGCTCACCTCCAGTGGCTGTTTGAGGAACTACAGATATTGACACAGGCCCAGTTTCATTCCTGGGTTTTGTGTCCTACAGTGATTTAAATTTAAACATGTTCATGTTTAAAGCAATGCAAAAACTTATTTATCTTATATTTAATGTCACCAGCAAAACATACTTAATTAACCTTGCTGGTTAGTACCAATAGGGAGGGTAAAGCAATGATTTTAAAACCTGTACATATAGAAGGAACAAAAAATTCAAATGGGGTTTCTACTTTTTCTACTCAGCATTCCAGTGGAGAACTTCGAGGACCACAGTGCCCCTCCATCACCTGATGAGAAGGACTCTGGCTTCTTTATGCTTCGGAAAGACAGCGAGAGGCGAGCTACCTTGCACCGTATCCTGACTGAAGATCAGGCCAAGGTGGTGGCCAACCTGATGGAAGCCCTGGCACAGGTTGGAAACCGTTGGGAATGAATAGATGGATATAGAAGTACATTACAAGATCAACAACACACACTTGTTCACAGGCATTCCAGTGCAGTAGCCAGGCTGTGCATGGAAAGATTGGCTCAGCTGTTACAGTTAATTAAATGAGGGGACCAAATGGCCAAAGGGATACTCAAATGAATTACTAACAATTAAACAAATTTTAAACTGTACTAAAATAATTTAAGCATGGAAAAGATTTCTTGAGTCTATCTGATAGGAATGTTAGTTGGAAGCTGCTGTTGTAAACCTAAACCACCATTTTCATCTCTTCTTTCCCCGCTTGCCTCCTACCTCAGGGCTCAGAGGAAATGAAGCTAAAACATCAGCACATCTCCACCCTTGTGGTGAGTCTTGCTGACTTTGTTCGGATGGCAGACAGGAAAATCATCGCCAACACCCTGTCTCAGCTCAAGCTGGAGCTAGACTTTGACAGCACTGCCATCAGTCAACTGCAGATCATGCTGTTCGGCTTCCAGGATGCTGTAAGTGCTAATAGAAATACCGTGAAAAAGATACTGGGTCAATCCAATGAATCTCAGCTACATTTCATCTGTGATATCCCACTGGGCTCATGAATAATTGATCATAATTGGAATATGAAATATAACCCAAATCAATAAAACATGTCTTGTGTTTGCTGCAGCTTTTTAGTTTATAACCAAGTGTTTTTAGCTTACCCACAGTAAAGATCAAATTTTAGTCTGCAGAGGTCACAAACCTGAACTGCTACATTGATGATTTGCTGCTGTAATTCTCCTCACAGGGTCATTATTTTCTATGATTTCCTGTTATTAAGTACCCATTTGAAGGCAAAGGTGTTTCTAGCCTCTGCATAAAACAAAGGCTCTGAACAGTGTAATTGTTGTCATTTGAAATGGGCTGCAGACAGCTGCGGGCTGCCTTGTTGCTTTTCTTCCTGCTCAGAGATTAGACAGATGACTGTGGAAATACTTGTAACCTTTAAGTGAGGCGATAAAAGGGGGAGATCTGTCAGGAGTAATTGCACATAATGTTAAAAGGCTCATCTGCTCTCCCCCTCAGAAATGCAGTTATGCAGATGAAATGGCACGGAGCGAGTGGTTGTTTTCATATTTGTAAGTGGGATTGTGTAATCGTGCTGGTAGATAAAGCTCTGGTGCCTCCTGTTGGTGATTGCTGCAAAAAATTTAGAGCTTCACAGTGCGTGACTGCAAATATTAATAATGCCATGAAGAGTAGGCTGCTTTAAAAATCCCTTTGGGGATATTTAGTTATTGCAGCAGAAGTTAAAATGAAGTATAAACAATTCTCTTAAGAACAATTCTTGGAATGAAATCTGTGAGGCAAATACGAATGAACTCATTTTTATTTTAGGTGTAGAATCACTAATAGGTAAAACATTGTAAAACGTGCTCTTACGAGTGTGAACCTCTCCATTTCCAGGTGAACAAAGTGCTGCGAAACCACAACATCAAGCCTCACTGGATGTTCGCTTTGGACAACATCATCCGCAAGGCTGTGCAGACTGCCATCACAATCCTGGTGCCAGGTAGGATCATCAGTGTCTCGAGCAGAGCACCAGTAAATAAGTTATGACTCTTCCCTCGGGGCACGACTACTGATACAGGAGGAGGGCATTTGCTGCGCAGGCCTGTGTGTGTTCACAGCCTGTTTAAAGACAGGAAGTAAAGGGGCGATAACTTGAATGGATAACAGACCTGAGTTTCATGCAGGGCAGATATTATGTTTAGCTGATTATAGGCCCAGATTGAAATGAGGAGAAGTTCTAGTTGAATTGTGTAAAGAGAGTTTCAGATCTACAATGTGAAATTATTTCCTGTTTTCACCAAAGAATTAAACTCATAAAACATCAGTGGGATGAGTGCTAAATTTAGCTATAGTTATGTCACAGACACCCAGCGCTATTTTTGTTTTCTTCCTCCTTTGTAATGGTGTTTTGTAACAAAGAACCAACGATGTTCAAGTGTTTGCTTCATTATCAAGTTTGAATCTTTAAAAACACACTCGAGTGGAGATCTTATCATACGTTACAACAAAGTTCACTACTCATAACCCATAAGAAGTATGCTGTATCAGTACCAGATATTAGTTGAAACCTGTGATGTTGTTGTAACATATATAAACGTAACTCATGGTACATTTATATATATATATATATATATATATATATATATATATGTGTGTGTATACATATACACATATATGTATATATATGTGTATATATATATATATATATATATATATATATATGTGTGTGTATACATATACACATATATGTATATATATGTGTGTGTGTGTGTGTGTGTGTGTGTGTGTGTGTGTGTGTGCGTGTGTGTACAGCAATATGGTGTACAAATCCCCTTTCAATGCATTATTAATACTGCTGCAAAATATCAGTATTGGTATTAAATGATATCTGACACCAACAGCTTTACTCATCAGAGTCAGCACTTCGTGTCTCCTTGTGGTGGAAATTATCAATTAAATGAGGTTAAAGATAACAGCTGTTACCTAAGTTGAGGTGAAAAAGAAGGAACCAACAGATAACAGTGGAAAGCAAATCTGAGTGACTACTTGAAACAGAAAATCTTGACATTTTCATTTTAGTAAACAAATTATTGGTAAATAAACAGTCTGAAACAATCCAGGGGTGTTTAGCTCATTTTAGTTCTTTGGCTACACAGACCCCAATTTGTTCTTAAGGGGCTGAAACAGTAAAAATATTTTATAATAACATAACAAGTGTTAAAAAGTAGAATGCTTTCTTGATATGTTTTCTTTTAATATCTTGAGAAAAAATAGCAAGTGCAATTTCAACAATAAGCCTCAGTTTTTCACATTTGGGCACTTTAATGAAACGGCATTGTGTTAATCAAATAAACACAACTGATTCCAGTCTCTGGAATTAACAGTTCAGACAACCTCTCATGATCACTTTTATTACAGGGCTTCCTCTAAAAGTGATTCTTTCTCTCTGCATGCAGAACTGAGGCCTCACTTCAGTCTGGCCTCAGAAAGTGATGCAGCCGATCAGGAGGACATCGATGATGACGGTGAGCCGGACAGAACCTCCACGCACCAGAGCCGGGCGCCTCCTGGCGCCGCTCACGATGACACGGTGGCTACCTCGGGAGTCAGCACACTCAGCTCCACCGTCTCCCACGAATCCCACAATGCACAGCGCTCCGTGAGCATGGAGCTAGGGAGGATGAAGCTGGAGACCAACAGGTAGGCATATGGTTGAAGGCCGTTAACAACAGAATAGGACTTCTTCATTTAACCAAAGTTTATCCATTTTAACCTGCATCTCTCTGTTTTATTCTAGGTTGCTGGAACAGCTGCTGGAGAAGGAGAGGGAGTATCAGTCCATCCTGCAACAAGTGCTGGATGAGAGAGAGCAAGAGATCAGACTACTGAAGCTGCGAACTGAGCCTGAAGGTCTCTACTTTAGTCTGAATTACTTTCTCACACTCCTTTTGCTGCTTCTGGTATTTTCAGTCTATCTTTACTTTTTAAAACCAGCTATTTCTCACTGAACAGACTCGACTTTCACTTCTGACTTTTAAATCAAAATGTACTTTATACTTCCTAGAGCCAATGTTAATTAAAAGTTTTTCCCTCTAGTTCAGTAAACAAATTAAACAAGCCATGACAGGAACAATGCACATGAACAAAGCTTTCTTATCACATACTGGAGGTGTAAATTAAGTGACTTCTAATTCTAATTTGCTGGTCTAATCAGCTTTTCCAATATCCAACTCCGAGCTGGTGATTGGGGGGGGGGGGGGGGGGGGGGGGGGGGTGATATCCACTGATGATGGTTGCTTTTCTGTAAGGGTAAAACTCATTATAAGAAAGTAGTAGAGCAGCTTTAAACAATCTGCTACCATTTTCTGTCCTGTAGCTGCAAAGCAAAACTATTAACTTGCTACCTCATTATTAGACAAAGTACACTTAAATTAAGATATTTTCATCCACTGTGGCCATTTCTCTTATACAGAGGCTTTTATCTGACCAAATAAGAGTGCACGTCACTTTGAAAGCAACATTTAAGGAGGTTTAAGAATATTAAATGTTCAGTTTACACAATTGCACAAAGCTGTCAGCGATTGTGACTGTGACTTGCTTTTTTGTAGAGAAAAAGCAGCATATCTTGTTACTGCAACAGTTACATCTTTACAAGCTGCTTTACAAGCAAACAATCATGGCAAAAAGTTCCACATGAGTGCTGCTGTGAAATATGGACCTAACCACCGGGACATCATTTATTTGTTCACCTTCTATTTCACAGCCTCAGTTTTATCTGTTTTAATGTCTTATCTGGTTTCTTTTCTCATACGATACATTAGCAGAGTGTCAATCAAAAGGTAGCTATGTCCAAAAACACTTAAACTCTTTAGGAAACTACTTGTTGAAGTGAAAACCAAAACAGAAGCACAATACTTTCTCATAGATTTCTGTGCATTCACACTTTATCCCCCCAGCTGGCCACTAGAAAGAACGATGATTAAAGCCCAGACCCAGCAGCTATGTCCATCTGATACTTGCGCTTCCTGTGTGTACGGCATGTTTGATCTCTCTTTAAACTGGTTGTTTTGTTAATGTTTAAATGTTTATTTCATGGAGTCTTCTCAAAATCTACTCTGTTAGACACCCCCACATCTTCGCATGACCTGGAGGGACAGAGGAGCCAACCTGCAGAGAGACGTGACGACCCAGAGCTGACCAGCTGGCTGACACGTTACGGTGCTGACCAGGATGCCATAGACAGGGTGGGTCTCTGATTTATTTATTTTTTTAACAAAGCCCTTTTTAGGATGATGCAAGTAAAAAAAAAAAATTTCTGTAAATATAATTTTCTCCACTTTGTTTCTTTAGATACTCAATGAGGAGTATACATTGAACGACATCCTTCATGATGTCACAAGAGATGATCTGAAGAGTTTAAGACTGAGGTAGAAAAAGATTTTTTTTCTTTTGCTTTTAAATATTTCTATATTTGCTTCATATTTTGTCTTCAGTATTTAGTCCCCAAAATACGTGCTGAAACTTGTACCTGATCACAGGAAGAGAAACAAAGGGGTTAAGATGGGAGCGTTGCATAATGGGAGTGTGTTGTTGCATTTCCTGTTCTTACACAAAAGTTTCAGAAGGCAGCTTTGTACTTCAGCAGTTCTTTGAGGCTAATCTACGAAGGACTTAATTTATCACAAATTCTGTAAATCTGTTTATAAACCAAAATTTAATTTAATTTGCAGGGACCTCACAGGTCAGTAAGATACTGCTCTTGTAAGTTCTAACGTGGGCAGTTTGGTTTGGACGTAGCTATGTTGCCATGCTCAGGTTGTGACGCTTAACCTGATGTCTTCTAAAATTTTATTAGGATGAAAATAGCTCTGAATAATTCCTCAAACAGGTTACACAACACACAGCTAAACATGAGTATTGATGTCTGCTACTGCAACAGTTTTCACCTCCTCTTTAAAGTTTCTTTGCAGCACTGCAGGTCCAAGCATACTAATTATACTGCGTTCAATTTAGAGTGAAGCATGAATAAAACAAACTACTATGAAGTTCTTATTGGTTGTGTTTGATATCTGGCGCCACACTGTGGTCATATCAAACATTCAGCTATACACACCATATCTACTAAATTGCTTCAGGGTATCTCTAGGTCTTTTTTGTGTGATTGTATGTTTTGGGGTGGGGGTGATGTTACCCTCTGATGTTGCTGCATTAGAAGGGAACTTACTGTCTGCACATCTGACCCACAGGTTGATTGAAATTGTGTCATGCAACAGGACAATGATCCCAAGGGCTAAAAAAGCAGGAAAGGAATCAATAGCCCAGTCAAATTCCAAACCTCAACCAGATTGATGAACTGAAGTAATGTTGTACCGATAAAGTCATACAGAAACATTAGTTATTACACAGAGACCAGGGAAAACTGTCTTTTTCATGACCGTACAGTCTTAACTCTGTGTGATCTGTGCTCATGAGTCCCTTCTGACTCTCAGGACAAAGTAAACCATTTAAAATATGATATTTTCAAGTAGGTTGACAGCTGATGGTTTCTTACAAATGGTATAATATTCATTGGTGTGTGCTTTTAGCTAACAGTATTTTGTTTGTCTTGACAGAGGTGGGGTCTTGTGTAAGCTATGGAAGGCCATCACAGACTACAGGCAGAAGCTATTCTAAGGCCTTAAGTGGTGACAGCCACTCAGAGAAGCCAGGACTTTTTTTTGTCCCCAACAACTCCTCTTTACCTCAGCGTTTATAAAAGCAAGATCCTGGAGAAGAAGCTGTGTTGACCATGTTCAAAGTCTGCAGCTTTCCACCCACACAACAATCTTCTTGAGTATTTTATAATTTTGAAAACAAAGAGTTTGGATATTAGGTCATTTTGAAAGTAAAAATTAATGAGAAGTGCCACTAGTTTTGTTATACCTGATGGACAGGGCACAGCTTTTGTTACAGGTGTGTTTAAAATGACAGCTGGTAGGAAAATCTATTATTGAAATCTTGAAAACTGTCAAGAAAACCATTTTCTCCTGTCTTTACAAGATGTGACGTTTACAACTGACCGTTTTCTAATACAGGCCTGAGATACAAAATACTACATTCATCTGTACTGATATTTTTATCATTGCTTATCTTATCACTACTTTATTTAAATGTGTTTTAATTTAATTGTTATAGCAATCTGAAGGATGTCATTCCATGTACTGCTTTTGTTTTTTCTTTTATTTTGTTTTTTGTTTTTTTGTTTTTCCAAACTGAGACTTATTTAAATTGTCCATGCTTTTTTTTCCACATTTCCTTTTATAATATGAATCTACAATTTTATTTTTAAGAAATCTATTATGTAAATATAGTGTTATATAATTCTATGTGGATGACATTTATGTACTTTGAAAAAGACATCTCTAAACACAGTCAAATCTCCATGTAGATTGGACCAAGTTTGCAATGAGCACATGTGAAAAATTAATTCTGTATTATTGTATTTTCTAGTATCACGAATCATAGATCATACTCACTTAATTGGCAAAATTGTGTTTATCTTGCATGTGTTGTGTCAGCTTCATTCAGTCAAATATATAAGTTGTAATGAAAACTCTGACATGCAAACAAACTTCATATGGAAGAACCTTGATGTCCTTTTTTATTAATATTTTAAACCATAATGTCAGAAATTGGGGGGGAATCGGTGAGCCTTGTGTCTGTTTTGTTTCAGATCTGATTCAAGATTGTTGTGATATATTGTTAAAATAAAACTTTTCATCTTGAAGCTGTGAAGGAACTGTGTTAGAAGTGTTCTTCAACAATTCACTCTAAATGTGGGAGCAGGGGGATGATAATGGAAGTTGTTCTCCGTAGTAAATTAAACACAAATAACTGTTTTGTTTTTTTCAAAATGAATAAAAAGTAATTTCTGCACTTATCATCTAGAGGAAAGGTCGTTCATGTAGAAAAACTAAATGTTGACAATAAAAAGTTAGGACTTACTATATGAATCATATATTTCTCTGCTTATTTCCGTATTGTGTTTACCTTACATTTCACCAGTATTGTATGTTTACTCCACTACTTAATATGTTACAGAGATCATTTTCAAAGCTTTGCATGTTTTTATGGCCTTCGTATGCCAGTGTCAATTTTATCTTTATAGAATAGTTCATTACATGTTAACTCAATGTTATTAAAAGATTAACAAAAGAAATAAACTGTAGCCCGACAATGGCTACTGTTAGCTTGAATGAAATGAAAACAAAACTTAACACACACTCGGAGAGCATCATTAACTGTAAGACTGTGAGAATAAAACTCTTTCAATGCTATTTCGGCAGCTTGTTCCAAATAATAGCAACTCAGTAACTAATAGCACCCACGAGGAGCACACTTGGATCTCATTTTAGGAACAGTTAAAATACCAAAACTCTATTGCACAATGCATTGGTTTAGATTTAATTATCTAATATTATGCAATAAGGTACAAAGTAGTCACCGTAATATGCTAATAAACAGTTTTGAAGGGGACATTGCTACCAAGCACTGCCTATTAAACTAGGTTTATACACAGATATGCAAATATAGGAAAGCAAATAAACACCAGATTGTAGAATTAAAGATATTTAAAAAGTTAACAGGTATAATTTGAAGTTGGCCTTAAATCTTGTGTGTTTTTCTTTTCCCACAGACTAAGTACAGAATACAAATACTTCTTCCAACAATCCATAACAAGGCTATACTTACTATCACTCACTATTAATAATATCAGGGAGAGACTAGTAGCACTTGATAATTCAACAAAGGAAAAACTCATGAAAATATAAAATCTAACAGTTACATTCATAATTCAATTAAAATTTTAATGAGCAAAAATATAAAATAAATAAATGCAGGTATTCCAGTATGGGATAGTAAAGATTTAATCAATGTTTCGGAGAGATGGGAAGTCTTATTTCCATGTATTTTATGTCTTTTATTTTATTCAAATCATCATTAGTTAAGATTTTAAAAGATTTTTAGATTTTAAAACTATTTTAACATGATAGATTAATTAAAAATATACGACACTGACTCAAACAGCCCCCGCCGGTGGATGAGAGCAGTTAACAGGTGAGCTGCTTTTCGTCCTGTTTATTCATCCCCGTGACGTCAGCAGCCTTCGCCAACTCCCCCTCACCATGACAACAGCAGATTTCCAGCACAGTCGAAGGACGAACTGTAAGCTCTACGGTTACAGCTGGTTGTTCAGCCTAGCAGTGGCGTTAAACGATAATAACGGGGATATATTTAATGTAGGAAGGCCGTCTGTGCCGGTGTCGTGCCAAACTAGGTATCCCCGACAGAATTTGTTTCCCCTGCGTCGGGAGCACACGCTGGACTGTCCAAATCACGGACAAACAGTATCCCACATTGTTGATTTTTAGTTTACAAACACTTCTTATAATGACTAACTACTCCTGACATTTTTGAGATGTTAGCTCTTTATACAACGAAGTTATAGTGGGATACAAATAATATCAGGCTGATCCTGCCACAATTTGTTCCCCCTGTGTAAATCACGGACAAACAGTATCCAGCATTGCTGATTTTTCGTTCACAAAGACTTCTTATTATGACGCATTACTCCTGAAACTTTGGAGGATTTAGCTCTTTATATAGTAAAGTTACAGGAGAATAAAAATAGTTATCAGCCAAAATGTTAATGGTTTATTAAAATAATCCCACCTGACACCCGTGAGCAATAAATATATAATTTTCTGTTGTAACCCTCAAACTGAATGGTAATGTAACGATACTAATTTTTCACAAAATGAAAACATCAGTACTTCTTGCGTGCTCCCAGCACAGGGGAAACAAATTCTGTCGGGGATACCTACTTTGGCACAACACCGGGAAGGAGTTTCATGAGCGGGAGGCCAGCCGGAGGCAGAGGGAGACGCCGTCTGACTGTGTGATCAACAACATGGCTCTGCTTCAGCATCCCCGGCTGCTGCTCGCCTGTGTTGGGCTGCTGCTGCTGCTCGCCTTTGGCAGCATCGACGCTCGATCTTCGCCTATATCGGACTTGAAATCCAAAATATCCGGGGTGGAGGAGCTCTTGGAGGAATTCCGCAAACAGCTGCAGCAGGACCAGACCTACAGGACAGGTGAAGTGATGGACTCCTGCGTGGGCGACTTCAGTGCCGCGGGGGATCGCATCATCCGGGCCAAGGACTCCATCGAGCAAGGAGCCACCTTCCTGCTGGCCCCGGACAGGGTGTACACCAGGAAGGACTGTGTGCACGCCTGCTGCTCCCAGCCTCACTGCACCGTTGCGGTGCTTCACGAGGACCAGAGGCAGCCCGGGGACAGTCTCCGCTGCTACCTGTTTAACTGCACCTACAGGAGTAAGAATGTGTGCTCCTTCTCGGCTCAGAAAGGCTTCACAACATACAGCCGGACTCCCAACACAACGCAGGGACACCTCCCTGTTTCATCTAGCGACTCAGCCCGGAGACCCGGAGAAGAAGCTCCTGATGAGGATGATGCAGGTGGGAGACCCTGCAGACACACGCAGTGTTAGTTACCGGGTTTAGAACTGTTTTATAACTGATAGGTTATTTAGAAAATGATAGGATGTCCATGCCTTCATGTATGTTTAAGTAAAATTGATGGAGCAATAGAAAATAGCATGTACAGTGGCTCATGATGGTTGCTGAAAAGTTATTATTCATTAGGATGTTTTTGTTTTTTTTTTTCAATTATTTCTTGAATTATGATGTTATAATTAGATCACCGATGATCATATTGGATGGGCTTTTGTAATCTTCTATATGAGGTGTTATAAGCTAAGATACCAAAAGTAATTTATTAATTTTCCTCAGGTTTGTGGCAAAAACCTTCTTTGGGTAATTTTCTGTTAGTTTACTGTATTTTTTTTAAATTAAATCCCACCAGGAAACCCTGCTGTTAAAACAGGATAACAACTTTTCTGTCAGCTTTGTAACAGCTGACAGAAACTGACTTTAACAGCAGAACCAGCCTTTACCACCTGCTTCTTATCCAGATAATGCAGTAGAGAGGGTTAATGATTTGCCTCATAGGTTTGTAGCCTTGCCCTCCTGAGAATAGAAGCAGATGTTTTTGTGAGGGGCTTTGGGCCTGAGCAATGGAATTAAAAGGATATATGTGGATAAAAAACAAAACATATATAATCATGTTTTAGCCTGCGATAGAATCAAACATGATTTAATGTGAAAATTGGATGAAGAGAGTAAATAAAGAGGCATGTAGAGGACACTTTCCATTTACCCATGCTTGATGTTGCAGACGTGGATGAGCCTCCTCGCAGTGACGCTGGACAGGATGTGGTTATCCAGCTGCCCACAGATTGGGCTGTGCTGGATGGCCGTGACAGCGTGGACGACCACGGGATCCGCCGCTATGAGTGGAGTCTGATTAAAGGAGACACAGCCATCAATATGAAGGTCAGCATGTGCCTTAGTCAGTACAGTCTATACAGGTGTAGATGAAAGCCTCTAACTATGGCGGTGACAAAGGATTAGACTAAAGATCCATATATATACATCTCTATTGTTCTCTCCTTCTGGTGTCTCTGATGTTTTCATTTGCAATATGAATACCCAGAAAGCTAAATGCGTTTGGGTTTTTTCATTAGTTAAGTCAACAGAGTGGCTTGTGTGCAGAGATCCACAATGGTTAACTGAATCAACACAAATAAAGAGTTTATTATTTCTAAACTGCCCTTAGGTAAGCAGCAATACGAGACACTGTCCTGTGGTTAGAACATTAAAGAACATTTTCCTGTTCTTATGTAAATATTAAAACCACTAATTTTCTGTATTTTCTACCTTTAACAGAAAATAGCTCCCAATGAAAACAATTGGCAGGGAAGTACAGAACCATGTTGACACAGTGCTCATTACAGAGCAACTCTCTGTTCATAGCAGGTTGCACAACTCTTAAAAATTATGTATGGCAACAGTAATATAATATAATGTAATATAATATAAAACTCATGGGCCAAGTTATGGAAAATTTTATTTGGTCTAAAAAATCTGCAGTATAATCTAATATGAAATCTAAGAACCTAGGTATGGTAAAAAGGAAACAATTGGAAGATAAACTAGTGGGTGATGCTGTCAGAAGATGTCTAGTCTCAGCATTTTATAGGTGATTCTGCTCTGCTAATTTTGCTTTTAATGCTGGGCGGGGGGGGGGGGGGGGATTCTGACTGCAGCACAATGGCACAAATATAACAATAGTACAGAAATATTAAATGATGTCAGATACAAAACTCTGCAGCTAAAAATAACACACAAAATCATCAAAGCAAAGGAGAAACAACACAACACTTATTACTTACCCTTCACTCCGTCCCTCAGTACCCGTCCCTCTTAATCATTCTTCTAGTCTTTTTATATGTATTGTATATCCTGCCCTGGTACAGATTTTTATTGATAAGATAATAGATAGACCTTACTTATGCCTTATTAGCTTAAAGTAGAAAAGTAGAAAATACATTTTGTCAAAATCAAATCAAATAAATACAATAAAGTGAAATAATTACATTTAATAAGTAATGTTGTAAAATCTAACAACAAAAAATATGTCAAATTCAAAAATCCAAAATGCAAAAAACATGTAGGAAATAAAAAAAACATGTAATATAAACAGCATAGTAAATATCAGATGGCGTCAGTATGACTGTGTAAGTGTTGTGATTGTGCAAAGATAAAATAAAGTGTTAGCATGAGAGAGAGAGCATCTGCTACACAGATGTGGTGCATTGCTAGGATTGATTGCATGTGGTATGGAACATTTCCTGTATCTGTTCTTGTGCCAGTGGAGCTGAGCCAGTCTGTCAGAGAAGTAAGTAGGATGGATGGATGATCCATGATGCATATACTGCTACATGTTTAAAACCCAGTGCTGTTTTACAGTAGTCCTCACTAGGTGTTTTTGATCTTTTTAATTTGGCTAGTCTAGAAGTTGATTGCTTCAGAGATGTATTTTTTGTTTGTGCGCTAAAGTCAACACATCCAGGGTTGCTGAAGATCAGTGGCCTCCAGGAAGGAGTCTACACTTTTCAGATGACTGTCACTGATACGGCGGGACAGAAGAGCTCCGATAACATCTCTGTCACCGTACTGGCTCCAAAACACCAAGCAGAAGGTAATGAACTCACCAAAACTTCCATCTATGTTCTGCAACTTCCTTTGTGCTGCACTGATTACCGCTAAAGGATGCGTGACTTGTGACATATTCCTTTACCATTTAAAAGAGAAGATGTGTAGTTACTGTATTCTTATCTGTGCCCACAGTATGTACCGGTCACTGCTCGAACTACCAATTTAAGTGTGATGACGGTTGCTGTATTGACATCACCTATGCCTGCGATGGGAAGCAGCACTGTCCAGACCGCTCAGACGAAGACTTCTGCCCAAACTGTAGGAAACACCTTGTACTCACTTTGTTAGAGCTGGAAGACTAATCCAGTTTTCATTTCTATTAAAGTTTCACTTTTAATGATTATGCATACTAGATAAAATTAATTAATTTCAGTACAAAACTCTTTTCTCTTATAAATCAAGAACGACACTTTCTTATATGGCAGTGTGCTTCTGAACAAGCCCGAACTCACCCAGGTTTCAGCTGAAGCCAGCATGACTAAAAAGAGAGCTGTTGGTCAATTAACCTGTAAAAAGTATGTGTTATGCTAATGTACAGCTGTCTTAAAAGATCAAATTTACAACCAGTGAGTAAAATAGCTGTTATTATATTTATGTGATGAATGGATAATAGAAGTCTTTTGTAAGGCCTGAAATTATTTGAGTCATTTCATCAATATAAATGCTAACAAAAATCCATAAACATACCTTCCCTTAAGCGATGGCTTCTTTTGTTTTTTTCTAGTCGATGGCAGCCGAAAGTCAGTGACCCACGCTGTGGACCTGCCCAGCCCTCAGCGGCCTGTCGCTCAGACAAAGAAAGCTGAAGACGTCTCCATGCTCCCGACTGGAGCCAGGAAGACCATCACACCGCAAGACACAAGCAAGGCGGCTCCTTCTCAAAGAGTCAGTGAACAGGAAGCTTCAGTCAGTCAAGGTAGAGAGGTCAAAGTCCTTGTAAAAGCATTTAAAACCACTCTGAAGGCATCTTAAAATTGTCATTTTAATGTTCTCGGGGATATAAATGCAGCAAATATAGAATCACTACTCAGATAAGATTTTTCTTAAAAGCGCTTAAATTAAAGTGAGGTTTAAAAAGATGTTTTCTCCCGCAACTTGTACTTTGGCAGCACCAACTCAAAGTTTCACAGGAGTGTGGCTTGATTGATGGCTCAGTCCATAGTGCCAACATGATCGACATCTTGGTTCATCCCACCAGACCACCGCGTACACGCCATGCTAATTCGCATTTGTGAATACAAATTTGATAAGTGATAAGGAAAAATGATAAGGATGCTTTCCTACATCTTTACTATGACGTTCAGATATGCCTGCCAGCACACGGTTAACATACTGTGAAAGTCTTTTGCGGACATGCCTCAGTACAATTCAATTGGCTCATAAATCACCAGACTGGCTGTTGGTTGGCTCTCAAGGAACGCCGGCCAATGAGTAGTTCTCCCATAAATTTCTATTCGGGGTTCTTTGAGTGCCTTGGCTCTCTCCTATAACGTCTCTGGTGGTGTTCATGCTCCAAGGTACTTGGAAAAACACTTATTTAAAAGGAGCCTTTGTACAAGATGCAGAGATATAAAGTGAAGTTGAAATAGGGACATGATAACAACTGTAAACCACAAGATGGTGCCGCAAGTCCAACATAAGAAATTCCATTAAAGCAAAAATTAACCAACTGTTAACACAACATCTGTACAGAGTTCATGTTACTAATTAGTTAAGAGTTTCAGGAATACAACATAGTTGAATTATTTAGCATTAATACTGGTTGGGCTGGACGTCTGCACTAAAACTAGAGCCAGTCATTTGTCACAGCCAGCGGTCTGGCTCCAGTAAAACAGTATGTAAGCCAAGTTTGATTGGCCAACTGCTAGCCTGTTCTTAAAAGTGATGCTGAAGTTACTAGTTCACCTGTAAAGCAAGCAGGGTCAGCAAAATACTAGTAGTTATTTATTTTCTTTCTATTTTTACAATAATGAAGCTTTTTTTTTTTTTTAGCAAAATAAAGAAGCTATTCTTAGTAGCATGGACAGCACAAAGGAAGGCAACCTTTGTTGTCCAGGGCTAGACACTGAAATAAGAAGCATATGGACTATAAAGCTTATTTTGGAGGAAATAAAAAGTACTGCGTTAAGCCCAGGTAGCCTACGGTTTTCTGAAGAAATAGGTTGGCATGTGTTATCACAGAGGTCGTTTTATGGCGTAGTCCCAGCCTCCAACGAGGCAACGCCACGACTGAGACAGTGTGCAGCCAAAACCTTTATAGATGAAAGCCCATGTCTACAGTGTACTCAGCTAGCTCATCATTAGGCAGATTTAGGCAATTAATATAAAATGCTGATGTTAACTATGTCTAAAGCACTTTAGTCACACTTTGGAGCATTTCTTCATTGCAGTCTGTTTAGGAAAGGAGAAACAGAAGAATATGAAAATGTAGGATATAGGAATTTGTGTCATTGGTGCAGAATCCCCTTTGTGAAGAGACCAAGAGGGTTTGGTGTGTCTGGGTACTGAAGCAGATGGAGCCTGTAGGCAGCCACTGAGTCATGGCACGGAGCTCAAAATGCTGGCAAAGCCACAGGGCCACTCTGCGGTCCCTGGGAAAGCAGCTCTTTCCCTGCATCCACTCTGAGTGCTGGAACAAAGCTCCTCTGTCCGCTCTGCCATCCGATCCCTGAATGTCACTGACCACACTGCTGTTTTACTATAGATATTTTGTGCTCAAGGTGGATTCTCAGGAGTCTTTTCTTCATTTGACAAATGCACGTCCAAGTTCTTAGGAAACTAAGATGATACCTCATTGTTTAGTGCTCAAAGTCAAAAGGAAAAATAGTTAATCCACTTTTGTGTAGAGGGCTTTGACCTTTGCACTCAAGGTGGATGATGACATTGGATGATATCTTAAGTCGCTGGTAGAAGGGCTCGAAGTAATCTTAGATGTCTGTATCACTTTATCTCTTTATTTAGACACAAAGTCCAAGCAACAGTCCTACAGCCAAGCTTGTTTGATGTCTGATATCAAACATAGAAAAGCTGCAGATTGTCTTTTGGTCACCCTTCATTTCTTTATCTTTTGCTAGAAAAACAAGAAATGCATGCACACATGGAAATACAGTATAGAAAGCAAAACAGAGTTCGTACCTTTATTTTTCTACACAGCTCAAATCCCCTTAAATAAACTTTATTGTAATTTCTCTAAATAGTCTTCAAGAGTAGTTCTCTAAGCTTCATGAAGGACATCCAAAGCTCTTTTTTGGATGTTGACCCTCTTTTGTTCTGTTCTCTGTCAAGATAATCCCACGCTGCTTCAATGATGTTGAGGTCCGGACACTGTGAAGGCCAAGTCATGACTGATGGTGTTCCATTGTGTGTTTTTCTGTCAAGCTATGCTTTTACTGAATTGGCAGTAAAAAGACTGAACCTAAATACTTTCATTTTGGATTTATCACTCCATCAGAAATATTGCCACTGACTTTTATCCCAGTTCCTGTGTAATATGGGATACATCAGCCTTTTCTCCCTGTTTCCCTTCCTTAAGAATGGCTTCTTCACAGCCACCTTCGCACTGAGACCATTTCTGATGAGGCTCAGTGAACAGTAGTAGTGCCCCTCTATGCTTAATTATTAATATGTCAGTATTAAGTTGTTTAAGTAGAAAATACACTGAAAATAGTCAGATACAGTCATTTTCGCTGTTGCCGAATTCACCCAAAGATGTAAAGTCAGGGTTATTCGAGTGGTGTGCCATTCTATTAATATGGCAGTATGTTTAATACTGTAACAGTATCTCTTTTATTACATAATAGTATTTAATATTGATTATTCAATGCTAAAATCAATTTACCTGAATCCATTTGTAGGATAAATGTTGAATGAGAATGAGTTTGATATTAAAATGGTAACATTAGCTACGAAAGGCTGTATTAAATATGTACTTCATCTTCCAGCCTCGACCTGAGTGTTCAACTTTGAGCTGTTGATTTTTTTCAACTTGATGTGACAAATGAGGGATCAGCACAGTGAAACTGAGGACACCACTGTTAGCCTTCCTGTCTCTAATAATTAGCATACATTACAAAATAAACTAATTTTGTTGTATTCATTATGATCTGAAGCTGGTGACTGAGCCCATAAAATTGTTTACTGAGGTCACAGATCAAGGGCACTGAGGACTGTTACCACTGACTTCTACACAACTGGAAGTCTTCTGCCAGCCGGAGGAGTTTCCCCATGCTGGCCACTAAAGAGGATATTGCTTTTTTACTACTGTCTCTGAACAGGTGTCATTGCCGTGCAAGAATCATTTAAATGTGTTAAATATAAAGGCCGTGTCTTGTTCCTTTAGACCCATGTGCTGCTGCTCCAGTTGTGGGACCCTGTAAAGGCACCTTCCCACGGTGGTATTACGACCAAAATGTGGGAGAGTGCAAACACTTCCTGTACGGAGGCTGCCAGGGAAACCACAACAACTTCCTCCAGGAGTCGGACTGTGTCAGTGAATGCATACAAAAAAGTGAGAGCCCACCTTACATTCATTTTGATTGATTTATTTTGTAGTAAGATTGACTTTATTATGTACGAACACCTTTTAGGTCCAGCTTTCAGACCTGCTAGTGTGGCTCCTCCAGTCACCAAGCAGACTGAGATAGGTATATTCATCCAAAGAATCAAACACATGTCAATAATTCAGTGTTGTGAGTCAGCTGTTTTCTCATCTAAGCGGTTTTATTTTTTAAGCTTCCCCTAAAGCCACCCAGAGCCAAGCAGTGAGTGACGCCCCCATCTCCAAACCATTTCCAGTCATGGGAGGACACCCAGTCCCAGAGTCAGGTGAGACCCAGAGCTCCTGTCTGCTTTTTGTGGCTCTTCCCTCTCTATCCGATGACCTTTTCTGAATGGGGCGCATTTCTTTCTCCAGGTGCCATCCTTCCTCTGGCACTTGGCCTAATCATCACCACCCTGCTGCTGCTCATGATCAGCTGTCGTCTCAGGCTTGTCCGCCACAAACTGAAGAAAGCACGTCCCCTCACTACAGAGGAGTCAGATTACCTCATTAATGGCATGTACCTGTAGCCAATCAGAGACCCGAGAAAAGAACCATCAGAGCCCGATCCAGGACGTTCTGAATTTGCACTCTGCATTTCTTCAATGTCTCTTAATTTATCCTCGTTTCCTGTTAGAAAGATCCAAAGCTCTGCTGCCATGAACGTTGCCGAACACCTCCACACCGATCCCCTCTGACTGGCACTGTATATCAGCTGCTGATAGATTCAGCGAACATACTGAGATGCTTGTGAATTCATACCTATGTCCTAACAAAATCACTGATGGAATATCAGCGTTTCTCCTTTACTTCTGATACATATTCTAAAATAGACACTTGTCTCATGTATTACAACTGATTCATTAAACACTGGTTACTTTGAGACAAACATTTTCATTTTACTGCACAAAACATGCGCTATTTCTGCCTCTGTGTGACTTTAATGTGCCATATTTTTGCTGTGTGTTTTAATCCCATTAAATTGCCGTACGGCAGACACAAAAAGCATCGAGTGCCTGTTACAGTCCTATAGGACCTGATTTTTTTCATGTACATAAACACATATACACACTTTTACAATGGTGGATGTTCATGTCAAACATAATCAGAGTCTAATCATGTGGTCAGCATATGTGAGCGAGAAGTCTTCAGACTCTGTTAAATGCTCTGTTTCAGGTCCTTTTTTCTTCCTGCTGGTTCTTTAGGATGTCAGTGAGAGCAGATATTCCAAATTTGGTCACATCAGCCACACGGACATTCATGGGTCTGAGGACAGAAACCCAACCCATCTGCCTGTCAAACCTTCTGTTTATGACCTGTAGCTATTCAGAAAAACATAGAGTGTACTTAATTTGTCCCAAAAGGTCAGGCAGCCAAAATATTCAACACAGCCTGTAATAAAATATTTGCATAAACAGTAAAATAAAGCAGTGTTTCTCAGACTGTAGAGCATAGAGTCACAGTAGGTGGGGTGTGAGTGAGTTTGGTAAAGTGAGAAGTTTAATGAACATTATTTTTTTAATGAAAAATTAAACACTCGAGGCTTTGCTCATGAGCTTTTCTGCTGACCTTTAGTCCCCTGAAGTTAAGCATAGTCTGTTTTAAAGCCAAGTATGCCAAATAATAATAATAAGCATTATTTTGAACTATAAATCATATAAAGCTACTCTTGCTAAGTCCAAAATGTTATATTACGCGGCTGGAAATTATGATATGTGTCCTTTAAAGTTTGCCAGAATCATATAAAACTATAGCAAAGTCTTTTGGTGAATTTCTAGTCCTGTATGATTTTGTTGCGTATTTTTCTCTAATAAGGCAACATAATTGGAGTGTATACCATATATCTATATATATATTTATTTTGGAAAATGTATTCCCCCAAAGTGCTGTCTTTCATGTAACATATTAAAGTTTATTATATAAATAAAAAGTACCGGGGTTATATATGTTAACAACAGGATTTGCCAAAATGATTTTATTTAGAGATGATCATCATATTTGTAGAGATTCGTCTCTCCCTCTTGTATTTCTGGAATTTTGATAATCATACATTTAGTTCATCATGTCAAGAAAAAATCGTTTAAAATCATTTAGCTTTACAACCAACTTTTCATTACTTTGTCGCAGTGTAGGGTTTGGCGTGAAGAAAACTGGATTTCTATCACAGCCCTGTCTTTTTTACTGATGGTGTACCGAGCCAGTTCCACCTTGGTCCTTTTAGAGAATCAGCATATATTTCAACAAGTATAGCGACTCGACTGTTGATGGAGGAGAGAACTTGAAGGCTGAATCTGTTAATCTTTTTTTTATTTTTTTATTGTAGCTTTGAGGTATGCCCAGCCATTTTGTGCCTTCTATTGTGGCTGTACATGGAACTGATTCTAGATTTAGTACCAACTTACTCACTCATCTGCTCCGTTATTAGGTACACCTGTTCAGCTGCTCCTTATTGCAAATCCGCCAATCACTGCAAGCAACTCAGTGGATTTAGGAATTTTGATGTGGTCAGGACAACACTTCTGAGGTTCAAACTGAGCATCACAACAGGGAAGAAAGGCCATTAAAGTGACTTTGAATGTAGCATGTTTGCTGGTGACTGATGGGCTCATCCGAGTATTTCAGGAACTGCTGATCTGGGAGTTTCCCCAAACCACCATCTCTAGGGTTTAGAGAACGGTCTGAAAAACAGAAACTATCCAGTGAGCAGCAATTCTCTGGGTAGAAATGCATTGTGATATCAGAGAATGGCCAGACTGCTTTGACCTGAAAAGAAGGCAATAGCAACTCCAATAACCACTCATTACAACCCCAGTATCTTTGAATCACACATTGAAGCAAATGGACTATATCAGCAGATCATTCTGGGTGCCACTACTGTCAGCTAAGAACAGAAAACTGATGCTACAGTTGGCAGAAACCCATCACAATTAGTCAATAGAATACTCCAAAAGCATCACCTGATGCTCACCAGTGCTTTATGTAATATTGTAGGGTCTACCTTACAATATAAAGCGCCTTAAGGCGACTGTTGTGGTGATTTGGCGCTCTATGAATAAATCGTATTGAATTGATGTGATGAGCCTTCACTTCTGCTGTCACATTTGAAAGTTAGGATCAGAATTTAGCATAAATAACATGAAAGCATGGCTCTATCCTGCCTCGTATCAAAGCTTCAGGCTGCTGCTGGTGGCGTAATGATGTTGAAGATGTTTTCTTCTATTAAGGTTCTTCTATTCAAACACCACAGCATACCTGAATATGGTTTGTGATCATCTCCATCCCTTTGAACCACCTCCTTCAAGCAGAATAACACACCATGTCACAAATCATCTAACTGGTTTCTCGAACATGATTTGCATGTCCTCAACAGTCACCAGTTCCTAATCCAATAGAACACCTTTGATATGTGGTGAAACGGGTGATTCACACCATGGATGTGTGACCGTGCAATGCTATCAGTTTAAAATCTCTGATTAGTGTTTCCAGCACCTCGTTGAATCCAAAGAATTAAGTTACCTCTGAAGGAAAACCCAGGATTAGTAAGGTGTACCTAACACTGTGTCTAGCAAGTGCAAATAAGACTTGTACAAAAAAGATTCAATAACAAAAGGCAGACAAAAACATAAGCATCTCTTTATTTTTATGCCATTCCAGCAACTGTGAAAGCCAAATATAATCCATCACTCAGATCACCCAAAATAAAATGTGCTTTTTTTCAATTTCATGATTTTTTTTCAACAAGAAAACAGACATTCATTTGCTTTATATTGTTGGAGTTTATTTTGGCAAAGCAGTGACTTTCCCCATTTAGTGTCAGTCACCAGAGGAGCCTGCGCAAATTGTTAATGGAAACCAGCAGCAGAAAGCAACACATCAAAGTGGAAAGCACAGCCCTGTATGTGCGTGCGCATGTGTCGGTGTCATTAGTGCTCTGCTCCCTTCGGAGTATGTTCGGTACGATCCGATACTTATTTTACGTGTAGAACGATCTAAGAGTGCTGCACATCAAACAGGATGTGTGTGTGTGTGTGTGTGGTGGTGGGGGTTTACATCAGCCTTTGTGTGTTAATTTATGTGTGTGTTTGTGTTTTTAACACTGATGCCACGGGAAGAAAGCTCATACTTTAGCAGAGAAGTCTACAGTTTTTATGATCCACACACACACAGACTGTAGCTAGGTGATTTATCTAACAGGCTCAGGCGTTCTTCGTCTTGGTTGTCCGGGGTTCCTCCTGCATTCAGCTTTGATGCTGCTGAAATGTAATGCTGTGAAAAATGTTTGACTGCAAATCAAATGGTGAAACCACAAAAAGAAAAAACAAAGAAAAAAACTAAAAATCCAGCAGTTAAAATTGAACACAAACCAAAAAGGATGCAGACCTGGAAAACAAAAACAATAAATCTCTCTCCGATATTTCTGTGCAGAGCGTCAAGCAGTCTTTCCTCGCAGCCCCTCGGGGCCGTCATCAAATGTGAAACTCTAGTCCATTGTTAGAATTAAACAAACAAACAAACAAAAAAAAAAGAGCACGTTTGTTATGCTTTGAACAAAATGTCAAGGGCTGTCCGACCCATTCCAAGTTTTCTCCAGGTTCAAACTTAAAAGATGGATTATGGACTGCGTTCCTCTTCAAAGTTCATCCCTGTGAGAAACACATTTTAAATATTAGAACACACAAAAATTGAGGCAAGGTGCAAGAAAAACAAGCAGAAATCTTGCTGTCATGCAAACAGAGTTAAAAGAAAAGACTGCATGCAACATGTTAAGATAAAACGTCATTAGAAAAGTTGTTTTCATCTCTCGAAGATTATCAGATAAAATAGTTGAGTTAAAGTTGGGTAATAAGCTTCCAAATTGGCAAAGCAGTCATGCTCCTGAAAAGCAGCATGACATGACTGTTCAACCTGCTGTGATTTCAGCTCATTCCCTCATGTTTGAAACAGAGCAGAGTGCATTAATTAGGCGGCTTTTATTGAGACCAATTTAGAGCTACGGGGGTTAAAAGAAGATGAAGGAAACGTGCAGCTAGTTGGTATGGTATGGAAGAAGCAAAAAAATGTCAACAAGCAGCAAAATGCAGCCCCTTGTGATCCATTGCCTTGCTCCAAGCCACACCATTTCACCTTTGCCACTGTGAGAAGGAGAGAGGGGGAAGGAGAGGGACAAAGAAGTCACTTCCACCTGGACCACTGCTTGTCTTTGTCTGTTAAAGGCACATAAATCACCCCCATCAAGGGCTTCATTTTGGTGCTGCCATCCTCCATCTTGTCATATTGCTCCAGCATCTGATTTCCCCCCGCCGGACCTACGGGCAGGATCAGCCGCCCGCCGGGCTTCAACTGGTCCAGAAGCTGAGGGAGGCAGGAGGGAGAGGTAGCGGTGGACAGCAAGTCAGCTTTAAAAATACATTCCAGGGATTCTATTTAGATACAGTCATACTGGATCAGATATAAAAACACATTAAATTAAATATGAAGCAGGTTTACAGTTTAGGTATCCAGCCTTTGTTGTAAAATAAAGGGTAACAATGTGGTCTGCAGAATTCAGAGACACTCACGGCTTGGGGAACGGTGGGTGCAGCTGCGCCAACGTGGATGGCATCATACGGCGCCTCCTCAGTGTAACCCAATCGCCCGTCTCCCACTGAAACAGCAGCAGAACGTCACTCACAAGCTGTCGCACTGAAAACACTGATGGATGTCCCCACGAGGTCAAGTCAAGTCATCTTTATTTATATAGCACATTTAAAAGACATCAAGTGTCGGCCAAAGTGCTGAGCATCACAACGGGGATGGTGGGACGACACACATTACTTACCCAGTGCTGCATCTGACATTTATAACAATTTACCTGATCTGAGAAGCCAGAAATAGCCGAGTAATGCTGATAAAACTGCATCTCAATATTAGTATATTTCAGTATTTTAGGGCTGGGAGTTACTTTCATATCACAGATCGCTTTTGTTTATTTACATTTATAGACTCAAAGGGTGTCTCTAATTTTACTTTGCCATTAAATATCATTAGTTGTGTTTTACCTTATCAATCAGCAGACAAATCTTTTTTGGTCTGCTTCTTTTTATCTCCCAGTTGCGAGTATTTTTTTACCCGTATGTGCCGTTATTAACAGACTAAATACAGAAAGATTTCAGAATAAGGTCTGAAATCCAGGCTGCCCATCTATCAGACTCCACTAGTCGCTGCTGGCAACAGGCAACAGTTGTGCAACTTAAAACAATGAAATCAGACTCATGACAGAGCAGCTTCTGCAAATCTGAATCATGTGCATGCCATTTCTTCAGACCGAGTAAAAACAAAACAGCTGCGCTGATGGTGAAAACCTGCAGAGGCCTAACCACAGAAAACCAATTAGGAATCCAAAACAGAACTGATAAAGAATGTGACCAAGAAAACATAACAAATCAACAAAGGCACTGCTATTAATAAAACCGACAACCACCTGTTATCACATACAGTAAAAAGTGATTTACGAAATGAAAGACAAAACAGAGAAATGAAAAAATAAGCATCACAGCTCTTATTAAAATCCCCTCACTGAACTGCTCTTGAACCCCCCTTCAGAGGAGGTAAAAGTCCTCACTGCTCAATTATTTAAAGCTGTACGCTGTTTACTGACTGCTGCCTTTTTCTCCACCGGGGAACATTAAACTGTCTGCTGTTCAGTCAGATCAAGGAAGCAGCAGCCCTTCCTCAAAACCCACAAACATCTGCTGAAAAAACAAAGATATAAAGCTTTCATCCGCGATGTCTTACCTATTAGCTTGACTCGGCCCGATGTTATCAAACTGGGGTCATCTTTCTTCACGTTGTTTATAGAATCATCTACCAGCTCTTTGATGTGATCGATTCCTATAACTTTCCCTTTAGGACCTACCTGTAAAGCGCAGAGGGATGAAGAGAGGGTGGGGGGCGCGCTCAGTTCAATCACGACGTTCACAATGTTCAATGCATTCAATCTGATTGATTTTCATCGATTGGTTGACATATTAGTGGATCAATCAGCTCAATTAATCAAGAATGCCACCAAAGAGAAGTCGTTTGTGTTTACCCGTCGCGTGTGTGGCTCACCATTCGTGCGAAGCAAACCGACAGGATCCCACTGCCGGAGCCGACGTCCAGAGCCTTCGCTCCCTCATACAACTGGTCATGTAGAAGCTCCAGGGCATAGGCGTGCTGGGGAGGCAAAACGAGACAATAGCATTTCAACCCATCACTCACACAGCGCAGGCTAACGCACGGTAATCCCAGCGCAAGCCATCTGTGAGGCTTGTTTCAGTTTTTCATGCTTAAAGTGGACCTATCCTGCTCATCCTCAGCTCCATATTTATTATTCTTGTAGCTTTGTACGATTCCTTCTGTCTGAAACAAGCCGTTTTAGCTCCTCTTCTTTTAAGCCAACTTCCCAAGTCGAGATGAGCCAAGCAGAGTTGGTACTAATAGAAAAGGGCTATAAGAGGCTGCTGCCATGATTTACTGCCACAGATGCCATAAAGTTTCACGCGACCTTCCTGGGAACTACAGGTGTAAATGATTAGTTCTGCAAAAAAATAAATAACAATAAAAATAAATGAACAAAAACCAAAATAAATCATAATAAAAAGAAGAAGAAGGAAAATCAAATAAAAAAAAGAGAGAAGAGAATATATTTCTCGATAACCTCAAGTAAAGCTAACATCTGGGAAACATCGTTCTCTGTGACATCATCCAGAAGAAAAAGTAGAATGAAAACAAACAAACAAAAAAACCCTGGGCATGTTTAATGGGCATCTCCCGTGCCATCACCAGCAGCAAATAAGGAAAAACATAACGGATCCACTTTAAGCTTCTATTACTCGACTGAAACATGCCAACAATGAGCACAAATGCACAAAACTGTGAGGATTTGGTTAACTGCTGCTGTTATCTACTAAAAATAGATGATTAGGAATGACTGAATGGGACCAAGCTTCACAATAACAACAACAAAACCATTCAAAGCTGTGATTCACAGGGAGCAGAAATGTCTGAAAGTCCTACCATGTGTGGGGCGCTGATGGTCGCTTGATAGCCTTTTGGTTAAAAGACAGGAAGTAGGTTTGGTTAGTTTGAATCTCAGATCTCCATGCGGCGATGTGCGAGCGAGTACACAAGCAGACGTACCTATTGACTGCGGCGAGTCCATGTAAGGGTGAAGCCTAGAGAAATGTGCTCGGTCTGTGGCCAGCATGACTTCGTAGACCTTGTCAGATTTAATAATGCCATTTTCTGAGGATGCAAAAAGAACAAGATATATATATATATATATTACATAATCCCGCAGCAATCAGACAGACAAAAAGAATGAAGGAGGACACAATATAGAGATATGAGACAGCAAATTCACAACAATCAACTACTATTACTAGTACATAGCCTCATTTTTCCAAATCATGAACAGGACTGCTCTAACAAACTACTGGATTTTCCTATTTTTGCATCACTGCAATAAAGTATAGTAATTTATCAGGTATTTATTATTCTTCCTGGCTCAGAACAAAGTTTCAAGGGGGTGACTACACATCTAAGTACAAGCAGTCCACACAAAGTTAAAGCAAAACATCTGTGTTGCCTTACTCCAGGGAAATACGAGTATTTTCTGTTATTTCTGACCATTAAGATACATAAACACGTGCTTCATGCTTAAGTGAATTAAGCAAATATTCTTATCAGTCTGGTGATTTTAATTTGAGGGAAGGCCAAAACCCTTGTTTATATGGAAGACAAACACACTTTATCAACCCATTAGGCATGTATGATCGTGTTTTTCAAAAAATATACCAAAGATGATCAGGAGAAAAAAGTAAAAAAATAAATCAGGATGTGCAACGTGTGAGATTACTGGCAAAATTACAATTATTTTGGTCAACACCAAGATCACTCACACATGTCTGGATGTTTGAAGCCATCGTGGGAAATTTTTTCTAATTTGGTGTTTTAAGGCAGAAATTAATGTTTACATGATGAAATGTGCATTGTGAAGGCTCAGCTCACTGCGTCTGTTTAGCTATAAACAGACGCCACAGCAGGGAAAACTGTGGTTGTCACACTGTGGGACACAAAGCCTCTGCATTGGGGTTTGTACAACCAGGTGACAATTACAAGGCAAAAGTAAGATGATGTTTTCTTATGCTTTCAGCTGCTCCTTTTAGGTGTTGCCTGAGCGAATCAGGTCCCTCCATCTCACCCAATCACTTGCGTCTGGTTATGAAATTTTTTCAGTAAAATTCAACTAATTTAAGTGAGCCAACCAGGACCAGAAAGACAGGTCATGTTTCTCCCATATCAGCTTGTCTTCATTGGCCCCTTCATTGGTTTCTGAAAGTAGAATGGGAGGCAGAGCCTTCCAATATGAGCTCCCAGTTTGGCTTCAAGAGACAGACACAGACACCCTCTTTACTTTTAAGGTTGGACTTAAAGCTTTCCTTTTTGACAAAACATAGAGTTAGGGCTGGATCAGAGGAGCCTGAACCAATCCTTAATTATGCTGCAATAAGCTTGAGCTGAAAGGAGAGTTCCTATGACACACTGAGCATTTCTACTCGGGGAAGATGAGATGAAGGAAGATGAGAATGTGCATGATGACGATGAAGTTGCAAACCAAAGAAAAAAAAAGCAAAGAAAATCAAAGTAAGCATTTTTTTGACTACTGTCAAAGAAGAAAATGCAGGAAATTAAGAAACTGCAGCCTAAACACAGGCTGTGACCCATATGTGCTGACCAGCATGTGTGCAGCAGAGAAACGCCAAAGCTTACAGACAGGTCACCAAAGAAACAAACAAAAAAGCTTCGTGTAGAAGCGTCTTCACAATAATCCCTCCTAACGGGATCCTTTAGCAGTGAGTGCCAGAGGCAGGAAAAAGCCAACGACAGCCGGCTCTGCTGTCATCACCAACTCCGCTCACCCTCTGATCCATGAGCCACTTTAGGATACATGACACACAGAAAACACACAAGCTGCCAGACGAACATCTACAACTAATATCTAACGGCTCATTTCAAGCCACGATCCTCCCATCCTTAATTATTCACAAAGCAAACACTCCAACTTCACACTGTTTCTAAAATTGAAACCCACTAGGTGAACAACTAGGTGCTTAACTTTAAAGACGAATGACTCATTCAGCATCAAACAAATAACCTTCTGACCGGTCGTGAGCGCTGACCAGGAGGACAGAGACAATGAAGAACTCAGGAATTAGCATGCGTCCTGCGTGTGACCTGCTTAAATGCAGCTTACGCAAACTCAGGTTAACTTCAAGCCATTCATGTGTCTAAATGGGTCAGTGTCCAGTTAAGTGGAGCGAGTAATGACCACACAGGTAAAACTTTACACTGAGCTGACTTCAGTTTGCACCAGACTAATACAAAATTTATTTTTTGTACAGATTCACTAAAAAAAAGGGTTTTAATGCTAAGGCTAATTCAGTTAATTTGATGTAATTATCATTAAAAGGAACTTTTTCTTTTCAGCAAACACCCCAAAATAACAAGCAAGTACACAGACTTTGGTTAGGTAAGGTAATCCTGACTCTTTCCACATATGTTGCTTTTTATGCTTCTATTTCCAGTAAGTTTTCCCAGTTAAATTCAAAACGCCATAAATATGGACTAAAGCCATATTAATATCACCAGGTGCAAGTGCAAGATTTTGTTGATAATGAAACTTATCATCCTGTACAATAATGAGTCCTGCAGCAGTTATAGAAACATAAAATTAGCTGATGACTCGGTTATCATCAGGCTTCTTGAAGGTAAGGAGCTGGATCATTTCAAAAGTGAAAAGACATGATTTTTTTTACGAAAAGGTCAACAGTCACACCACCAACACTTATCAAGGTGTCGAGCTACAAATATTTGGGTGTTTTTCTTGACAACGAGCTTGGTTTTGCAGAGGTTACAGCTTGAAAAGGTCCAGCTAGAGCTCGGCATGTAAGCAAAATTTAATGTTAATGAGAATTTTGGCTTCCAAAGCTTATTAAAACAAGACAATTGCAATAAAAGAATCACCGCGTCTTCTTCTGTTCCGCAGTAATTATGTCCTTTGTTGCCATCCATAAAAGCCCAAATCCACTCCCCAGGAGCCTGTGGCGTTTTTAGTTTAATTCACATTAATTAATTCAACTGAAAACAAATAAATGAAAGTTCAAGAAAAGAAAATTACTTAAAAGGTTGTTGGGTTTTTTTTTTCCAAGTATGAACCTTTAATTGGGCGTAGTTATAATCGTGAAAAGGTTTTCCTTTCATGAATTTGTCAGTTTTCATTTGAGGTTTTTTTTTTTTTTATTATTGTTTGTTTGTGTTTTTATATATAAAACAATGGTTTCATTGTTGCAGCAAAGATAATGGAGTAATGGAAAGCTGTGTGGACTCATTTACGAACCCAGAAATATGTCAGGGGTGTTCCTACAGATTCAAAAATGTTGGCACTGGCTTCGGTCTCTTTAACTAGGATTTGATTTGCTCATGCCTAAAAATTTTTTAGTTTATAACACTGACACAAGAGGACCTGGAAGTGTTCAAAACTTCAAATTGTCCTTTTCTGTCTGGCTTTTTCACTGAGAATGCTTTATAGACATTAATGTTATTTACTTCATTTATTTTAACTAATATTTTCCATCCATCCTCTTTGGCTTATCCTTATCAGGGTCACAGATTGGGAGGGGTGCAATTCTGCTTTAAAGATTTTTTTTTAGCACTGCATGAGTTTATTTGTATTCACTGATTAGAGTTTGTTCCTTTTTGTAGATTTATTTCTATTTTATGATCTAAGCAGGGCTTTTTTATTATTTACTTCATTATTTAATCTATTTTGTAATTGTTTTTTTATGTTATCTGCTTTAATGTTGTACCTATTATATTATTTATTTTCTTGATGTTTCATGGGTTTTTCTCTTTTTCTGTCTCATCTACACTCTAAACTGACCATATCTCAGCTGCTACTTTAACACTTCTGCGCGTTTTGCACACTTGGTATAATTGCTTCCCCCTTTCCTGTTATCAGTTTTGTTGTAGTCATGTTTACAGTTTTTTCCCCTGCACATTACAAATAAAAACCCAAAGAAGTTTTGGCCATCCATCAAAGGAAAGTTACCAGGGTCGTGATTAAAAAAATATTTTTCAACGATATTGTTACTAATAACCAAATAAAAGAAACATGCACAAACTTGTACTAAACAACCCCAGAACGACTGTTTGGAGTCAGAAAACCCCTGGTTTACTGTTCCTTTGTGAAGCACATTTCCCCTGCAAGGCCCAAACCACAGAGCTTTCGGCCAAAAGCTTAAAATGATATGCTGAGCTGCAAAGCTTATAAATAGCCCTGGGAGATAACCTTATATCAGAACTGGTCTACAGAAATGCATGTGGGAAACATGCCTGCGCAGAGCTGTCAGTGACTAAGTTTCGCGCTACCTCATGACAGCATGATTGAACCATGTGGGACTGATGGGATCGATCGTAGTAGCACTGAGTCACTGCTCCCACCGCAGCTGTGATACAGCAAGCTGCCATTTTCACTCACCCAGCGATACGAACTGAGCTTTTGCATGCACAGCTGTCACTACCATTCAGCGTGAAAGTGGACGACACACGGACAGCCGTTAGTGGATGTGGGCAGGGCCGCTGCCGTTTGGCTTTCAGCGTCCCAAATGACGCACATAGAGCTAGCAGGCTAAGCTACCTTCGCCGAAAAGCTCTAGCTGCACAAAAATCCCTTGACTGCAAACAAAGGAGAGGTCATTTGAGTGTTAAGAGTTAGCTTGGTTATTTGCAAACGCAGCGAGGGATGCATCTTTGCCTTGCGTGAATTGGGAAAGGGGTGCAGAGAGTTGCTGCTAGGTCAACAACAACATACCACATAGCTTAGCAACCAGCCAGCTCCCGTGCTAACCTTAAACGTCCAAACTAAACCATTTACAGGCGACGCATCTGCAAAAGCGTCGCTGCCACAGCCGCCGCTTTTTTATAGGAAAGCATGCAGACTCACTGCGGAGGTTGTTGACGAGCTCTGCGTGGTTGGCTCCTCCTGATTTCCAGGCCATTATTAAGCAGACTTTGCGGAGTAAGTAGACAGCAGCTGTCAGTGCCGCGCCTGCGCCGACTGTTTTGCCGATGAAGCTGACAACCTCCAGAGCGGACGGCGGAGCGGCGGAAACGTCACCGGCCATCCGATTGATTTTTTTTTGTTTGTTTTGTTTACGGCGAGCCCCCCTTTCAGACACACCCCACCACACACAGCACTACCCTTTAATTCATAAAAATTGATCTGTTTTATAAGATATGTGTCCAAGCACGGTGTTTGATGCAAGGGCAAAGCCACATTCCGCACTGTGCTTAACCAAGATTTGCCGCAGTTAGGACAGGTAGCGGCCGCTAGGTGGCGGGAAATAGCAAACAATGTGAGAAACGTTGAATTTGGTCTCACTGGTTTACCGTAGTTACATACGACTTAGTAGGTGCCAGAGATGATCTAAGACAACTCTTCCCCTTCGAAATAAAACCTTTTTACACAAATGAGCTGATTGGCTAATTAGATACAATAAGAATGTACCCCTTCTTCCAGACAATAATGCGGAGATATTTTTCTATTTTTTGCAAATACGCATCGATAATATTTTCAAAATAAATAAAATATTTTTTTAATGCTGTTTGGAATTTCTTAGGAAAACTATCATGCCTGGAGTCAAAATGGCAGCTACCCGCAATGTAGCTCACAGACCTTTGAAATCCCTAAAACTTACAGAAGAGCATTTTATTGCAATAGACATAATTATCATTTTAATCCTCTCTATCGAAAATATGATTAAGTCTGCCAGAAGAAAAATGCTTACCCAACGAAATTTACATTTTTATTTAGAGCTTCTTAGAGCCCCATTCGTTCTGAAACATCTCACCAGCGCCCCCTATGAGCACGGATATACAAAGAGTAGCAGTTCTCTGGTCAATTAGTTCTTTGACAGCAGGCGCGTACCTTGCTCTGGTTTTACCCATGATTGCTAAGCTAACATCAGTAGTTGGTCGTTAATTTTACGCAGGAATCTGGTTCCATGGAGAGTATAAACGCTAAATACGTATCCCAGAAAATCAGCAAAACGAAATGGCGGCCAGTGTCACATTCGGATCTGCAACTGCCAGAAATCTTTGCGACGGGCTCATGGGACAACGAGGTTGGCATGTTGACACTTTTTAAAAAATGGACCTCCCGCCAAACTTCTTTGCAAAATAACGGAATTTTAAGTGTTTTGTTCGTTGGCTGACTTGTAAACGCTGTAACGATCAGAGTACAATTTAAGACATGTAATAAACAACAATGTGACATATCGGCCATCTTTCTCCACATAAATGTAATAGATTAACATTTATTTCCAACAGTGAGGCAGGTATTTTTCCAAATTCACGGAGACTGTAGGATACTTACTGATACGTGCCAGTTATTTGATAGGTATCATATCTATAATGACTAATACGTGTTCAAATTTAACTTAGCCAGCTCAAATGTGTGTGTCTCACAGGACAACAGGATTTCTATTTGGTCCATTGGGAGTAATTTAAGCACTAGTATGGAAGATGGGTTTGAAGGAGACCCGCAGCTTATATGTGAACACAAGCATGATGGAGATGTTCTTGACCTCCAGGTAAGCTACTCACTGCGATGTGTAGCTCATTAGCCAGGTCTAAAAACTGCTGTGGTGTTGTGAATCGTTTTATTTTTTATTTTGCACTCAAATCACTGTTTTAGGCTTTTATTATGATATCTTAGTCTTACTAAAACCACGCTCATGTATATAAAAATACCTTTTTATTTTTGCAGAACATTTAGTCTTATCCTTCGCATTTGTGGGACTAACAACTTCAACAATAAGGCCTGATCCGTTTTCCTTCATGTATTTGCAGTTTTTGGACCAGGACAGAATAGTCACAGCATCATCAACAGGAGCCGTCACCATCTTTCGACACCACCAGAACAGCCAGGTGTTGTATGTGTTTTATGGATGCCTCGTGTTGAGCTTGAGCTTTTGTTCTCCAAACTGAAGAAAGCCAATCCATCCATCATCTTCAAATGATCCAATATTGGATTGCATGTTATTTCAAATGTGTTCTTCTCTACCAGTGCTTTTGAGTTCCTCTTAGTGGATCCTGAGGTACTCCTGGTGCAGGTGGGATACACTTAATGGTCTATTTGTTCATACACACCTTGCTGACTCCAAGCTGGCCATCCATGATCTAATTCTCTTGTATCATTGAGTTGAGATCTGGTGACTTTGGAGACCATTACTCAGCCAGCAGCTTGATCTGTTGATACAAGGAAGGATGGCTCTGTCTGCTTTTGCATTCTTTACACCAAATTCTGACCTGAACTTGTGAATGCTGCAGCTAAAATCGAGACTCATCAAAATAGGTGATGTTTTTCACAGTCCTCTGTTGCCCAGTTTTGTTGAGCCCATGTGTACTGTAGCCTCAGTTTCCTGTCTTCAGCTGACAGTAATTCACTGGATATTTTATCTTTTTAAGACCATACTCTTTAAACCCCAGAGATGGTTGTGCAGGAAAATGCCAGTAGACCAGCGGTTTCTGAAATATTCAAACCAGCCTGTCTGACACCATGACAACTACACCATATTAAAGTAACTTAAATCACCTCTCTTCCCCTTTCTGATAATCAGTTTGAACTTCAGGAAGTCGTCGTGACCATGATTACATGCATGCACTGAGTTGCAGCCATGTGACTGGCAGGTTAAATCTTTTTGTTGTAGCGAGCACTTGAACAGGTGTACCTAACAAAGTGGCCCGCAGGTTTTGGGTCTATCCCAGGGTCCCCTCCCGGTCGTGCGTCCCGCAAAAACCTCCAAAATGATCCTGATCAGATCGACACAAAGCAGCAGTGATTCTACTCTGAGCTTTTATTTTTAAACGAAATATATTTAAACTAAAATATCAGGAAATTAACACTGTTGTATAATTGGTATGTAATGATCTTTAAAGTCAGTCTTGTGCAAAACAGGAATATGTTGTAACGAACCAGAATAGACCAGTAAACTGAACTGGACCTCACTCTTAACCCTTGACTAGAGATAACAAAGTGTAGACTTGCAGTTTATCTTCAGTGGAAGGGAATTTGTCTTGCTCAGCAGTAAAAAGTAGTTTAACTGAACCTTTCTTCTGCGTCTTCACAATAAAAGTATGCAACCAGACATTTGTGTATAAAATACTTAACACAAAGATTCAACCAAGAAACTACAGCGGTACAGCTGTAACTCCTTACATATGGTGACAACCTCCGCCATGTCATCAAACTAAATTATAATAAGTTTTAGTGAAGCCTTATTCAGGAGGGGAATGAGACAGACTGCTCAGTGGGATGCTGTGGAATTCACTTCTTGTTTCAATTCTCTTGCCTACAGACCATTTCGGTGTCTCAGCTCTGGGCGAGAGCACATCGTTATCCCTGTGACAACGCTCCCTGCACCGGCGTCGTGTGCAGCAGTCCAGAGATTGTTACAGTGGGTGAAGATGGCAGGATCGTCGTCTTCAGAGCTGACCAGGAGGGAGTGGTTCGAGTCATCGGTGAGCTCAAGAAGCAGAGTTATTTTTAAGTTGTGTGAAACAAGTTGAAACTAACATCTTTAATGGACTGTTTAACCTTTGATAGAGAATGCCGACAGCAGCACAATCCATGCGGTGACTTATCTGAGGACCACAGAGATTTTGACGGTGAACTCAATCGGTCAGCTCAAACTGTGGGACTTCAGACAGCAAAGCAACTCACCATCACAGATTCTGTCCCTGTAAGAGCTCTAAAAAATGCGTTCTTAAAAGTTTTTTGTTTTCTCCTTCCTGTTTATTTCAATTATAAGCAAGTCTGATGAGTTGGTTTCTGTTCATCCAGGTCAGGGGATCGAGTTCCTTTACACTGCGTGGACAGACATCCGAACCAGCAGCACATCGTAGCCACAGGAGGCCAGGATGGCATGCTCTGTGTGTGGGATGTGAGACAAGGCAACACACCCTTCTCACTGATGGAGGCACATACAGCTGAAAGTAAAGTCGGCTTATTGTGGGAAGATGTATTAAAACTGAAATTTAAAAGATGTTGTGCGTGTAAATAATGGTTTCATACGTATGTCTTTGGTTTTCCTGACAGTGTGGGAGGTCCACTTCCACCCAACCAACCCAGATCACCTGTTCACATGTTCAGAGGATGGCTCGCTGCTGCACTGGGAGACATCCTCCCATTCAGACATGCCTTCCTTCTTACAAGGCAAGTCAGTTTTATGGCATAAATATGATTGTTTTTACACTATTTTCCAACTAATTTAATTTCCTTCAGAATGACTTTTTGAATCACACAGACACATCCATACATGTGCTTTTTTCCTATACCTAAGCACCTTGTCTAATATTTGTGCACACACACACTCCGATTGGTACATCGGGGGCAATTCACGGTTCGGTATCTTGCCCAAGGATACTTCAGCATGCAAACTGGAGTAGCCAGGGACTGAACCACCAACCTTCCAGCTGGTAGACATCCCATTTTGCTTCGTCGTTTATGTACAGAGCAAATAAAAGAGGACCAAGAATAGATCCTTGTGGAACACCTGTAAAAATGGCAAGAGTTACACTTAGCACTGTTCACTGTTTCACACTCAATCAGCCAGGAGTTAACAAGTTGGCCTGTAAATTTCCTTGGGAAACTATTCCTCAATAAAATATAGTATAGTATTAATTCCTCTATGTTCATAATGTAATAAGTGTTTTTGTATTTTTAGGGGGCAGAAACAGCAGCATGGTCTCCCGCAGTGCAATGGCTCCAGCCGGAGGAAAGCAGCCCCTGATCAGTGCCTGGCTAAGTGGAGACTCCAGCAAAGGCCGCCTGGAGACGACTCACATGCTGCCCAGCCAGACGCTGTCTGTCAACAGCCTGGACGTGCTCGGTCCGTGTCTCGTGTGCGGCACTGATGGAGAGGCTATTTTTGTCAACAGACAGGTCCCGGTTTAAAAGCGATGTTAGTGCCTCAGAGTGGATGTGGATTAGAGCTGGGCGATATATCGAGTTTTTAAAAAATATCGATATATTTTTATACGAGATATAAGATGTGACAATATCCTTTATATCGATATAGTCTATGTTACGTTATAACTATACTTGTGGAGCCGCAAGTTTGCCTCTCTTTCGTCCACTTTTGTCTTTACGCAACATTACTCGGCCTCGCCCCTCCTTCACTGAACACAACTCCCCCTCCTCCCCCATCGCTTCACCTGCAGGAAGCGACAAGATGGACACGGCAAATCTCCGTTAACGAGTTACTGCGCATCGCCCCGTGCGTGGGGCTGGACGCTGTCAACGTGTTAGCTAGCTAACAACGCTGACGAGCTAACCACGCTAACGCCATGCAGCCCAGAGGCGCTGCACAGCCTAAAATCCTTTCATTTTCTCAAAAGTTGACAGCGCGCCTTATGTATGAATTCTGGTTGTGCTTGATGGCCGCGAAGCGATTTTATGTGGTACACAGCGCTCAGCAATCTGTCAAAAAATGTTTTAGTACGACTTTGGTAAGCTACGGTGCAGCACCGGTTGATGGATTGTCAGAGCATTACGGCTACCGAGGAGCCTCGCGGAGTGATACGTACTGTGCTTCAACGTAATATTACCCTACTGTGTATAAGGACCATAAATGGCACCTGTTAAGAGACGTGGTTATGAAGAGGATTTCAAACTCAATGCTGTCAGTCACACAGTAGAAGTTGGGAACAGAGCAGCTGTGAAATCTGTCTTTGTTACTATGCTCTGCGTCTTTTAGTTTACATTTTGACTGCACAATTGTGAGCTTTTTGTTATGCACAAAAACAACATTGTTTTCTTTTATTTATGGAGCATTATTATTTAATAAATGCTCATAATTTATTTTTGAGTAAATTTTATATACATCTATGCTCTATGTTAATAAAAGTGCCTGTGTGACATCTGGGACACAGCTTTGACTAAGAACTCTCTTTTTGTTCTTACTTTATGGCTTAAAAAAAAATATCGAGATATATATCTTATATCGCCGTCCAAGTAAAATATATCGAGATATGAATTTTGGGTCATATCGCCCAGCCCTAATGTGGATGAAGATGTTTATTTGGTGTCAGCTTGAGGGTCATACAGGAGGTGTAAAATACTGGACTGTTAGCTTTATTTGTTTATTTGTCTTTTTCATCACGGGCAGAATAGTTCAACCCAACAATGTTTTTTGTACAGATGACGTTTAATACAGTTATAAAATAAAAATACTTAATAGAAATGTCTCAAGACTCATTTGAGCTGTTTTCTCTCTTTTCCATTTATTAATAAATACAGAAATTGTAAGTTAATCACTCATCTTTTCATTACCTTCTTAGAAGATCAACTTCAGCTCTATCTCAGCATCTAGATTACTGTTTTCCCAGGGCTATTTCCAGGCCTGCTTTAAAAGTTAAAGTTCCTACTCAAATATGTATTTAAAATTTATGAAAATATAGTTAAGTCCAAAATGTATGCCCTCCTTCACATCTTCCAAAGGTGTCCAGTGGACTCGGTTGTCCTGGCTCACTATATTTAACACTCCTAAATTAAGGGTAACTAAAACTATTTTTACATGGCTCCAAAATTTCTTTGCAGAATGTTGTGTGTGTATTGTAATGGGTTTTCAAGCCATCTTAAATCTTTCCCATGTCAAGTACCCCTGTGCTAAAATAAAAGGAAAACTCAAACGAATACCCAAGCCAAGAAAAACGTACTAAACCTAAAAGAAACAAACAAAAAGCAAAATCGATAAATAATTACTTAGTTATAATAAATAAATATATAATGCCATTATATTTGGAGTGATTATCTCAGAATTTCGAGTTGCGTATCTAAAAATTTTAACCTATTGATAAGTATCGAAATTTGGCGTCAGTAATCAATAAGTCAAGTTATTAAATCTAGATTTCAAGATAATAACGCGAAATTGTGACTTACAGGCTTTTTTCTTCAGTGGTTTAAACGAGCTTCCATATACTGGGAAATTAAACTCAGTTGAAGAAAACAAAGCTCTTTTACATTAACGGAACTTTATTTTGGAAAACGGAAGTATTCTTCGTTAGCTTTATTTATAGCTTGGAGCTGTTGTACTTATCATTCAGACATCCCAGGAATCCTACACGACTACCCAGCACGACACAACAAAGACGTTTTGAGTTAAAACTGCGTCCTTGTCACCGAGGAACGTCAAGCAATAGTCTTTACCCATTTAAAGAAGGAAATTGTGGCGGAAAAACGGCAGCTGAGAGTTCTGGTAAGTTGTCTAACTGTTGTTAGTTGTGCTTCGAGCTAACAGGCTAGTTCGCATCCTGTTGTTGAATTAGCCTAGAAGCAAATGGATGCCTTTAGCACACAGGCCGCGGAGGCACTGCTGAGCCGCTGGATTTAACGCAGAGAAAACTTACGATGGCTGAAACTTACGGATCGTTAGGTAGTTGTGATTTTAATGGCGAATTTGTCGGATGTATTTGGCATTTTATGCTAGTACCTGACGCAGGATCGTTCGCGTTAGAGCAGCACTCTGTTAGCGAACAGTGCTAACCGCGCTAGCAAGTGGGTGAGTTATTGATTTATAATGGAAAACGGTTTCGTCTGAAGGTTTAAGTTTTATACACCATAGTTTAGCTTGTAAATGAAATAAGAAGCAACGAGATCCAGTTCTGTTTTAGCTATTGGCTACTACTAATTCCCATATTTTGTTTATCTGTAAAGTACTACACGCACATTCTCAAGAATAACATCCACTCTATATTTTTCCAGCTGCAGCATGCAGATGTGAGCTCAGACATCAAAGATCCTGTGCTATCACTTCAACTCTGGACTGGTGAAATCCTCTTCATACCTCTTCATCGTCATCCTACATGCTCGTACATGAAAAGAGGGGAGAAACCCGAAGGATACCGGCAGAGGAGACCCAAAACGTTTCCCGTCACGAACTACAGTGGCAACAGCCAACAGATGCTGCAGGAAATACGGAACAGCCTGCGCAACCTGTCGAAACCGTCAGACCCACCTAAAGTGGACGCTGGTGCACAAGGGAAGATGCTCCAAGAGGATTCAAGGCAACTGGGGCGCAGCAACAACCCCAAAAACCCTCACCACAAAACCTTACAGGAGATCCGCGAGGCCCTCATGCCTTTTAAAAATGAGCCCAACACTTCAGGCTTGCAGCGAGAACCCCGTTTTGCAGGGGTCGAGGAGGTGAGGAATGTTTTTAGATATCGTTAGGGGTTGTTTTGAATGATTGTGGAGGTATGGCGTTCTGTGCATGTCTCTGTAATTGAGGGTAATCGCTGGGAACAGATTGTTTTGAGTGGAATTATTTAGAAAATGAGAGGCATGCAAAGTGGAATTACAAGCTTGTACAGTTCAGAGTAAAGAATTTGTTTCTCGGTTGGCATTTACAACTTGTTTTGAGTAAGTGCGTGCAATCCAGGTATGAATTTGGTATGTAGTGCTTTAGTCAAAAAATGTCATAGTTAATGTAAATTTGTTAATTTAAACTACAATTTTGGCTTTCACAGGCCATGAAAATAAGTTAACTGACATAAAACTATTATTTGTGATGTCAATATTAACTGAAGCACCTGTGATTATGATTTTTGCCATAATTAATAAGCCCTCCAGTTAAACAGGTTGTGTGACCGGTTCTGTTTGTCTGCTTCTTGTTTTTGTGTTAGTAGGATTACTCAAAGTTAAGGACAGGTGCCTGAAAATGCTGCCAGTTGTGTGACTTGGCACAAGTTAGAAATGAAGAACCTTTTTTTTTTTTTTTTTTTTTCTCATGGTAGTCATTCCATTTCCACAACTTACTCTGGAAATGCTCTAGATGCACATCCAATACTGTATGTCACCATGTTCTCTTTCCAACTACTCCCAGTCTGTGGTTTTACTTCCACCTCATTATCAGTCAAAACAAGTCTTTGCTCTTATGTTTTTTTTTGGGGTTTTTTTTTGCCTTTGTTCTTGTCTCTGTAGTATCAGTACAGGAGAATTTTCTGTGTTTGTTTATATGTTTATATTCAACTGTTGGACAGAACAAAACAGTGAATTAAAGATGTCACTGTAGGCCAATTTGTGTCTTATTCCTCTTTAATTGCTCAGTTCTAAATTTTTTGTGTTCAATTTCTTTTTCCCTCTTAAGCCAAGCATCAGTCACGGTGTAGGGCCGGCTACAGACTACATGGGTAAGGTTGTTTCCAATCCCAGCTCTGCAGGACTCAAACCCCCAGGTATGTCAGTCCTCTGGGATTAACTGTTGCTTCTCCTGTTTTATCATCCATCCAGCCTCAGTATTGTTTGAGGGATTTGGGACATTTTCTTTAAGAAATAACTGTGCTGTTGACACACAGCATGAGTCACTGTATCACTGAATGGAAAAGGTTGACTGGAAGGCTTTTGGTTTTTATTCTGAGTGGTGGTTGTGACACATTTTAAGGATGAAAATATTGTCTTTGTTTAATAACCTAAGCAGTTTATAGGGCGTCTGTATTGCCTAGTTATTACAAAAAGCAAACCCTAAAAGTTCTCCTTTATGCAAGTTACAAGTCTTTATCCACCATGCCCTGGAGTAAAGGATTGCGTGTGAGTCACTGACAAATGTTTAATACAAATCCTTTATAAAACTTGTGTCAAAAGGATTCCCAGGTTCATTCACACAGTTGTGAAATTGAGGGCATTTTGAAGGTGTGACCCATCAATTGAAAGGGGACATAAGAGTTCATTGAGGGAGAAAGGCAGCACGCAGTTAAGCAAGGTAAAGAGCCACTTGAAAGTCAACCATCCACTCTGAGAATCTGAGGCAGCAGAATAATTTGTTGAGATTGTTAAAGTATCTGGTTAGGTGACTGAGGCAAGGTTCAGATGCCTCAAATGGGCTGAGAGAAGTGGCTTTTCCTGACGGTATGATCAAAAAAAGGACTGATGGCATGTCTGACAACACAGAAGCAGTATAGATATTACCGGTAGTATATGTGTGCATTAAAATTTTGCCTTTTGAACTGAGAAGATGAGTTTTACACAGTTGCTCTTATGAAAGTTCAGTGTTAGATGGCCTTTTTGTTTTGAATTATTTAGGCTATGAGATCCTGAAAGTAATTTCATGTTTTCAGTCATCCTTTCTTTTTTTTTTTCTTCCTTCAGCTTGACTTTAACTTTAGTGTGTGTCTGTCTGTAGAGTCTTCTCACATTCAGCCGGCTGTCCTGAGGAGGTCGAGCTGGAAGGGCTCTAAGGAAGGAATGATGTACCGATCCGACAGCCCTGGACCGCCTCCTGTCTTCCCACAGGGCCACCCTACAAACAACCAGAGGGTCACACCTCCACCAAACCGCGGTGGCATGCCTTGTGCGTCATCCTGGGACAGCAACCCATCAACAAAGCGGTACTCTGGAAACATGGATTACCTTGTGCCACGCATTTCTCCAGTACCCCAGGGGCCGTGGCCTGATGGGTACAGCGCAGCACCTCAGAATCAACGTGGGATCAGCCCAGTGCCCATGGTCCACCAGCCCATCATAATGCCAAGCTCTGGGGGTAATAAGTTCACCTTTCCCCCTAGCTGGACTCAGAGTGGCTCCTCTCAGCCAGACTACATGACAGGGGGCAGCAGACATCCCCCTCCTCCATACCCGGTCAACCAGAGTAGCCGGCACAGTCCCACTGACCAGCAGACAGGAGGACCTGCATCCTCGCCTTCTTACCACAATGGAGGGAATATCCCTCAGTCCATGATGGTTCCCAACCGGAAAAGCCACAACCTTGAGTTGTACTTTTCTGGTCTTCCTCAGTCCTGGTCCAGCCAGCCCCAACCTTCCTCCGGCAACGGCAGCAACCAGGACCGCTCTCCGTCATGGCAACATAACATGCCAGTCCGCTCCAATTCTTTCAACAGCCACCAGCTGAACAGCCGATCTACTCACCCGACCAGCTCACAGCCCTCTGCCACCACAGTCACTGCCATCATACCGACTCCCATTCTTCTGCCGGTGAAAAGCACCCGCGTTCAGAAAGCCGAACTGCACACTGCTGTCGCTCCAACACATCCTCCATGGAAACCGCACGTTGCACCACCACCTGCTGCGCCTGCCTACCTAGAACCCGCAGGTACAGTCCCGCAGGTCGTATCTGAAGCACCTGACTATCACGGACCTCCTCCCCCTTACCCTAAGCACCTCCTCCAACAGCAGGCTGCACCCAGCCCACCAGGGTATGACACAGGGGCCAACAGGCTCAGTGCAGGCAGAGAGGATCCTGCTGATGAGGAGAGCAGCGGCCGGGGGGACGGCTCGAGGGAAAAACCATCAGAAAGCCCAGAGGGTGGAGCAGCAAGAGAGGAGGACAGGAAGCAAATCACAACATCGCCTGTCCCGGTCCGACGCAACAAGAAAGACGAAGAGCGGAGAGGGGAGTCGGGAAGAGTCAATTTGTATTCCCCACAGGCCTTCAAGTTCTTCATGGAGCAACACATAGAGAACATCCTGAAGAACCACCAGCAGCGGATTCACAGAAGGAAGCAACTGGAAAATGAGATGCAAAGGGTGAGAACATCAGTGGAAGCATTTTCAGAACAGTTGCTGCTCAATTCTTCCATCTTTTTACTATTTTCCTACCTTTTATTTCTTCTTGTCCTCCTGTGACTTTGTCTCTGATCTTTTTCATGCAGTTCTGTTTTTTCTCAGCTGTTCTTTCTTCTTCTTTTTTTCCCCTCCTCGCTGTCACTAACAGCTGATCTAAAAGGTAACGGTATCTCTGCTGGCATGTGACATTATTGGGAATCTGGTATTTGTGTTTTGAATGTGTCTTCTGATGAAAGCATGATGGCCTCCTATAGCTGAATAAAATGCATGCTATCCCATAGCCTTCACTTTACTGCTTGTGAATTTCTGCTTTGGAATAAAATGATTAACTCTGGTAATCACCACAATTGCATTTTGATATGTTGCACTGGTTTTCTTCATTTTCTTTTGTCCCCTTTCCCTTGATGCTTACAGTTTTTCGTAGTTTATTTATTTTATATTCATTCATTGTATATAACTATTCCTTTTGCCATGTGTTCAGGTGGGTTTGTCTTCAGAGGCCCAGGAGCAGATGCGTATGATGCTCTGTCAAAAGGAATCTAACTACATTCGGTTAAAACGAGCTAAGATGGACAAGTGCATGTTCAAACGGATCAAGACCCTCGGCATCGGCGCCTTCGGCGAGGTCTGCTTGGCCAGAAAAGAGGACACGGGAGCACTGTACGCCATGAAGACTCTCCGCAAGAAGGACGTGCTCCTGAGAAACCAGGTGGCTCACGTCAAGGCTGAGAGGGACATTCTGGCGGAGGCTGACAATGAGTGGGTAGTGCGTCTCTACTACTCTTTCCAAGATAAGGACAACCTGTACTTCGTTATGGAGTACATCCCCGGAGGGGACATGATGAGCCTTCTCATCAGACTCGGCATCTTTAAAGAAGAGCTGGCTCAGTTTTACATCGCAGAGCTCACCTGCGCTGTGGAGAGCGTCCACAAGATGGGCTTCATCCACCGAGACATCAAGCCTGACAACATCCTCATAGACAGAGACGGTCACATAAAGCTGACAGACTTCGGTCTTTGTACTGGTTTCCGCTGGACCCACGACTCGAAATATTACCAGAGCGGTGAGAGTTTATTTTAATTTTACATGCTTATAGTAGACATGTTAGACTTTTTAAATGTCATGCCACATACATACTGCTATAGTGATATAGTCATTTCATATAATGCCCCAATGTATTTAAGTAAATTTTTACTTGTATAACAAGTTTCAAGACAAACATCACAAAGTGCTTCACAAAGAAATACCAAGGCATTTGAAACAAAACAGACAAAAAATTAACCAAGTACATATGTACAAGTAACCCTGTTAAACCAGGGGTGGGGAAAGCTTCAAGTGCCCGTGTCCTGCAGGTTTTAGATGTGTCCTTGAACACAGCTGATTTAAATGGCTAAATTACCTCGACATTTCTTGAAGTTTTCCAGAGGCCTGGTAATGAGCTAATCATTTGATTCAGGTGTGTTGACCCAGGGTGAGATCTAAAACCTGCAGGGAGTTCCCCCACCCGTGTCTTAAACTAAGCTCTCAGACCATCATTTAAAAGAAAGGGGAAAACCAGAAAATTCTGAATAGCATCTTTCAGCTTTCTTTTAATGATTGTCATCAAAATCTTTGTTCTGTTCAGAGCCTAAAACAATCTGACCTGCTGACATATAGAAAGTAGAAAAATCACTGTGTTCACATGCCCTCTCTTCAGGGGACCACGTGAGGCAGGACAGCATGGACTTCAGTAAGGAATGGGAGGATCCAGCCAACTGCCGCTGTACAGACCGCCTGAAGCCTCTGGAAAGGAGAAAGGCCCGGCAGCACCAGCGTTGTCTGGCCCATTCACTCGTGGGGACACCCAACTATATTGCACCAGAAGTGCTGCTTCGAACAGGTAGAGTGCAGCATCCAGGCAACATTTTTTGATTTAATGTTGTTGTTTTGTTTTTTTTTTTGTTTGTGTGTTTTTTTTTTGGTTTTTTTTTTGAAGGCTTCTATTATTGTTGGCTACATATAACTGTATTAGTGATGACATATAGGGTGTTGTCGTCACTGAAGTTTGTGATTTTGATGACTCCAGAAGGAAGTTTCCTAGGATTTTGAAATTGATACCATAAGCATTTCTACTAATAATCTCAGCTCACTTCAAATCAGTGACCCAGACCACAGGGTTAGAGGTCAGAGGTCAAGTTTTCTGAAAATGAATGCAATAACTTGAGAACAAGCCGATGTAGGACTTTTGAAATTCACACCATGGGTGCATCTGCCAGGAGGCCGAGGGGTACCAATGGTCTCACTTCCAGCTGCTGTTTGAGCAAAGTGGAGTCTCATCGTGAGTGTTTTTGTGGGGGTTTTTTTTGTGCCTCTGCCGTCTCTTTGTCGAGCTATCTGATCATCTTTTCTCTCTCATGAATTCATGCGCTGTTCTGTGTATTAGCTCTCACTGTAACAGAGTCGCTGGAAATAAATACTTGCATGACAGGTGAGAACAAATGTATATTTTATCATCCTGTCTGTGACAATAAGGCCTACCGCACCCTTTGATGCTATGTGTATTTATACACAACTTTACAGAATGAATTACGATTCATTCTGTAAGTTTAACCTGTTTTAGTCTGCAGATTATTATTTAACAGCTGATCAGTGATTAAACCACAGAGCTAAAAAAAGGGGGGGTGTGCTGCCTTTGAATAGCCATCAGTCTAAAAGAGTTAATTGAGTTACAAAAAGAAAAGTTGCTTTACAGGATAGAAATAAACCGTATTTTAGCTCCCCCCACCCTCTTTTATATTACACATTGAGTAGAATAAAAGTGTCTCTCAAAAAAAATCGTGTGTGTGGGGGGGGGGGGGTTGTGTGTGTGTGTGTGGGGGGGGGGGGGGGGGGTGGAAATAAAAGCTGTATTTCAGATCTGAATCCTCCCCAAACTGTTGTTTTCCTTTAATCTTCTTCAGGATACACCCAGCTCTGTGATTGGTGGAGTGTAGGAGTGATCTTGTATGAAATGGTCGTTGGACAGCCTCCTTTCTTAGCAACCACACCCCTGGAGACGCAGCTAAAGGTATGCGAGGCAGTTGCAGTGAAATGCTAAGCATCCACACAGGTCATTGTTTGCTTTATGTTGTTTTTCAATTTTGGAACTAGGTGATAAACTGGAAGAGCACGCTGCACATTCCCCCGCAGGCCAAGCTCAGCGCAGAGGCATCGGATCTCATCGTTAAACTGTGCCGCGGCCCTGAGGACCGCCTCGGTAAGAACGGCGCGGATGAAATCAAAGCCCATCCTTTCTTCAAAAGCATCGATTTCTCCAGCGACCTCAGACAGCAGGTGGCACCATACATCCCCACCATCGCCCACTCCACGGACACCTCCAACTTCGATCCCGTGGACCCAGATAAAATGTGGAGCAGCGACGGCGATGACGAGGACAGCCATAATGACACACTAAACTGTTGGTTCCGCAACGGAAAGCACCCCGAGCACGCCTTCTACGAGTTTACCTTCCGGCGCTTCTTTGACGACAACGGCCATCCGTACAGCTGCCCCAAACCCATCGAGTACGAGGGATACGAGGACGAGGCCGACTCGGAGGGCGCCGCACAGGAGGGCGCCAGCTCCTCGGCGTTACAGGGACGAGACCTGGTCTACGTGTAGCACTCGAGGCCCGCTGACACGCTTGTACATAATGAGTAGACGCAAGGGGTTTTCAGTGGCATCACATTTGAAACATAGGAAGTATGTTTGTTTGGTCACATTAACAGACTGTTTATTTTAAAAGCGAACAACAAAACCACAGTCGCAGCCTAAAGGAACAATTCGACACTTTAGGAAATGTCATTCTTTGATTTCTTACCACGAGTTAGAGGATGACAAACAGAGGGCTACATAGGAAGCTGGCCATCATTCGGTTAGCTGAGCTTAAACTCTAAAAACAGCTCTGTCCAAACTTAAAACCTGCCTGTCAGCACCACTGAGGCTCAGGATTAACACACTGCACCCTGGTTACCTGAGGGAGGTTCTTGCTAGAGACACAACTTTATTTATAAAGCACTGCTACACTACAACCTACATGCACACAGTGCGCTCTCTCTTGATCTCTCTCTCTACACACACACTTTAAGATGCACGCAGTAAACGGTCTGTGTCATGTCTTGTTGTGTTCACGTATAGCACGGGCTACTTCGGTGTATTTGCACCGGTTATGGCCACAAGCAGGAATGCACCTCAGAGTACTGATGGACATCCACACACAAAGAGAATAGCTGCGAGGTATCTGTCAATAGAGCTTACATGGTCAGATACCATTAATTGAATTGAGGGAGGTGGTAAATGCACTAACCAGGTAACCAGGGACAAAAAATTAAAACCAGTCAGGTGTTGATACAATGCTTTTCTGTTTGGACGTTACTTTGACACATGTTCACCAGATGGTGTTAATGTTGTGGCTGATTGATGTAGGTTCTTGTCATATTTGGGATGCCACTCAGTTGGAAAAAAGAAGACAGTGACTTGAGTCTAAGGCTTTGTTAGATCCTAACCTAGCAACAGCTGCTTGTTTTGTAACTGGTGAAAAGAAAATTCAATAAAATGAAAAGTTAGAAAGCTTTTTTTAAGTTTAAAGTGCCCCATTTTAGCTTTAGTTGACATTAGCCAGACTTCTCTTTTTTTTTTTTTTTTTTTTAAATGCACTGCAGCTCAATTTTCAGGTGCACAAATGTGACTAATGCCATCATTAAACATCCACACCCGACGTCATCGATGTTACAGAGTAAAGATCTGTAAAATCACCTCCAATACTATTTTAAATACTCTCAAATTAAGGCTGAGAATCTGCACTTTGAATGTTTTCCTAACCCATTAAAGTAATAACTACATATCTGCCCTGAACTGTAACCCAGTGGGTTTCAGAGGTGCTGGTAGGTGGATTTTTGTCAGAGCTGGGCCAGCTACTCCAGTATAATTCTCCTTCTCCTGGCATGTTTTCCAGAAATGCATCCGTTTTTAAAGTGTGACATATGCCACATAAATCTCATAAGAGGAATGGAAAGCAGGAAGAAGAGGAAAATAAAACAAAATCGGGGCGCTCTCTCCCTTTTTAAAGCATTAATTTATTTAATAAGTTGTAACATGTGATGTTAGTATAGATGCTGTTTGTGCGGGAGTTTTATTCATTGGTTAAAAAAAATAATACATTTTAATTTATATTTTAATGTTTGCAGTGGGGAATTTAGTGTTATGACTCTTAGAAATGTTGCAGGGAGAAATATTGCTCTAATTAATTATTGCTGTGCCTTTTTATTTTTGGTTAAATATAAAGGGGGTTAATAATCAAACAGGCATATAATAAGTAGCAGATGATTGAACTACAGTAGATTTTTGTTTTATTTTTCTAATTTATATCTAAAATGTATTTATAAATTATGTTGTATACAGTTGATGTAAATATTTTTTTCCTCTCCCTCCCACCCCCGCCCTCTGGGCATGTCCTCGTTGGGGTCCACTGCTGCTTTTTTTTTTTTTTTTTTTCTTCCTTTTTGTTATCCATAAACTTTATTTTAATGTCACTCACATTGGTCAACCAAAGCACTAAATATGTAGATTTTCGTTTTTTGTATAACTCACTTTTAAGGAAAAAATCACACCACTAAGAAAAGTCAGGGTTTCTGTTTTGTTTTTTTGTTTTTTAAAGCCGGAAATGCACTTGGTCATCTTTTGGTGAGTTTTTGTTCGACTCTTCATCACATATCAGTTCCTTTTTTCTTTTTTGTGCTTTTCTCTCACTGCGTGTAGGAAAGATCTCTGAATGTAGTTATCATGGACTTACTGGTGACCACTGTTATTCTGCACTGGTTTTGTTTTCTTTTATGAGAGAATTTTATTTTTCTGTAAATTTGTTGCGCTGGGAAATTTAAGAACAGTGGAAACCGGGATGAATAAAGAATGTAAAGAACAAAACATGTTTTACAAGCACACAAAGCGTGATGTATTGTTATCGCCATCAAGTAGAGGAAGATTTAAATTCCTTCTTCTCATATGAATCGGCCAGAAAGGGCAGACTTTCATGATTGCCAAGCGACAAAACATATTCAGCTAATGGAAAAAATAAGAAATTGTTGCATTGTTTGACTCCCCTATATTAAAGTTACACTGCTACTAAAGGCAGCACCCATGTGTTATTCCTAACCTTGTAGATGTTAATCCTGATAGGCTTAGAAAACTGCAGCATTGTGACTGAGTTTACAGATACAGAATTATCAAAGCAAGGCACTAATCAGATCTTCAGTGATTTGCTAAAGAGATTTCAGCCATGCTAACAGGTTTGTAAGAGAAGCTCCTCAGGCATGCTCAAACGGCTCTGTTATCCTTTAAATCTAAAAAATGTATAAAAATGTTTTCATTTTTCATAAATAGTTCTACTGTATAATTTAGAATTCAGCACTGTGGAAAAATATATTTAAATATTAAAACATTTGACTTCTCTCAAGATGAACAGAAGTTGAAATCACCTGAAGCAACTTTCTGCTCAAATATGTTTTTATGGTTTTTTTTGCTGTCCCAAAAGAAAGAAAAGTGTACATAGATGTTTTCATCCCAGTGGCGACCCTACCTGAGAGCTTTCAAAAATAAATTTTTAAAAAAGGACAGTTTTCTGACTTTGCAACCCTGAATTTGTTGAAGTTCGTATTTGTTGCCATCAGAGGGCGCTTAACTGAGTTTAACAGAGAAGTGACTAAACAAAATGCAGCAGTAAGTCAGTTACTGTATGCATGTGTGTATGGGAACATATGCTAAAAACAAATGCTATGTGAAGTAAAATAATAAAATTTATACATTTTTGGCTGAAATCTAACATTTTTAGGTTTATTTTATTCTGCATTTTCTGCACTACAGTATAATGTGAAAATAAAACTCCAGTGAAGAATTGTCCCCATAAAATAGGACAACTAAATTTTTTAAAATATAAGATCACATCACTTGGCTCATCTTACAGTGGATACCTCATACTCATACCCAACCTAAAACAGTGCAGTTATTTTTAAGTGTATTGTCAAACACTATTAAATGTGGTTAAAAGTTTCAGTCCAGTTCAGAGTTACATATTCTCATTCTAGTCTCAAGACTTAGTTATATGACTTTAGGTTTTGTTTACTGCAACACACACATCAAACACCTATATAGTTATTGGCAGCTTGAATCGTACATGCTAGCTGATAGACGTACCTCAACCTGAACACCCTCCCTTTTCCTCCTGTAAGATGCCAAAATCTCAGTTTTCTGAACAGTGGAGTCAGTTTTGCAGGTTAAAGGTGAACAGTTTTGAGTAGTTCGGCATGTTGAAGCCACCTGTGGAGCAAAATCCCAAAATAAGGCCTTTAATGAGTCTGTGGGATGTGGGATACTGACGGCCCTGTGAGATTTTGCAGATCTCATCTCTGTTCAAGACTACAACTAGATTCCTTGTTGGGATCATTTCTCATTCTCTGTACAGCTGTGTACAAAAACACCAACCCCAGCCCAGCTGTAAAAGCTACAGCAGCACAAACTGCATCACATTGCCACTGGAATTTAAATGCATTCAGCTGGTGAAAATGTTTTTATTTTTGATCCTGCAACAGAGTTTCTCTCACATTGTTGCAGCTACAAGAACAAAGATCTTATCAGTGGAGATCTCTGTGTTTCCTTCATCTGGCTCCGTTTGTCCAGAACCAACAAAGCATCAGATACCTGGACTATGTTGTATCCAGATAACTTCAGGGTTAACCCTGGGTTTCTGTACTACTAAGCAGAGATGGGCAGTAACACGTTACTTGTAACCCATTACTGTAATCCGATTACTTTTTTGAGTAACGAGTAAAGTAAGGGTTTACTATTGCAAAAACGGTAATTAGATTACTGTTACTTGCCCGTAAGCACGCTGCGTTACTGCGTTACTAAAACCGTGATTTTCTTGCAAGAGTGTCTCATGACAATGATGTAAGCGAGTGTGACGTTTGTGGCAACAGCTGTGTGCAGATCAACAATGTATAATATATCGAGTGCGGGAGAGAGTATGAGCGTGCAGCGTTTAAAGCGTGGAAGCACTGACCTTACTTTGACTTTGATTCCATAAAAAGTGACAAAAACATTAGCATCCGCTGTTCACTGCGTGGGAAGAAAACTTTTTACAGCGAAAAACCCCCTAAACTTCCGAGCAAGCACCGACAGTACGCTGCCACGGGAATGTGAAACTCCCAGATCCTTCCACTGACCACTACGACACACCTGCACCAGGGCAAACCTCCGCCTTCGCCACTCCTGCTATACAGGTGAAAATAGAGCAACAGGACCGCTAGTCTTTGATTGTATTTATTTTCTGCTATGTTTTACTTGCATCTATTTGAATGAGTGAGTGTAAACACAAAAAAATATTTTATGTGCTGGAATATGCAGAAAATAGGTTTAAATGTTAAACAAATTTCTTCCAGTCAGTGAATGTTGCATATACTTAAATTTTTTGCTTGATGCATAAATAATAAAACAAGTTTTAAAAAGAGACTTTTCCATTTGATTACGTTTTGTATGATGGATTATGCAGAAAAAGTAGAATTGGGCTGAAAGATCTATCGCTTTATCACCTATTCAGGTTGTAAATAGTGTTTTTAAAAAGCAACTAAGTAATTAATTACTTTTGAAAATAATCAGTAAAGTAACGGGATTACTTTTTGGGGGAAGTAATCTGTAATTAGTTACTGATTACTTTTTTTCAAGTAACTTGACCAACACTGCTACTAAGGTAGTTCACTTCTTACTGGAATATATCGCCATGGTCAATTATGCTGTGACCATAGATTAGAAATGTATGAAATCACTGCCTATTGAATAGTGTTCTGTCTGTAAGAGCTTTCAAGCAAAGAAAAATGGAAAAATCTGAAGGATTGCACAGATTTAACAAAGAACTATTTGTTGAGAATTATATTTCCAAAAGTGTTACAACTTTTACTATTGATAAATACCTTTCCTATTTATACTACAAATTAATTTACTGATAGATAATCAAATGACAGAAGAGTCTACAATAAATCATGATTAAAAAGGGACATTTTCTGTACATTAATGAAAATGTATTATTATTATTATGATTAAAGGGCAATCTGGCCAATGAATTACCTAAACTCTTTCTGTAATTTTACACATTTATAACGTAATTTCGCTGGTCTGGACAACTTAAGATCAAAGTGGGTGGTATGTGGCCCATGATCTAAAATGAGTTTGACATCAATGTGCTTAGTATTAGTAATAAAGACACAAAATTTTATTCATTTTTATTTGACCATTCTGTGCACTACATCACCAGATTAGTGATTTTCTGTAGCATTCATCACCTGTCCTTTTTGCAACAGTGTTGCACTTGGGTATATTTGTTATGTCTGTTATTGAAGTAGGTGGCACTCATAGGGATTATCTTCTAAAACACCCCATTTATGTAAAAGGGGAAACTCTAAGTTTACTTAGTGAGTTGATAACCAGTTTCGTGTGACCACTCGTCCTTGATGTGAATCCAGGAAACAGAAAGATACCTGGGATATGTTGAGCTAGTATAGAGCCCAGGAGTTAAGCAGCCAAGCTTGGGACAAAGGTACGTCTTAGACCCCTGAAGGTTCTCATCAATACCATAGACTCTGATATCATGTTGCCTAGCAATCATCTACTAACAGGTTAAAATAACCTATTTGTAGCATTTATGCATCTGTAACCTCTTATAAAACAATCATATTTTAATTCCCTCTTTAATTTACAATCTACTAACAAAGAAGACGCACCCTTATTTTCTGAACTTTGAGGTGCCATCTTCAGGTCACGCACACCTCGAGTGTCAGGCTGGTTTTAAAAATCAAACTAGACACTGCACATGATTGAGGACAAACAAGTTAACTTAAACAAGCTTATTTTTTAATGGATCTGCAAAATTGTTTGAATTTCCAAAGAAAATTTCTGTACCTCCCGCCCACAGTTACCCAGTGGCAAAAGTTACACAACGTTACAGAAACGTTTCCAACCCAAAGAAATCTGCATGCAGGAAGAAAAACAAAACAAAACAAAAAAAGAAATAAAAAGTGAAATAAATCATACAGATAAAATAAAACATCAACAAACAGGACATACTGTATAATGCCGTTCTTTTGGCTGGAGGAGAAATTCAAACGCTTCAGCTTCAGTTCCGTGTCTTCATGAAGAGAGCCTGAACCGACACATTATTAAACTGTAATTTCATTAAATGAATGTGGCTCCGCCCACCACACAGCCCCGCCCCTGTCTTCCATATAAGGCACAGGACAAAATAAACCCCCATATACAAAAGGAGCTAGCCACGCCTCTGTCACTTGGTAACAAATTGTAAATGACCAAATATGGTTAGACAACAGAAACCGCACTAAATGTACAAAATGTTAATCCTACTTTATCTTGTTTTAACTTTGATTTCCTCAGACTGAAGGTGAGTGCTGTGGGTGGGTGGGGTTAAAGGGGGAGGGGTGTGAGGGTGTCCAACCAGGTGAGCCTGTGCAAAGGAAATATTAAAAATATGAGCTTGTCTTTTCCACACATTTTTTTCCTTTTTTTTTTTTTACTTAAACTTTAAAACAAATGACAAGAAATGTGACTGGATTTCTCTTTTGATCGGAAATAAAAATGATCATTAGATGCAGAGTGGAGGAACATAGTTGGGTGGAGAAGTGGGAACGAGGGGATTAGACATATGAAGTGGTTTATTGTTTTTATTCTGATAAAGAGACAGAATGTCAGTGTGCAAGAAAACTCATGAGACAGGTTAGAGGGCAAGTTAGAGTTAGCAGTGTGAGAGAGAGAGAGAGATTGTGTGTGTCTGAGTGTGTTTGTGTGCGTTAGTGTGACTGAAACAGGAGTTGTTCAACTGCAGCACTTGCTCTTCCAGCCTGTGACTCCTCCTCCGCTGCTGATGTCAACGTTTTCACTGTTGGGCTCTTTTACAGGCGTCTGTCAAAGAGAAACAAAACACACACACACACACACACACACACACACACAAAAACCCATCTTATTAAATATGCACCAGGAAAAATGTGAAGCAACCACTCTGGTTTATGTCCACAAATCCTCCCTGCTAAGGCTGACATCATTAACCAATTCCTAGTTTAGATGCTTCCCCAGTTTCCAAAAATCAAACAAATACTGAGACATATCAGGATCAGCCTGTCATTCAAGGGGGATAAAAGCCAAAACTGTCTTTGAAACATTAATTTAATGAAATACTGGAATATTTCCCTTGATGCTGGTTACAGATAATCCTGAACTAAAATCTTAATCTACAGATGGGAATCTAGGCATTGTTTGTTGTTTAAACTCCACAAAATTTTTTTAGCTTCAGTATGAATAAAGAAAGGGTGAGAATGACAGCTATGAATGGTTGCCATCAGGTTTCATAACTGGTTGACACCTTAGCGGAAAAAAATAAATAAATTACTGAACACATGTTCCACATGAGACATTGAGCACACACCTTTCTGAGGATGTCTTCTGCTAACGTGAGGAAAGCTTTCTCGATGTTGATGTTGGCCTTAGCGCTCGTCTCAAAAAACCTAATGCCGTGCTCCCTCGCAATCTGTGGGGAAGAAAACAAACCCAGTCAGAAACTGTGCATGTGGCCCGGTCCAAAAATAAAGCTGCTGATCTCCTGAGGAGAACAGAGATCAAGTATCACACATACACCTGCCTGAGTGGAACTGTGTGTGTGTGCTGATATTGTCAACTACCAGTTTGCTTTGGTACTTTAAACCAAATCTGTTAAAGGCCCTGCAGTCTCACACAGGTGTTTCCACTTGTTCTGGCTGATTAGAGCTCTGTTAAGGATGAACTTTGGCTGAACTCTGAACATTAAATCCAGAAACTAAACTCTAAATCAACTTGATATCCAACTGCCAAACTGACAGACATCCAAGTACTGCTCACAAATGCAAAATGGGGGTTTAACTCTGAGCGTGTATGTCCCCTGAGCTGCTATAGTTTTTATTTTATTTTTCCTTTTAGATCAATTTTGTTACAGTTTAGTTGTATTAATTTATTTTTACTGTCTAAAAGTGTTTAATTGTGGCTATTATAAGTTTCAGACTTTTACATGATACAGGTGGTATCTGTCAGAAAGTAAGAAGTTAAGAACTATGGACACATAAGACACAGTCACATGGACAGATTTATTTTCTATTGAAAAAAAGTTAAAATTTTATGGATTTCCGCCATAAAATTGTGAAGTGATGGCATACGGGCAGTTAAAATGAGTGTAGATACCAAGCTGTTATACTAAGAATATCAGGTTATTGAGGGGTTTTTCACCCCCCCCTATTCAACAACAATTTTCTGTTAAAAGAATGAATGCAACTGAACATTATATTTTTTTACCTACAGTTTTAGTCTCATGTTTGGAAGCTAAACGAAATTTCACAATAGTTTAAATGGCTTGCTTAGTACAAATAATTCAAGCTTTGGCATTTGAACTGCGAAAAAACTGAGAAAACTAGGTTATTGTTTCTTTGTCTTTCCACAAGGGAACCTTAACTACAGTTCATGAGAAAAATAAAGCATCTCATTTCTTTCCTTTTAGTTCATCTCTCCACTGTTAGTTATTATTACTAGAAATGCTAAACAATGGAAACAAGCTCAGTTTGTGCAGAAAGACAAATAGCAGCTCTGTACAGACGTACTGATTTTAGTGGAACGTTTGAGCTGTAAATACACAAACAAAGCTACTATCACCTGTTCTAGCAGGGCATTTAACTCCTATTTACTTCAGCAGAAAGTAACCTCATGGAAATGTCAGACGGACACAAATGAGCCACAATTAACTACAGAAGACTTTATGAGTGGCTGCAAACTCAAAGTGCAAGGCTGCAGCAACGAATCAACCAATCGTTGCTGCAGCCTTGCAGGACCTCATTGACGAATGTCCCTTCACAGCGGCACAGGACCGCACCACCTCACCTGCTCTCCCTTGGCTTTTGGTACGACCCTCTTGTCATCCATGTCACACTTGTTGCCTAGCAGCATTCGCTCAACGTCCTCATTTGCATGCTGAAAAAAATAAAACACAAAAATGAGGAGATTATTAGATCACATTTGCCAAACAGTCAAATTTCATCTACATTAAGCTTTTTAAAGGATTTATTGCTTAGATAATCCAAGCTGGCCAGTCGAGCCCATGATTCAGGCCCTTTTCTAAAAGAACCAATTTCTAGTGCTGTCTAATTACCACTAGTAGGTAGAGCGAGTGGAAATAATGAGTTATTTTCCAGGATAAGGGCATTTCATTATTGCAAAACAACACATGTCCAGTTCATACTCAGAGAATAAAGTAAAACATAAGTGGTCTCTAATAACACTTTTGAAGTTTGAGATATTATTAGGAGTGTCTGAACTTCTATATACAGAGATGCAGGATAAGAAAGGCAGAGCTACTACAGGTAAATGCATCACGTTTCCTTCCTCTTACTAAACTCAAGGTTCTAAAGGCAAGGGTGAGAAAAATGATACAAGACACAGTCTCACCTAATCCACTTGGCCTAAATTCAAACACCTACAGTGTTTTATTGCACCAGAAAATAATGCAGACAGCTAATGCGAGACATCCAATATCCAAACAGTCATATTAACTTCTCAGGTCTAAACTGATCTGGAATGAATCCTCAGGATTACTCGTGTAATGCAATAATTACTACTGAGATCATGTGAGACACAAGATGTATTCAATACTAAAGACAGCGGAAGAGACACTAAAAAAACAAAGTTACAAAGTTACCATATGTTGCAGCTTGGCTTATAATCACAGAACTTTGCAACAGTCTCTGACACCTGTCTCCAACTAACCTGACATTTCAAATACTAAGCAGCCACAACATTAAAACCAGTTGCATAATACTGGTTACTCTCTCTGCTAGAAAAATAGTTAAGATGTGGGAAGGTGTGGACACCGTTGATCTTGGACTGGCATCCTTTAGTTCTTCTGTGTTTGCCAGTGGGACCTCTGTGGATCAGGCTCAATCAGGTGTCACCTACGGATGAGACTAGGGTCTTTGGCTTTTGTAGGCTGGATCATCACCTGTGGCGCTGTCTTGTGTTCCTTGAGTGGTTTCTGAAGAGGTCTTGCAGTGCAAGTGCTCGTGGGAGGCTTATGGGGGCATGTCTTTAGAACCACAACCATGTTTAGTTGGCTTGGTTTGTGTCAAAGTTACAACCACATCCAAGCAGAATATTCAACTCCATTCATACGTCAGTGGTTTTAATGTTGTGGCTGATCAGTGTACATTAGGTCTCATCCTTGTGGCTTCATCTATTCTGATAAAACACAGATGCACAAACAAAGTCCTTTTTCTAACCCAAGAAGAATGCTGTTTATACTGACAAAACACAGCACTGCAGATTCAATAATAAACAAGCGAAATTTAAACAAAATAAATTTTAATATTTTAACACCACTGTGAAAGATCCTGAAGGGGCTGGATTAAAGTTGGATGCACCTGATCAGGCTTTGTCTTGGCTCAAAATGTGATACTTGTAAAATTTAAATACGAACAACATTTTCACAGTACTCATATTCTAAAAAAAACTATTCTTTTTGTAAGCTTTTGCACAGTTTAGGTTACAGTCTCCCTCCACCTTCCCATAATCATCTCCTTTTCGGGCCATGATAATCCTCAGCACAACTGCTCTGTAAATGATTAAGAGCCTCCATTTTCATTAGTAGTTAACAAAAGTCTGTCCATTATGCTACTTGTGGCCATTTCCTTAAAAAAACAACAACAACAACAACAACAACAACAACGAAAAAAAAAACCCCAAAAAACCCCCAAATGACATCACAACATGTGAGAAGGTCACCACAAAAAGACAAGACAAAACAAGCACCCGATTCCAGTTTTTGTTCCCAGCACAAAGCAACACCCTACATCATCTGAGTCAGGCCATAATCAGACCGTTAACCATACACGGCATAAAAGGACACAACATCAAGATCCAAAGAATCAGACTGCTGAAACCTGCAGTCTTTCTAATAACCAGCAGGTGGAAACTCCTGTGGTTCCAACAGCACTTCAGGTTACATAGAAGTTTATAGGAAAAACAGCCCTCAGCTCCTCTTCTCTGTGACCTCAGTAACAGCATGACAGGTTTCAAAACACCAAGATGGCATTGGCAATGATCAGCTTGGGGTTTCACAGCAGATACAGCCATCTTTTATTCAGCCAATGGTCTTAACAAGATGTTACAGGTGTCTCACCTTGAATGTGTTCACTGTTACTCAACTTTTACAATGTTAAAAACAGGCTGAAACAAGTAAACCCGCCCTTGTCGTGTCAGACTGTTTGTGGTACTGCTTGGTAAAACTGTACAACTACTTCTGCAGTGAGACACATGCATACAGACAACTGGCTCATCTGATTCATTTTAGTCACACACTCCTGTTCCACAGCTCGCTGCACACAGTTTAACTAGCCCGTTAGTCATGTTGGCCGCATTCCCGTGAAGTGTTTATCGCCATGTTTTTGTTCCATAGACAAAAAGAAATAAATGCAAAATCAGTGTCAACGATTCATTCCATAAAAATAAAAATGATACCGAGTTCAGATACTTTGTGTTGGTGTTTATTTTCCTTACCTCATCAATGTTGCGCAGCCATTTGCTGATGTTTTCGAAGCTCTTGGCGTTGGTGATGTCATAGACCAGCATGATGCCCATGGCTCCTCTGTAGTAGGAGGTGGTGATGGTGTGGAACCGTTCCTGCCCTGCTGTGTCCCTGCACAGAGCACATGTTTTTATTTGCATGCGTTTTCTTGGGTTTGCGTTATTCTTTGCTTTACTATTTTTATTTGGTCTTTGAACTGCAGTGACCTGCATGAAAGGTGCTTCACAAATAAAATTTGACCAAAGAATTGCTTAAATTTCTTCATAATACGCTGAGATTTCACACATTTATCAGCTACAAACGCTTTGTTCAAAACAGAAGAATAAATAAGCAAATAACTCTGAAGAGTCCAAACTCAGCTAAGACTCTTTCTGATTTTCTCTTTTCTGATTAAAGACAATCAAGACATTTGTTAGTTAAGAGAAGCTGAACCCTAAGAAGAAGAGTGACACTTTGAGCGACTGATCCTTGGGCTTGTAAGCACTCATGTATAATGTGGGGCTAAAATTCACCAACAATACAGTTCCAGAGGGAATGTCCAAACAATTGTTTGATGAAAACTAAAAAAAAAAAAAAGCAAAAAAAAAAAAAAAAAAAGTTGTATAACATTTGAAAAGTTAATTCATTGTTATGTCACTTTTGACCAACACAGTAATTATGATTTTTGCAGTGACATCAGTCAGTCTGTTGTGGGAAGCATTGAGAGCAAACTCTCTCTATGTATGTGTCTGTGTGTGTGAGAAGATTCTTAGTGATTAAGTTAAAATAATCAGCCATAAAGTTTGTAGATATGCCTACAATTAAGAACAGCAGCTATCTAAAATGTTGAATACCTCATTGCTGCCATACAAATATAAAGGTCCTAAATGCAAAACTGAAACAGTACGATCCAAACCATTGAGGTTACTGGATTATGAGCTAGACTAGATTAAAAACATGACAGCAATTTAAACCATGAAAAAAGTTCAAGTGTGAGGAAAAAGCAGCCTCTCATCTAGCAAACCATCTGCAACAGCTGTGTTTCATCAACATAAAAAGTTTTTCCACATCAGCCAGTAATATAAATTTCACTGTTTTAAGCTAAAGGAATATTTTAATGTATGTGTGCTGCTCAGCTCATAAACGCAGCAAAGTCAAACAATCAAAACAAGTGAATATTTAAACATTTAGTTGAATACGATTTGAAGAAAGCCCCACATATAAAGTGATTAAAGATAATTAGAACTTTATTATGTACCATTAAAAATGAATTAGTGCCACTTATTTATGTCAGTCTTCTTAACCGCAAAAACTTCATTATTTGTCCCAGTTACAGTTCAGTAGAAGGCGTGCCAGACATGTGAACCTGCTTATGTGATGCTATTCTTTTGGTCACCAACAGAGGCTGACATACATGATAAAATATTTAGTTAATGCACACTTCAAACTCGACGCAGAGACAAAAAAGAAAAAGGAAAAAAAAAAAAAAAAAAAAAAAGATACTGCTTTAAGGCCTACAGGAACAATGTTATTTAATTTTAACACTGCTTGGAAAAAAAACAAACTGCAAAGCCGTAGCAGGCGGGTTGACCCAGGTACAAATACATTTAAATCCACTGCAGGTTTCCTCGCATGTCTGCACTAGCATCAGCCTCAGCAGTCACTTCTTGCTTTCTGTGGAAACTCTGCCAACATCCATCTATCACCGCTGACATGGGAAAGAGAGGAAGCCCAGGAGCACCAGGCACCAAAGCAAATCAGACCTACACTTAAAGAGGGTGTTTAACTAGATACGAGTGTTAATCAAGACACAATGTGCTTGGACAGGATGAAGGGAAAATCTGATCTGAGACTGAAATGCACGTGATCTGATGTTAATCATATTAAATTCATGGCTGCAGGCAAACACAAATTTTATGCATGTGCAAGTTATTAAAGTCTTGCAAAATATCTTTCATGACTTCATACTCACTCATAGCTATCCACTTATTAACAACCAAATAGCAAAAAGTAAATTGATGCATTTTAATAAAGAAAGACATATTTTTACTCTTCAATTGTCCTTCTAATGCTTTCTTTGGGCAAAAGCTTTGCTCAAGAAATGAAAACATATCCTGACAATGAATAAAGTAATGTCTTCAACCACTGAGTTTAAGAATATGAAGTACGATCATTAATTTGACAGTAATTAGCTTCTTTATTAATTATTTGCCCACTATTGTTTGTCCTCTATTCAGTACTGCATTTATGGTTTTATTCGATTAGAGTTTCACCTTCCAGTGACAAATCAAACTTCTCTGTACTACCTCAATAATTTGAGCTTTTTTATTATAGTTTGTTTTTAATATTTCAGCTGTTTAACTTACATTTCCAGACAGTAGATTTCAACTTCCCAATTGCAAGATCCCAAGAAACTAAGCTGACAAGTTACTCAAAATAACGTTTTTGTCCATTGTGCTTGTTTTCTAGAGTAACAGTGGGTGTGGATGTGCAGGTGTCCGTCTCTGAGATAACATGAAAAGATTATCTTTGAATGAATGGACTGTATTCAGAGAAGCAGAATATCCGTTACAGGTTCTGTATTGACCTGAAACTGTCTTCTTGTATTGTGCTACAATGTATTTGTACCTTTGTAGTTATCATGTTTTCTACTTCAGGTTATGCATCACAAAGCTCTGATTAATTTCTTTTCAATGTTACTAAAAAAAAATGTCCATATTGTTCACCATTATCAGTCACCTTTAAATAACTGGCTCTTTGTCATCTTGTAGCTTCAAACCAAACTGCTCATGTCACATATCTTTTTATTCTGGTTACTATATTTAATTTCTTCTTGAACTGTCATTCCTAAAAAGACTGCCTCAACTGGACTACCAAAACCTTTAGTTGCAACTCTGTTCATTACAAAAGCACCAAGCACCTTACATTAATCATTTTTTATCTTCATTACTTGAACTTGATTCTCCAACAACTTCAATTTGCAAATTAAGCTAATTATGGGATTTTTTTTTAAATTTCCAAGTCAGAAAAAGGATTCCACAGGAAAATTAACAGAACAGTATTAGTTTTTTTAACCAATCCCAAATGATTTCATCCTATAGACTCATAAGAATTAGACCAAATACTAAGGACAATCTGCTGTACAAATGCATTTCTTTTCTTTTAATTCATCCTGTTTCTCTCCGTAATACTTAGAGACAATTTGTAATTCAAATCTAATCAATTTTACAATTGCCAAACTTAACCGATTAAAAGCTCCAAAATATGAAGATTTATGCATTCCTTAAGCATTTGGGCCTTACTCAATGGGCGCTACTCATGTGGGAAAAAAAAGAAAGAAGAAATAATTACTCATCTGGTACGGACAACGATAACCCTACAGTAGACCAAATGGACTGATGATCATTTCCTGTTCCTGCATATTTCAGTGCTTAAGGGAGGTATGTCAAACAGATGTTTCATTATGACATAACGATTCACAAAAGAGGCTACGCTGAAACACGATTCTCACAAGCTTGGTGTGTTTTCCGCATCTGCACAACACTGGCATGCAAACAAAAACTCACATCTATAACTGACTCACCAGATCTGTAGTTTTATCTTCTTTCCTTGTAATTCAACAGTTTTGATCTTGAAGTCTATTCCTGCAAAACAAAAAACAAACATGTCAGCTTAAACAATATCCATCAGTTGTAGAACATCAGCCGTCGTGAATAAGAAGAGAGATGAATGAATAAACGGCTCCAGCACTGTGACAAAGAGAAAGTGAAGGTCAGAAACAGATAAATCAACAAAAGCGGTTGAGCAACAACTGTTGCCATCACAGAGACAATAGTATTATCTCTTCCTGATTCTGCAGTGTCATTCTCAGCAGACAGCTGTGATCAGCAGCTGGGCAACAACGGGTGCACACAAACCAGGTCACTGAGGTCAAAATTATACTTTTTTCAGACAGCTGTGAGTATTTTTTTTAAATATATATAATATACATATAGGCTGCACCTTGTAGTGCATTTGATCCTAACAAGGTTGAAAAATAAAGCTACTACGACTAAAGCGCACTAGACCATATGAGCCAGTAAATACTGAACTTGGTCACCAGGGTTGTTTTTTTTACATTTTGCATTATGAAATAGAAACAACAGAAAAATTTCTATAAATTTATGATAAGTAAGCAAACACAGGCTCATCATATTGCTTTAACCTTATGTGGAATAACTGTACTTACTGGTACCGTTTCTCATCTTAAAACATTATATTTTCTGTTTTGTTTGTTTAATTGTCACCTTTTGGCTACTATTACAAACACCTACAGGATATTTGCCATTCACCGTTAAAAACTAAAATATAAGATGAATGCACTGCTACCAAAGTCCATAGTTAAGTAAAAACTGAACCATATTTTTGCTTTGATTATCAGATTACGTCACTTGAACCCAGGAGGACCCTCTCATCCTCTCAGGCACTACTCTCACAACTGTAAAACTTCGGTGATCTAAAATAAGATTTTTTTTTTTAAACTAGTGCTTTAAGTGTTTTTGTAATATCTGAGGTTTCAGCCTAAAGTTGTTTTTTCCTTTTTGGTTGGAGATTGAACTCGGGGGAGAAGTTTTGTGGTGGTGCAGTGTGCAATCTTTCCAATGTCGATGTTTTCAAGATTTACAAATAACTGTCAAGCAGGGGAAAGTTACTGAAGCTTATTTTTCACATTCAGTGGAATTTGAATTTTATCATTTGGGAAAAAAGGATGTAGAGCTACAGTTAAGGGTAGAGGGGTTACTTATTAAACAGGGGGGCAACTTCCCTCATGTTTTTCTTTTGCTTAGTATAACCTATTTATGTCCTTTTAAATCTGTGCTACAACAAACAGCCAATGACTCATGATATTACAGTAACTGTTAAACACCTCACCTGGGCATATGTAGGATTTCTGCATTTCAAAACTATAATGAACTAAATAACAGTAGGGGATTTTTTGACTCAAACCACTAACTTCTTTCTCTTTGGAAAAGCTAGAAAACATAAGAAGGCAATTCAACCATCAACTTCCCACTTGAAAGTAAAACACACTAGATTATTATCCTCTTATACTTTAAATGTGAAGGGTAGGTGACTCATCGGTTTCATTTTAGCCAACAAGTGGTGTTTTCCTGCTAAACACTGAGCTGTCAGTTCTGCTCTTGGTCAGACGTTGTGGTTGGTTAAAGAGTCCAAGAAACAGCTGTGCTCTAGGTGGGGCAAGTTTATAGAATAATGAGGAAACTGCCTGCCAAAGCCTGAGTCACAAAATATTATGCACATCCCACGGAGAGAAAGATACAGTTGGACAGAAAGAAAGGCTAGGATTTAACGCTGGTAAAAGAGGGAGAGTTTTCTACACAACAAAAGTTAAGCTTTTGAAGTCAGCCTCAACAGGGATGATGTGTTACTAGTGAGGAGAGTAAACACAGAGGTTCACTCTTTTTACTCTGAAGGGAAAAAAAGAGAAAGAAACAAGTTATGCGCATTGTGCAATCACGGATCATTTATCCAATCAGTGGGAAAACAGTTATACCTATCCCGTAAAGAATGACACTTTCCATGAGACGTGACTGTTGAGCTGGATGCAAGCGGTTTATAGTCGGCTTTCTTCTTAATACCAGAGGAACCATTCCTTCCACAAGTATGAAAGCCACTGTCCGCTTCTGCCAGTTTCCGTGCAAAATTCATTAAATGGAAAAAGATTTCAGTCGATACTATGCATATTCACTCACTTAATAAGTGTAATCTGTAAGGGAGAGGGGCTGAGAGACTGACTGGAAGCAGGAATGAGAGATGGATGAGAGCAAGGGGGGGGTTCCAGTGGGGGTATTTTGAGAAACAGCTGTGAATCTGTGTCTCCAATGGTATGAGTCCTGTGTCACAGGAAGAACACATTCCTGTTTCATGTCCTGCTTCTGCCGTTGGGAGTTTTGTTCATTTCAGCTTTTTAGTTTAGGTGTTTATTAACTAGTAAATCTGGCCCCCTTTAGTGGAGGATTTCCTAAATGTAACTGAGAGAAATTTTATGGCTTCTCTGGGATGTTATATATAAAGCTACTCTGGGAAAGCTTCTGCCAACCTTATCTCATATCTTGTAAGCATTATCTCAAATTAAAGGCCATTTTATCTGTTGCTTAATGTAGTGATACGGTTTAAAAAATAAATAAATAAACATTTTTCTTAGATCGCAAGAAGTCAAATTCTAGTATTTAATTAGCCCGTTTCTTTGTGCTAATGAGCTGTTGCACAGGTACAGTTAACACATGTAGCTTTCCAACCAAGCTTGCTAGGCATTAGCTGTTATGTTAGGTAACTGAGCTATCAAACTAATTAACTCCTGGTTCTAAAAGAACAACATGGTGGCAGCCAAAACACTAACACAACGCTTCAAAACGCTAAGTCCAAAACTAGAGAGTAACATCCTGGTGACTAGATCCTTCAACAGTTTTTGACCACTGTCTGGTAGGTTAAAAGCTGTGAATCTAATGTAAAGTTGTCTCCCACCAACCACTTAAACAACAATAACAGAAGAATGCACTACTGACAACCACAGGTCAGGCTGGTAAAGTATGTGTGGCACAGTGAGAATAGATGATATTGTACAAGCAGAAAAAAAAGGAAAAAGAAAAGTGTAAAACTTCTTCAAAAATTAGGTGCAGTGTATAAGCCACCAGGTAAAGCTAGCATGTCAGGTCTGTCACAGTGGCACTGGTCCTGAGCAAGAGACTGGCAGTTTCTAGTGAATACTGAAAAGTATTTCTGCTTGATAAGCTCATCCCCAACCTCAAACCACTCTTAGGTGAATGTACAGTTGTGGCAGGGTTATCACATGCAGGTTTCATTGGACCCCATTTTCATGTTCAAACCTAGCCTCTTGACTAGAGGCATGACAGTTCTGAAAATGAGACTGAAATCATATACAAACATCCACAATTTAATATTGTGGCTTTCTGTACTGTGATATCCATGTGAAACTGATAAAACATACTAGTCTGGTGAAAGCAGTACCGATTGTTCAGGTGATGAGTGAATTGCAAATAACAGAGTCTAAATCGAATAATACAGTTTCATTTTTGTTCGTGTTCAAGTGATTGTGTTTTCCTTGTTGTTCATACCTTCCTTATAAAACCCGAGGCACAGATTGAACCATTGTTTTGGTTACCGTATACACCTACTCTTTAAACATTTGCAAGTCTTTGTTGGATTAGATATGTATAAATGTGCCTACATAGATATATATTCCAGAGACATTTATACAGAGATTTGCTAGAACATTATCAACTGTACTGATTGAAATAATCTTAAAAGTATAGTTTTACAGATTTGCTTTGATAACCATATACACCAATGTATGTACAGATTACGTGACTGGAGAAAGATGACATGTTCTACATACAATTTTTACAGCTTATCACGTTGCACGCGGCTTTGTTTTGAATACAGATGTAGAACAAAGACAAGAGACGAGCCAGGAGCTTTCAAGTGCACGAACTATGCTGCAGTTTTATAGAGGACACTCTACAAAGGAGCCAGCAAAAAAACAACAACTTGAGATCATTTCTGTTCCTTGATTTCCAAGTATTTCTTCTTAAGTTTCAAGTTGACAGATCATAACATACTGAACACTTTAAAACGATCACTTCCTAAACTAAACTGACCACAGTGAGTGTTGTCAACACTTTCTTTTCAAGCACTTGTGACTGATCCCGTTGATACTTTAAATACCTTCATAACCAACATAGTTTGTTCCCACGTAATTACACAGAGAGGTTAAAGCTCCAGCAACACTTGCAATATACAGAACTACTTTATTATCTGACTGATGCATTTTGGCTTGTGAACTTAGACCTTCATGAGTGACAACACATTCTGACTTTTTGTTCTTATCCATGCACCTTAGAAGTAGGTGAAGCTGTGCCAGATAACACTACTCTGTTTTTATTAACTACACAGAAACTGCCTCAAAAGGGACCTTTAGGGGCGATGACTACATCTGCACACAGTTAAAGCATCAAGTCTGTATTTACATTCCCATTTAGTTATGGCCAATTGATAAACAAATATGTATTTTATGCTTGAGTAAAAGAAACACCACATAAATAAACTGAACGGTACTTTCATTCCAACCCTGTTGATTTTTAGTCTGGATGATGATACCACTTTTTTTTTTTTAATTTGGAGGAAAATCCCTTGTGTTTACGGTGTGAATACCTCCAGCACCATTTTAACCCATTATCCTCAGCTGCTTCACATGGAGGAGAGTACACAGAGTATATAGAATATATTTAACAAAGCAAATAAAGCACCTGTAGCTGATTTAAAAACATAAAAGTACTGACTTACTACCCATCTTGCCAGGAAAGCACCTATGCAAGGAGCAAAGGTCACTACCAATCTCTACGTGCTGAAGAACCTGTTAGTCTGGACCAATTTTCCCCTTCTTCCAACTAACACTACACATTTCTTCCCTTAAGTGACACAGATCTGATGTGGTGGCTTTGACTCAAATAAAACACATAGGCCTAAATCTAATTGACTGCATGCTGAGAAACAACATGGGGTGTAATAAAACACCCTGCAAGTCAAAGCAAAACTAAAGGTATGACAAAAACAATAAAACGAGTACATGTGACATGAAGAGTTACAACAGAGTGACAGGTCAGTGCTCTAGCTGAACAAATCTAATCTAGCCTGGATGCCAGTGAGAATACATTTGCCCTTTCCAGTTGTGTGCTTTCGGCTATATAGTGACAAAGAGCACGGCTTCAGAAGAAAGCTCAGTCCATGAATCGAGCACATAACACCAGCACATTGCAGTCGAGCAAAGCACGTTTTATATTACATTATTACTCATCACTAATCTTAAGCAACAGGAGTAAATGGAGCCTTCACTTGGGCCATGCAGGGACTTGACATAGTTTGACACTTGACTCATGTGAGCGTGATGTTTGGCGCATGCGTGAATAGGACGGATGGGGAGGGGATGGTGATGCCATCATGATGAATTGTTTAATGGTTCTCACTGGCGCACTTGAGCAAAGTAAATAAGTATACAGTATTTACTCAAGTACTTAGAATACAAACTATAAGCGCTTCTAATTTTAGAAAGAAAATGCAATTTTCAGCTGCTTTTATACAATTAGATTCACTATAGTCAAAGTTTTCACCTAAAAAGTTAATTTCTTACATGATATAATCAAGTTCCCAATGCTAGAATATCCAAGTCGCTTAAACAGCTTCACCTCCATTACTATTAGCGGTGACAACAATCTGAAGCATGAACCCTGTCCTTATCTTCAACGTCATGCTGCTCTGTTGTATCTTAATTGCCCCTTGGGGATAAATAAAGTCTTTCTGATTCTGATATCCATGAAACCATGAACCCGTGAATAATCACACCTTCAACTTGTGATAATCAAGTAAAATTATGCTTTTACAATCAAGTATTTCTTGTTGCTTCAAATCAAAACACTCATACAGTTGTTCCCTTTAACTTTTAATTCCTGACAAGGACTTTCAATAAACCTATATAGGCTGATACTTTGAAGTAAACACCTGTCACTTAAATGCACAGGCGATTTTTCTAGTGCAGCACGGGCCTGTGGTGCTACTAGCCTTGCTAGCTTCTTAGCCGCTGGGTCAAGTAAACTGACAGCAAATTTGGAGACTTAACGGGCTATAATTGTTGCTGCCCAGTTAAACCAAACCAAGATATAATGATAGCGTTTTGTTATTAACGTCGCAATCATTTGAAAAATAATGAGCAAGTGATGGTTTAGTAAGAGCTCATAAAGGCTGCACAACTAGCTTTCCAGCTAACCTGTACAGGCCCTAGAGAGAGCTGCTGCATGCTCATAGCACACTAGCCACCAACAAATCCGTCCTGCATACAGCCTCCAGCTGCAGGGTAGAGGCAGGCGAGCCTCACAGCTGTCACACTACCTCCGGCGGATGCAGAAGGGTCAACGAAATCACCTGTTACAACGCCCGTGATCTTCTTACCTATGGTGGAGATGAAGGTTGTGTTGAAGGCGTCGTCAGAGAAGCGGAACAGCACACAGGTCTTCCCCACGCCCGAGTCGCCGATCAGAAGCAGCTTGAACAGCAAGTCGTACGTCTTCTTCGCCATTGAAGAATCAGTTTGTGTTCACCCCGATAGATACAAAAACCGATACCCTAGAGTACGCCTATGTGAAGTCTAAAGCCAGCTCCTTGGCCAACCTGACCAACAACTGTCCTCTTGGCTGTTAACAGTTAACAAACTGTGGATTTGTTGATTAGCTTTGGCAAGCTAGTTGGCTAAACACCACCCAAAATAATGTGCCTGTAGAGTCGTCCTAGAAGTTCTAGATTCCCAAACCCGACCGTGGTACCCCCCCTTACAGCATGAGAGCAAAAATAGAATCTCCTTCTGTGTGATACCTCTTTTTCACTCTTTCTTTTCTCCCACACAGTCGGGACAAAATGGCTCCTCTCTCGCACTCTACCCCGATTCACTCTTTCTTCAAACTAACGGCGAGCTAATTCAGATTCTCGGCACACCCCGTCATTCCAGAGCCCTGGGACAAGCTCGACCGAGAAGAAACTGGGAAAAATCAAGACATGAAAGTGCGCCGAATCTGCTGTCTGTTCCAAGTAATTTCGCTTTTTTTTCTGTAGAGATTAGACCGAAATACAGACGACCGCCGTCGCCTTCGAATGGGAGCCACCGCGGCGACACCCTAGACTTTTTGGCACGCCTACTCCCACCCCTTCTGTCAAAATTCACAGCTCTGATTGGCTATTTGACCTGTCGCTCCTTCAAGCGCCCTAATCTGAATGGCTATCCAAGCAGGCATTGTAGCGGTAAAAAGGGGGCGTGTCTTAGCCTGACAGAAAGGGCAAATGTTACTCTGTAACATACGCTGACATTTAGGCTCAAAGCGCCGCTCATATCTCACTGTGAAATGCCGCAAGTGACCCAAAATGGCGACGAGTTTCATGCGGATCTCTAGTAGCCGGGGTGTGTTTCAGCTTTCATGGCAAGCTGGCAGTTGGTGCGGTGACTATCCCAGCTGTGAGTCAGGCAAAGTGATGTCATATATAAGTACTTCTGTGCTTGTTACGGGCGTTTCCCACATCCTCTGCTCTGTGAAGTGCAAGGTCACTGATCCTCTAAAGTCTTGTAATAAGTATACACACCGAGAGACAGTCTGCATGTACACATAACTGCTGTAGGGCCTTTTAGAGTTGGCTTTGTGTGTTTGTGAGACTCTTTCCTTCTTCCGCCTGTCAGAGTTGTTTGACTCTCAGACACTCCTTAGGAATGCTGAGTATGCCCTGCTTTCCACTGCCAAGTACAGACTTGATGCAAACTGGGGAAGAAAGATATGAAGAGAGAAAAAGAAGTCGGAGAAAAAGAAAGTTTGAACGGGGCTAAATAGTCTATACTGCCACTCCAACAACTCTACGTCTGCTACAGAGAGCTGTCACAATGCCACCAGAGTACTGAACAAACTGAAATATGACCACATTGTGGTGCTAGATGAAAAGCCAGGAGTTAAAAGTTCCTCGCCACATTGTGGACCAAAGTCAACAAAGCTTCATCGCTCCCTTTGCTTTTTATGAGCCAACCAACCACAGATCTTCCCCAGGCAAACACCCACGGGAAAGAAAAGAGTTATCCACTATATGGAAAATTAAGAAAAGACGCACATGCTCAAACCTGCAGTCAATAAGTCACAAAGTGATTCATTAAAGTGATAAACTATAGGGACTATAATGAAAGCTTATATACTTTAAGTGATCCAGTGAATACACACGTTGTTGTTATGCTGTGTTTACTTAAATCCATGAATGCCTGCACAGTTACAGGATCCATGATTTTTCCTGTCCGGAAATGGGGAATCATTTATCTCATATTTTCTTTATGTGTCACTTGCTCAATTAGAACATTTTTTAATCCTAAACGAATCACTGCATTCTTCCTCCACTGTTAGGAAATCTTTTCACTCTAATAAATCAACATAGAAATTCTTTCAGGGGCCTTGGGGTTTGCCTCGCAGGAACAGCAACTCTCAAATTTCTTCCTTCTGCCTGTGATAAAAAAAGAAGAAGAAAACGGTCCATTGGGGACGTATTTATTTTGTAGCTTATATGAAAAAGATATGCAAGTTGATTCGGGCCTCAAACTGTTTGGCTTGGAACACTTTGATTTTTTGTGCACTGAGGCTGAAACAATTACTTGATTGACCTATTTTGGTCCAACAATAAACTTCAGAAAGCTCATTTATTTCAGTAGAAACCCATAAATTCTTGATATTTCGCACCATACTTTTAAATCAGCTGCTTAGCATTTTATATAATACAAATAATATAAATTACCCGCAATCATATCCAGATATTTACTTCACACATAGCTGGATAGTCTGTGGTGAGCTTGAAAAAGCCTTGGCTGTGAGTGACTCATAAAAGGTGACACCTAAGCCGGGGAATTTTCACTACTATTATGTGTTATTTTCATCAGTCCAGTACATTTACTTATTATTGCTTCTCCGGGCACATTAAACACATCTCAGTGCTCAGTGAGGTGTTGAGTCATTTGTGTCCATTAGCTTTCCCACCGTGTGTTGAATTCCCCATGTGGCTGAGATTTTCACCTTTTTGTCAGCGAACACAGAGGTTGGGGGAAGTAGTTGAATGTAAGTTTCGGTAGTTTTCCAGAGAATCGCTCAGAAATCACCTACACTACAGCGTCACCTCCTCCATTACACCTGGAAAGACTACTCACGTGAATCCTTCCGACCTACTTAGGTGACTTTTAACGACACACTTGATCCAGCAGAGGGCGCTAATGTGTTGCATTTGAATGCTCTTAGATGAGTCTTAAAATGATTCATTTTACATTTTTCCTCCTTGCCCTAAATTTTTGTTGCTTTGGGACAACTGTTGTATACAAACTGGGGTTCTCCCTTCAACAGAGGAGTCATGAATGTGGGAAAATACTCCGTTTCTTGTGTAGCCAATTAAATATGAGTTATACTTCCTGGATTCATCCAAATCAGAAGGAAATTATTTTTTCTTTGACATAACTCGAGGATCTAGTGACTATACTTACACAGCGCAGAGTCACCTTTCTGGCACATTTTTTAAAAATAATTAAACATTTTTACATAAAACATGTAATTAAGTCAGGTTTTGTTGTTCACGCTTAGTTATTTGCAGCACAAACAGAGGGACACAAGTAAATATTGCTTTTATTTTTTTTATAGATAATTTCTGCACATATGGGTCCTGTTTTAATTATTTTTTTTATTGATACTGTACAGGATTCAATCATAATTCTTTATACTCTTTAGTTAATTTTTTTTATGATGTCACTATCAAACTGTCTGAAAACTGAAAACCACTTTCCAACAGATCCCAGTCTTTACTGTAGCTGTGGACCTTTGCAGTGTCTTTGCTGTAGTTGATGTTGCATTCTGAAAAATGCTGCATAATCCCCTTGACAGATGCATCTATTTTTTTTTCTTTAAAACCACTGGACAAAAGCCAGATTTTAAGAAAAGCGTCTGTCACACGACAATACATGGATCATTAGAGGAGGGATGGTGCTTTTATTTTCCTTTTGGAGCAAAATCAATCAATCAAAAATAAACTACAATAATATTCTCTGTATATTCTTGCAACAAATCTATTTCCACTAAGGTATCCAGCGCCAGTCCTGTTTGATCACATCACCTTTTTATTGTGTTTTTATGTAGTGACAGTATGGCTTCTTGAATATTTTCTGTCTCTATTATTGTGAGAATAGAGGTAATTGAGGTAATTACACAGAAGCAGGAAATAACCCAGCTGACACTTCAGTGAACCAGTAAATACAGACTCCTGCTGGGTACCCAAGAACTCTTCAAGGGCCAAAGCTTTATTTTAATTTTAGAGGAGATCCCATGTTTCTTTTATTTTTTTTACAGTTCGAAAATAAACAGCCAAATGAACTTTTCTTTATGACAACATCCAGTGTGTAATGAGAGGGTTATGTATAAATTTTCCCAAGCTTAATGCACTTAAATGGGAAGCTGCGCTTGCTAAATGTCGGTGTGATGGCTATAATAATACATATGAACTATAATTTTAAGAAAATGTTTCAAATTATGGGGACATCCACTGTGTAAACACACACGCAAACGGTCCAGTTTAAATTCCTAGCTGTACAAACCATCCGTGACCATTTAACGAGTCGGTGGCAGCCTTGGACAAGAATCGAGTCTTTGGCGAGGCAAAACTCAATTTCCCATGATTCTTTGTTCCAGTCCGCAGTGATGTGGGGTGTGGTGGTGGTTGAATGACTGTGTATGTGGGGTTGAGGGAGGGTGAGGGGGGTGTACAAGAGGGAAGCTCTGTCTCTCCGGACGGACCGAGAGCTGCAAATCCACCTCGGAGCATCTCTGCGCGGAGTACGGGAGGATGCGGACAGCGGTCTGCGGCGGAGCTGCACGCCGAGGACGATATGCGTGTGATGTCTGAACTGATTTGTGTCATTACCGGCGTTGTTGGATCTTTTCTTTTTTCATCGGACTGCAATGGAGCGTCGATCCAAAGCGTGAGAGGTGCTGATCGTCCGTCTGCTTATAGGCTCATTCACGCACAATAAGCCAAGGAAACTGGCTGTTACACACAGTGGCAATTCATCGTCTGTATTGGTAAATATCTGAGTCTATGCTATTTGGCACTGTGGCTGTTTTCCATTGTGATATGACCAAGAAGCCATAATGATTTTTTTTAATGAATGATTTAAAGAAACACATGCAGTTAACAGACGGGATATAGGCTCATTAAGGACTTCAGAGGGCTTTGTGGACTTAGATAACACACATTTTCCTTTTTTGTTGTTTGCAACGAGTAACAGAAGCCAGTCATGTCAAAGAACAAGAACAGTGAGTCAGTGAAGGTGGTAGTTCGATGCCGCCCTTTGAGCCGGAAAGAGGAGTCCAATGGGCCTGCAGGGGGAATAGTGCAGATGGACCTAAGGCTGGGACAGGTAATCCTCAGAAACCCTCATGCACCACCAAGCGAGCCCCAGAAAACATTCACATTTGATGCAGTGTATGATGCAAACTCCAAACAGCGAGAGCTGTATGACGAGAGCGTGCGGCCGCTGATAGATTCAGTGCTGGGAGGGTTTAATGGCACCATATTTGCCTATGGGCAGACAGGAACTGGGAAGACATACACCATGCAGGGAGCGTGGCTGGACCCAGAGAGACGAGGTGTGATTCCCAATGCCTTTGACCATATCTTCACACACATCTCCCGCTCCCAATCTGACAAGCAATACCTAGTGCGGGCGTCCTACCTCGAGATCTACCGAGAGGAGATTCGGGATCTTCTTGACCCCAATCATGGCAATGCTAGAGCCCTGGAGCTCAGAGAAAATCCAGATACTGGTGTGTATGTTCAAGATCTCACATCCTGTGTCTGCAAGAGCATCAAGGAGATTGAGGAGGTGATGAATGTGGGCAATCAGGCGAGGGCGGTTGGGGCAACAGACATGAATGAACATTCGTCCAGGTCCCACGCTTTGTTTTTGATCACTGTGGAGTGCAGTCAGCCTGGGCCAGATGGGAGGAAACATATACGGGTTGGACGCCTTAACTTGGTGGACCTGGCTGGCAGCGAGCGGCAGGCCAAGACCGGTGTCCAGGGCGAGCGCCTGAAAGAGGCCGCCAAGATCAACCTTTCCCTGTCAGCACTGGGAAATGTTATCTCCGCTTTGGCAGATGGGCGCAGCGGACATGTGCCGTACCGGGACTCCAAGCTTACCCGGCTGTTACAGGACTCTTTGGGCGGGAATGCTAAGACTGTTATGGTTGCCACACTTGGCCCGGCTCCTCAGCACTACGACGAGACTCTCACAACCCTTCGGTACGCCAACCGGGCCAAGAACATCCAGAACCAGCCCAGAGTCAATGAGGACCCCAAGGATGCTCTGTTGCGGGAGTTCCAGAGAGAGATTGCTCGCCTCAGGGCCCAGCTCAACCACAGGAAGTGGAGGAGCAAACAGAAGAGTGAGCAGGTGGAGGACGAGAGCTGGGATGGAGACCAGGAGAAAGAGATTGAGGACGAAGAGGACGAGGAGGTCGAGAAGGAGGGAGAGGACTACGTGAAGCTGGAGGAGCAGCGGCTAGAGAGGGAGAAGGAGGCCATTAGAGGAGACCAGGACTTGATTCCTGATGAGAAGCAGAAACTGCTGGGAGAGAAAGAGAGGATGATGGTGGATCTGAGGAAGGAGCAGGAAGCCACAGAACAGCTGACCGCCAAGTACAAGGTGAGTCCAGCCAGGTGGTTTGCTTCTTTTTGTTAAATTCTTCCTGTCTTTCTTTGTTCCTTATTTGCTTTCTTTCTTCTTTTATTCATTCCAGACAAACACACACAAAAGACAAATTGAATAGTACGTTCTGAGGCCATAAAGGAACAGAGCAGGAGATAAAACAGTGAAAACAAAAACTAGAAACAAATGGTGAAAAGTGTGGAGAGATGCCAAAGGTCCACAGATGATGTTAGATGGTGCTACACATTGTATTGGTGCTGAAATTCTCTGCATTAAATTAAATAAAAAAGTACTAGAAATACAACAAATTTATTGGAAAAGTTAGTGGTTAAAGAATTACAAATCACAAAAAAAGACATTTAATAAGCTCCAATAAAACACTTCCTATTCATTTATTTTGGACTTTAAGATCTATTTTGTTAAAATATACATGTAATTGATCTTTTCTCCCTGATAATGTTAGCAGAAGCTCTTTGATATTGTACAGTGATGATTTCTGAGAGTGGACTGGCGACTTGCCCACGGTGTATGCCTCAATAACATCTGGGCTAGGCTCCAGTGTCCCCGTGACTCTTAAGTGGATAAGCGGTTAAGAAAATGCATTGATCGATGATTTAACAGTTTTACGATTTATTTGAATTGATGTTAACCCCTCTTATTGAATGTCATCTTAATGTTTGTTTTAAAGTAGAAGAAAAGAATCCGCTTATTTTAGGTTTGACGTTTTATTCCAGAGGGCCATACTCTCTCAGAAAAAGGACATCTAAAGTCAAACATGACACACATGGTGCTGAAGTATGGTAATCGGTAAATTTGATGGACATGACAGATTGTTTTACAGGCCTGAATATCCAAAGACTCGCTGGAGACACACTTCTTGAGATTCATTAATACAGTGTTGGATTTGATTGATTTTTCTCTGTGGTTGTTGGATTGAGATGGTCCGCGGGCTGATTCGGACTGAGGGTCGTATTTTGCCCACATCTCCTTTAACCCTTACTCTAATCCCAAAAATCATAACTGAAGGCCAAACTCTGACCTCTACATACACTAAAATTTAATCTGAAAGTTTTAATCAAACAAACAACCATCTGCAGCTGTGCTTCAGAGTTAGAACCAGAGTAAATGTGCTACAGGTGTCGAACTCCAGGCCTTGAGGGCCGGTGTCCTGCAGGTTTTAGATGTGTCCTTGATCCAACACAGCTGATTCAAATGGCTAAATGACCTCCTCAACATATCTTGAAGTTCTCCAAGGTCTGGTAATGAACTAATCATTTGATTCAGGTGTGTTGACCCAGGGTGATATCTAAAAAGCCGGCCCTCAAGGCCTGGAGTTTGACACCCCTTTGCTAACCTTACTAAGTGTTCTTATTAGTGGCCCTGTAGTATAGTATATAATTCAGTACATAGTACATTTAGTACATAATTTAGTGTAGTACATAATTTCCCCTAGGGATCAATAAAATATTCTGATTCTGTAGTGTAGCATTTTACACCTTTGCCTAACAAGCAAAGGATCCAGTTCCCTTTGGGGTTGCATCAGGAAGGCCATCTCTTCTTCTACAAATGTTGTCACTACTACTACTGGTTTGAGCGTTCTATTAAAGTTAAATTAGATTAATTGAGTAATATATAAAAACATGAATATCAAATGAAAATGTCATTGTATTGTTTGTTTTTTTAATTAAATGACTGATTAAGCCCAGTCTGTTTAATTGCTGCACTATCAGCACCTTGTATTGCTGTACTCTTCCATAGTTTGTGTTTATTATCCTCAGGTTTGTTTTAAGCGTTTACTGCTAATCTGATTGCTTAGAACAAGGCATAGAACAATGTATAGAACCAGTGCAGTTTAACAGCAGTTTATGAAATAGTCATTAAAATGAATATTTTATACTTTTAAAGGGCTAAAGGTTTGGATGCTGAAGGGTTGGTATTGTGGTGAATCATTTCACTGCTCATACACTGCAGACTACAGTTTGGTTAGGCAATAAAAATACTGTTTTGGGTTTAGAAAACAATCATGGTTTGGGTTTAAATACAGTTGTTACCCCCTTTCAAAGCTATTTTTTCGGTTGCAATGGTGATGCATACCCTCTAATGTGTCAACACATGTGCTGCACACAGAAACAGGTACTCCTGCTTCCTCCCACAGTCAAAAGACACATGTTTAGTTAACTGGTGGTTGTGAGTGTGACTGGTTGTCTGTCTGTCTTAGCACTGCACCCCGCTGCCTTCCTGTCAATGACAGCTCGAATAGGCCGGCAGCCCTTTCATGACCCTGAGTTAGATTGGTGGTTAAGAAGACTGATGGATGAACACTTTCAAAATAGTGCTGACTGTCACAAAAAAATGAATGTCTGTCAGATTGTCTGTCAGTGCACAGATACAAATGGGTTTTTTGTGATTATTTCAATTTTTGTGATGAGACTGAGCTGCTAGGACTCTCATGCTGCTCTGTATGCTGCATTGTAAAAGCTGGTTTGTAGTCTGAGTACACAGTCAGCTTGTTAACGCCTCAATGTGACTTTCAAAGACACAGATTAGTGTACTCATACTCTGCAGTCTGTATTTTGAATGTGCCAGTATGATGGTTTCACTTGAAATACAAACATTTCTACAATTATTTGCTCTGATATTGCTGATTAGACTCCTATAGCTATAGCTGCTGTTACTATAGTCTTTTCCTTCTCAGATTACACTTACTAAACCAGTCAGATCTCTTTAAATCTTCATTTAGGACTATTAATAGCTGTGCATAGATATGTTTTCCCACATAGCACCCTGTATCCACAGTTTGGTCTGATGTCTCTCATATGTCCCGACAGGCACTGGAGCCACTGAAGCTTAAAATGTCAGCTCTCTCTTTGCTATAATCACACACGCCATCACACAGCCTGCAATCAAAGACTGAGTCAGAGCCGCATTAATTAGTTGCTCTGATTCATGTGCATATCCAGTCAATAAGTCACTCGTGCAGAATGACTGAATGACTCGCTCTATAATACTTTAGCTGCAGTCTCTCGACCATCCAACACGAGACACTGCCAGATCAGCTTACTGATCAGCCCGAGGGCATGGAGTGAGGAGACGAGAGGAGGACAAAGATATTTTCAGTGTTTCTTCTAGGCGAGCAATAGAAGGGCAGTATGATGTAGGTTTGCATTTGAAGGAAAAACCTTTCTCGACTGTTATCAGTTTGTGAGATTCTCTGTATTCTAGGAGTAATATTAATGGTGTAGTTTGAATTTTTGATGTTTCCATGTTTTTGTTTTTTCCATGATGTTTTTGTAAGTTGCATTCTTATCCTCAAGAATCCAAACAAAACTGATGTGCATGGACAAATTGATCCATTTTGCCTATATGTGGATTTCTTCCATGTAGGCAAAGCAGCAAAAGTCAATATATGACAACTTAATATCCATATTGTTGCAAACATGGGTAAAAAACATAAAATGTTGCTAATATATTGGAATATAGGCAAATGTAATTTTGAATATTTGCTGCCAAACATCGTCGTGCAGTGGTGGCTCTTAAATTAAAGAAAATCTTATTGAGTGAAAGATTTTTTTGAACCAAAGGTTTTGTATTATCATCCAGTTTCAAATATAAACCATAGACTATATACAGAAGATTGAAAGAGCCACTGTAACAGTAATGTAATTAGAAAGATTCGTATCTAATGTCCAGGTTTTGAAGACCTAATTTGTAAAAAAAAAAAAGTGTTCTTGGGGAGACAACAATGTGATGGAAAAGCTGACATGCTAACACTAAAAAGCTAATAGCAAATATATATCTACAGTGTTACATATGATTAAAGCACACATTACCTTTTATCTATTACTCCTGTACAAAGGGCCAACATCGAAGGGGGGCCAGGGGGGCACTTGTATTGTGTCACTTTGTATGTTCCTCATGATTTCCCGTTGTCACCTCCCCTCCCCTCCAACCCTGCACCTGAGCCTGCAAGTGCGCTCACACGCACAGACAGAAGGTTGTTAGCACACCCCAACATTTTAGTGCCCTCTATATAGCCACCCCTATGAAAACATTCTGGAGGCACCCCTGCCCTCACAACACAGATCGTCTGCTTCTTTTAGGCATCTCAGTGCATTCCTTCACGTTTTGGCTTCTGTCACTTCCACAGCTGTTCCGTCCCGTTATTATCTGTTATTGTTGCCCAAAAACACCTGTCTGTTTTGTGTGCTTTTACAGTGTTTTTCTATTTACTGGTGTTTTTGTAAGTTGCAGTGTGTTTGACCGCTCAGGATCACTGTACATTATGGCCATTTCCATCTGAGATTTTGGAGTGAAACCGTTCTTGAATTAGAGGGTGGAGCTAGCTTAATTAGCCATATTATTGTAAATCCATTGCAATGCAGTGAAAGGCACCAACAGCACAAAGACAGTCAAGATGTGCAGTTATTGAACATCAAGCCCAAAAGACAGCTAGCAAAAAGGAAACGGTGTAAATGCGTTCTAATATAAATTATCCATACAGCCCAAGATTTCGCCTTGAGTTGCTAATGAAATTTTTAAATGTTTTTTCGTGTGGAAAACATCTCAGCGCTTATGCAAATTTGAAGCAGAATGTATTTCCAGAGTTTTATTTCATGGACTCAGCTGCACAAGCTCAAAACGAAAAATCCTTGAAATTGGCAGAAACAGCCAGAGCGCTTATACTCCACTTTAAGAGCAGAGTAAACATGTTCATTTTTGCCTCGTTTCTACTGTTTGGCAGTTTGTGATTGAAGGTCTGAGGTGGAGAAAGTCCCATGAGACATAGCTAAATGTATATTTGTCTGCTGATCACAGCACTTTCATTTGAATCTCCGCATGAAAAGAGCTCCATTGTTGTCCAAAAATAGTAAAGAAACCCCCAAAAAACATATAAACAACACTGCTCCACTCAGTCACATGGGTTTGTTAATACCATGAGCAGAAACATGAACACTGTTGACAAGTTTTACGCCATCAGTTCATGACTCAATTTAAAAGTAAATTAAATTATGTGACTTTACACCACTAGTTAGTCTAATCTTTTCTCTGCGCTGATCTTGAGAGCTCATGAGGTTACATTAATTTATGATGTAGTTCAGCCCTTGCAGATGTTTCATGCATGGTCATAAAACAATAATTTAAAGTTCATTAATATACACCACAGATGGGCTTGTTATTGCTACTCCTGTTAATTTTCATCCAAAGGCATGACTTTTGCGACATCAGGTCTGAACAGTCACCATAAACACGAGCAGATTGCACAACGTGCCAGTGTGAAAATATCCACAATAACACAAAAATCTGTCATGATTCAAGGAAAGATCCGTGCATCCATTTTCTCCAGCTCCTATATAGAGCTGGGTCAAAGAAGCCCAGACCTCCCTCTCGTCAGCCGCCTCCTCCAGCTTGTCCAGGGGAACCCTGAGGCGTTCCCAGGGCAGCCGAGCCAAGAGATGTAATCTCCCCAGTGTGTCCTCGGTCTCCCCGGGGGTTCCTCCACACTTAAGGAAAGATATTCCTTTAAAACATATAAAGGATAAACACTCACTTAACTAACAAGAATAGATAATGATTCATCAGTAATTTTTAAAACATTACATAATCCCTCCTTACGCTTTAATTTATTACACTACATTAAATATATCTGGGTTTTAGTTTGACATCTTTTTCAAGGATTTAATTAGTGAAACTGTTCCCCAGATTATTCAGCACTGACAATAACCAGTTCTTTCAGCTGTAAAGCAGCTGAGTGGATGTTATTATAGAGAATAAATATGGTGGTGTATGTTGTGTTTATGGTTATTGTTTCCAGTAGCTACATCAGATAGAGAAGTCTTTGTATTATTTGCACAAGAGCACAACTCTAATGTTCCCTATCATAGATAAAATATAGATGATGTTGACCTCTTTATCTAATTTAGTCTCATTAAAAATAATAAAAACAAATAAAATAAAATCCTAAAAAATATAAACAGAAAATGTTTCTGTTTCTCTAATTTTGTAAAAACTAGAATTTATCATGCATTTATTTATACGATCACCTTGCTCCTTACCCACCTAAGTACCCTGGCCCAGCTTCCTTTTTATTGGCTGAGGCTGACATTAACCTGCCAATCACAGAAGGTTGCCTGAAGTGTTCTTTTTTTCCTTCTGCTCTCCGATTCAATGAGAGACAGGTTACTAGGCAGAGAGACAGAGAGAAAAGGCAACAGACTAGAGATGGAGCAGTGGAAATGTGCTCTGGAATAGCCAATTATAGATAAAATGAGATTGTAATGCAATAGAGTTCCTCTCTGCTTGTGTCTCTGTCTCCCTCGCACACTCTCGTCCGCCCAGTTAAAACACACACAACAAACAGAAGTAGGTCAGAAACCAGCCTTGTGTTGGGTCAGCTGGTGCTTCTGCAGGGTGCTGTTAGCTAACTGGCCTCCAAGGTACAGCGCTCCATCTGTGGATTGTGCTGTGACGTCGGTGCAACTGTTGTAGAGCTGTTTTGTGCCCTGCTGGAAGTGCTGCCAGATTTAATTTACGTGGTCATATTTAATGTGTTACATCCCGTTAGGTCTGCAGGTCATGATATGAGGATGTGTGTCCACGTCATGCTCTTGTTTTCACCATTTTCCTCTTCTGCTGGGAGAAAAGCTGAGGTGGGACTGAACTGACAGACTCGCCACATCAAAAGGCACGTAAAAAAAAATTCAACTTTATGATCTGTCAAAACCACGAGAAATCAGGAAGAAATGGTCTATAAATCTATTTTATTTTCACTTCATTATTCAGTCATGGTTTAATTATGGGCAAGCTGTATATAAACTTATAATAAAGATAAATGTAGCTTTTGTCCAAATGTGGTAGGACATCAAACTTCCATTCTTTCTACTGGCCAGCAGGAGGCGACTCCTCTGTTTTCTGAAAAACTTGTAGCGGAATAGAAATCTTTGAAAATATGATCCTACTGCTCCCTTGATTTATGACCTCAGTAAACATTCTCAGGAGCAGTTTAAGGTCTAAATCGCTTATTTAAGACATGATGTTATTTTGGTAAATTATGATCATCATTAGAGTCAAAAAGAAGAGTAAGAAAAGGTACGATTTACTGTGGACCTGGCTAGCATCAGCCATGTAGGCAGAAGTAATAGTTCATCATCTCAAACGAGAAAACAGAAGGAGTCTGTTGGTTTCATTTTAAATTAGAGGTTAACTTGACTCATTTGTGGTGATGCTAGATTATCTTCTCTGCTGAACGTTTTTCCACCATCGGTGAGTGACTCTGCTGTGTCTCTGGGTGTGCACAGTGAGACTAAACAATAATTAGTTAGAAGAACAATGAGCATAAATAGAAAAAAAAAGGAAAAAAGGCACTTGAGCACTCCAAAAAAAAAGTCTAAACTCGCCTATGATAGCCGACCTTTCTCTTTATGCTGGAAGTAAGAAACTTCTTGTCTTCTTTGCTTCACTCTTAGTGAACACTAAAGGGTTTTTTGGGGTTTGGGTTGAGGCTCAGATGGTTGATTGTAGTATTGGGGCAAGAACCCCCAGCTGCCCTGCAATGGAATGTGACTGTGTGAATTTTTAACTTGGGTGAATTAGGCTGTTAGTAAGAAAGTGTTTTGAGTCCTCAAACAGCGTAGAAAGTCCATTTACGATTTGTGTTCAGGCCACACATTGTGCGGGAGGATAAAGCTACCCTATAGGTGCATGTAACCCCATCCACAGGCAGATGAAAAGATGAGAGTCACCAGCCTTAGTCTTCTATATAGAGACTTTTCTGAGAAGTCATCTGCATGTCCTGGTAGAAAAGCAAGCATAAGGTCCCCTGTGAAGGTTTCCTAGAGTGATTTCCAATTAAAAGCATTCAGTTTCATTCAAGAACCAGTCAAATGCAGCTTTACTCTTGAATATTACACAAAAATCCTGACTCCTGAAGTCCTGGTAAAGAGCTGGGTGTGAAGGTGAACCTGTGTCTGCTACATTAGTGTTTTTTTGGATATATATATGTGATTATCATTCACTAATTTACCTCTCTTTTAGTCTTTATTCTTTAACCAAGATTCCTGGTTACCCAATTAGTTTTTTAGCCAGTAGGGCAACTTCAAAACTGTTTAAATTCTTTAAAATAAACTAACTTAAAAAGGTTTTATAACAGTATTCACCCACATTTTGTGGGCTTGTTTTATTTGTTATAACAGCCTCTGAAGTGTGAACGGGCACCTGTGCGTCACAGCTGCATCTTTAGCATTTTAACAGGAAGTCATCGCTTTCTGTGGCACTTGAAGTGTCCAAGCTGCTTTGTCACAACAATTAGCCAGATGTGCATATTTGATTGCATGAATTTTGATTATATATCAAATATAGCAAATGACTAAATGTATCATTTATGCCTCGAGTTTAATGTTATCTCGCTTGGCATTAATAGGAAAATATCATCAGTGTGTAATGTTATTAAAAATGAGGAATAAAAGTGTTCAGGATGCAGTCTGGTTGCAGACTGGTCTCTAGGACAGGACCTTAGGCGCTCATTGAGTCCTCTTATCATACATCACCTTTCCCTCTAACATTTGACTGTCATAATGTGTCTAATAAAGTGGCTGTTTTCTCTCCCTTTACCTCCAGTTAGGTTCACGTTACTCTGATATTTTTTTACCTGCCTAAGCAGAGTGCAGCTTTGGATTCATGCTGTCGAGAGCTTCATGGCATCATGCAGCAGCTTCTCTTCAGGAGGCTGCTGTGACCGACCCTCATGTGGACTATTCTTAGATCCAGTTTTCTGGGTCAAAACTACAGAGTCTCTCCTCTACCTACCGCCTCTTTCATCGGTGCTCTCGTAATTTTTTCTGCCCTTCTGGTTTCATGTTTCTGTTAGTTTTTGAAATATATTAAATCTACCTGAACCAGCTTTAAATTGATGTTTAAAAAAAAAAGTTCAGGTTGTTTCATCTTCAGAAGAAGCAGTCTCACCTGTAGATAGCATTAAAGATAGACCTTGATGCCACCATTTGTTTGTTCTGTTTTCAAGGCTGAAGATGATTCTTCCATCATCACCATCTTGAAGGTCACTTTTCAGACCAGGAAGCTACAGCTGCCTTTTATACTGTCTGTTGTTTCACCCCACCGGGCATTTAAGCAGCTCTTCTCGAGTCGCGATTCCCTCATGTTTATATTTTTTTCTTCTTGCTTCAAATTGGAAATTTAAGGTTTTGCAAGTCTTGTGAACTTTGAGCCTCAGTTAAATCTTTCCTTCTCTTTAGGTTCTTTCTATAGCCTCGTCTTCCCTGAAAAAACCTACTAAAATCCTAATCCATGAACTAGGGCTGGGCGATATGACCCAAAATTCATATCTCGATATTTTTTACCTGGACGGCGATATAAGATATATATCTCGATATATTTTTTTAAAGCCATAAAGTAAGAACAAAAAGAGAGTTCTTAGTCAAAGCTGTGTCCCAGATGTCACACAGGCACTTTTATTAACATAGAGCATAGATGTACATAAAATTTACTCAAAAATAAATTATGAACATTTATTAAATAATAATGCTCCATAAATAAAAGAAAACAATGTTGTTTTTGTGCATAACAAAAAGCTCACAATTGTGCAGTCAAAATGTAAACTAAAAGATGCTGAGCATAATAACAAAGACAGATTTCACAGCTGCTCTGTTCCCAACTTCTACTGTGTGACTGACAGCCTGGAGTTTGAAATCCTCGTCGTAACCACGTCTCTTAACAGGTGCCATTTATGGTCCTTATACACAGTAGGGTAATATTACATTGAAGCACCGTACGTATCACTCCGCGAGGCTCCTCGGTAGCCGTAATGCTCTGACAATCCATCAACCGGTGCAGCACCGTAGCTTACCAAAGTCGTACTAAAACATTTTTTGACATTGCTGAGCGCTGTGTTCCACATAAAATCGGTTCGCGGCCATCAAGCACAACCAGAATTCATACATTAGGCGCGCTGTCAACTTTTGAGAAAATTAAAGGATTTTAGGCTGTGCAGCGCCTCTGGGCTGCATGGCGTTAGCGTGGTTCGCTTGTTAGCGTGGTTAGCTCGCTAACACGTTGACGGCGTCCAGCGATGCGCAGTAACTCGTTAACGGAGATTTGCCGTGTCCATTAGTGATGGGTCGTTCGCGAACGAAATGGCTCTTAGAGCCGGCTCTTTGAAGTGAACGACGCGAACCGGCTCCTTATTGGGAGCCGTGAGGTTTTTTTTTTCTTTCTCTCACCCTCTCTCTCGCCCTTTTTTCCGCTAAACTCCGCACACGCGGCCTGTACTTTACGCTGAGCAGAGGGGGGAGGGGCGTTAGTTACACTCAGAGCCAGAGAGAAAGAGAGCCAGGGACAACAACGTCACATTAGAAAGGTATAGTAATCATCCACTATTTTCAGTTGCAGATGATAAAGGATTCAGAAATCATGCAGGCCCATATGACAGAGAATGTGCATCTTCTTTTTGTTTTAATATTTTAATTTATATTTAATTGTGTTGTGGTTTGCAGTGTTTTGTGTTGTTTCACGTTAAATTTGTTTAAAAGGAAAAAGCTGAAAATGTAAAAATTTTAAATGTAAATAGTTGTTTTTTTGTATTATATGATTTATTTATTACATTTTATGTGGAGTGAATAAATAAAGTATATTTATGGTGGCCCTTAGAGACAAAGCATGTACAAACTCCAAAACACATACAAACTCCTAAGCATGTACAAACTCCAAAACGCGTAAAAACTCCAAAACACGTAAAAACTCAGAAGCAAGTACAAACTCCAAAACACGTAAAAACTCAGAAGCACGTACAAACTCAGAATCACGTACAAAAGACAACAGAAGTGCTCCAGGATGCTAGGGCGCAGTGTTGAGCTTTTGTTTCCTAGTGGTTACACAAGCCAGGAAGTATCAACAACCGGATTTGGTGTGTGGTAGTAACAGGTAAATGAACTTTTTTTTTTTTTTAATTATTTGAATAAATATGAGTGCTTGTCTATAAATACACAAACAATACACACATGCTTTCAATTGTGTAATTTAAGTGATCTGGGTAGCTCTGTTTTGGAAGTTCAGTAAACGCTAGAAATGTGTTTTGGAGTTTGTACGTGCTTTTTGGAGTTTGTATATGCTTTAGAGTTTGTACGTGCTTTGTCTCTAGGGGCCATATATAAACATATATAAATAAAACCACTTTTTTTAACATTAGTAATTCCTTTTCTGCATAATTTTATATTATTGTTAATGATTAAATAATTAAAGCAACAAAACAACCTGAAGAGCCGGGTCTTTTTAGTGAGCCGAGCCGAAAGAGCCGGATCTCTAAAAAGAGCCGGAAATCCCATCACTAGTGTCCATCTTGTCGCTTCCTGCAGGTGAAGCGATGGGGGAGGAGGGGGATTTGTGTTCAGTGAAGGAGAGGCGAGGCCCAGTAATGTTGCGTAAAGACAAAAGTGGACGAAAGAGAGGCAAACTTGCGGCTCCACAAGTATAGTTATAACGTAACATAGACTATATCGATATAAAGGATATTGTCACATCTTATATCTCGTATAAAAATATATCGATATTTTTTAAAAACTCGATATATCGCCCAGCTCTACCATGAACCCATCCTTTCACAATATGTGATGTTCAAAGTAACCTTCAAACTAACATTCATCAAAAACTATTTCCTTTTCCCCCCTATAAATAAATATATTTTATTTCCTCAACACACATACAGTAAGGTAAGTTTCAGACCGCCCCCTTTGATGGATTAGACCTCAGAGCAAGTTAATACAGCAATGATTATTGATAGGTTTGTAGCTTAAACCTATTCGCTGGAACGTTGAAGACAATATAATTACACAGCAAAGCAAGACACGAAGTAGGCAAAGTTCTTCATGTTACTCATGCATGAGAGAGACCTGCCTGGAGCCAAGTGTCGTTCCACCACTTGACCTCCGTCAGACTCTCAGCCAGGTTCCCCATAGCACTCCTTTTATTGTGGTTACATGAATATGCATAGGGTCATTAACATATAACATCTTACATAGGTATACATGTGAACAAAGAATACTGTGTGTGTGTGTGTGTGTGTGTGTGTGGTCAGAGTGTGACCCCATAAATGACCTCCCTAAACCTACTGGTCTGGAAAGTCCAGCAGTTTATCTAAACAAAAGGCACTTAGACTAAAACAGATATTGCTATGTTAATCCTGCCGTAAAACAATAAGAGAAGGTACGACCTCTTCCCATGCTCCCAGGATGTAGGTGTGGATTCCAGAACACTCTGGAATGCGCACCAAGCCTTTGCAGACTATTAAGGATCACACATCCTATCACTACACAATCAATTATACACCTCTACCAATCTAAAACTAATTATAAAACTCTAAGCATATATAAGTAGATATTTCTAAGCATACATGACAATCAACATTACAAAACCTAACAATTATTGCAGACTGTCTCATCTGCTAGTACAGCTGGTAGTTTTATGCATGCTGCTTTCTCTGAAAAGCAGCGCTGCAAATTGGACAATTTCACACATCTCCATTGTAAATGTGTGAAATTAAAGAAATCACCACCAGTAACTGCAAATTTAGAGCAAACTGCAGTTTTTGCTTGTGTTAACAGAAAATTTTATTAGCACAGTCTGATCTCAAGAGTGTGAGTCTAGTGGAATCTAAGAATAAAAACACTGGGCTCTTTCTCTGTTGGCACTCTTGATCTTTTGATCCCTTTTGTAGGAAACTTAAAATAGACTTTGCATCGTTAGGCATTGTGAGAAACAGTGGAGGACAACCTAGCCCTGAGCAGGATAATAACTGAAGCTCGTACCTCGTGCTTATAGTTTGTAACTCAGTTCGCATAAGCAAATTTATCCCACTGCAGTTTTCTACTCTGTTCTTTGTTATCACAGGAAATTGATGTGCATTAAGTTTTGTCCTCCATCCTGCCAGCTGACGTTCAGCCAATCAGAGCGCACCAACAATACCAGCTGCCTCATGGGAACTATAGACACACACATACATGTGCATGCACACACTGTATGTGCATATCAGCTTTCCACAGTATCCGTTTAAGGATCAAAAATGTATTTTACAAACATGCGCACAAACACACACACACACAGATACCACACATGCAGCTTTATGGATAGAATAATGGCGTATCCTGTTTGCATAGCTGCCTTCCTGTTAAATTAGAGGAAAGGTCTGAATAGACTTACAGAGGCCTCTGTGTGTGTGTGTGTGTGTGTGTGTGTGTGTAGGAGGCTGATAACTGCACAAGCTCATCTCTGCTCTACATCTTTCAGCATGGAAGGCAGCATCACTGAAATATTGATGAACCAACTGTGTGTGTCCATGTCTGTTTTCATGTGTGTCTGTTTGGCTCCATGAAGGCGGCATGTGTGTCGCTAGAGAAAACATTCACAGAGAGAGAGAGAAATGTCTGCACATACACATCAAATATTACAGTTTTTTTTTGAATGCTTAAACCCTCACTGTGATTCTTATAGCACAATTTCTAAAACTATTAATACTTATAGCAAAACCACTCACTGAGTTTGCAAAACTAAAAGCACAAACACTGCTTTGCACTCAGTTTGCCATTTTGTAACACACACTTTGCAAACCTGTAGCTACAATCCACTGCACAGCACTCTTTTTGCAGAACTGTAAACACAACTCACTGCTTTACACTCAATTTCCAAATGATCAACGCACTCCTAGCAAAACTATACACATTTACGGCCATTATTTACACTATTTTGCCAACTGTCTGGCACACTGCCACATGTGAAAACTTTTTTAAATAATTAGTTCACTTTGCAATCAGCCTAAGCACTATAATACAGGTAAGCTCTGTGTGTGGAGTACAATGGAGGGAGCAGGAAGAGTGAGAAGTAGAGGAGGCCGAGCAAGAGGACGTGGAGGTGAAGTAGTAGGACGAAGGGGACGACAAGGACAAGGAGGAGCAAGAGGAGGACGAGGAGGGGGGAGAGGACGAGGAGGGGGGAGAGGAAGGGTAAGAAGAGTAAGAAATAGAATTGCTGATGACATCAGAGCTACAATAGTGGACCATGTAATCAACCGTGGAATGACCCTGAGGGAAGCTGGCCAACGGGTTCAGCCTAACTCAAGCTGCTTACTGTAGCAAGCATCATAAGGACATTTTGAAATGAGAATCGGTTAGTACAGTCACTTTGCACTAAGATTTGTAGCACTGCCATATGCTAATGAGAAACACAACAATACCATAGATGTAAAAATACTGAAATTGTTACTTTACAGAATTGCTAGATGACCAGATGCTAGGGGAAGAGGAAGCATGTTCACTGCAGACCAAGAAACCCATATAGTCAATATGGTGATTGCAAATAATCCTATACTTGGAAATAAACACTTGTGTTTGTTTTGATGTGTGTAAATAAACACCAGTACTTGAAGTTTGGATCCCTCTATGCTTACGGATCTATGACAAAAGTATGACCTCAATCTGACATACAGTAGTCTACCTTGTGCGCAGAGAAAGCAAAAGCCAGATGTGTGTTTTATTCATACCATCAGTGTGTAGTTGGTGCATTGTGTGCTTATTAATATGATGGCTTGTGTTAACTGTTGGATACGAAAATACCATTTTTACAAAGGTGTGGAGAGTTAAGCAAGGGTTATTCGCTTTTACAAGAAAACTACAATGTTTTGCTGATTGGGTGAAGAGTTTTCTTATTTGTGTGTAGAGTTTTGCAAAAATAGCCAATAGTTACAAAAAATGTGCTCAAGCCATCAGAAAAAACTGTAAATATATGTTATCTCAGACGGCACAGAAAGTGAAAATTGGATTTTAAGAGGTACAAGTAATGTAATATTTTGCTAATATGATGTTGTATGAGTTCCATAGATATTAAATAATGAATTTAAGCACTTTGAATTAAGCCACATAAAGACGTGTTGGGTCAAAATTAGTCCAAAACGTAGCTCTACATGCATTTGCTTTATTTTAAAGACAGCAGTTAGCTTATGCTAGTGTCAGTGCATAGTTTAGTGGTTAACACACCTGGTTGGCAGGTGGAAGGTTGCTGGTTTGTTTCCCAAAAACTGAGTTTTGTCAGGAGGTGCATCAGAGGTAAAAACTCCCAAATCAAGCCTGCGGAGCAACCTGCTTTATGGTTGCTCCTACTTTTTGTTCACTGTAGTCACCGTTGTGACTGGTTGTCTGCCAAAAAGTGTTTTCCAATGTTTCTATCTGTTTTGTTGTTTTTAATGTAAAATAGCTTTACTTATATTGGTGAATACACAGTAATGAACAGGATTTATGAGGGGTTATAATATAAAATAAAGAAATTACACTATTTTGTGAATTTCTTTATGATTCTACATGTGATTGTACCTACATTATAATCTGTAATGTCCTTTGGGTCACTTAAAGTATGTTTACAGTGTTACTAAAAATGGTTCTCTTTCATATAGATGTACCAGAAGAGACATAATCTCTTAATTTGTAAGCTTTAGTCCCAGTGGTACAAGTATCACTACACTCGCTCAAATCTTTAAAGACTTTTTAGGCATTTTGAAGTTTTATATTTGCTTTCCAGATATCAGTTAGCGTAGTTAAGAGTAACAGAAAGTAACTAAAACTCGCAAATGAACTTATTATTTAGATAATTTTAGTCGATTTACTAAAGAAGAAACTACAGAAAGCTGAACTAGAGCTTAAGAGAGATCTTGACCCTAGGCAGGAATAAGTCAAGTGAGTTTTATTTACACAGCACATTTGAAAACACACAAATAGACCCAAAGCCCTTTACAGACAGACCAATTTGTAATCCAGCTCTCAAGAACTCGGGCCAAAGCACATCGCTTTCAGGACTGATGTGCTGTCTTTTCTTCAAGCAGCTGCATTTTTCTCAAAATGTTGAAGTCTTGCTTAAATCGTCCTGCAAAAATCTGCTGCATGTTTGAGCATGAAAGAAATGCCACAGTAAATTTGTTGTACTCCTCTTGATATAAGGTGGCAGGTACATGCTGCACAATTTTACAGCTCAAATATTTTTACCATCACCCTCTTTTCTCCTGATAAAGTATAGATTTAAAAGCTTGGATTGACAGTGTACAGTGTTTTTTTTATCATCTACATTAATATATATCAACAAATAGGAACCTTTGAGGAAAACTATTGTCAAATATGAATATCTGTGTCTTTTATTGTGAAAATGTATGGCCTAAACAGAAAAACAGGTCAAATCACAAAATACATTTGTATTTGTTTCTACTTGTGTTTGTATTCCAGCAAAATAGACAGATGTTCTGCTGATTGTAAGGCATTTACTGAATCTGTCTCCTGTGTTTGAAGGATGCAGTTGATGAGGGATGGATGTCAAACTGTAATAGGATTTAGGCTTCAAGTCGTGGCAGTTTAAGTGGTTTTTGCATCGACCGGGACTAATGTGAAACAGATTCTTCAATATGTCCCGGCTTACACTGCTCGCTGTTTTTCATACTCAATTGTCTTCTTCTTTTTACTTCTCTTTTCTTCTGCGTGTGTGTCTGCCTACTAGGATTTCTGTCTTTCTGCTGCACAGACCTGTTGTCGTCACATTATATTTATAGCCCAGTCGCTCCCAGCGGGCCCCAGCCTCGCTGTGATTGGCTGGCTGATGCCGATGAGCCAACACTTCCCATTCTCTTCACTTTCCCATCAGCAAGTGGATCAGTCACAGCCAGAAGAATCTGAGCAGACACTTATGGGCAGATTATATATCCATAAATAAGTATGCAGGCTGGCACTCACACGCGCTCTTAAATACATTTCTAAATGCTTCAGTTTTCTTCTTCGGCATCCTCCTGCAGACTCCGCTGCTTCTCACAATGTTTCTTTAAACTTTGCAGTTTCTGGTAATTTTGCTGTGAGATAAACAACCAGCTATCAGCACTGTGATAGCTTGTCACTGCGATCGAAAGCAACCTGTCTCCAAACAATTGCAGTCCAACTTGGATTAACTGCATTCACTTCCAGGCTGATTGGCAAAGCTTTGCTAATTACTGCTGCCCAGTTTATAAACACAGGCAGCCAACACAATGCAATAAATTTGAGTCTGTCTGCACCGATGAGTGCAGCTTGTCTCTTTGCAAAAGGGGACTCGACTTAGCTGGCATTCTGGTTATATTCATATAGAAAAGCAAGGTCACCCAGTGCCTATGTTATTTTGCAGTTAGACTGCCATTCCTGCAGCAACTATCACACCATCTATAAGCTTCTGGCTGCAAAGTGAATGTAAGAATTTAAGATGAATTTCTATGTAATGTATGTTTGTATTCTCCCAAACAGATTGCACATAACCAAATAAACCGAATCATAAACTGGGAGCACTGGGAAGTTTCCTTGAAGATGATTTCTGAGTGCAAGTGGTCACAGAACTAAAACTCATTTTGGAAGCAACCATATCAAAGACAATGAAATTACAAGTTTATTGCACACAGTCACATCTGCTGTTTCCCCGAGTGTTGCTGTGGCATAAATTCTGTTAAGGCTTAAAGTGAGACGTGAGTGATGTTTTGTCTTGTTTAGCATTAAATTGTACTGAAAGAGAGTCTACTGTATCGAGCTGGCTGTTCAGTTTCTCCAGTATATTTTGCTTAAGCCTTGTTTAGCACTAGCTATTTATGATAAAAGTCATTTATAGTCGTATCTTGTTAGCCAACATAGCATGCTTACATTAACCTTAACTGAGCTGCGTGTGTTTACTTGTACTACTCGTGTTGCAGGGACAAAAATCGGAATCTTTTTATGTCATCATTTAATTTTAGGACCAAGATTTGACTCAAGATTAGTATAAGGTTAGGTTGTGACTAAGGTTTGGCACATATTGTTATTGATTATGGTTTGGATAAATCATAAAAGGAGTGTAAGTCAATATGATGTCCTTTAAAGTGATGGAAAGGCTTTGTGTGTGAGACTGAAACCTTGATCTGCCTGGATGTCTGGAAACAGAATCATGACTCCAGTGAGTCGACAGTCATCTGAGTGAAGGTCATTTGGCTTCCACCCTGAGTCATCGTCCTCCTCCCCACGACCTCTTCCTGTTTTCCTGCCTTCTTTATATCAGCTTTTGTTGCAGCAGCGTTAATCAGAAAAGTTAACTCGAAGATTTAAAAGTCCTTTTTAGGGCTGGGCGATATGACCCAAAATTCATATCTCGATATATTTTACCTGGACGGCGATATAAGATATATACCTCGATTTTTTTTTTTAAGCCATAAAGTAAGAACAAAAAGAGAGTTCTTAGTCAAAGCTGTGTCCCAGATGTCACACAGGCACTTTTATTAACATAGAGCATAGATGTACATAAAATTTACTCAAAAATAAATTATGAGCATTTATTAAATAATAATGCTCCATAAATAAAACAATGTTGTTTTTGTGCATAACAAAAAGCTCACAATTGTGCAGTCAAAATGTAAACTAAAAGATGCAGAGCATAGTAACAAAGACAGATTTCACAGCTGCTCTGTTCCCAACTTCTACTGTGTGACTGACAGCATTGAGTTTGAAATCCTCTTCATAACCACGTCTCTTAACAGGTGCCATTTATGGTCCCTATACACAGTAGGGTAACATTACGTTGAAGCACAGTACGTATCACTCCGCGAGGCTCCTCGGTAGCCGTAATGCTCTGACAATCCATCAACCGGTGCAGCACCGTAGCTTACCAAAGTCGTACTAAAACATTTTTTGACAGATTGCTGAGCGCTGTGTACCACATAAAATCGCTTCGCGGCCATCAAGCACAACCAGAATTCATACATAAGGCGCGCTGTCAACTTTTGAGAAAATGAAAGGATTTTAGGCTGTGCAGCGCCTCTGGGCTGCATGGCGTTAGCGTGGTTAGCTCGTTAGCGTGGTTAGCTAGCTAACACGTTGACGGCGTCCAGCCCCACGCAGGGGCGATGCGCAGTAACTCGTTAACGGAGATTTGCCGTGTCCATCTTGTCGCTTCCTGCAGGTGAAGCGATGGGGGAGGAGGGGGAGTTGTGTTCAGTGAAGGAGGGGCGAGGCCGAGTAATGTTGCGTAAAGACAAAAGTGGACGAAAGAGAGGCAAACTTGCGGCTCCACAAGTATAGTTATAACGTAACATAGACTATATCGATATAAAGGATATTGTCACATCTTATATCTCGTATAAAAATATATCGATATTTTTTAAAAACTCGATATATCGCCCAGCTCTAGTCCTTTTAACCATTACCATGACTTTTCTTTCTTAGCGTTTAAATAATTTATTTATTGAACATGTATATTGCAAAGATTGAAAGGTTTGGTCAGAACATAATGACGGGATTGTTTTGCTTTGTCTTCACGAGAAGACTTTTGCTTTCAAGTCTCTACGGGTCACCTGTTTGTGACAAAAGTGAGGACAGCATCACCTTTGGTTCCTCTGCGAAGAGCCAAAGGAATTTTTCCTCAGGCTAAATCTAATCAGAATAAGTAAAATGCTAACACAAGTCCTTAAAACAACTACACCACAGTCCATTTAATGCCACTAGCACTAAACTCCCCCTGTGTTTGTCATTTGCGATAACGGGCGAGGACTCGTTCACATCGGTTTTGAGTAATTTGAGGTCATTCTTCTTTGCAGAATTGTTTCAATTTAGCTACACTGGAGCGTTATGAGCGAGCCAAACCATCTCAAACTAATTCAAGTCCAGACCATGACTAGGCCACTCTTAAACATTCTTTTTGTTTCATGAACTTTGACCTTAACTGAGGAAAGCGTGGCCTGCAGTTATTTAGATGGTTCTTTTGTGACCCTCTGGTTGAGTCTTTAATGGCTTCTTGAAGTAATTTTCTTAGGCCGGCCGCTCCTGGGAAGGTTCACCACTGTTTTCTCCATTTGTGGATAATGGCTCTCACCAGTTTTTACTGGAGTTCTAAAGCCTTAGAAATGGCTTTGTAGCCCTTTCCAGACTGATAGATGTCAGTGACTTTGTTTGTCATCTGTTCTTGAGTTTCTCTGGATTGTTGCATGATGTCTGTCTGACTTTACTTTGTCAGACAGGTTCTATTGAAGTGACTTCTTGATTCAGCAGGTCTGGCAGTAATCAGTCTTGAGTGTGGCTTGTAAAACTGAACTAAAACATGTGGTTAACCACATTGAATTCATCATTAATCATTTAAAAACGGCATTTTAGATTTATTTCTGTCTAGTATTAAAGTTAGTTTGATGATCTAAAACTTAAACGTGACAAAAATGCAAAAGAACTAAAAAATCAGGAAGAGACCAAATACTTATACTTATTTCACAGCACTGTAGGTCTTATTGGTAGAAATGCTTTCTTAAGTTCACATAAAGGATGCTGCTGCACTGTTTTCTTCATTTTCATCATAACAGCTGATGGAAATATTGTTCTCGTCCCAGTGTGACACTAATTTTTTTTCTATGCTTTAAATGTTATTTTGATTTAAGGCCGGAAATCAGTGCAGAAGCTACACTCTTGTTTGCCTGCTGTTTGTATTTAGACTAGCCAGCATTTATGCGCAGTATAAACCAACATTGTTCCAATTTAATTGGATGTTGTTATATCGGTTAGATCTGTGAATGGGTGTAATTGGGGTTTGACACAGTTTTATGAACCCACTGAGGCTCACAGTGGAGCTTTTTATAATCAGCAGACAACAATTTGCCATAAACCCCTCCCCCCAGCGCCCAATTGTAAAGCGCGCCTTCCGGTGTGAAAAACTCACTTGTATTGGGCTAATAAGCAGAAAACAGGTAGCTTTTGTTACTTAATTATCTGACGGTAACTTCTGAACCCTCTCAAGACCTGCAGCCCTTACCATCCAGTCTCATTAATTTACTCCTTTTCTTTTGTCAGTTACTGCAGTAACTGAGTTTCAAGTTTTCTGGGAGATTTTAAAAATTGTTAGAAACAACTGGCACAATTAAAGGGACGATTATAATGAACCATTTTAAATGCAGCTTTTACTGAAAAATATTTATGAATGAGGGCCAGCATGTGATTAGTCTCTGCCCAGGCATAAAGAGGAACACATTAAACACTTTCATCAGTGCTTGTCACGTGTCTGTACAGAGCGCAGTAATTGCTATTTTTGTCTTGACGTTGTGAATGCAATAACTCGAGAATGAGGTGACGCAGAGTTTTTAAATCCATACCACAGGTGCATCTGCTAGGAGACTGAACGCTGGCACCAGTATTTTTTTAATTGTTAGTAAGGTGGCTCTAAAATTTGTCGCCACCAGCTGTATTTGTTAAAGTTAAGAAGGCTTAGTGTGTAATTATTGGGAGAGGAGAAGGGTTGCTAATGGAGAGAAATGCTGCCTGGGCAAGTATGTAATATATCAGTGTGAACTGCGGATGAATGAAATGTGCAAGCACCCGTGGGAAGCACTTTGACGGTTCTGGATTTAGATTTAAATGTTTTTGCAATTTTGAATCAAGCTAAAACATAATTTTTCTTTACAAGATTAGTGCGTGATGAATGAGACAGACTCAAACTTTGAGTTAAATCCAAAATGTCAAGTTGCCGTTTAAGTCACCGACGTTTCACATCATAAAGACTGTGTGTAAGGGATCCAGCTAGCCTGTCAGGCCAGACATAGAATGCATGAGAGGGAAAATCCCTGACATGAATCAGCCCTTTAATGAAGCTGAAAGAATATGACAGAACACAAAGCACAGCGAACCAGTCGCTCACGGACACATTCACGCAGCAAACACAAAGACAGCTCAAAACAAAGAGGCTTTCTGTGGAAACCTACGGTGGCCCTGAGAGGCCAAACGGACTGCAACTTCAGAAAACACTTGCAAAAAGAAAAATGCTGCAAAAAGAAAAATGCTGCAAAAAGAAAAACACCTGCAAAAAGAAAAACACTTGCAAAAAGAAAAGCACCTGCAAGATTAGCATAAGCTAATCTTATATGACTGTTGAGTACAGATATGAAGCCCAACAATCATGTTTTACAGTCCGGAGGCTTACAGTTACGGAGGCTAGACCGTCCCATTTCACAAGCCTCACACTTCCGGCCTTAGCGGTCTTTGAGTACGCGGCCCTTGAGGACCGTTGAAGCTGCGTACTTTAAGGCTGCAGACCCTGAATTGGGATACAGCAATTCAGGGACTGTTTCCCAATTCAGGGTCTGAAATGGGACGGTCTAGCCTCCGTCGCGCTGCCCAGGTTACCTAGCAACCATGATAGCGGGAAATGTGTGGTTGACAGAAATGAAGGAGAACATATTTTGTTTGTTTGTTTGTTTCTACACGAGCTTTGTGTGATTTAATAAGTATCTGAGGCTGAGACCACAGGACTGTAAAACATGATTGTTGGGCTTCATATCTGTACTCAACAGTCATATAAGATTAGCTAGTAAATAACAATTAGCTAATGTTGTTCATGAGACTAAAGTCAGTGTAAATATGAGATGGCCAATATTATAGTTATTATATTAATCATTATCAGTTATTACAGCAGTGAGTTTGAACTCTCAAATCAAATCACTTCTATTGTCACATCACATGTGCAGGTACACTGGTACAGCACATGTGAGTGAACTCTGTGTCAAACACTGAGCTTCAGTAAAGATTCAAGTTGCATTTATTTATATTTCCTATCACCTTAAATCTTCCCTTAAAGACACTCAAGTATCTGTGACAGTGTATATATAGATGTATTATATATAAGAGACGAATATTGTTCTTTTAATATGTTGGCATTATTACTAAATTTGGCTCAATGCTTACATATATGTGTGGAAGAAGCAAATGTACGAGCTGTGATAACTGTTTCTGATAGAATGAAGAGTAGACTGATATATGAAATATTCCTTTATTGGGTGAGAAAATCAGACCATGTCATAACTGCTTTAAGTCATACAGAATAGATATCAGAGCCTTAAAAAGGCTGACTTCTGCTAAATGGGTCAAACTGGGCAGAAAGTCTACAAACACATAACATCCTTATAGAATATGATGTAACACTATAGATCAACTTACCTCAGAATATATAAAGCATATAAACAATTACAGCGATATGATGCAACAAACACAGCAGTGCTACTAATCCAAAATACTCAAAGCTTCATAGAACTGAAACAAACAATTATTTTTAGCTCCATTCAGCTGCTGATACATACTTTAGGTTTCTGAATATTAAACTTGTTGCTGCCTTTCATAGTGTGTAACTTGAAGGCCCTGAGTACTTTCTCCCACACTGAAAACACTGGATGATAACATTATTTGAACATTACCTAATAAGACTGATTCAGGACAGACAGTTAGTTATGTTAAACTTTCCTAGCAGTCCTTCACAAACAGGGAACAGTCTGTCTATTCTCTCCATCTGTCAGCTGCTGCTGGCTCTTCCTCCTCCTCTTCCTCACACACTGCTGAGTTTCTCCTGGTGGATCATTGGGGGTGCAAAGCCTCACAGATGATGTGCAGCAGTGGGTCCCTCAGTCTGTCCTCACTCTGGACACTTGCAGTCGTCACACATGGAAATCAAATGTGTGATAAGCTGCAGGATTCAAACACAAGTGTAACTTATAAATACATGTTCATACTTTTATTCCACAATCAGAGAGAAAGAAACAGAGACAGAGTGCAGGACAGACAGACAGGTGACAGTCTCAGGTGTACACACTGCTACAAACAGGAGGATTTAGTGTTATTACAAGTGCTGAACAAGAAGAGTTCCCAGCTGGTACAGTGGACACATGTGTGACTGCTGTGATTAAAGCATCTTTCTTTCAGCTTAATGAGTGTAGGAACCATAATTAAATGTATTGAATTTTTTGATGATCACTGGGTTTTCATTTGTTTGGTTGCTATGGTGATGTGTAATGGGAGTCACGTGGGTGCTAGCGGTGACATTAAGAGGGCGTTGTCAGTCTGTCATTCACTGGTTTTGATTTTGACAGAGAGGAGGGCTGGGTAGCCGTAGTTTTTGTTGACCGCTGCACAACATGTTTCGTCTTGTTACATTAGAGCCTGTGACGTTGTAAGAGTCCAAATCTCGAGATGACATTACTCTGTAAACACTTTAATAAACAAGCAAACAATTCCACCTCTCGCATTATTGCTAAAGTTGACAGCGCGTCAGGCAAATAGGCGGGCTCCATCCCCGGGCTCTAGCGACTGTGGAAGTCGCTACAATGAGTGAACCGTCAGCTCGTTCAAACACACGTTAAAGTCCGTTTGGCTCAACACCACCGAACAGAGGCAGCAATATAACATAGTTAACATTAACAGTGCAGTGAATCCTGCTTGTGCCGTGATATTCAGGACTGCAAACAGAGCAGCATCACTGACTTTCAGCCTGTTGTGTTTGTGGATATATGACTGACTTTAATTATCCACAAAATCATCATTCTCTGTAAGATTAAGGTCGACTATCTAACGGCGTATAAAGTAAAGACTTTAAAACAAAGTAAACGCTGAAAGTACAAACATCGCTAATGTCACATAACTTTGCCGGCATGTGGCCAACAGTAATGTTTAAATGTTCCTCGTTATTAAACATTTGCACATAAATAAGTGACATAATATTCAGAACTTACTTTTGAAAGTTTACTCATTGGCCGCTCTGCTTCCACTTCGTTGAAGTGTCTCCCAGTCCCAGTGCACTTGTTAGCATGTTTTGGTCAACTGGTCCGTCCGGTTATTGTCTCCCCAGAAACATTTCCGTTGTGTTTTTTCCTATTTCCGTTGTGTTGTGTGTGCTTTTGCAGCGCTTTTCTTTTTGCAGCGCTTTTCTTTTTGCAAGTGTTTTTCTTTTCGCAGCGCTTTTTGTTTTTGCAAGTGTTTTTCTTTTTGCAGCGCTTTTTGTTTTTGCAAGTGTTTTTCTTTTTGCAAGTGTTTTTCTTTTTGCAGCGCTTTTTGTTTTTGCAAGTGTTTTTCTTTTTGCAGCGCTTTTTGTTTTTGCAAGTGTTTTTCTTTTTGCAGCGCTTTTTGTTTTTGCAAGTGTTTTTCTTTTTGCAAGTGTTTTTCTTTTTGCAAGTGTTTTTCTTTTTGCAGCGCTTTTCTTTTTGCAAGTGTTTTTCTTTTTGCAGGTGTTTTTCTTTTTGCAGCATTTTTCTTTTTGCAGCATTTTTCTTTTTGCAAGTGTTTTCTGAAGTTGCAGTCCGTTTGGCCTCTCAGGGCCACCGTAGAAACCTGCTGCAGACGCATCCCCTCTGAAGGACTCCACTGTCCTCTGCTTGGGTGTGAGAGTGTGTTTTCGTGTTCACCCATACAGCCCATTGGAGAGCGAAAACCATATAGGCTGCACAGAGTTGCCACATGCACACACTGTCTTTTTGTAATCTGGATTGTGACCAATGCATTGTCCGTCTGTGGGAGCTTATTTCCGTTTTCCTCTCTTCCTGTATTTTCTTGTTACTTTTCCTTTAGAGCAGGGAGGCAGATAATGACAAGAACATGTGCAATTTTCATAACTTGAAAATTGCATCACTGTGACTCCTAGAGGTGGGAATCACCATACAACTCACAATACGATATTATCACAATACTTAACGCACGATACGATATTTTTGCAATTTTTAAAAATATTTTGCAATATTCAAATTCTGTACATAAAGGTAAACTTTATCAATATTCATTTTATCTAATATCAAAGTCTCACACTCAGTCTTTCTCTCATTTCAGTCAGTTTTATAAACTGAACGGTTTGTATTACAGTCTAGTCCAACTTAACTGAATGCAACCATCTGGTACAATTATAGCTATTCTGAACTATGCAATTTATGAAAACTATGCAGCCCATTCAGCAACTGAAAAATTTGAAAGTAAATTAAAACAAAATATAATTTTACATTAAATAAAAAAGTTTTAAACTTAATTAAAATAAAACATGTCTTAAATTAAAATAAGTAAACTGTCATGTTTATTGCTGCCAAAAAAAAAGTTAAACACATTTGGACAGTGAAGGAATGTCAGGATTCTTGCTCAGAAAAAGGAGCTGATCAACATGCTCTGAAGTCAGAGCATGTTCCAGTCCACGAAAAAATTGTTTGTAACAAAATATCGATTTCTGCTGTCCCTGTATCGATACATTATTAGCAAACAAAATATCACAATACTACATAGTATCGATTTTTTCCCCCACCCCTAGTGACTCCAGGCCTTTAATCTCTGCAGTAACTAGAAAAGCTGTAATCAGAGGCTTGAAATGATATTGAGTTTGGAACAGTTAAGTAAAGACATACATGATACTTGTAACTTACATATTCTCATATAAGAAAAAGTAGAAATTAAAGCAACAAAAGTAAGGAGGGCAAGGAAAGGAGCAGGAAGTAAAACCAAAAGAAGACACAAGAGAAAAAAACCTTCAAAGTAAAATAAGAAGTAACTAAAAGACATAACTGATGCTGCGACATGAAGAATACACTGAAGTAAAAATAACACCAGAGACCGGGGAGCACCGACTCCTGGATCAACTAGAAACAACAACAAAAACTACAGAATACCAGGGCAATGACACTGTCCCTGTACAAATGTTACAACAAAGCAGTGTGCAGGCATTATTAATTATTGTTGGTTAAGATCAAAGCTTAAGAGATCAACTGAGCTATTACAATGAATCCTAATGGGGGGGGGGGGGGGGGGGGTATGAGTATGTGCACAAAATATCAAGTCCATCCATCTGTGGTTGAAAAACTAGATCTGACACATTCATGCTTTGCATTGCATTCTGGCATTTGCACAATATTGAACTAAAATGAAGACAGATTTGGCATGTTCACCTTTATTTCTTGTCTCAAAGGCTTTCACAGGTCTGCAAACGAGTCACTGTGGTTGTTTGGGTTGGAAACAAGACTCCACAAGAAGCGTTAGTCTGACTGGGAGAAGCTCAATACGTGTGCAATTGTAGGAGGACATGTAACCATCAGTGGCACTAGAGGATAGTCAAAGTCAGCTTTATTGTCAAAAACCATATGTACAGATCTTACACAGCGTGTGCTTTCTTGGCCAGGTAACCCCTGAAAAGGAGATGTTAATCTCAATGAATGTCTTTGCTAAATACATTAAAGTGGTTATCGCTTATCATTACCTTTAGAAAATCAACAACAAGAAGGTGACAACATATTTTACTCTGTAACTTTGCACTGCTTTACTTTGACACGGTTTGTGATTCTGCAGAGTTTCAGCAGAGCTCAGCTTGTTGTCACGTGTCGTCATGTCGATGCTAAGCTGCCAGCGTCCGTCTGCCTCATCAGGACAAAGTCTGCACTGACGAACACGCACAAAGACCCAATTGTTTAATGTCCAGATGAACTTATCTTGACCTCACAGAGGTTCAAAAGCAAAGGAAGTAAAACTCTCTAGTTCTTCTTTTCCATTAGCGTTCGATTTTTGTCAGCGAGGGTTGACGTCAGCTGAAATTTCTATATTAAGCCTTTGATTTATATTAATAACAGGGGTTTTATACCTGCTAATATACACTATTGTTTTGTGTTGTATTGTTTGGGAAAATGTTAAAAGAGCATCACAAAAGAAATAATAAGGAAAACACAAATCTACTGTGATCCAGTTAGTATCAATTTACAGCAGGCAGTTAACATAATTAGTAGTTGGCATTAGCTGTTACTGAGTATAAACAGTGATCTAGAGGCACATTAAATGCTGCTTAAATGTAAGCTTCTTACTCCTTTTGAACACATTATTTATCCATCCTCTTCTGCTTATCCTTATCAGTGTCGCAGGGGGCTTGAGCAAATTTCAGCCACCATAGGGAGGGAGGAAAAGTACACCCTGGAAAGGTTACTAGTGGTCACCAAGCCAACACATAGAGACAGTGAATCATTTACCTTCAAATTCACACCTATGATTTAGATTAACCTAACCTGGAAACTGTGGGAGAAAGCTGGAGTACCTGGAGAGAAACCACGTGAACAGAGGGAGAACGTGCAAACTCCACACTGAAAGGCTTCAAATGGTGGCGTTGAATTCAGGACCTTCTTGCTATGAGGCAACAGTGCTAACCGCCACGCCGCTGTATTTATAGTAATAAATACACATTATTTATTACTATTATTATTTTCCTTTGGCTTTTATGAACTGTGTGTCCAGAAATTCATTTGAGGATGTTTTCCAAAAACTGTTTTTCCACTTTCATTTTTAACAGTGTGCTTGTTTAAACTTTAGCTGTTTTGTGACTTTTTGATGTGACATTAAATACAGAACCCTGCAGGATGTGTGGCATTTGACGGAGAATATAAAGCATATAATAAAGTAGCTTCAGAAATATTAATCAAAATGTTGTTTGTTTTTTCAGGCGATGGAGAGCAAGCTGCTGGTCGGTGGAAAGAACATCATAGATCACACCAATGAGCAGCAGAAGATGCTGGAGATAAAAAGGCAGGAGATAGCAGAGCAGGTAAAGCGGTTTTTTGCAGTAGTGCACTAATTTACTCAGTACAGCTGCACAGTTCATACTTCAGGCATACATTTAAAACCTTAGGAGAAATATTTTCTGCAGCAGTTTGTTTAACATTTACAGTAATTAGTGTTTTCTGCAGCCTGAATTGATAAAAAAAACACTCCAGAGTTGAGGAGAATCCACAAAAGAACAGGGTGATATTTGCATTCTGCTTTCAGACGCGTAAGGAGCGCGAGATCCAGCAGCAAGTGTTGATTCAGGATGAAGAGACGCTGGAACTGAGAGAGACTTTCACTTCTCTGCAGCAGGAGGTTGAAGCCAAGACAAAGAAACTCAAGAAGGTAAAATATCCTGATGATGCAGAAAAAAATCTGATGCACACAAGTAGAAATACGGTAGATATCCTCATTTCTACTCTCGCACACACTTTTGCAAAAGAGGTAATAGACATAGCAGTATAGGTGTGTTTTAACGTGCACATGCTTATAGACCTTCCCTTTTTGTTCCTAATGTGAGAATGTCCCTCTTTACCCCCTTCTTTCCCTTTGACCTTTGACCTGGATCACAAATGACCCCTTGACTTGGACACTCGCTTCGTTCGGACACACACTTAAATCTCAGTACCTCAAGGTTTGTCCTGCCGTCCCTTTCCCTCCCTCCCTCCCTGTCTGCCGTTTTACGTATTCACGCTTTCTGCACTAACCTCAGTCTTCCTTCACTTAATGGTCAGTTTGCTCAGAATCCCCCAGTAACTCACTAAACCTCTCCCTCACCAGTGCACCAAACCTATTACATCCTTCCCCTCTCTTTCCGCGTCCCTATCTCGCTGCACGGACGCGACCAGCAGGACTAACACCAAGCGGCCCGTTGTGCGAGTGCGGGCGACAATGTAACTAATGATCCTTTGCTGATCTTTGCTGCCCTGATTCCCAAACGTGGGTCCATCTACTCCTCTCACACTGCATGATGCCGTCAGTCTGAAGAAAAGAGGGGGTGTTTTTCACGCTGTGCATTCAAAACTCAGTGGGCAGTCCGTAAAGTTCAGTGACTACAAAAATGTCACTGACACCTTGTTTGCTGGAAAAGAAAAAAAAAACACTACTGCAGAACTCTATTTCTTAAAATAGCCAATGATATTTTTTTCCTTCCAAAGTCATTATTTAATGTTTAACTGAGAAGCTGATCATGTTAACTGTTAAGTTGGAGTAATGATTGTAGCTAATGTAAAAAAAAAAAGAAAAAAAGATTGCCACGGTTACCTGTAGTTTTTCATGTTTGTCTACAAATACTCGCTGATACTCACCCAGCAGTAGTAAAACTTGAAAAAGTAAAGAGGTTTGCCTTTCTAAAAATGCTGGCTGTAGCGTTGAGGCACAGCTTTTATTTTGAAGGTGAACGTTCTCCATTTTCTTAATTTAACTACAGCTTGGAGAGTAGCTGGACAGTGCTGTCACTGCTGTTCAAGCAGTAGCAATATGCTAGCGACCTGAGCATTCACTGGGTGGGGAATACACATTTTTCCTTAGGAACATGTGTCACAGTTTGTTGTGTTAACTGAAGCAATTCACTGAAATTAAATTAATTTCAAGCTTAAATAGATTTTCAGGGACAAAAGGACATATTATCATGGTTTAGCAGAGAGGTGGAAGCAACTGCATACATGTGCATGACATAAAGCAAAGAGCAAGCTTTACTCCAAAGCTGATAAGTCAACAAAACTAAATGATAAAAGGTGAAACCAAGTTAGCACTGAAGCAAAAAGGCTAGAGGAACAGCAGGAAAAACAAACTTCCGGGGATATTACAGCTAACACTAAAAATCAGGATGGAGACTGGGAAAGACAGAAACACTGCAAAACCAACAGGGACCAGAATTCAGTGATAAAAGCACTTTTAGCCACATTTTCTCTTAGCATAAGAAGAGAGTGAGAGTACCTTTCTGTAATGTAACATTAAGGCCTCAGCTTTGAAGTCTAAATTTAACTGTCAAATCCAATTTCTGGCAGTTTTTAAAGGTATTTAAAATTTTTAAGCTAGCATCTGTAAAAATCTGTCCTAAAATGGAGATTTGCCCCAGATTCTTCTTATTGATTTGATTTGATTTTTTTTTTTTTTTGGGGGGGTGGGGGGGGGTGGGGGGGGGGGGTTGCTCTCCGTGTCCAAGCTGCAGAGCCTGCAGTGTCATGATTCACAGCTGAAGTCAGGATTCGCCTTTATGTTTGAAGCCTCGGGTGAAGTCAAAGAATGAACAGTGTGAAACCTCAGGAGGAACCAGGAGGAGGAATTAGAGGAGGAGAGCTCCCATTGGCTGGCCTGTTCACCAGACACCAGCGCCTCCAGTGCTGTTGCTATGGGCAACCGAGCTGCAGCAAGTTGTAGACCAGTCCATCTTCACTGGGAACCTCAGGCCTGATTGCTCCTCTCGCTTGTTTGTCTTTGTCGTTTCTTCCAGCTGTACGCCAAGCTCCAGGCAATCAAAGTAGAGATCAAGGACGTGAACGACGAGCACGTGAGGAGCAGACAGGAGCTCGAGCAAACTCAGAACGAGCTCACCAGAGAGCTCAAGTTCAAGTGAGTCAACCACAAATCACAAAGAGTGCTCAAAAATCGCCACGTACAGTGCGGGATTCTTCAAAGCAATACGCCCCATTTAAAGATCAAACATAAGGCCAGGGGGCCAGCATTGGCCTGGCAAAGACACCATTCTGGTCCGCAGGACAGCTTTAGAAAATATGATAGCGGGCATGCATGTTTGGGCTTTTAAATTTTACATCTTTTCCTGCTAATAAAGACTTCATAGTCACTCATACACCAAAATAGTTAAGTAATAGATAAACAATTAAATGACAGAAAAGTTCCTGTTTTTTACTCTCCGATATGAAAATTTTGGTTAAAAAACAAAAAGAAAATTTTCATCCATCATCAAAAAAACCCCTAACTAACTACAGGACAGTAATTTTATACATGTATCATGTAGAAATTGCACCTCTTTATCTTATGTTAAAAATATCTCAGGGATTAAATGTATAATTAAACATCTTTAGAGTGATAGAAATGGCAGTTTCACTCGTCTCACCATCAAAATGGGCTGTATGTGGCCATTGATGTCAAATGACTGTGACATCCCTCATTTAAATAGTTACTTCCTTTGCAGACTGAGTGTTTACACTAAAGAAAAAATTGTGTTAGGCTTTTACCGGTTGTCTTTTATTCTATGCAAAAGTACGGCTGCAAGGTAAGCAGTTAAAAAATGCTTTTACTTGAAATCTGTTCTTGTAGAGGTAGGGGTCTTTTTTTTTTTTTTTGCCAAACTCAGTACTTTTACAGTTTTGTTAACAGTTTTATTCTTCCTTTTGTTTGCTCCCCTGCTGCGTAAACTTTTCTTCATTGTCAGAAGTCTACGTGTCTCATTATGCTTTCCAAAAAGAACCCTGCTAGCAGCTTTGATAGCCAGATGCTCTTTCTTCTTTTCTTTTTTAAATTTCTCTAAGCAGTGAAATTGCTTTGTAATAGTATTGTAATAAGACCATAAAATATTTGTCAATCTTTTCTTTTAAACTTGTTTTTGTGCAGCCATTTAAATAGCTAAGTTATGTTGATTTGAAGAAACAGCTAAACCTATAAAAAAGCTTCTAATCAAGAGTTCATTTATCAGTAGGTTTAGTGTTTATGAGTAAAAAAGACTTTACAAATTCAAAGAAAATCATTTTTTTCTGTTTAAAATGTGAAAAGTATACAAATAAACCCCTAAAATCTTACTCATAGTGCATTTGCTATTACAACCATATGACTCCAGACTTGTATATGATATAATTACATTACTTCTTGCATCACTCTGTGTTGTGAACATGCAGGTATCTGATCATAGAGAACTTCATCCCGCCGGAGGAGAAGAATAAGATAATGAACAGGCTGGTCTTTGACCCTGAGGAAGACCAGTGGAAGTTCCAGTCACTTGTTCCTGCTGAAAGGTCAGCGTCTGTTTTCGATGTAAAAGAATAAACTCTTAAATTTAGTCACGCTTTAGTTTTGACCTCTGGGCGCCGTGCGTCATATGCTTATCTCTTCTTCTTGTCTTCTTCCGCTGCTGTTTGAGTGGCATCCTCCTTTTTTTCTTCTTTTAGATGTTTTTTTTTTTGGCGTTTTAGAGAATTGATTCCAGATTGGGTTTTTGTGTATCTCATTGATCCCGACTTTTCTTCCGTTCAGTAAATCCTCGCAGATGAAGAAAAGGCCAGCATCTTCAGTCGGATACAAACGACCCATCAGCCAGTATGCCAGGGTTGCCATAGCGATGGGAGGTCATTCCAGATACAGGGTAAGTGTCTGTGTGTGTGATGACTTGACATCCTTTTGAGGACATAAAACAAGCCCACAAATATAAATCATTAAATTTCAATGTAAAGAAGTATGGTTTTGTTTTTTTGTTTTTTCATAAATCTTTATTCTGAATGTTATTTAATTAATTATGTAAATTTTTATTTCCATTATAGGTCAGTCAGTTTATATTCAGTTTAATTTGTCCTTTTGGATCCTGAAAGACTAAATGTCAGTTTTTCAGTTTTAAAGATTTCAGGCATGATTTGCTCTTATGGTTTTGACCATTTACTAGTAATGGTATTTTTACCATCTGTCAAAGTCAAAGTCAGACTTAAGACTCATTGAAATATAAAAACCAACACTAAACATGAACAATAAAAAACATACTGGAATCTTAAGGCACTGGAAATTGAAGGAACTAGAAACCAAGTGGCAAAAATATCATGACGATCTCAGGATCATGACATTACTTTTTTTTTTTTTTGTTGCTTTGCTCATAAAAAACCCTTAACTATAAAAATGCACCATACTTTATTAAAGCATTTGCTATGAAATTGATGGACTCAGCTTTTACTAGAGTAACACAGCATTCAGTAAAAGTGACCGAGAGCTACTTAGCCATTGAATGAACCTCCCAGCAAGCAGTTTTTGTGCTGATGTTAATGCCAGAGCAGCTTTCTCTGCAGTTAAGCACTGACTTGTTGCAGTGGGGGCATCCTATTAAAGTACCATGGTCAAAGTCTCTTTGCAATAACAAATGTTTATAAAGGCAGATTGAACGGCTAGTTTCTTGATTTTATACACCTGTTGTTAAGGGGCTGAAAATACTTTTTTTCAATACTTTGATCCATATAATGTGTTACTAACCGTAGGTAATGTTTTCTTAATGTGTTCAGGCTGAGAACATCATGTTTCTGGAGCTGGACATGACTCCTCCAAACACCGCGTCAGTCGATCGCTCGAAGGATGGAGAACTGAACCAAAGTCCCTCGGTGGACAGCTCGCCCACCAAGGAGAAAGGCATTCGAAAGTCCCAGTCTTGGTGAGGTCAAATTAATGTAGCCTCTTCTCATATAAATAAAACAGATGTTTCTTTATTGGCATACACTTACTGCACGCTGCTGCTGCTCAGATGTTTCTACATCTGGAAATAGAGCTGAGAATACTTTGTCATTTTTGTGTTTGAAACCCGCTTCCACTGTTCAGCCTGTGCATGTGACCTGTGAACTGTAAATGGTTTAGCATCAGAGCATCTCTACAGTAAATGGGATTATTCAGGATTAGCCACGCCCTCTTGCCCTAATCTGATGGTTTATCTGTCATTTTCTCAGATGCATAATCTCAATAATCTGTGATTGTACATATTATACATATATTATACAACTTTTGTTTTTTGTTTTTGCAGGTGTCAGACTCCAAAATCCATGACTTCCTCCCCTTCTAATGTGTCCTTGGCAGCATGTCACGCTGCCACACCCGCAGCGGCACAGTAAAGCTTTAATGAAGAGAGCTTTTTTTTATTGCCATTATCATTATTATTTATTTGATCTCTCAACATCAACTTCCTCTTTTGGCCAGTGGCCGCCTTACAGACTTCTCAGTGAGGCCCACAGCTGGGACACAAACACACCATCACCACCTCTGCTGAAAGCTGACAGACTACATGGAAATGATCTTCTGGCAGGAAACTAAATGACCATATGAGCCTCAGAAACTCTGTATAAATCAGTTCCTCCAGTTCCTCCTCCGGCAGAGCCCTTTCCTCTTTTGCATGTCAGATCATCTCTGAAAACAGCTGGCTGCAGTGCTGAACTGCCCAGACTGTTGTGTGTGTGTGTGTGTGTCTGTGTGTTTGTGTGTGTCTGTTGTGTACAAAGCGCCGTATGATTGCTTGTTTGTGTTTCTAGTCGTGACCACTGCAGATTTAAAGGTGAAGGTTTCATGTATTCTGGATTTTTCAAAGCAGGTTTGGTCTGTTTTCTATGTAGAAGTTCATCGTCAGAGAGTTTATGTCAGTGTTGGCTTTTGGAAATGACTACACAAAAAAAATAAGAATATATGATGTGTACTGTTGTTGGTCAGACGAGGTGCTCAAGACCTGAATGATGACCGTTGTCATTCCTGTTGCCTCCCATCATTTATCTGTCCCCCTGCAGTGTCTAATTTAAATGAAATGTCTTAAAAACTAATGTAATTAAAATGAAGAACACGAGGCATGTCACACTGTCAGAATTATTTTACTGGGATTTTAATTCAACAAACAAACACGGATGGGCGGATTGTGACCAGATCCCAGCAAACTAAATGTGGGACAAACACGACGTTTGTCTGGGACAACGTGGGGCGCGTCAACAATGCTGGCAGGATGTCAAATATATAACATTAACGTGCAAATATTCCAGGTCTTTTGTCAAGTAAATAAGAATTAAACGAGGCCGAAGTGGTCTAATATAATAGTCTTTATATGCTCCTGTATCCTCTGTTATTTCAGCGCCTCCTCTGTGTGGTAATAGTCTTAGTGTTTCAGTAGAGATTATGACATAAATATACTGTGCAAAACTGAAAAGCAACTCTAGCACAACAGCCAAACACTATTTCTCAGTATAAACTGCATCTTAATTTTCTTTGTGGCAGTTTCCACGATATTTAGCAAAATCTACAAAGCTTGTTGCTTTTTGGTGACTTGGAACTTTCACTGATGGTCATAGCTTAAGACAGGCTAATCTTTATTTAAATACAAAATAAAGCCTTCTCTTCACAGAATTTAGAAACGCACATGTTCTGCAGAGTCAAAACGTCAGCCATTGTCTCAGGACAAGGGGACAATAAATAAAAATGCTGTGCAGTCACACATGCAGAGGGACATCTGATCATCCTGGATTCATATTAGATTCATGAATTATAAGTAGTTTGTGTCAAAAATGTGACTTTTTTAGAGCGGTGTAGAGTTCATTAAATAAATAATATCATGTACGTTTAAGCTTTGCCATGAAGATAGTTTAACACAAAAAAACTTTCAACTAATGCATCTCATTGTGCCATTTGGCATCTATGAAAATGCAGTTCATGCATCAGGATGGGGTGAACCAGTCGATACTGCAGACTAAAATCTGGCCTCCACTGAGGTGAATTATTGTCCAGCAAGTGTTTTTTAGGTGGCACTTTTTTCAAAAAGACTGGTACCTCACAAAGATACATTTTATTAAGAAGACATGAAGTAAAAATGAAACTTAAGCAATTGTTTATTGAGTTAAGGTTAAGTAAATAATTAACCTTAACTTATACATACATATAAATAATTTTATATTAATCCTCGTGGAATATTTATACTGGTGGTCATGTGCACCAGTATGACAGTATTTAGCTTCAGTTTTCCAAACAAAAGGTTATTTTATTAGAAAAACTGCTTCACTGAAAGTGCAAGAAATAGTCTTAACGTGGTGGAACCTATAAAAACAGCTGCTGCTACCTAAACTCACAGGAGGATGCATTTGCCTGGAGGCAACTGTTGTTGTGATTTGGTGCTATATGATATAAAGAAAATTGTGTTGAAATGAACTTCCAGCAACATCCGTGGAACATAGTGCAACTCCTATGGTCGACTGACACTATTTGCCGTATTGCCTTCAACAGTTATATGATAAAAACATTTTACAGGCAGCAGTTTAAACAGCATATGTAAGGAGTAAAAATATATAAACAATATTTACAACAAACACATTCACCAATGAGACGACGGCAAGAATGGCCTGGACATATCGACATATGGTTTAAACCCAAAAATGGTCACTGGAATTTGGAAGTGACCATTAGAAATCCTGGTTGGCGGTGTTTAAGTTTTTCCTCATCTAAAGTCAGAGAAATCCCACCCTGAGTCTGAAAATGTCTTGGAAGTAAAAAAACAACAACAATCTGACTTCTGCCTGTAGTTGTGAATCAAAATGATAAATTAAGCCTCTTCTAAACAATGGAAACTTGGACACACGGGTTGTTTTTGGACTCAAAAACATGTTTCATGTGCTGCTGAAGCCACACAAGCTGGCTTTAGTCAAACATTCCTTCATTCAGTCATCTGTCAAAGAGCTTCACCAGCAGCAGCTTCTTTTTCAAACCCATGATCAGTAAAGAAATGAGAACCAGTTGCTTAACTTACAGTGCATGACTGAAGAAACCCCACTGACCACTTCAACAAATCTGTCTGATTAGCCAGGGTGAATCACTACCAACAAACTAAATCAAGTTTGCCATCGCAAGGATGGAGCACCTGTTGTACCCAGGAATCAACATGAAAATATGTTCACTGAACACATTTTTCTCCTTATATTTGCCAAGTGGTTTCTATGAAATTGTAAAGTAAATAAAAAAGAAAAAAATTATTTTGTTCACTTTTGCGTCAAACAGGGAACCTTCATTTAGCAGGTTGTGTGCAGTCAGGCGTGCACAGTTTAGTGTCACTGGGTTCATTACTTCCTAAAGGGTAAAAGGAGGAAACAGCAGGGGGTCAGACTGACTAACCATCAATGTATTATTGATGCGAAAGGAGGAACTGCAGCTAAACCCCCTCAGTGGGTGTACAACAGCAAAGAAGAGTCATTAACCCGTGTAAAAGTAAAGCGCATACCACCAATGTGAAGCACATCTCTAAACATCAAATCAAATGGAAACATGGACATTCCTGAGATTTCTTGGCATTTTCAATACATGCTTGAGCTCTCACTGGGGCTGCAAATACTAACAGAAGTCCAAAACCCAGAAATATTTAGTTTACAAAAATTAAACCTTAGGATACTGGAGCTGAATACAACTTGACATTCTGGTTTTAGAATTGTTTTAGTTAAGGGAGCAGAGTAAATACTCATGCCACTTTAATACTCAGTTATGTTAGACGTAAAGGTTTGAAATGGCAAAAACAAACAATTTTCTAGTTACAAATTAATATCAGATGCTTTTGGAATGGTTAAAGCCATTTAGAAAAACACACTGAGCATTTTATATGTTTAGTTATCAGTATCTGAGCCTGCAGCTGACCCAGTTTTTAATGTGTATATATAAATATCTAAAAATAGACTTTAACTGCTCTGAAGCTTCTTGTGTTCATGTTGTATAATGGAGGTTAAATCCATTCAACTGCTTTATTGCTGATACTTCTGATACAATATATTGTGCATTTATTTGGATGCTCGTATTAAACATGGACAAGGTTACAAATAATGAGGTCTGTGTTTGTGGAAGTAATCTCTGTGAGCTTCACAGATTACCATTGTATGGTCTTTACCTTACAATATAAAACTCCTTGAGGTATTCAGACCGTGTTGCACATGTATCGTCCTTTGCTAAGTGGTAGAAGATCAGCATAAATCTTCCTTACAATCAATAACTGAATATGGAAAATACAGGTGTGATGCCACAGCGGAAGCACTATAAGCCGGGGTGGATGCAAAACAAAATCTGTATATAAGAGAAATCACTAAATACTATCCTGGTGAATTTATGCTGGCAGTTAGAGTTAGATCATAAGTTTAAAGTCTTTAGCATATGAGGGTGCAGTGTCCCTCAGTTCTGCAATGAGATTTTCCTCGTGCTAGTGTTTGATTTTTCGTACATAAAACAACCTCAACCCTCCCAAAAATGCGACATCAGTCCATATTTTGAGTTCAGAACTTGGAATTTATTTCTGGTTACAGATAAGTGCTCAAAAAACAAACAAACATATAGAAATTTAAGGAAAAAAAAATCACACCGAATGTTGTTTATGATTCTGAAAGACCTCATTTAACTGCTAATTTGTGTATGCTGTCTAATCTGCAGCATCAGTCCTGCCCCCGAAACACTCATGAATCGTGTTTTAATTTCTAGGGCAGACAGCGATGCGAGCATGAACGTGATTTTTTTGAATAATGTAGGAACAAAGGTATGACGTAACGTAAACAATTTCCCTCTGAGTGCTGCTAATTTATAGACATTTTAGCTGTGGCTGTGGGGGCGGGGAGGAGGGAGGCGAGGACGCGGATGGAAGAGAGGAGGAGGGGTGGATGGATGCAGGCATTCAAAGACAATCAGGAAGTGAGGAATAACTGTGGAGGAGGTGGATACTGAGCCTGTTTCCATGGTAACCTGCCAGTAGAGGGTGAAGGGGATGGGGATGGCATCGATGGGGGTTTGTGTATATGAATGTAACATGGTGGACCAGATGGCATTGACGGAAATACAAAAAGATCACAGCCTCCTTCTCATCAATCATTTTTCATCCTCAAATCAATAAATTTAGCATTGATTCGTTTTAGGCAGTTTCATTTTCATGTTTTTTCTGGGCAAAGGTGAGCAATAACATTTCACTTTATCTGCTCTCACTTAATCCTATTAGTTATGATGCCATTAGCCTTGTTAAGACAGCCAATACTAAAACACAAATAAGTTCACCAAGAAGAACGCCGGCTCTAAAATACAAAAATGAATGGACTGTGAATCCAACAGTGTTACACCTGCTGTGAGTACAGGAGGTCTGAAGGTGCTCTTGAAGATGAAAACTGATCACAACAAAGAAAACAAATGTTCTTCAGCTACTTGTAGACATACTTTGCACAAAAGATCTATCACATGATGGCATTAATCAATCAACACAAAGGTAGAAACAGTTAACACGTCATGTTAGGACACAAAATATTTAAATTTGTTAAAAGTTACGCGATTTTAAAAGTGCTAAAACAAAAATGAGATAAAACAGTAAAATAAAGGCAAATGAAGGTTTTAATACTGACCTTTGCTTTGCATGAAGAATATATTGCTCATACTGTCTAAAATGACATAATATGAGGAGGACACATAGCACTGTGAAAATCGAGAACAGTATCTGTGGGAGAGAATCTGTAACAGCAAACAAGGTGAGAGAAATGTTTTCATCTTTTGATGGGCCATTAAAGGCTTGTGATGTCTGATGCTTTTATTGTGAAAGGAGAAAGTGATAGCAGAAGAAAAGGAGGAGGGAAGGACAAAAGGTGACAGGAAAGTAGAATCACAAGCAAAAGGTTCATCATTTATTTCATCCTGTGAAAAGGATTGGATAACAATATAAGATTTCTAATAGATTTTCAATGTGAAACTGTGTCCAGCCTGTCAGATTAGCATTTTGTGACTGAGATGATGTTGTAGGCTCAAATAGATTAAATCCAACGGGTTAATGCTATATTTCGCACTTGATTTCATCATCCTGATTACTCTTCCTGTAAGGGTAACTTCACATCAACAATGTTTGTTTTCTAACTTTACGTTAAGCCCAATAGATTTATTCAGTTATCAATACAAATTACTCTTCAGAGAAACCATGAGAGACCATGTGGCAGGTCAGCCATGATTCTTTCATAGGTTTTATGGGGTTTGCAGAGCCACGATCTTGTATTTACACGTGAATAAGTATTTAGTGAACTATGATTTGAAGTCAGGGCATCATTCAGCTACATATACACTGTTTACTTCCCTTTGCTGTGATATAAAAAAAACCATAATGGCCATCACTGACATGTTTTAGTAGTTCTAGATTTTCAGCTATAAGAAATGCTGTTACAGAATTTATTAGAATCGTGTAGTTTTGAATTTTGCAGCCCTGATTGCTGGTTATTACTCGAAAACTAGCACACAAGTTTCCAGGTAATCATCACACTTCTTGTCATTTGAGTTAATAGATTATTAATGTGTAATAAGCTACAATACCAATATGTTACCAATATTTTAATATACTATGGCTAATTGGTTGTTTAACTGGTAATAGCTTGCTATTTTCATTTTATTAGCTTCTTGTTAACACTTTATTACCTAACTAGTACTACATTATTATCAAGTCATAAAAGAACACTTATATCTTAAATTAAAATCACATGTATTAAATGTTTCAAACCTAAATTAGATTATTGATTTGCTTAGTTATAAGTCTTCCAATGATATATAAGTGTTTATATGAATATATAATTACACAAACATGTTAGATGTGATTGGTGATACACACGCACACATGCTCAGGTCTATAAATCTGAGTCTTATCAGCAGTCTGCCCTCAGTCCTCCTGCTCTTGATCTTTAATATTTAATGAAGAGAGGAGAGAGCTGCTTTATTAGGATGGTAGGAGCACATTTAGTTCAATAATTTATGCAGTTACAAGCAGATTATAACAAATGGAAACACAGAAAACAGAGATTGAGCTCTGCTGACGTTCATTTTGGAGTCCCGGTTTAGCTGTTACACCATGATGTGTTTTTGTTTCTAAAAACGCTTCAGTTACCGTCAAATGAGCATTATTTTTGTTGACCTCGTTCTCTACTTATCTTGCCTCAGCAGTTACCAGACCTAATTTACCCGCTAATGCAGCAGAGTTAATTTTATCTCTTGTGAACTCCTTGATTTATTTTTTTAGCTGGATGGAAGCAGCTTCACTGTTTATATCTAATATCAGACATCTGATCGCTGCACAAAAATCCCAGCACTGAAAAGACCAGCTAGTGTTGTTTCAGACGTGGCCTTACTGTACTGAAAAGCATCATGGAAGTCAGCGATTATTGACTGAGCTGAGGCTGCCCTCTGCTGTAAGATGTCAGCAAAAACAGCTGCTTTAGCATGAAAGGACACAGCTCATTTTTACATGTAAAATACATCAATATATCACATCAGGCTAAAATAAAATACCTGCAAAAAACAAAACAAACAAACAGTCTTAACATGAGTTAGAAAGTCCATTTAAATTAATGGTTCTACAATGTCAGTGAAAACAAGTTTGATTTGACTGCAAATTTACAGTAGCACCAGCGCTTGTGTAAAATATGACTTTGAATATATAAATGATTCTCTCAAGTTTCCTTCTGTTGTATAGACCGACAATAAAAGCTGGCTTTTGTGGCAGGAATCTAAGTTTACCCTCTTTTTTGCCCATCTAATGTCCAAGACCACAGGGACAGAAGAGACTGTGAGACGAGTCTGTGATCTAACTTCAAATGACAATTTGAACCAAAACACCTGCTCCAACTGATTTTTAGTCCAGTTTTTGTTTACTGTGGCATACATCAGCCTTTTCTCCTCGTGCTCAAGTCCTTTGTCTGGCCTTTTCTGGATTTGTTTTCCTATTTCTTAAGGACAGTTATTTTTAGAGATACTGTTTATTTGCTGTAGGTGGTTTTTAGGCTTATAACTTCTTTTTTTGTATAACATTTCCCCAATTTCCTCTTTTTAAAGACACACTGCAAAGATTTCTGGTAAGCACTTTTAAATGATCCTGAAGACCTTCAAAGGCATTTCTGTGTATTTGATTCACTTTGTTTTGGGATATATCAATGACTGTGACTTCTTTCAGTGCACTAAACACCCCCTGTTGCAATGCAAATATTCTGCTTTTAGACAGATCCAAAGAAAGGACTGAACTGTTGTGCAAGCCTTCAAATGTGCTGCGATCTGGATCAGGAAGATTGTTGAATGAAAATCCTCTGTCCATATGCCCTGACCTAACTAACCTGTTTAAGCATTTTCATGCAACCATTAAATAGCACAGTTAGTCTGCCTCAGTTTTATTTGTATAATATGAAAAAAACATAATGTCACATTTAAAAACATGAGAACTTACATGTAAGCTTTAAATTTCCAGTTTATCAAACAGCATTGAGCAGTCCTTACCTTTAAATTTAACCTCTCTTCTTCCTCCACTTTAAACCCTGACTATGGACAATGTTTATTTTGCCTCTTCTATCTGTTTTTACGCACCATCCCGTGGTGATTAATACACAAGCATGATCAATGTTCATGTGTTCCAGTTCAGGCTCAAATCGGTTTGATGTTTGAAGGCTCGCAGTAAAATAATAACTCCCCTCAAATGTTAAACCAAAAGTACTCAAGTCACTTTACTCAGGTAAAGTACATATACCGGAAAATTCTACTTAAGTACAGTAACAAAGTATTTGTAGTTTGTTACTTCCCACCTCTGCAGAAGTTCTTTATATCTAACACATTCTCATTTATGATAGGTTTATGCTTACAAACCTGCAGGGAAACACAGATGGCAACCACCTGAAGGCCCATCGTCCACATCACCGTGTTCCTTAAAAAAAGAAGTTTAAATCTTCGTTCTTGGGTTAAAAAATGATGTTGCCTGTCCAAAGTGAAAAGCTAAATTCTACAGAGGATTCTGTGGCTGGGTTTTTATCTGTGGGTGTTCACATGTGTTGGGTGTTACATCAGTCACTGCAGGATAAATACAATGCTGAACGGCATTTCCCTTTTCTTTTGCAGAATCCAGGTTTACATGATGAGGGGAAATACCTTGCATGTTCTGCAGTCCTCTGCTGGTGTGTATGTTTTCCTCCTGCTGGACTTTGCCTTGGCTCATGTGTCCTTTTCTGGTAGGGGGTCCTGTTCTGTTTGTTCCCCTTGGACTCTGGTTGTTGATTTGGACTTTTCTGAACTTACTTGAAGGACACACAGCTCCTTTTGAGCTCTAAAACTATATAAAATCTCTACCTAAAGTAAAATACATGCAAGAAACAAATACTCTTGCAGTCTTTGTTGGGCTATAAAGTGCTTATAAGTGAGCCGGTATTACACTTTCAATGATAGCATGTTCGATTGATGTGCAAATTTACAGCTTCACCAACATGCATGCAAAATATAACATAGATTTGAATAAACTGTAAATGATTCACCCAAGCAGATGTTGCAGTCCTGCAACACACAGTGCCTTTTGTGGCAGTAAGTCACATTATGTCTACATTTCTTTTAAAAAGTTGAAGTTTGTTCTATTTTTACTCGTCTTAAGTTACTGTGCCATTAATTGGAGAAGAGGAAACTGATTAAGACAAAAGGGAGAGACAACATTGTAGTATGGGATGTACCTTTAAACTCCCCTTCATTTTCCTCGGGTGGTGTTTAGTTTCAGAAAAGAAAAGTTTGGGAAAAGGTGATTGTGCAAAAACTTTGAATATTGTCAGCCTCGTCATGTCCTTAAGTACATATTTAGTACTAACATGTTGGCTCTTGTTACGTCTCCTCAAGGGCAGGAGGGGATAACACAACAACTCCGGAAACTCGGTACAGGTGTTATTAAAAATGTTTAATGGCAGCGCTCTCACAAAATAAATAACCCCAATTCAAACAACAAATGTGGGCGAGAAAGGGACAGTTAGGTTGTGCCAAAAGAACCACCAAAAAGACAAATCCAAAACTTAGCTGAGCTATTATCCTAAAAAAGCAAAAACAAGAGGGAAAAACCCTAAACCTCAACTCAAAACAAGCTCAAAATTACATGGGTGGCACCAACCTACTTACCTAGTGTTTCTAACAAAAAGACTCTACGTGAGTAAGTGTATGGGGTCCCCAAACTTACCTAGTCCACTTTACTCCCACCACAATTATCAAACAAAAGAAGGACAGCAGAGAACCTTCACGCATGTGCCAAACAATTCAAAGGAGGGAAGAGAGCCACGCCCAGCCACAGGTGAGTCTCCTTATCAAGGTGTGCACTCCTGGATTGTCCAATCAGGGTCTCCCTCCTCTAATTAGTTGGACGGCCCCAGATTGACATCAGCCTGCAGTCTGCGACCTAAGGGAACGGCAAACAAAAGGAGGGGGAAAGAAAACATGCAGCCTGCAGACATGTAACAGCTCTTGACTAATAAACAAAATATTTAAAGCAACTAATTAATGTTAAATATGTTTACCTCCATATGTGTAACTGGGATGAGTTTTGTAGTTTTAGTGGATGATGTTCAATGTGTACTTGCAGATATCTGTGTGATCGAGTCAGTCTGAAAAAGGTTTAATAGATCACTCAAGTACAATTAGTCTTTTCTCTCTTCCCTCAAATTTGTGCTTGTTTTTCTTTTCTTTTTTTCTTTTTAAAGGATTCACTTCATATCCCTTTAATCGTTCCCTGACCCCCTCAGATTTTGCATGGACTACTTAATTTGCCTCGACCTCTACATTGGGTGCTGTTGTGGATGAATCTGTTTAAAACCCCCTGAATTTCTGGCAGCTTCAAATCAGCCTGAATCTACTGGAGAATGTTCATCCATCTGTTTGTCTCCTATATGGATCCTCTTCTTGTTTAAGTTAATGAGATCCTCTTCCAGCATCCACAAGGGTCCTGGACAGGATAGCAAGTGATTGTTCTGGAGCTCCATCTGCTGTTGATATCATAGAATAACATGCATCGCTTTTGTGGAAGGTTTAGAAATGAGTACTTTAGAAGGAAAGCTCAGGTTGAGCAGTTTGCACACAAAGTTAGAGAAGTAAGGTTGACATGCTTTGGACATGTGCCGACGAGGAATGGAGGATATGCTGGACGACGACTGGTGAAGATAGACCTCAAGGCAAAAGGCATGAAGACCACAGGGTGAGATGTTGGCAGATGATCTGCTGAAGCGACCCCCAAAGGGAGCAGCTGAAAGAACAAGACTTAAAATTGCAGTACGGAGCTTGTCTGGACTTTTACTGAACAAAAAGCAAGTAACATGCCACAATATTATGCGGCCCCTTAATGGCCCCTGAATTTTTAAACATCCTGAATTCACCCCCAGCTTTTCATGAGAAGAGACCATAGCTTTAACTGGATTTTTTTTATTATTACATCTGGGTTGGTTTTTTGATAGTTTCAAATTCAGTTCACATGCACTTTAATCAATGATACATGACACTGGTACACTCCCCCAGCGATTATTTCATCATGATTTTCCAACTGAGAAATACATTTTTGCTCTTTTTTAAGCTGCTTTCACTGCTGTGAGACCATAGCAGAAAACTCTATCAGAGGGACATTATAGACACTAGCAGGAAATTCACATCTGAGCTCTTCAACAGGACTCAGCAGTGTCATGTTGGTCTCATTCAACCAAGTCAGGAAGCTCTTCAGATCAGTGTTGCAGTGGAATCGGTTCATCCGGAGGTCGAGGAAGCTCAGAGAGCGGAAAGTGGCAGGGTTAGGCGAGGCTATGAAGTTGTTGGAAAGGTAGAGTGCTTTTAGACTTGTTGGAAATGTGTCAGGCTGGATATATGTCAAGGCGTTGTACGAGAGGTCCATCTCTCTTACTGAAGTGAGGCCCTTGAAAACACCTTGAGGGAGCGACTGCAGCGCATTGAAGCTCAAATTGAGACCAGCAACATGCCCAAAATTGTCAAACAGATTGAGACATTTACCCTGAGCCCAAACAGACTGCAGGGAGCTGCTGTGAAGATCAAGAACTGTGAGATTATTCAGACCAACTCGTCTGCTGAAGGAGCAACTCCTGATTCTGTTTCCTCCAAAAAAGAGATGCCTCAGTTGTTTTAAACCGGTCAAAATGGTGGAGACATCCTTCAAGTCTGTTAATCTGTTGTCCTGAAGGTCTAGATGCACGAGGTGACTGGCAAACTGAGAGATGCTGCTCACTGATGAGGGTGCCAACTTGTTGTCATTCAGTAAAAGAAAATCTAAACTTGGTAGAGGAGCAGGGGAGCCTAAATCTCTCAGAGAGTTTCCTGTTAGATATAATAATTTCAGGTTGGGAAGTCGACTAAATGACTGATAACCCAATGCACCAATGTGATTATGAGACAAATCTAATACCTGGAGGTTTGTCAGAGAAGCAAATGTGTAAGAATAGATTTCCCCAAGCAGGTTGTGTGACAGGTTGAGCACTTTTAAATGATCCTGAAGACCTTCAAAGGCATTTCTGTGTATTTGATTCACTTTGTTTTGGGATATATCAATGATTGTGACTTCTTTCAGTGAACTAAACACCCCCTGTTGCAATGCAAATATTCTGCTTTTAGACAGATCCAAAGAGAGGACTGAACTGTTGTGCAAGCCTTCAAATGTGCTGCGATCTGGATCAGGAAGATTGTTGAATGAAAATCCTCTGCCCATGTGCCCTGACATTTTCAGATGGGAGATTTTTGTCCCCTCGATGGCTTTGAAGAACTGCGTGCACTGGCCCACACCAAACCCGTTGCTTGACAAATCGAGTGTCTGAAAGGTCAGATCTCTGAAAGGATTCCCACATTTGTTCCAGTCAAACTTGCCGCTGGACATCTCTCTCAGATACACTGAGTTTAAGTTCAGAACTGTGAAGGTTTTTCCCTGAAAGGCAGCAAGATCAGACTCACAAATTTTCTCAATTTTGTTCAGCTTGAGATTTAGGTCTTTCAAATGAGTCATGTTGACAAAGAAGGGAGAAGGCTGGAGTCTTTTTATGTCGTTACCAAAGAGGCTCAGAGTTTGTAGGGACAGCAGCGGTTCTAGATATTTGTCCCTAAGTATAGATTCTTTAAGTGAGCAGTAATCCAGGTTGAGAATCTGTAGACTTGCCAACCCATCAAAGGCCTGCAGCTCCAGCTGAAGCCCGACGTTAAAGTCGAGTGAAAGCCTCCTCAGATGTTTTTGTCTGCTGAAGGCGTGGTTCCTGATCACAAGCTGTGCATGCTGTCGTCCAAGGTCCAGCACCTGCAGCTCCTCGAGGCCTGACAGGGAGGTGGAGTTGATCTCACTGATGTGGTTCATCTCCAGGTACAAATGGGTGATGTCAGGAGGGAGAGGAGGAACCGAGCGGAGGTTCTGGAAACCACAGTATGCTACGGAGCCCTTTATAAGGCATGATGGGAAACAGCCCGGCACCTGGAAGTTGCACATAGAAATATAGTCGAAGCAGTCAGTCATCAGAGTGAATCAGTCAGCTTCCACAAACACAGATACAGAAGCTCTTTCATACCACACATGAGTTATCATAAGACATCTCTGTGTTGCTTTGTTGTTTTTGAAATCATTTATTTTACTTCTTCTAATTGTTTTTGCTATTATTGTTATGATGTTATTTTTTTTTATCACTGTAATTATTCTGGATCTATAATAGTAGGATTTCTCAAAATTTTAAGTATTTATTCTTTTTTGTAGTTGTTAAGGACTTTATGTTTGTTTTAATGGCATAAATTAGACTCTAAATTGTATCATTCTCCTACTGTGAGAAATTTACCGCTAATATCTGAATAATTTCAGAGTCCTCTCAAAGATTTGAACTATATCAGAATACAGTGATAACACTGAGCACCACAGACAAAAGAAATAAATCAAGTGCAAATGAAAGCTGACGAGCAGAAGCAACCCCAAAACAAACTATTCTTTTTAAAACATGTAAATCATTTTTGACCTCTCTCAGTTAGAGTATGTTTCCCTCCACACATTCAGAGCTGCTTTGTATATAATTTACGTCTCACACACTATATAAAAATTCACATGTATGATAAGTTTACATTACTAACCTGCAGGAAAACACAGATGGCAACCGCCTTAAGTCCCACCGTCCACATCATCCTGTTCCTTAAAGAAATCCTCTTTGAATCTTTGGTCTTCGATGAAAAGAAAAAACGATGCGGCAAAAATCTGAATTCTGCAGAGGACTTTGCCGCAGCGTTTTTATCTGTGTGTGTTTGCGTGACATGTGCTGGGAGGTACATCGACCCCACAGCGTAACCATGACGCTGAAAGGGATTTCCTATTTTCTTCTGCAAAGTCCAGCTTTACAACATGAAGGGAAGTACCTTGTTTACGTCCTGGGGCTAGTCCGGTACACCAGGTTGCACAACTGGTCCAAAAACATATGTTGCAGGTTTTTAATTATGCAAGTTACCATCAGCCTTCATTATATTATCTAAAAGTTTATGTTTGAAGGCCTTGGTTCTGGTTTTGATTACACTGTTGTTTGGTGACTCTGAGTTTTTGTGATGCTGTTGGGATCTGGGATCCTGTTTTGCTTTTGTGATGTTTCCAGTCTGTGTTTACTGTGTTTGCTCCTGTCTCCATGTTTAAGATTTGTCTTTTGATCATTTCCTGCTCTTGTTTTGGATTTTTCTTCCGTTCTGCCTGAAAGCCTTTGTCATTTTTTCCAACTACACGTCCTTGAGTCCTCTTAGCGCCTTTCCTTACGTCTTATTCCTTCAGATGCCCCCGGAAGACGTGAGGAAGGAGATTCAAGCATAGAGGAGTCAAGGCAGCAGGCCAGAATGAGGCATCATCACTGTGAAGCGATGTTAAATATAATGCTTCAGAAATTGTTTTCTCTTATTAAAAAAACACTGCTGCGTTTTATGACTTCATGTGTAACAGTGGGCATGACATTGTTTTACAGTTTGAATATTCCTCTTTTACACACTGAAGGTAAGAACCCTTCTGTAAAGGATACACCTGTGTGTCCTAGATTATACATCCTCTGGATGTTCTCTAGGATCTGAAAATCCTACAACAAATCACAGTGAGTTTGATTTCTAGGTCACAGGCAGGAGGAAGGAGGACAAAGGAGACAAGGTACCACAAATTAGAGAAAAGCCTAAAGTTGCATCTTTGTTTTGCTTTTTTTTTTTGTTGGGTTTATTTATGCTCATTTTTGTATTTATTCATTCTTCCCCTTGGACTTTGCTTTTTGACCTGGCTCCCATGTTCTTTTTTTGGCTGAGATTTCTGTTTGCTCCCCTTGAATTCTGCTTTGGATTTTTCTCAGTGATTCTCAGGATGTGCAATCATGTTACAGCCTTTAAAAAGCTTTCAACTGTAGGCACTAATTGACATATTAGTGTCCCTGAACAACATTGTAGATATTTTTGTAGCCAAATAGTCTGCAATTGGCATGGTTTAGCATTACAGTATATAGACAATCAATAGTTATTTGTTATTAGCTTGTTGTAGATGTATTTACCTTTAAAGGGCCTTTTTTGTCAGTATCACTTTCATATTTCATTGATTACTTTAACATGACATCATGCTGTGGCTTTGCTCTGAACTCTTAAAGCTTTTTACTACCTGTAACTTTTTTTTTTTTAATGCTTTATTCTTTTACTTTTTCTTGTTCTTATTATAATTAATATTATTATTGACATGTTTGCTATTCAACTATTGTGACATTAAATAAATAAAAACCTTTATTTAGAGTTTATTAGTGATTGTGTTCTTGTTTCTATTTCTCTTGTCCATGTTTTCAGATATCTGTATAACTTCTTATGTCTTATGTCTGATTTGCACATTTTGGCCTCATTTTTATTTTTTTATTTTCAACTGAGCTATTTTTTGTCCTATTGTACTCTATTTAAGCTATGCTGCTGTTAGGTGTATTCAGTCTTTTTGCCTGCTACAACATATTTATCTCTGAACTTCTGGAATTAATCTCTCCCACCACATTTAGATTTTGATGTGATATATAGAGCTTTTTAATAGCATGTAGATATGAATAACTCAGTTCATCTGCAGGTGTTGATGTTAGATGTGAAATTCTGAACATATTTGGACACATCTGGATGTACCTGTAACAGGAAACTGTTTTAGTCATGTTTGTTCTGATTTTTTTCCTGTCATGCAATCAATTTGTACATTATGTCACTGAGTTACTCTCTTTCCTCTCACAGTTTCCCAACAGCACTCTTGCTCTTTCACACATCAACCCTTTTCTGGTTTCTTTGTCACGTGTTGATTAATCCTTTCGGTACTCAGCTAGGGAAGTTCGGCACAGAGGTGTACTGTATGTCTCAAAGTGATGAGTAAGCCATAGTTTCAAGCTGAAACTGCTTGACAAGTAAGTTTGCACTCTAAAGAGTCAAATAATGATTTCCAATATTTTAGCTGCATAATCAGTGAAAAGGTGTTTATAATGCAACAGCTCTCAGTGTGGGAAGGAGAGGTGTTTACTGGAGTGTGCGTAATTACTTAATCAGAAAGACAAGTAGCTGTCATACTATGATCAGAATTTAATTTTCATTGTAAGCTCATCTACTCTAATGAAACACTCCAGTGTAGATAAGTGTGTGTGCGCGTGTGTGGTGTGATCACACAGCGCTGTTGAATTTCACAACCTTGGGAGAGTAAAGGTTGCGTGAAAGGAAAAGACACAGAGGTGGCCCGGCATAGTGCCAGTAATGCTACAGCAGTAATTAACACACAGAAGCCCACGATCAAGGTCACAACAATCCATGATAACAATATTGTAAGGCTGCAGTGCCAAGTCAGTCATTATTTTCAGTACTAAAAAGTTGCCTGGACATTTCAAGTATTCTTCCTGGACATACTGAATATCTTTATTCCAATGGCTTTATCTAATCAGCTGTGGAAAACCAAAAAAATGAACAAATCTGAGTTAAATTTCACAGCAGATTTGGAAACTACCAAATTTTCACCTTAATTAATTGCATTTTTCCTTTTAAAAATAGACTTGTGATGCTTAAGACAAAAAACAATGCTGAACGCTAAAAAACCTGAAACATGACATAATTTCCAGAAAATTAAAAACATTTTCAAATGGGAGTGTTTATCGAACAATTTAGATTTTTTCTTTTAAGAAATTAAATAATATTTTTTCATATATGTGTTTTAATTGGCATCATTTTTGCTACATCTGGCATTTTTGATCAATTTATTTGGGGTTTTCTTGAAAAAAATCCCCCTAATGATGTAGAGGTCTCACAAAAAACTCATGTATCAAATACATATATTATAAATGTGATATTACATTAGCTACACTGTAATCTTTACAGTTCAGCTTTATGCAAGTAATGAGTGCAGATGGAGAGTCAGAAATGGAAGATTCTGTTTAGTTCATCTAATTATGTAAAACTAGACTTTGTAATGCTCAAAGAACATGATGTCACTGTTTGTGAAGAGTACTATGATACAGGTGGTAATGCATTTTGTGCCATAACTGCAAAACAGCTCTGGATCTTGTTCCTTGCTTGAGTCACTGGAGTTTGTAGGCTCAGCTTTAGCATCACTTTAGTATACAGACATTAATTTAAAATATTCTCAAAGGTAATTTTCCTCCTTATCCTCAAATTTCATCCACCTACTTCAAGCAGCTGCAGTGGTGTAAGGTTGCAATGCAAAGCTGCTGTAGTGCAGACTCCCACTACAGAGGCTTCCAGGTAACTGCCAGGAATAGATGCATTAAGTGCTGTACCATTGTAGTGGTAGAGAATGTAAACGATGGTATACCTTCTGGGTCTGAAAAGCTAACATGGGAGTTCCTTAAACATGCAGTTCCTTTAGTGACTCCTGTGGTTGGCAAAATGACTTCTGGCCCTCACCTTTGACCTCATCAACGCTTTCCTGATGACTTCATGGGATCGATCACACATTTCAGGTCCTACCTAATAAAACATTGAGCTCATTTGGTAAATTATGGTCATTCCAAGAGTCAGCAAGGAGGGTAATCCAGGATATGCTCATTTGCTATTTGTAAATCACAAGTCGACAGCCAATGAGTGAGCAGTTGCACACTAGGTCATCACGTCTGGTTTCAAAACGCCAAGATGGCAATAGTGAAAATGCTCATTGCTTATAACATGACTGCAAAAAATAAATGGGTGGACAACCAGTAATCTGGACTTCTTTTGTTCGTGTTGTTTGTTTTTTAGTTTAGCCCGCTATAGGGAAGTTGTATTAGACAAAGAACTATTGTAGTGGAGTCAAACAGAGACTTAAAAGCCTACACACTGTCCACTTGGGACATTGTGTAGGCTTCTGACCTGTCCTTTTTGATCTTTGATATTATCTTTGTGTGTCTTTCTCTGTTAAAGGAAACTCTTCAAACAATCAGCTGTCAGGCTACATGCTGTATGTTTCCCTTCTATGTAGCCAAAATGATAGAATAATGGAAACGAACGCAGTACACAGCACTACCATTGATATTTGGGGCTGGTTTATCCTAGTGGTCACTCACAGTATGGCAATGACACAAATGTCATGTGACCCAAAAAGCATTATCCCTGTAGACTATCATTATAAAACAACATCTGTAAAAACAGCTGCTGGCAGCCCATGAGAGTCATATTTGAAAAACCAAGTAAGAAAAAAAGTGGCTTTTATTTGTGTGATGTCATCATAATATAAAGTTTATGGGCCCGGTAAGAGTGTGAATGGGCCTGGGGGAGGAAGTGCAATAATCAGCAAGCTGCACCTAGAAAGCTTCTCTGGTTCATCCACATGGATGTACTGAGGAAAAATGGAAACTGTGCACAAAGTTATTAAGGAAACTCCTCTACATTCTTCTTTTTTTAAGCAAGAGAACTGTTGGCATGATGTTCTTTTCAAGAAATGCTGTATTCGTTTCATACAGTACCAGATGTAACAGGACTCAAACCTTCCAAAAAGGTTTGTTGTTACAGTCCACAAAATGTTTTGTTTTGTTTTTTTTAGCAAATGTGAGACGAGCCTTTGTGTTCTCTTTGGTCAGCAGCGGTTTTCATCTTGGATGGATGCGATTTTTGCCCAGTATTTTTCTTATTGTTGAATCATGAACTCTGACCTTAACTGAGGCAAGAGAGGCCTGCAGTTCTTTAGATGTTCTGGGTTGTATTTTGACCTTCTGTATGAGTCATCGACACATTCTTGTCGCTCCTGGGAAGATTTACACCTGTTCCAAGTTTTCTCATTTGTGGATAATGGCTTTCACTGTAATTTGCTGGAGTAACCCTTTCCAGACTGATAGATGTCAAACACTGGTAGCACTATATAATAATGACACACTATTAAATATTGTTAAGGTATTAATTTAATTCATCGGTCATACATAGTCATCCTTAATATGGCATTTATAAATGCAAATATATTATTATGACTATGATCATATTTTTCGCTTTGCATGGTGGAACATATCTCCATTTATAAATGACATACTAAGAAGGAGTACTGATAGATAAATGATCAATTAAGCACTTGCTAATACCTTACAAATGCTCAACTGTTGTAAAGGCTCACCTTTCAGCACACTCACTCACTTCACACTTAACACTGTGACATTATTATATAGTGCTAACAGCTGTTTCCATATATCGTGGTATGGTGCATTGGGTTGTTAAAAAAATATCTTTTAGCCTAGGCTAGTAGGCTAAAAGATATATTCTTTTTAAAAACTCAATGCACCGTACAAAAAAAATTACAAAACCCAAAAATCTGGTTGATTAAATCATGATTTAACAGGGGGAGTGAAGGGGAAGAGAATGGTTTTACAAATAGGGCCAAGTGTGGGTAATGGGAACCCAAACGCTAACTTTGCCTTGGGCCCCCTATGCAGTTCAGTCGGCTTTCCTTTTATTCTTGAAGTACATGTCCTTTTGTTGAGCGAGTAAAGTCGGACGAACTGTACTACTGACTGTGAAGTGAGCTCGTTTTGTGTCAGTGGCAGCTCTGAGCCGAGGGGAGGGGGCAGAACTGACTGAGAGGAGTGACTTTCTTTCAAAAATAGTTCACTTCTTCATCACAGCAGCAGCAACCGGTGCAGCAGCAGAGGCAGCAGCAGCGGGTATGGAGGGTGTGAAACATAGCTCATCACGGAAATAAGTAACGGGACCGAGGAGGACGCCAGAAAGTACCGCGAAAAAAGAAAGAAAGAAACCGAGATACATCTAAAGTCGGAGCCACACGTTTCAGTGTTGATGTTGGTGTTTGGACGCGAATACCTGCCGAAAATAATCCCGGTGAGTGCAGCTCGTCTCTCAGAGGATGTTAAAGGCTTATAACATGATGCTGGAGCAGTAGTTTCACGATTTATCCGCATTAACAACGACTTTCGGTGTGAAATGTACCAGAGTTAGTCAGTGAGAGGTCTGAGGAACACATTCATTCGAGGGAACAAGGTGAACAGGGAGTTAAAACTTTCCTGCAACATGGCCGCTCAGATGTCACTCAGCTTCCCAGAAGTAGGCAGAACTAAAAATGAGCTTTCACTCGACCCTATTTAAACGTAAATACGAGTCCAGAAAGTCTTTAATAAACCTGTTTAAAGAAAGGTTAGACTCAAACGAGAGTCCAAAGCGGTGTCCGTCCCTGTCTGGAGTGTTAGACCTAAGTCCTGCCCACTTTTTAAATCAAAACTTTTGTCCTCTCATATGGGAGGAACGTTACTCCATTCAAAAAATTGTCATTTTTACGTTTCTTGGATGATTGCCAAACACATAAACTTTCTAAAGCTAAATTTAATACTTTTTTGACATTATAAAGAGTCATTATAAAATTCGGCCCACACCTGGGGAGTAATTAAAGCATACATATATATATATTATATATGTGTGCCTATGTACAGTTATGGTCAATACGCTGAATGGAAACAGATGTAGTTGGCTGATAATGCTTTTGTTTTTCATAATCAATCATGTGACCGGTTGGGTGAGAGGAAATGTTTTAATAACTCGAAACCGCTGATAAGCCATTTCATGTGACATGTGCGGGTCAAACGAAATGATTTATGACACCACAGCCTGCCAAAAGATGCTACTGGAGATAACCAAAGCATTTAGGGGGAGTCTAGCAGAGCATGACAGCATCCAAGCCATCCATATCCAGCTCTCAAGTGTGCTCAGCTGGGTCTCCTTCTGCAGTAGCACATATTAAAGTTAAACTTTAATATGTGCTAAGTCGATTGCATTCCTGCACTTCTCTTTGCTGCAGTGAGGAAAATATCACAAAATTTATTTGATAAAGTCTCAAATTCTACATTTAGAAGTGTGAAGTAACCCTCCGAATTGACCCTGAATTGCCAAATTGCAGTCTGGCTTCATTGAGATGGTGAAACAAAAATATACTGTGAAAGGTTTATGTTTAAATCCCCTATAAATGGTATATATACAAGCATATGTCCAATCCTGCTTATAAGTGTAGTCAGCTCCTAAAAGGCCAGAATCCTAATTTGCATTGTCAGTTAATCTAATGCATTTTTCTTCATTCCATTCAAAAAAATAAAAAATTCACTTTACTGTTGTTTAGAGCCCAGCGTGGCATCTTCAGCAGTTAAAATCCTCAAAAATGTTTGGTTACTGTTACATTTAACAAGAAGAGCGTCAAATCTGCACACCTGAGACACTGCAACCAAATAATGTGTGTCCTTTTTACCGGAATCATGATTGAAAAAGTTAAATCAGTGTCAAAATTTATGCATATTATGATACTTAACTTTCTCAGGTATTAAAACTTGGCTGATAATGAGATTATTTCAGAGTGTCTGTGTTTCTCTGTCCTTCTCAAACCAAACTGAATTAGCATTCAAACTTCAGGTAGAAAATAAACAGTCTTTATTTTTTTAAACAATATCTAAACAGTCAGGTTCATAGCAATCAGAGTAGCTGTGACTAAACACAGGAAACTGTAGGAAAAGTAGACTTCTTCAGACTTTTCCTCCCCGTGGAGGAAGTTGAAAGGAGATGGAAGGCAGTGAAAAAGAGAGCGATTGCAGTAACTGATTATTTGTGTCTCACACTATCCCCCGAAGGCACATTTTCCTTGGTAGATACATATTATGCACTTTAATTGAGCAGTGGGCGATTTGTTTACACCTTTAGTGGAACATAATGAAAGGGAAAGCAAAAATTAGCCATTCCTTTTTTCCAGGCATCCAGTCAAAACCCTGCACACAATAACCAGGCATTTAAAAAGTAGCGACTGTTTTACCTTATTTACCTGCAGAGATTCTGTGTCTTTGCACCATCTCTCACTTCGTTACGTTTCATCTCAGAGTCTCCTCATGGAAAGCTTTCATTGTCTTCTGATCTGCAGCAGTGTTACTGTCTCCTCTGTGGGTGGGAAGATAATAGAGGTGAGGTTGAAACCTATGATTACCCACCTCTGCTTTGTATAATTTCTCAGGAATTAAATTACAGTGAAATGGAAGCATTTTGCATGTTGAAGCAGCTGCTCACAGGGATTTCTGACTGTTTACTCTCAGGCATGCTTGATGCTTCTGAGTTTGATGGCTTGCAGCAGTGCAGTAAAACGCAGTGTAATGACAGGCTTGTTTTCAGTGCAGAATTACAAGTTTAGGAGTAAATTTGTATAAGAGCTTGTTTTAAATTCCTGTAATAGTTAGTCCGCAGTGATTGACACTACAGTTTGCACAGTTGGAGCTGCCTGTTTGTCCCACCAACTGAACATTTTTAGTGTTACTCTGGTGTCTCTGTGCTGTCTTGAGACACAACTTTCACTTCCCATCTCTGTCACTTTGTTTTTCTCTGGCCCCTTGCAACATTTGTTTCTCACCGTTTGCTTCCTTCCGGCTTCTTGGTGGATCTCAATTTCTCAGTGTTTTTCTTCTTATCTTCAAATCTTTGTCATGTAGTCAAAAACAAAAAACAGTTTCATGTGAATTTGTCGGTCTATATTTTATGTAGGAAGATCATGAAAATCTGAGTGGCAATATATGTATACTTGCTAAAGTTAAAGGTTTGTTCTATAGTAGTTTTCAATTTGCTATTACCACATTGCAGTGTTTTGAAGTCAACTGTGGCCTGAACTAGAGTAGCAAGATTTACTACTTCAGTGATTCTCCACAGAACTTTTTAAATATTACAAATTACCAAGATTTTTTATTAGTCTGAATCCAAAAGCAGTCTGACTTTGATGACTTTATTATAAGATAATCCAGTCAAACATGTTTTTTTGAAATGTTTGTAAAATGTTTTTTCTAGTATCACTGAAACAAGAAGGAAGCAACAGACCAAGATTGTCTAAATAAATCAAATTTAGAACAATTTAAAATGCTTTCATGGATAAAGGTACAGGTATGATAAACACAAACTCAGCCATTAAAACGGTATTTCTGTGTAAAATATGTTTGGGTACTCTGATAAAATATTTTGTATGAGGGTTAATTTGGCCACAGCAGAGTTGCTGCACACTTCTAAATAAACTTAGATCCTCTATAAATGAGGCACCGTGTTTAAAAATGGCTGTAATTCATAATTCATAATGTTTTTAACAACTTGAATTCAAGCTGAAAGTCTGCAAATTTTAAACCCAGTGGTGTACAGAGGCAAAATTACTAATACTTATAAACCGTACTGTACTTGTTTTGTCAGACTTACTTTACTGTCACCTGTTGCAAAGAAGTGCATTAAATACTGTCTGATATGCAGCTATTAAACAGCTCAATAACCCCTACAACAAACTTTCTTTACAGTAAACCGCTTCATATCTGCAGATCAGAACATGCACCTCCTCTGTCAGTCCTCCAGACAGCCGTGGCATGCTGGCTGTATATCTTAAATGTGAAATGAGAGATGTGCTGCTTCTGTTTTTACCTGCCTGGTGACGGCCCCCGAGTTGCGCAGGGTCAGTTTGACTGTCTCTTTTTGCAGCTTAGAGATTGAAGGTCACGGGGGAGAGGCTGGAGACGCGGGGAGAGTTTTGATTTCAGTTCAGTGCAATCAAAAGTGTCCCTTAAAGAATAAAAGGCCCTAAGAAAGGGCATTAATGGAGTCTATGTTTTGATTTGTAGTTTGTTTTTGTTTGTTGTCAAGGTATTTAAATGACAAATGCAATCTTTTTTTGTTATTATTTTAAGGAATAAAGTAAAATATTTGGAACTTGTCAAATTAGAAATGATCAACTTCTGTTTACTGATGGGTTTATTTATGTCATTTGTTCCCTGTAGTGTCACATATTAGAAAAGAATTGCAAGAAGTTGTAACTACCCCACTGTGGAAAATTTAAAGTCCACCTCTTAAGCATTATACATTATTTTCTGTCATGTATATAATGCCACAGTATTTTAGTCAACTTTATTTTCACTCCATACTTTGCAGATACTGGCCCTTCACGGCCTGCAGTTTGTGAAATATTGAGCTAAAAGTTGGGGGAAGAGATCTTAAAGTGGAGCCAATGAGGTTTATTTTGAACTGTGACTCTTGTAAAGCTTCTTTAGCCGAGTCACAGAATAAAAATACGGAGATGGGACTGAGCATAGTAGGTCCAGGGTAATACTATATCTAGTACAAATACAGCTACCAAGTGACAATTTATTTGGCCTCCATTAAGATTTCTCCATTAAGCTCCAGGACCCTTGAGACTGAGCCAAACCAGCCATTAATGCACTCAGCCACAGAAAAATTCAAGTGTCTCAGTTGTGTGAAACTTGAACTTTTAAATAATTAATTAAGAAAAATACTGCAGAGCTTTTATTTTATTTTTTTGTCTGGCCAAAAAGCCTCACCTGTTTTACAGTGACGTGTCATTTAGAGGATAAATGGAGCTCGGAGGTATTTCAGAAACGTCAGTGTCTAAAGTTGCAGCATGCACTACTGTAAGCTCATCATGTGTGACACACACACACACACACTAGTTATGTCCTGTCAAGGCAGTTGGTGAGAATAGTGAGCAGCTGCAAGTGGTAATGTGGTCATGTGGTATGTATAGTGTGCGTGCAGTGTTAGAAGGGTGGTAAACAACACTGTGTCTGCCTAACGTCCGTTTCTGTATCGTGTTGTCGTGTCAAAGTTTTAGCTTTTGGATTCACGCACAGATCGCAGCGGTGAGTTGCGCGTGGGTGCTGGAAGAGAGGGATTTTTGATATTTAAACTGGTAGGTGTGTGTGTGTTTGTGAAAGAGAAAGTGGTGTTTGTGTGAGGGAAGATCATGTGTGTTTGTTTTTTATTCAAGGACCATTTGTCATGCTCAGGTGTTAAGCCTGTAAATGTGTAACTGCTGTTTTGATGAGGTACTTAGGTGGTGTGTGTGTGTATGTGTGTTTGTGGGGAGTAGCTGTTAATGAACAGGTGCACTGGCTGGGTGGTCAGCACTGGTGCAACGCCCAGTTTTCACACTATGACAACATACGTGGCACACTAAAGATGCATCGAGTGCAAAGTTCTTGGCATGTATCGATTTTTAAAATGCTAATTCTGATGTTATATTTGTTTTGGTTATTTACTCTGCTAACATTATAAACAAGACACAGGCAGCCTCGTAGGCGGTACAAAAGATGGATGAAGTTACCCATTGGTTATGAAGCTCAAAGCTTTTAGCCCCCAGTGTGTTTTGGCACAGATGTGATGAGCGAGGGGTGGATCTGTCTGTGCATGCTCATTGGCTAATATCTTGTGACTGGCAAGTTGTTGGTCAGTTTCTTTCGGAGTTAGCCAGTCTTTCATCTCACGTCTCCAGCTGATTCAAAATGCTGCTGCATGTCCTTGTGAAGTTCTTGTTTTTCTTCTCTGAGCTGTTTTACTTAAACTCCTGTCCGAGCTGCTAAATCATCTGAAAAGTTATTCTTGCATATACAGAAATCTAAAGAAAGCTCAGAGAAAGCTCATTGTTGCCCCTAGATTATGGAATAAATTGCCTAGTACGTTAGACAGGCACTTACATTGTCCATTTTAAAAATTCATCTTAAAGCGCCTTTATACTTTTTGGCCTTTGACCCAGCATGAGACGATGATCCTACTTGTTTTTAATTATAATTGGGGTTTTTTTAAAGTTGTTTTCATTGTATACATTATGTTGTGTACAGTGTTTATCCTTATCTGCTTTTGCCATTTTTCCAGTGCTTTATAAATAAAGTTGACATGGTACTCCTCCTTTATGACTCAGTAAATGATCATAATTTGCAAAATGGACTTAAAATTGATTTTTAAGTGGAAGCCTTTATGGGCTCAAAATGTGGTCATAAATATTTTGTACTTGTAAATCGGTTTTGTACTTGTAAATCAGGATTTGTATGTGTAAAAAAAAATTTGTGTGTGTGTGTAAAAAAGATGTGTATGTGTAAAAAAAAATTTGTGTGTGCGTAAAAAAGATTTGTATGTGTAAAAAAAATTTGTGTGTGTGTAAAAAAGATTTGTATGTGTAAAAAAAAATTTGTGTGTGCGTAAAAAAGATTTGTATGTGTAAAAAAGATTTGTGCGTGTGTAAAAAAGATTTGTGTGTGGACTTAGCCAAAAAAAACCCTGCAAGTTACAAGTACAAATTTTGACCCAATTTTTCTTCCTTTCATCTGATTGGTCAATGTCATGTCAATCACAAATGTAACAATCCAACCAGAGAACAGATGGGTTTGGCTGTCGGAGGGGTGCTTTTTTTGAACTGCAGGTCCTTGAAGGGTAATACAGGTTGAAGCTGGAGGATCTCTATATAAATATCCGATAGCAGCTAGGTCCCCTAACTTTCAGTTGCTGTTGAAAGGATAAAGTTGTGGTATATCAGTGGTTAGAAATACCATTATTACTTTAGGATTAGTTTAACACAAAGTCAGGGCTGACCCGGGACCATTGCTGTGAGTCACAGTGCGCAGCATAAAAGTCCTTTCACATCAGACGCAGGATGTGCTGCTAATGCTAACTAAAAGCAAAGGATCCAGAATTTGTTGCTGGCTGCTGAGCTCTGTGGGTTTTTGCAGCAGCTCTACCTGTACTAGATGCACCTGCTCCTTGTCTTTTCTATCTCTGACTTTATGTCCTCTACAAGAGTTTCTGTTTTTTTTGCTAGTTCTTCAAATGTTCAATAAAAACATCTATGCTAATTCATAACGAAGAAAGCTTTGTAATGAAGACTGTCATTTCCAAAACACTGCCCGCCCCCACCCCGCGGTCCGCAGCGCTGTTGAAAAGGCTGTGGAAGTCCCTATATTAAACACGTAGACCTGTGACACAAAAATCACCAAACTCGGACGACCACAGACTGTTTTCCTTCGTGGTGATGAAGGAAAACGCTGGGTTGGCATGTAAAAGGGCATTTATTCCCTTCAAAGACCTGCAGTTAAAAAAAAGCGCCCCTCCGACTGCCAAACCCATCTGTTCTCTGATTGGATTGTTACATTTGTGATTGACATGACATTGACCAATCAGATGAAAGGAAGAAAAATATTGTAACTAGTAGTACTTGTAACTTGCAGGGTTTTTTTTGGCTAAGTCCACACACAAATCTTTTTTACTCACGCACAAATCTTTTTTACACATACAAATCTTTTTTACGCACGCACAAATTTTTTTTACACATACAAATCTTTTTTACGCACACACAAATTTTTTTTACACATACAAATCTTTTTTACGCACACACAAATTTTTTTTACACATACAAATCTTTTTTACACACACACAAATTTTTTTTACACATACAAATCCTGATTTACAAGTACAAAACCGATTTACAAGTACAAAATATTTATGGCCACATTTTGAGCCCATAAGCCTTTGCACTCATAAGACTTTGCACCATACTGTGTAATCATGAAAATTTATCTGATTGGACGAACGATAAAGACAAAAACAAATGCATGGCTCCTAACAGACAGCAAGTCACTGTGATTGTTTTTTTTTTAATGCCTTCTGATCAGTTTGGATGCTTGCTTCTGCCATTGAAAATAAATTACTGCCATCTCAAAATTTCAGCTTGAGTATCTCAAAATTTTGACTTACTGACTGTTTATCTCAAACTGAGATAACTAAGTTCAAATTTTGAGATATAACTTCAAAATGTGGACTCAAGGATGGTTATTATTATTATTATTATTATTATTATTTTATCATTATATATGCAAGCTTCCATAGAGCGATGCAGTAGTCAGGTGGGTGGAGCTTCTGTGAGCCAGAGCTGTTTGTCTTAAATGACCATATTTGGGAAATCCACTCACATCATACAGGAGCTGAAATCTGAGCTTTTTATTCACAGAGACTACTTGCAAATACACCAATCTTATTTTACGCGTTTCCTATGTTGTATATTAGAATCCACCACTGTAAAACTATATACAGTGAATGTTGTATAGAGTTCGTTAAGAAACTGCTTAAAACAACCAAAATACGGTTTACAGGAACATGTATAGCATTCAGAGTTCACATACACAACTAATAGCTGATTAGTGCTACGACTGCAGTTCAGACCATCTACATTTGTGGAGAAAGATTGAAAATCCTGTGTGAAACTTGCCTTAAACTGTTTTCCCTGCATTCTCACATATTTCTTTTAGAGTTTTATTGGACAACATTTGTGGGGCAGTGTTTTTTGTGGGAGCCAGTGGTGGGGCATGCAGGACCAGAGAAATAATATTCTTTGTTGTGGGTGGATTGCTGACTCTGTTGCTGTTGAGAGCCTGTCATTATAGTTATCTTTTGTTGGCACTTGGCAGCTGTTCGGTTTTTGCTGTCTTTTCTTATATTTGTCTATAAAACACTAGATTATCTGGTGCAGAAACACTCAGCATGTACTGTTGCTTTTAACAAAGGAATGGAGCGCGTCAGTCAAAAATAATGATGCCTTGTTTCCAGCTCTTAGAGAATATGGAGTATGGTATTAATTTAGTGTCGAGTCTTAGTTTTATAAATTCAGTATGCAGATCAGCAACATGAGAAATGAAAAAGTATGGTTTAATCTATACATGGGTACAAGGAAAGGGACAAAGGAAAACTAATCAGTTCCCTAAAATTTCCCCAAATCCTGCAGCGAATGTCGTGTGCATGTGTGCACCAAAAGAGCCACCCACCAACAAGTTATTAAATAGAATAATAATACTTACTGATATATACTTTGTGATTATAAATAACAGAGAAAGCATCAGCTGTCTAAACTTTCAAAATAAGAGCATAGAACTTGTCAAGTAGTAAATAGATCAGTGAAAATGAAGATGAAAACATACACTTCACAATGGCTAAAACTTTGGCCGAGCTTTCCTTCATGCAGTGGTGCAGGTCTGTTCTGTGACAATATTAAAAGCTTGAGTTAACTGTACAAGTAAACATAGTTTTTGATGCATTTGTATCCATAAATATGACTGTTTATTTGTTAATCACTTCAGTCTGTAAATGCATGTTTTATTCAGTCATTTTATTAAGGGCTGACTGTGCACCAGACTGACACACGAAAATTAACCTTTTCTGATGCAAAGTTCTTGGTTTTTAGAACAAAGACCCAGAATATAATTTTATTTATATAGCACCAAATCACAACAACAGTTGCCTCAACTTGCTTTGTATTGTAAAGACCCTATAATAATATTAGAGAGAAAACCCCAACAATCAGACGTCCTCCTATGAACAAGCACTTGGTGAAAGTGGGATGGAAAAACTCCCTTTTAACAGGAAGAAACCTCTAGCAGAACCACGCTCAGGGAGGGTTGGTGATCTCTGGGTTTGACAGATAGGAAACAGGACATTGTGGAGGAGATCCAGAGATGAATAATAAGGAATTAACTATTTACTAAGACATACTTTAAAACAGTCTGTCATGTGTACCAAAATTCATGTATTTTAACAAGTTTCTTTTCCGCCCTTTGCCACCTTTTTCTCAGTCTGGCCCTCTGTGAAAAGAAAAATCTGCCTACCCCTGCTCTAATCAGTGTTTCGCTCAGATTTGGGCTGTATTTGTGGTGGAAGCATTGTTGTGGAGGACACTGTACCATTCAGTTATCTTAATAAGTATCTACTCTGGAATTGTGACAATTAAATACCAGAGCACTGTAATCAGCTCCCACACTATTGAGTTTCTCATGCCAGGGATGGACTCTGTAGTCGTCGTTTAGCTCTATAGTCATTAACCAGTTTTCCACCTGCTGCAGGTTCTGGTTAGAGAGTTGGCCAAAGTCATGAAATCTAATTTTTCTTAATCAAATAACAGAGAAATGTGTGGACTTCTACAAAGTAATTTAAACCTCTGTTTTAAACACGCTGCTAAAGTTATATGTGGACAAATTGCACTTTCATACCCAGAGGTGAGTTTTGAGCCAGGTCTCAATCAGCTGAATGGTAGAAAAGTGACCACACAGCAGTTATGAAACACAAGACATGAGGGGCTACAGTTAGCTCGTAAGTGGGCAATAAACTTCCAACATAAGAGCATGGAGATTGTCCACTGGTATATAAGCTGCGGAAGGTGCCGTTCATTTGGACTAAAAAAACAATGAAAAGCTAAGAAAAGTTGTATTACCCCACAGCTGTAAAAGGGCTGATGGGGGTATTGTCATCAGCCACCTGGGTAGGCAGTGTGGATGTTTGTGAATGCAATAACTTGAGAACAAGGCGGCTGATGAGTAGCACTGTCAAAACTCAAATCATAAACTAAATTGACGAAAGAGTGATTGTAGATGAGTATAAACGTGTGTGCGGGTCTCCAACTAATGTGTAGGGATCTCGAGGTGTGGTGAGTCCCCAAAGAGTCTTTGAAAGGCTGGAAACACTCAAACTGCCTTTCTCTTGTCTCTGTCTCTCTGCTAGACGACCTTTATTGAGACTCCTCTGTCCTGTGTGACCCCCCTGACACAGAGAGGTATGACCGCACACACACGCGCACACACACACACACACACACACACACACACACACACACACACACACACACACACTCTCATATAATGGTGATAATAGTAATGAAGTTCATCCTTATTCCACCTTTCAAAAATAAGTGCCTTAGAAGAAAGCAGGAAACAAACAGGAAAATAAACACTTAAGAGGCGATAAAAAAGGAAATAGGAATAAAAATTAATTAAAATAACATAAAAAATGTAAAACAAGTGAATAAAAAGCAAATATAACATAATTAAAAGAAAAAGATTAAAAAAATTATGAAAGGATATGGAAATGATAAAAAATATGTGTTTAAGAGGGATTTAAATGGCAATAGTGATGTCATGTCAAAAGAACCAATCAACTTTGGTCCTCAGTGGAATTGTCATCAGAATTTAACCAGGTCTCTGTTAGTGGGAAAACATCAGTTTTGTTGATGATAAAATCAAGTATAATAAGAGAGAGGTCTCAAGGAAACCAAAACTGATGGTGTGGTAAGAATTATGAGGTAAATTTAAAATGTTGTGAGGTTCGATGGGGTTCTGTAGGAATATTACTTGACTTCTGGGACTATTCTATGTTATTTACTCCTATACTTTGATCTCCAACTACCAATAAAGATAACTGGCGGTGAGTCAGGGCTGAGGAGGTAGAGGCTGTCAGCAGTTTGATCCCTGCACTGAGCAAGGCTCCCTTTTGGGACTGTCTCTTCCATGTCTATGAAGCCTGACAGTAGTGAGTATTTCTTCTTTGGGTCATCAGAGTCCTAGCAACATACATCACCACCAGGATACAGAGTGTGTGCTCAGAGTAATGTGTTTGTTTCCAAAAAGCTCAGCAAATGTTAGCGCTAATAAAACACCAGGGTGCAACACCAATGTGCATCTCCACCCACACAGAAAAGGAGCAGCTGTAAATACTCTCCAGGTCTCTTCTCTTTTAAGTTCTTGCCCCCTCTACTTTAGGAGTTCAAGTATACAAAGTAAGGCAATGAGAGCCCCTACTCTGTTAGTCAACACTTAGCTTTACAAATCAGTAATACAGGTATTTACTGTAAAGACACTTTTATTTTGCAAACAGACCACTTCAGCAGTAATCCACCATGACTTTAGCTTCTTTGTTTTTGGTACCTAGTTTTGTATATTACATTTTCCCTCGTGTTCAGCCTTTTGTGTCAAGTCTCTGTGATGTTCCACTTGTTGGTTTATTTCCTGTTTTATTTTGCCATTTTGTTTATTTCCCTTGTCTGATTTTTCTGTGATTAGCTTTAGCCATGTTCCCCTCTTGTTTCCTCTTCCCTCATCACCTTGTGTATTTGTTGTGATCGTTTCCACTGGCCCTTTTTTGAGTTGTCCCACTTAGCTGTGCTGTTCCTACTGTTTTTCCCAGTGCTTCCTAGTGCCTCTTTTTGTTTTAAGCATTTTAAGCAATAGAGACTTAACTTTATGTTCAACCTCTGCCTACCACTGCATTTGGATCCTCTATCTTCCACCACACCTCTCACAGCTGAATCTGATAGTGATAGTGTAATATTGGCTGACAGAAAATGAAGAAAAGCATAATAGTTCCCCTTTAAGGCAGAGGTGACCTGTGACCTCCATTTCATGCTATTTCTGACTGAAGCAATGTCATAGTTTCTGTTACTGATGCTGCCACTCTCCACATGCATGCACATAGAAGGGTGGGAAGGTCCGAAAACAGAGCCATGCCATGAAATATAAATCACTGCAGGTGGAAATAGCAGTCCTGTTTTGACTAAAGGGGTCCTGACACAAATAGTGCTGGAACTGTTTCACCCACCAGCCTACTGTATTTAATTCAGCCTTTATTTTACGATGTCGGGCTTATTCTGCGAGTACACAAGTTCAGTGACCTGGGTGAAAGTTTGTTTGATATCAGAGTTTTGTTTTAAACAAATCTGATTGGATTCCCTGTGACTTAACTTTGTACTCTGAACTAGTGATTAGGAAAACAACAGCTAAGCTATTTTTATCCATTTTTTGCATAGTTATGGTTAATTGCGGGAAGCATAATTATATCTATGATGATTTAAAGGTTTTAGAGTTAAATTAGGAAGCACAGCTCACAGACCAAATGTTCCTCTGTGTCAGCTTTATACATGCAGACAGACAGACAGACAGGGTGTAGTTATCACCAAGGCCAGGCTGGAAATAACAGTTTACTCACCAAGAGAGTCCACTGTGGTAACTGAGGAGCTGGTGAGACTTTTGGAAACAGTCACAGTTCTGTTTTTGGCTCATGCCTGTGACCAGTGAAAAAAAAAATCTGTTCAGTGAAGTCATTAAACTTTTAATTTACCCTCAATAGCCACCGATTCAGGCGCCTTGCCCTTGGATATTGGAAGCTAAAGATATTTCTGAGGTAAATTAAGAGGTTAATTAAACATATGCTGCTTTGAGAGTCAATTAACAGTCATTTTACAAGCAGAGATGCTTAAAATTTAATGGTCGCACATTCTTACTTGTGATTGGATACTAAATAACTTTGTAATTTCACTCTTGGTTGGACAAAATACACAGTTGGACCACCTGGGGATTTAGTGCATTTGTCATGCAGCAGTAAACAAAATTATAAAGGTCTACCCTCTTTCTATCAAAGTAGGAACAGATGCCAAAACAAAATTGCTTTTACTTTAAATGGCTCCTTGTGATTTTCCAGATTTTACTGAACACGTTTGATAGCTTCATCTGTTTGTTCTGGGACCATGTGATCTCCACAAACTACACTCTGGTGTCGCATGCATCCATTGACTTTATAAAATTTGTAAAAAGGGATGTAGCCACAGAGTCTGAAGCTAATGCAGTCCCTTAAAAGCTGCATTCTTTCTAATGGCCAGCAGGGGGCGACTCCTATGGTTGCAGAGAAAAATAGGTCTGTTTGTATAGAAGTTTACAGGGTAAAAAAAACCTTTAGGTTCCTCACTCTGAATTTCCTCACAACTTGTGGGCTTTGTCACTAGTTTTAGGTCGTATTAATGAAGTGGTTCCAGAGTGTAGTGGTTTACAGTAGGGCTGGGTATCGTCACTGATTTCTAGAATCGATTCAATTCCGATTCACAGGGTCCCGAATCGATTTGATCCACGATTCGATTTAATTCGATTCGATTCGATTTAATTCGATTCGATTCACTTTGATTTGAATCTGGGAAATTTTGACAGTCAGAAATATTATAATTCAGATCAGTACATTTACATATTTTTGTATCTATAAAAAGGAAGCTGACACACCAAGACTTTATCAAAGGTGTGAGCATCACAGCAGAGGCCTTTGTGTCAAAGTAGCTGAGGATAAAACACAGAAAAACATGAAGGTGATTTTCCTGTTCTGGGATTTTATAAAAATTTTCTGCAGTAGATCAAAAACGAAAGAAAACCATTAATCAACACATGAACATTACCTCTGAAGTTACAGCGGTTTTATTAGAGACAAGGCTGAGCGTTTTGCATTTTGCATAATTTTAAAAAGTTTAAATTTGTTCGGTATTGAACGGCAGAAATTAGGTTTTATTTTCGGAAGTATATAAAACGAAAAAAAAAAACCGTCGGCCGACAGCGCTGTAAACAACTGTAGACTTGTGCGTAACAAGCAAGCGAATAATGCAGAAAACAGTACAGAGAGAGAGAGGGAGAGAGAGCGCGCAAGTGAGCGAGCATGCGAGAGAGAGCTGTGCATCGTGGTCGAAGCAAAACAATAAAAGTCAGAGTGAATTCATGACGTTGTTTATGTGAAGCCTAGTTTGGATCTTCTTTTGCTGCTGGTTCGGTCAATAATGTTTGGAGAGAGATAAAACTAACAGCTTTACAATCAGCGCATAAAGGGCGTGAACACAAAGCGCGGACCGCCGACAGATCAGAATCAGCGCGCTGTCGGCTTTCAGCCCCGACTGTGAGAAAGGCAACATCTCACTGATTCTGATCCGCGGTTGGGCTGTGTGTTTAAGTCTTTGTGCAGAATCCATGTTCCTGCTCTCATTTACTGTCTTAGCTGTTTGGTGGTTGTTGAAATTTTGTGAGATTTCACCAGAGATTCTGGCATTTCGGGCAAAATAAATTTATATTAAAAAATCGATTCAGGATTTTAATGAATCGATTTTACGTTATTCAAGCCAGAATCGATTTTAATCGATAAATCGATTATAAAAACCCACCCCTAGTTTACAGTATGGTGTAACAAGCGTAAGACCCCTAGTTTGATCCTGGGACTCTTTGAGGTTGGGTCAGGAAATGTATCTGGCATTAAAAACCTGCCAACTCAAACATGCAGAGCTACCTGATTTGGTGACCCCTTGTGACTAAGGATGATTATCCAGGGTATGGTCATTGTGTGAGCCCATAGACATTGCACTAAAATGCTTTAAAAATTTGTCAACGCCACAACGCTCCTATCTCTACTAATTCGGTGTCCAGAATTAGTAGAGATAGGAGCGAGGAACGGTTCTGCCTATTTTCATTTTTGTTCTGTTTTTTTTTTATCTGCTCGAGTAGCTTTGCATGACTCACAGTTTGAAAGTAATTCTTATTTATCTTACACTAGAACCTCTTTTTTTTAAAGATCATCTTCCCTTTTGGAAAACTTCCTTCTGATTGGTTGCACCTTGTAAACAGAAGGTTTGATCAGCAGGTGGGTGTGGTTTCTGTGAATCTGAGATAACCCTATTAAAGGTTATGTCCTCTCATTCACTCACTCACTCACCTCATACACAGCTAAGAGCAGAGAAAAGGAGGGTTTAGAGCAGCTTTTGGCTCAGGGGGATTACTTGTGAAAGCTCTGACCTCATTAGCTGAAATGTTTGGTATCACTCAAACACTATATGACAGAATGTTGTCACTTTAACAGACTTGTAAAGACGGCAGTGTCTTACAAGGGCTGCAAGTTACACATATACTTGACTAACTTATATCAGCCTGTCTGAGTCTGTGTGAGACAGAAGTAGCACTGAAACAACAAGTTTTAACTGCTGCATAAACATGTAAATGTGTGTGTGAGAGACTAACTGGAAGGAGGGATCCTTCTTTTGTCTGAATGAAGCATGAAGTCTCCTGGGAAGCTTTCAAATCCTCTCTGGAATGTGTGTGTGTGTGTGTGTGTGTGGCACATTTGAACAAGGAATGCAAATATTTGTGTGTGATTCACTTTTGTGGTGTAGTGTAACTGTTGCCATGGTGACCCTGTCCTCTGGTGATTTCTTTGTTACCTGACAACTTCTTTCTTTCTTTCTTTCACCTTATTTTATTTCCTTTTTACGTCCTCATGTCTTTTGTTCTTTTTGTTTAATTTCTTTGTTTCTTTCTTTCCCTCTCTTCGGCGCTCTTCCCTCTGTATCCTTGTTTAATCCTTGTTTAATTGTCCTTGTTCAGTGCCAGCCTACAGCTCAGGTTTCATCAGCTGCTCTCGTTATTAAGTTTATTTACCGAGCTCTCAGCTCATCCTCTGGTGGCCCTGAACTTGACTGTCTGGCTCTAGTTTTTGTTTGCAGCTGGGAGTGTCTGCATGAGTCTGCATGTGTACACAGTAAAGTTACAGTTTTCGTTATATTAAACCAGTTGTTTCCTGTAGACGTAGTCGGTTTTCTAACAGGTCTAATACAAAAAAGAACCCTGATGATGATGATGATGATGATGTTGTTTAATGTTTTTCTGTGAAGACCATATATAGAAATGTGTGGAGTTCAAACCAATTCACATAAAATAAGAAGAAAGAACATTGATGGAAATCAGAAATAAGAGCTTTGAGAGCACTCTGATAGACTGTAGCAATTAATTTAAATTAATTTAGTTTTTAAGTCCATTAAATGTATCAACATAATCTTTTTTAAAAAAAGAGATAATTGGTGCACAGAGTGTAAAGACGCTATGTTATGATCTTTAGAAATGGTTCATAAAAATCCGCCCATTCATGTTTTTGCAAGACACCGTGATGTCAGCATCACCTGTATATGTTAAACATGTATGTTAAACATGTACAGGTGCATTACACTGACACAGATATCTGTGTATTATTGACGGGCTATTAATAAGCTCAATAGTTGCACAAACTTCTGGGTCTTTACCATATATTAAGATATATTGTCAGATTATTTATTTGAAATGCTCCAGGGCATGAATAGCAGAAACACCTGGCCAGAAGTCCACTGAAAAGAAATATTTTCTTTGCAGTCTGTCAGAATTTCAGAATATTAAATCAGTTTTTACTCAAATTTACTTCAAGGTAAAATAAAGCTTCAGGGAAAATAACTAAAAATTGGGTAATTAATTTGGAGTTGTCAAGTTGAAATTTTGACTTGCAGATGGCAAAATGTGTTTGTTTTTTTTTTCTTTTTTCAGTAGCAGAAACAAGCTTCATTAGCTATTCGTGTAGATTTTCTTTTAGCTAATTATCTTGTTTTTCTTGTGAGTTACCGTTTTTGTAGCTCTATGTTGTTTAAAACTTAAACCCTTTATAACCCTTGTTGTGTACTGAGCATTTATTGCGATGTTTTGTGTGTATTGTGCAGGATGGTGATGGAGGAGGGGGGGCAGAGAGACAGAGGGAGGAGAGCTCCAGCGACGGCGCAAGCAGAGGAGAGGCGGATTTTCCTGGAGCTCGGTGAGCGAGTTTGAGCCTTCGTTTAACTCCTAAATGTTTCTTCAACCATGTCAACGCTTCCTTAAAAATAAATATACCTTCTTAAATAGATCACACTAGTTGCACTGAGACTGAGGAGAGCTATTTACTGATGCTGTGTTTCTTCTTCGACAGGGGAGCAGAACTTTGATGCCATTTATTTGTCAACATATCGAACAGCCTGCAAGCTCAGATTTATACAGAAGAGATGCAACTGTGAGTCAGAACTGGCCTCATTTACAACAGAAAGATGCGTTATTAAAATGATCATGTGTCAGTTCAGGCTGACGTAAAAGGGAAAATTTTTACATTGTGACATATTATTATAATAATAAAATGAGTGCAGAAAAATTTGATCAAAATCTTACTTTTTATTGTAAATAGTGAAGCATTGCACATCTTTCAACACCTATCAAACGATAAGATTCTTAAAGTTAAAAATAATTTAAATACTTTGACTTCCTTCCTCTTCTTCCAGTGCATCTCATTGACATTTACAATGTGATCGAAGCGGTGCGGGATGCTGGTCTAAACGCAGTAGAGCTGAACGCTGGCATCTCTGTGACCAGACTGGAGAACCTCGTGTCCTCTCTGTTCAACCAGCTCAGCAAACGCCTGCCCACCACACACACCATCAACCCACAGCAGAGCACCATCCTGCTGGTCGAGTTCTTACTGGCTGCCATCGAGTGGTAATGATTAGGAAGTGGCAACAGTGAGATGTGGCCCTCCACATCCTGTTGTTGCCTTTAAATGAGTGTGTCTTTGTCATAGTTTCACAAACGTCATCACACATGCTTTTGTTTGTGCCGCAGTGAGCCGGACAGCCGTCTGACAGTTTTCTCTGTAAAGGCGATGCTGGCCACTCTGTGTGGAGGGAAGCTGGTGGATAAACTCCGCTGTGAGTACCAGTCGATACATCACAACAGACACGAATCATTATCATAATTATTACCCCAATCTGCAGTAATAGTTTGGTGTGTGAGGAGCACATGTGTGTTTGCTTAAACCACAGTATTTATAGTAGTGTGAACGTCACTCAGTGTGCTTGCTATTTTCTGCCATGTGCTACATATGAGTCAACTCAGTTTCTTTTGTACAGCCCATGACATGAAAACCTAGAAAACCGTGGGGGGAAGTCACTGACATTAAAACAAGTGAACAAATAAAAATTCAAACTATACAAAAATTTTTAAAAAACCCTGTAAAATAGAGACTGAGAGAAAAAGAGGCAGAGCAATATGAGACGAACACAGATGTGATATTGATGGATAAAGGGTACATCTGCTCTGCATAAACCTGATCACTTATTGTGGTTTAATCTGCCAGTTTGTACAGTGGAACTGTGTGTTTGGCCATGGTGACCCATACCATGAAGCTCCTGGTGCACAGTTTCTGTGCTGATGTTAATGACAGAGGGGGTTTGGAGCTCTGCAGAGTCGGGAGAGCCTTGGTTACTTTTATGCATCATAAACCACAAGTGGTTTGACACTTTATAACTGAGGTGCTGTGGATCTTAAACATTTTCACTTTGCAAGGATGCCACTTTGAGGAGGGATTAAAAACAGGTTTGTTACAACAGTGGCATCCTATTATAGTACCATGCTCAAATTTAATGAGCTCTTTTTTTTTAATACACTTACAGCAGTGGGACTGAAAACACCTGAATTCAAAGATTAAAAAAAGAGGAACAGCAGAGTATATAGAGTCGATCCCCTGCACATTTACTTTCTGAATGATTTGGATCATTATTATTATCTTATTTCCAGCTGCAAACTGTCATTGTAGCAAATAATGTTCACTGTGAGAGGTCGACCTGATTGCTGATTGAAATAATGAATTCTATCTAGGTTTTCTTCAGGCTGTGGTGCACACAGTCATGTTAAAGTGGAACACAATACTTTTTTTTGTTTATAAATTGGAGTTTTTTTTATATTATGATGAAATCCTAAAACGGGTTGGGGAAGGTTTCTTAAAATGAAAAAAAAAAAAAAACCTGCATCAGTTTGCGCCAACAAGTATTGCATGATAAGAGTGGTTGTCCAAAATGTTCATTTTATCCAACTTGGAGATCTGGATCACTGACAAAGGTGTTACTTGTGGTCTGTCACAACACATCAAAGTAAGGTGGTTAATTCATGCAGATGCACATCTTTGTATTGTGAGTGCACAGACTGGTGATTGCACTTGTTTTTGCTAAGTGGATGGTTCACTAAGCTTTCAGAAAACTTTATTAAGTTGTAAAAAGCATATCCTCGATGTGGCGTAAAGCATTTTAGTACAAGCTTTGGTACAATTTACCTGTAGTTATATTTGTTTTTTACAGGAAATCTTTTATTCTGTTTATATGTTGCATATGCGCCACCTGGTGGATGAGAAATATCAGTGCTGCTGTTTGCTTATGCTTATTTACCTTCACTTGCGTTAGGGTCAGTCAAATTTCCAAAAATGTACCTGCTAACCTAATCAAACTCAGCTGATTTTATTTTTTAAAGAACTTTAGTAAATTTAATGAAGCCATGACCAATTTTACCTTCACACTATGAAAATCGTCCATGTTACATGGAGTGGGCAATAGAAAAAAAAAAAAAAAAAACTGAAAATATCATGTGCACCTGTACTCAAGAAGTTTTGAAGTCTCAAAAATGCTTTAAAAATTAAATTAGATTTAAGATTAAATTAAAAAGCTCCAAAGTTAAACAAAAACTCAGCTGAGAGAGTCTGGCTTTTATGACACTCACTGGTTTAATCTGCCACACTTACTGGTTAAAGTCAAGGTTAAGGGAGGCACTGGGGTTTGGACATGTAGTATTTTAAGCTGCCTTCTTCATTTTTTTGTGTGGTTGTGTGCACGCGCGTGTGTGTGTGTAGATGTGTTTTCTCAGGTATCTGACTCCAACGGTGTATTGGTACTATCCAAGTTTGATCAATTTCTGAGGGAGGCTCTCAAGCTGCCCACTGCCGTATATGAAGGGCCTTCCTTTGGCTACACACAAACCTTAGCACGCTCCTGCTTCCCCCAACAGGTAAACACACACACACACTCACACTCATTTTAACTGGTTGAAGGCGAAACAGCCTCTGTGTTGGTTCTGTGCTCATAAACAGTCCTGCTCTTATTTTGTAGAAGAGAGTGATGCTCAACATGTTCCTGGACATCGTGGCCGACCCTCCTCAGTGTCTCATTTGGCTGCCTCTGATGCACCGCCTGGCCAATGTGGAGCATGGTACAGACACTGTTGATATAATGCAAACTTTCTAACAGCAGACCTGGTTTATTAGCAGAAATTTACTTGCAAATAACCCTCCACCAAGGCAATATTTACATTTAACAGAACAATATTACATTTTACATATATTTATTTTATTTTCTCTTTTTAAACATACGTTAAGAGGTTTGTTGTGCAGTAAAAGTCAAATAATGGTGGAATGACACGTTTATTTTTATTATATATGTAATATGTCGGAATAGGTAATAGATAATAGGCACTGATTTGTAAGTAACTGCAAATGAAGAACTTGAGCTTATTATATAATATTATTCTGCTGCATATTTTTAACTAACTAGGCACATTATTCTCTTTCTCTTTATATTACTTCCTTTAAAAACATAATGATTACACAATGTTTTGAGGTCATTTTGAAAGAAACTTTTACAGAAATGCAAAAGTGAGGTCAGAGGTCATATGTGACATAATATTTAGATGCAAATGATAATGGGGTATTTTGAGTCCCACTTAAACCAGTATATCATCTCACACATGGTGCCAATATAAATAAAGGTAGGCAACTTTTAAGCATAATTTAAAAAATACATTTTATGGAATTTGACCTTATTTGACCCTGAAGAAGAGGTTAGAGGTCCAAAGTAACCTAATATTTAGAATCTCCATATATCAATCCCTATATGCACTGTACTTTTACTGCACTACAAGCCTCTTAAAGTACAATACATGTTGTCAAAAAGGTTTAAATAGCTCCGTATAGCATTATTATCATTTTAACCTTTAAATCAATCGATTGACTTTGAACAAGAGGTCAAATCTTTATATGCTACTTTCTATATGTTGACCATAAATGCTACATTTGTAAGAACCATAGTTTCTAAGCTATAAGGGTTTTTTGTTTGGTGGTTGTAAGACGAAATCTAATGGATTCCTAACACGACTCCACTCAACTCTAGACACAGTTTTATCAGAATTCATTCAAACCTTTTGAGTCATTGTGTTTACATCGTGTTTCACCTTTTGCCTGACGGTGTGAACAAACTAAGCTAAATACTGGAGGGGAAATATATAGAATTATGCTAAATGTGTCACCTGTTTTGCCCCAATCTCTCCTCAGATGTTTTTACAAATTAAAAATAGAATTGTGCTAAAAAGTGCTGCTAGCTGCCTCAAGTGGAAACAGTATTTTTGTTTTAAAAAAAAAGAGTAATTTTGTTAGTGCCAATCAATGTTCTGTATCCAGAAAGTTAATTAGCCACAGATTTGGCTGGTGATTCACATCAGTGCATGGGAACAGAAAAACACTGTGCTCCACTCCACTGTGCAAAGAACCCTCTGTCATCCCTTATGTTTTTATCGTGCCTTTAGATATTGTGCACTCTTTGTAAAGTCAGGTCTTGGATGTAAAATGGATTTTATTGTGGTAATAACTGATTATATAGAGATAAAAACCACTGTACAGTGTGCTCTCTCTTTCTCAATGTCCAATGCTTTTTTTGTTCCCCTCTCTCAGTCTATCATCCCGTCTCGTGCTCTTACTGTCGGAGCAACGGCATGACGGGCTTCCGCTATCGCTGCCTCCGTTGCCGCAGTTACCAGCTCTGCCAGAACTGCTTCTGGCGTGGCAACACCAGCGGCTCGCACAGCAACAAGCATCAGATGAAGGAGCACTCTTCCTGGGTGAGTCACAGAGCGGTTACTCATCCATCACAGCAGGGGGCTCTCGCTGTGCGGAGGCGCATCTGGGCTCATTTGTAGTACAACTGGGACACTTTTTTTTACTTCTTTCCATTACCGCACAAAAGCTAATGAATGAAAACAAGTTATAATTCATGTGATGTTTCCTTTCCTTGCGCACTGTAAAAGTAATAATAAGTAATGCCTATAAGTACTTTATGTTTTCCACAGTTGACTGAAAAACATTTAGCAAAAATATTTAATTTCAGTGAATAATTTCATTTATTGAGCAACAGTTAAAAAAAAACAAAACAGATCATTTGTAAAATAGTTGCAAATGACTACAAATACAAAATTATTGTATTTCATTATATTTATGTTTTTTTCCCTCTTGAGAAATATTTAAAACAACTGTGAAATGATCAGGACCCACACAGTGTTTGAGTGTCAGTCGTAGCACCTTTATTTTGAAAAACAGTGTCTTCCACTACTTTGACACCTTGTGTTCGACCGGGAAGTGCCTTCCCACACCACACACAGCACTCCTTCCCGGCTCCAGACACTAAAAAGGGGGAGAGCTCATTAGTTGCAATCCCTCTCACCTGTCCCCTCCAACCTCCCGGCACCACCCTATGAGATTACCGTACCACCCCTCCACTGCAGCAGAGCCAGAGACCACACCCCTGCCACAACAACATAACAGTGGAGGCTACATCTACATAACAATAGCATTTTACAACATTAAAATTCACAGTGGACGCAAATGTAATTGTGGCGTCTATTAGTGCATTGGTATTCTTTGGAGCTTGAATCCATCGTGTATCATAATTGACATATCGCAACCACTCAGTGTCCTGTCAATTATTTATTAAATATGTAAATTGTTAATAAATGGTACTACGTGAGGAAGTCGGGAGAGGTATGAGGGTGATACAGGACATGGATGAGGACAGTGAGACCGTGGCGTGACCGGAGGGACAGATGGGTTCAGGGTGGGAGTGGACTACATTGGCTATCGACTCTGAGCCCCTTGTTGTTTGCAGGCTATGATGTTTGTAGACAACATTTCGACCTGTAGTGAGAGTAGGAAGCAGGTGGAGAGGTGGAGGTATGCTTTGGAGAGACGAGGAATGAAATATGTGTGAATGAGAGCGAGACAGGTGCAAAGGTGAATGTGCAATTAGTAGAAATGGTGAAGGTTGATGAGTTTAAATACCTGGGGTCAAACATCTAAAGAAATGGACAGTGCATAAGAGAGGTGAAGGAAAAAGTGCAGGCAGGGTAAAAACATGAGTGTCAGAGCTGATTTGTTACAGAAGAATAGCAGCGAAAAGAAAAGGAAAGGTTTACAAGGTGGTAGTGAGACTTGTAGGGTTTGGAGATGGTGGCACTGATAAAGAAGCAGAGCTGAAGATGTTCAGGTTTTCATTTGGAGTGACCGCGATCGAAAATGAGTACAGCGGAGGGACAGCTCAGGTTGAGCAGTTTGGAGACGTAGTTAGAGGGTTTGTGGAAAAAGGAATCTGAATATGGAGTTGCCAGGCTCTAAGTTCAGTGATACAAACACAAGGATCTATTCAATTTGAAAGAAACATTCAGGTGCACACTTCACCTGCTATGAATTTCTCAAAATCAAAGATGATGCTTGTACACATGTGCAGAGAAAATTTTTTATTTATTTATTTGAGGTGTTAAAACTGTTCCCCTGTTCTAGCCGTACTCGCTCTACCCTCATTCTGGTATAAAACAACCTGAACTAGTCACATAGCCTCCTGGGAAATGGAATTGGTTTCAAAAATAAAAGCACACATTGTAAACACACCTTGATAATTCTGGGCAAAGGGTCAGTAGCTAAATGCAGGTGTATACATACCCAAATATTTATAGCTTCATACTCAAGCATGATGTATTTATTTGAAGTGAATCGGATAATTTAAATAAAAGTTGCTCTAGCCTGAAGGAATAAATGTTTATAATGAAGAAATTATGTATTAATAGAAGGAGATATAGTTGTTGAATTATTCATCAGTAAGTCTTTGGCATAATTTTTCTTGTTAATGTTTCAGTTTTAGGTCTAAAGCCTCTAACTAGTGCAGCTCCTGCCTGTCATCATGTAACATTATATACTCATTGTAGCTCAGGCTTTACATATATTTACATGTGATTTTCTGTAGGACTGGGCTTTGTGCTTCATTTTTATTCTCAGTATATGTCCTTTTCTTTCTTTCTTTTTAACAAAGACACCCAACAGCAGCAACCTGAATGTGGTTCATGGGAAAACAGATACCTGATTTTAAGATTTGTGCTCAGGAGTTAAGTGTCAGTGCATTTTCAGGTTAAAAAAGGGCCTTTAAAGGGTTAAATATGCAAATAAGCACATGTACAGTAAAGCCCTTGAGATTCATTAAATTATCTGTCAAATAAGGTGCACAGCTGCACTGTGGTGGTCTAGAAATTACACCAAAGTGGTGTAAGGGCTGACAGAGAAGGACCCAAAAGCAGGACACGGAGAGTCAGAATAAATGCCCGTAAAGCCAGATCTTTAACCCAGACAAGCAGAGATCATAGACAGGAAATACACAAATCCTGGGAGACTACAGAAACTCAAAACCAGTACACAAGGCAATACACGAGAAGATAACAAGTGAACACAACAGATAATAACAAGAAACATGAGAAGGATCAACAACAATGGAAATCACTAGACACCTTAAATGGAAAGAATAGAAAGTGATCTGGCAGTGAACAAAGGAAAACTGGGAGTACATATATACAAGTGAGTGATTAGCTAAAGGGCAGCAGTCTGTTCACTACGTCTGTGCTGCAGTTTAGTTAGCAGTAATTAGCAGGTATCTCTGTTTTCGATAAGTGCTAAAGTTGATTCTTTAAAACGGGCTTCACACATCTACTGCACTCATGCAGTGTGGGTTCATTAACTGATGCTTGTGTGTTTGTTTTTGTGTGTAGAAGTCACCGGCGACAAAGATCGGTCGAGCCCTGAGCAGGACTCTGGGCTGCGTGTCGTCTAGGGAGCCGCCACACCCAATTTACCCAGAAGAACCCGAGAGGACCCTTAACCTCGCCAACATAGTGTATGATATGACCTCCCAGCACTCACACATTTATTACACTAAATATCAAAAAGCTAAATGTTACTGAAATTTTCAACAACCGCTTTTTAATAATGCAGGTTATTCCTGTCAGATCAGTGCGGTCTTACTCAGTGAGGCACAAAAGGATTCAGCTTCTATTCTATTCTATCATGTCCCCTTTGGTGCCAAATATCCTGTCACTCAGTTCACCTCATTAGGATGTTAATTTAACATACAGTGATAGTTTCAAGGTATGGAGGCCTAAAACTGACAAAGTATATAGGTTTCATTACACATGCCAACAAAAATATCAAGGTATTTAAAAAAGTAATAATAATATGCTTCTATATTTATTTGCTTTTGTATGAATTGATTCATTTACTGGCCTGTATGACAGTACTGACCTTATTATTTTAGATTAGCACACTAAAAAGCTATTTGTTAAGTAAACTTAACCTTGTTACATGCTTTACATAAATGCAGGAGAAAAAAGTCTCCCAAATACATGCATGCGAAACAAATATCTCAGAAAGCGGTTTAATCTTCTGATTTTTGCACAAAGAAAAATGCACTATTCTCGTAAAACTCAGATGGCACAGGATGATATTGGAACGCATCCCACTGGAGTTACCTGGTCCGAAATAAATCCCTTGATTTTTACAAAAAAGTGGAAACATTTCTGTTAATCTGACCCTTTCTGAGCTTTTAATGATAAGGGTTTTTTTTGTTTAGCTTTGTTTTTTTGCATAAGACTTCAAACGATGGTGAAAATGGGATAATTGATTTACAGTGTTGTAATGTATGGTTGACGTGTCTGTTGAAATGATGCTTGACTTCTCATGAGTATTGTTGTTGTTATTAATACTTTTACTTTTATTAGTTTTTTGCTGTTGTTGAACAGTAAAAACCAAAAAGAAAATAGAGAAATTGTTGGAAAAATGTTAATAGAAAATAAAGTTACTAAATAAAATGAAAATTTAAACCATGGGAATAAAGAAATACAAAAATTAATACAAAATCTAGTAAATTTAGAAGCAAATTAAAAGTGTCAGTTAACCAATCTATACATGTATGTTTAACATTTTCAATTCGTTTGTTTATTTTGGCGCTTTTGAGCTTCCATATTGAGAGCCCTTCACTACTAATCAATCTAATTGATGTGCCTGTATAGTTTGGTTATGATTTTGGACTGTAAGTATTGAACCTGGTGCCAGTTAAACTGTGTGATGGTAGCGTTAACGACCTTTAAACTATTTCTAAAACTTATTCTAGATTTGACATAATAGGCTTACAGGAGATCTGTGTGAATAAAGCTAAAAAAATGATGACTGTATGATTAACGCTAATATTACTCGATTGCATATTATTGAATTCATGTGTATCTACCCTGTAAAATAGACCTCTGTAGTGTGTAAAATGTTGATATTGCTTAAAAAGAAGATTGTTTGATTTTTGAATTGAATTTATTTCCAAAAAAGCCTTGATTTGCTCATTTTTTGTGCCCAAGTTAAACGCCTGCTGGGCTGTACAGATACTATTGTCTCTTTGTGCCGCTAAAGTCACTGAAGCTACGGAGGAATATTCACTATGAGGCCTCCTCGCATTAGATGGAACAAAAAAGATTAAGCTTTCTTGTAGCCGTGATGTTAATGTTTAACAGTTAAACATTTAAACACTTTCACAATAGGAAGTGAAACATCTGCAGCTTAAAAGCTAACAATTCGAACTACAAAATTTTACATTACCTAGAAAACTCAGATAACATAAATCAAGCAAAAGTCCCGCCTCTGTATATCCAAACGCTTCGGTTGCTCCGCCCCCCTGTGGCGTATCGGCATTGTTTAAGGTCGTCACAGACCTGCAGGCGTTAGGCTCATACTCAGGCTGAATTTAGCGCGGGTGTGAGTATGCTTTTTTTTTTTTTTTTAAATGCCGTTTCAATTTCAGACTTAAAAATGTGATTATTTATAGTCTTTTTAAAATGTTCCTCTGGATGTGCCCTCACTCCACTTCCCTCTCTTACTTTCTTTTCTCTCTCCCTCGTTTGAACTTTGGCCTGTCTGTGTTTGCTCAGACCTTTTACAGTTCACTGTTGCATGAATGCACTCAAAAGCATGTGAGAGTGTGTGACTGTGTGAATGGGAGCGTAAGAATGCGTGCTTTCTGATAGGCAGGCTTTGGTAGTTTAATGATTTAACGTCGCTATCCTTCCTCCGTGTTAACTCTGTTGATAATAAGCCTCTAACGCATGTTTGTGTTTGTCTGTTCAGACCATCGAGACCTGTTGGGAACACCAGTGAAGCCATGCTGCTGTCTTCATCAGCTCGCGAGTCCTCAAAAAGGTAAAGACTGACATTAGAGCTGATTAGAAGTGTGCAATCTTGTGGCTTCATTTCTTTTTTCTGTTTAAACTAATATTTCTCTAATATTCAAGGTAAATAAAGACCTTAACCACTGTGTCAGGCAAGTTGGTTGGCCAGCTGCTGTTTCAATAAATCACAGCTCCGAGTTGAAGTGTGAGGCAAACTGGGTGAAGTGAAAGCTTACTAGGTTGTTCTATTAGTAATTTCAGATTAAAGGAATCATATGAGTTAACAGAAATAAAGAGGCTGTTTTTAGCTGCGTGGATACACAGCAGAGGGTCTATACTGGTGACACAGGGCTCGATAGCATGAGCGCTTCACTTGCACACAGTTAAAAATAGATGCGAACTCTTCACAACGATTTAAGGGCTCGTGGTGGGTGAATAAAAACTAATATGAGATTCAGCCCAACTCAACGCCAGTAAAACGATGCTGTCATAGGTTAGTGAGAGTAGGAAGCAGGTGGAGAGGTGAAGGAGTCTGCAGTGTCTGTGATCTGACACTATGAAAGAGCTGTTGAATTAAGTTCAAGTTAAAAGAAAAGTTTAGTTTTCCATTATTTTTCCATTTATTACATTTCTTGTGAAGTTTCCTGCAAGCTGACAGCAGCAATCTCTGACACCACCATACAGGCGTATGTCTAAAAGGCAAAACACGTACTCCACTACATAGCTTGTAAGATTTTAGATCGTTATTATTTTGCAAGTAATAAAAAAATTGTGTATTTAAAAGTCTCTCGTCCTGTAAGAGTAAGAATAGCCTCTCGGCCTCGCAACAACCCTGAATTGGATAAGTGGAAAAAGATGGATGGAAAGATGATTAAATAGTTTTTAATGCTCGTTTGCAGCTCCTTATTTCCGTTCTTTGCACAAAACTGCAAATTTTACAAACTGCATAATAATAATACAGAATTAATTGCTCACAAAACTTATCACAAATAAGGAAGAATCTATCAAAACACAAGGGAGAGAGAACACCGTAAACCAATCACACAGTGGACAGTGGTAATTCAACTTATAAAGGATGCAAAGCTATTTAAAAAAAACAGCTGGGAAAAGTTGGTGCAGATTTAGGAATGCTAGCTTCTCCACCCTCTCTGGGTTTGTATACATTAAAGTGAGCCTCCACAGTGAATCAATATTTGGTAATAAGGTTAATAAGGTTAATCAAAGAAGTAATAATCAGTGGAAAAATGTGCTGTTAGAGGCGTGATTCACACTTCAGCCTTATTCAGTGTTTACTGATCCAACTTTCTTCTGATTGGCTGTCCCTCACAACCAGCTTTAAAAGGCAGAGGAGGCATCCATATTAGGGCTATCCCCTCCGTGACATTGTACATAGCCAGTATAAATAAATAAATACAAACTTTATTTGTCACAAACACAGTGCAACATATTGTGAACATGCAGTGAAATGCTCGTGTTCTGAATTGCGGACAGGCTGCAGACATAGCCGCGCAACTCCAGGGCTGGTTTTTAGCATGGGGGGTCTAGCCAGGACTCTTACTGGATACCGGGTGGGAATCGAACTTGCGACCCCCGCTCCAGAGGTGTGTAGTCTTACCACTACGCTATCCAGCTGCTGCAGTTGTTAAAAAAACTGTGTGAAACGAAGCATTTCTAGCTGTCTGGTGGCTGAATGTCTGGCTTGTACATACACTGACCTCATGATTATTAGTCATGTTTAATATGAGCATCCAGCACTGGAATAATGTGACAGAACACAAGAAATAGCAAAAAAGGCTCACTTTAAACTCTGGTGCGTTGGGTTCTTCTGAACTTCTTTTAGCATTTTATGGACCAAAAATGAACTAATAAGAAATATTGCATGTTAGTGAATAATTGGAATAATAAAAGATATTCATTGCATATAAAAATTGACATGCATTTTTCAGGTGTTATGAAAATATTTTTTCTTTTTACTCATATGCACATTTATTAAGAGAGATTTTGTGTTGACTTGAAGTTAAACTGATGTAATTCCTTTAAGACAGACTGTTATCTGATGCTGGCTCATTACTCTGCGTCTGTTTTGTGTCCGTCCAGCTTGGCAGCGGCTCAGCGAATGAACGAAGAGCACGCTCTGATCGCTGCGTATGTGAATCGCCTCCAGGGCAGCCCGCGGTGAGAAGGGAGGGAGGGGTGGTTACGTAAAGGAGTCAGGGAGGCAGTAAGGAGGAGGGCACCGTGCTGCACAGTTTAGCTGAAGCCAAGTGAAATGCTGTAGTTTGCTATAGTTCTTATGAAGAGAGAAATCTGCAGCTACAGAATATCCTGTTAAACTATTGTGTTACTTCTTAGCTTTTAATTTAGTTTGTTTTCCTGTAATAATGATGATTTCCATTTGCCCAGGTTTTGTAATAACTTTAAACAGTTTTCTAATCTACAATAAAATCCTTTTTTTTCTTCTTTTTTTTTTTTAAATAATACTGCAATACAAGAAAATTACAGCTATGACTGCCTTACATTGGAAACAACACACATATACATTTTTAAAATATCAATGCAATACAATTTTATTTATATAGCACATTTAAAACCAAAGGCAGACCAAAGTGCTTCACAATAATGCAATAAGTCATTGTTATAAAACATTAACAAAGTACAAAAACAAGCACTAGTACTAATCCTAACAGGTGGGAAGCACTAATTAAACCAGGAGTGTGGGCTAAATAAAATAGATATCGGGCCTCAGTTCAGAGATGGGGTCAATTCAAAATATAGAATATTATCTAGGAGAATCAGGAATAATGCAGAAGTGTTTAATATTGGCCTAATATTGCCGTTAAAGGACAATTAGCAGTCTTGGGAGTGCGTCTCTTGCATTATAAAATACAGACCAAATAAAATTATGAAGTAATTCATTTATTTTTTAAATTCAGAAACCAGAAGGAGCAAAAGCTTCCTTTTACCTGTAGTCTTCTGTTTTAGCTCTGAGGAATTTTTTCAACACAAGAAAAACATTGCCTGCTTTAAAATAAATAATCTGACACGCACACACACACACACACACACAGAAATAGGAATGCAAATGGTTAAGTGTTGAGTGCTCATTCATACATTAACCTGCAAACAGTGTTATGAAAAATATTAAATTGCTTTTACATGTTTACAAAATAAGGTGAGACACCACAGGCAGAAAAGGCAATTTTATGTACTGTTATGCAAATATATGCTTGTTTAATGATATAATGCATCAGCAAACTATAATATAAAACCTGATCTGGGAGCTATCTTAATTTAACCCAGCAGAAAGCAGTTAATTAAAAAAGGTCCTCATATGCGGACACTAGGTTTATTTTACAGTACAACCAATAAAATGCTTGTTTAACAAAGTATAAAACACTTTATAGAGCAGAATGAAGTATATGGTGCTAAAAAGCCAAAATGTCCCTACATCAGGATGTACAGTCCTGGTGTAAGTAATCACCTGGGGATGTTTACTGGTGATATTACCGTTTACTGGTCATACTTATTAGTTAAAAAGTGATCATATTTACCTGCATTAAATTCATGCGTCATGCTCTTTGCTGGTTTAAATACAGTTTTACAGTAGACTCAGTAAATTAGAGATTTTCTGTGCTTCAGTGTTGACGGCCCCAGCAGGCAAGACGACGAGCACAAACTGATCGCTCGCTACACCACACGACTGGCAGAGACCGAAGGCACAGGAGTGAGTCGAACACATCTCCTCTAAGCCTTTAACTTTAATACTGCATATGCATGCATATGCTCCGACTACACGGGGATCTTGTTCTGGTTTGTACATGAAACCCATCAACCGTTTGCTTGTGTTTTAGGTGATCCCGACACGGAGCATCAACTTTGACGCGAACAAACAGAAGAGGGAGCTCATTGCTCAGCTGGAGTCTAAAAACAGGTAGAAATATGTGAACAGGAGCGAGGTGGAGAATTTAACTTGTTGGGGGGGAACTTTCGAGCTTAAGGTCTCATAAAATATACAAATAAAAAAAGATGTAATTATTTAAAGATATAAGGTTAATATATGAGAGCGAAATCAATAAAAAGTGACAGAAAGAAGCTGAATGGTTTGTGGTCATAAATTTGATTAACCGTTACCAAGTAATTACTTATAAGGGGGCATGATCAGTTTTTACAGCTTGTTCTTTCACAATAAAAGCACTGTTTGTGTGAATATTCATGGTCTGGCTGTTAGCTTGTTTGTTTTTTACTCTCTAAATTAAACTTGTGCATCATTCCAAAAAAGATTCCTCTAAAGCCTGCTGAAGTTCGCCAACTTGCCCCGCTTATTTACAGGCTGTTCATTCCTAAAATACTGTGGTATCAGGCTTCAGCTGACCAGTGTGATTTTCATTTCCCAGAGAGATCTTGGCAGAGATCAAACGTCTCCGTGCAGAGCATGACGCAGCGTGCCAGCCCAGCCCGGAGAAGGGCAGCACCAACCCGACTCTGCTGGCCGAGCTCCGTCTGCTCAGGTGAACGCAGTTCCTCTGAGACCTGCTGTCTCTGTACAGAAAATATACATATAATAGTTAAAATGTACATCTTTTAACTTTGTGAGTCACACCCACAGAAAATATGTTTCACAAACAATCGCTCTTTCGCTCTCTGCGCTATAGTTTCCGGATTTTGCCACACCGCCGCGGTCAGAATTGGCGGGAAAACTTGCCATGTTGCTCTGCGGCGCAGAGGGAGAGTTCTTTATGGCAGATGGTACCGACAGATGGTGGAGTTCACAAAAACACCAAAGAAGGAATCCCTTCCAACGCACTTATTGCGGTTTTCAGTAAAAACAAGTCCTTCAAGAAGAGGAGAGGAACTTGAAAGTGATGGAAACTGCCTGGCTTTGACGTAAACAATAACATTTCTGCCCTGAGAGATGTTAGTCAGGCATTTTTTCCAGCATGTTATGGAAATTTAAATATGTAATAATAATAATGGATTGCATATAGATGTAGCGCTTTTCGTGAACCTTACAATTCCATTATTCGTTCACTCTCACATTCACACACTGGTGGAGGCAAGCTACAGTTGTATCCACAGCTGCCCTGGGGCAGACTGACAGAAGCGAAGCTGCCATATCGCGCCATCGGCCCCTCTGGCCAACACCAGTAGGCGATAGGTGAAGTGTCCAAGGACACAACGACTGAGAGCGACAGAGCAGGGGATTGAACCAGCAACCTTCCGGTTACAAGATGAGTTTCCCAACCCCCTGAACCACGGTCGAATATTTTAAAAGTGTATATTTTAAAGTGTGAAACAGAGCTGTTATATTAGATTTTTAGTTTTTATTCCAGTTTTCACGCTTACATACCTGATAAAACAGCCACATGGCGGCACTAGAGTAAACATTTTTCAGATTCAGCACAAAAGAGCCCATCTTTTCTATTTTGTTTCTGTTTGTCTGGAGTTTTCTACTTCCTCCTGGTGGCCATGAGACCAAATGAGGTAAAATATCTCCAAATTTAAAATAGTATGAGGTAGTCTTGCAGTGAAGTTAACATAGTGCTTTTTCTAGTGTTTCCTCTTACTGAAAACCTGCATTCTTTCTGATGGAGAATTCTGAAAAATTGGCCATCTTCTTTCGTAATCTTTTTTCCAGTTCAGGTCACAGGGAGCTGGAGGCTATTCCAGCTGTTACAGGATGAAATTAGGGTTAAAAAAAAGAAAGAAAATGTCACCCAGTGCAAAGTGAATCTGCCAGCAATTTTCCCTCTTGCCCTTGGTCTGGTTTTATGAGTCACTAGATTCCAGTCTTACTGAATGCACCGTAGTGATCATTCTGTAAATTATGGTATCCGTTAGTCAAAAGTCAAAAAGGAGGGTAAGGTAGGGCACGCTTTAGACTGTCGCAGGGTCCTCCGGTTCAGTCACAACCGCCCCTTGTTCATAATGGCAGCGGTGAAAATGCTCTTCAGGACAGGAGTTAATGAATAAATGGTTGACCACACCGGCTATGTCCAACTAGAGTTAATTTGGTACCCATCTTCATGTCTTAACAAGCCTGTAATCAGTAATATTACTGTCTTGGTAATCTCTTTCATGTTTCCGCTACAGACTCAGAGCTAGATATTGTTACTGGAGAAAACTGCTAAGCTATATCTTAAATAGTACAGATAAAGTGGCGTTTCTGAGGTTGTTGGCGAACTTGTTGGCTAGCTTGCGGTAAATCCTTACTCTGGGATAACAATAAAACAAAACTCTATTTACTGAATGAGTCAGACTCTTGTTTTCATTTGTTTATTTACTCATTTATCTTGCCACGTGAAGGGTAGCCAGGAAAGAAAGACGAGCTCTGCTCTCGCTTTAATGTCTCATCCAGACCGCATGGGAAAAGATTGTGAATGTTAAACTCTATGCTTGCTGTTAAAGCTTTGTTTCCAGAAAGCCCTGCTGCTGCAGAGCATTTTATCAGTATTTTGAGTGCACTTTTGTGTATATATTCATCTTAATTTGAAGTCCTCAAACAGACTTGGTTTCTCTCCCTGCCATCTTACAAAACATTGAGGATTTCTGACTAAAAGTTCACGTAATCTAGCTGATTTTCTCCTGGAAAGACTCTCCTACATGCTCTTCAATAACATCTCTCCTCTCTTATTCATCTATTTATTAACCTCATCACACAGATGCTTCTGTGAATTTCTGCAGATTGTTTTAGCACTTCAGGACTGTGAATCTAATCTCTTGTTTTTCTTCCATGTTGCATTTCTGATCTTCTCCACATTTTGGGACTTAAATCTATTTTTACTCCAGCTCCTGTCTTCAGCAAGCCTTTGTAATGTGTGTGTGTGTGTTCCAGACAGAGGAAAGACGAACTGGAGCAGAGGATGTCGTCGCTGCAGGAGAGCAGGAGGGAGCTGATGGTGCAGCTGGAAGGACTGATGAAGCTGCTCAAGGTGACACACACACACACACACACTCTCTGATTTGAATCTCCAGCAGTTTGTATTTTCTCACACTAGAGGGCAAAGCCTCCCATGCTCCTCACACCCCCTTCTTTCTGTCCTTGCAGTAACAAGCCTCATTTTCCCCTCTGATGTTTCTTCCTCTATGACTTTTCTGGCTCTCATTGTGTCTGACCTCTTGTTTTCCATTCTTCTTTTCCGCCCTCTTTGTTTTCCGGCTGCCCATGTTGTGGTCCCTGTAGGATGAGGAACAGCGACAGGCAGTAAGTCCATACCCTTTTGTTGGAAACACTGAAGAAACTGTGGGATTCAGTCCTTATTAGTCACCTGAAATATCACATGCAATTAAAAAGTTGCAAAAACAGGCCTGCACATGATTTAAATGTGGCTGATCGCGCCTTCAGAGCGCTCTCCATGTGCATCACTGCAGTTATTTTTCTGGTGATCCCTGTCACGATGCTTCCGACACAACAACCCAGTGTTTAAACTTTAAAGTAATTTCGGGGAAGAGGAAAAAAATCACAGAAAGTAGGGCAGGTGGTGAGCAAAGATTGAAAACCTCTTCACGAGATGTGGACAGAAAAGAAACCAAACACTCCCTTTTCCTGCAGATTTTCACAACAATCAGCTGACTTCAGTTCATGAGCGGATGAGCGGCGATCTGGACATTACTTTTATTTTCAGCACATAAAAAGGCCCAGAGCGTCATGGTAAAGTGCAAAATACAATCACACCAGAAGCAGCAGCCTCTAAGGTGACTCATGACTCTTTGCAAGCACTTGCACAGGCAACATGCTAACACAAAGCAAGTGAACAACTCTGGAAACACAGTGACGTTAGAGTGAGTGTGTTTGTGATGACTCCAGTCAAGTGGAAGGTTGTGATGTAGGGTTAAAACTGGTTTCTGGTTAGAACGTAGATTTACCGCAGAAGTCTAAATCAAGCTTAAGTCAGAGCAGGTCACCTAGGAGGTGCCTGGAGGCATCCTGTTCAGATGCCCAAACCATGTCAGCTGGTTCTAGTAATTAATTGTTATCCAAACTACACACACTGGACGTATATTCAAGCAAAATGCAAAAGGTGTGATCTTGTAATCTAAAACTTTCTCGAAGTAACATTAACCAGCTCTGATAACGCCTCTCATCTTGTAGGCGCAGGCAGCCGGCTCTTCTCACTCCTCTCCCTCTCGGCCGAGCCCGTCAGCCGTCCGCTCTGTAGGTGCTGTACCCTCCCAGACACACATGTATCCTCCTCAGGACTCCCTCGCTGGGGTGGGAGGTGATGTACAAGAGGCTTTTGCTCAAGGTAGGACTCATTTCTCTCCCACATGGCAACCTTAGCAAACCTGTAGTTTGCCTTCTTTGATATTAAAGGCTTATGTTTGAAGGAGTTTTTGTTTAGTTAGACGGCTGAGACAAAGTACAGTGGGTCTGATGTTTTGAGTGAAGTATTTTCAGGTTTAAAAACACTTTTTTCAGCTGTTTGAGGGAAGCTTCTGCTAGGATTTTGGTCTGGGCCGAAAAGCCTTGCATGTGGTTTCACTGCATGTTTGAGCAGCTCTACAAATTCCCAGTTAAGACTGACTCATATGAAGTAGTGCATGCTTGAGAACATACTCTGCTTAGCTTCTTTTCTAAAAGCACGACATGGAAATGGATCCCTCACGCTTAAAAAAATATTGCCAGTTTTAATGCTCGTCAGGATTGTTACATCGTAATGCCAGCTGTGTTTACCACATTTATTTATTGAACTTGTCAGCTACAGGCACAAACATACAGTAGTTTCCAGGCTGTGTTTTGGATTAGTCTCACCTGATTAACAGTTCACTGTAAAACCTTCTAATATAAACCACTTGACAGAAATAAATTCTTAAACTGATGTTTAAAATGGAGCTATTATGCGTTTCCTTGTTTTCTGTCATATATAACCCGTTACACTGATGGATGCTCATAATAGGGGTAGCCAGAGGTATGAAATGATCAGCATATATGCAAGTGGTCCCTGTGACCCAAAACCTGAGGCCTCAAACTGTTGTAAAAACCCAGTCTCAGACAGTTTTTTCCAACCTGTGCATCTGTATGACATCACAGGGGATCTCCTTAATATGGCGGCACTTCCTACAGATTTATGGGATTCATGTGGCATGCATGCAAGCACCGCAAGATTAGATGCACATATGCTTTTTTAAGTTAATTATCATTTAATGGTTTATATAGTTTCTCCTCTGCAAATATATTTGCAGCTAATAAAAAACTGAGAAATATCAGTTCTTTGAGATCAGTGTAGCAAACAAGTTCTGGTTCATGTGATCCTGCAGCGAGTTTCTGGAGCAGAACAAGATGGTGGCATTGGAGGCTGTCCATGACAGCAGCGACCTTTTTATTTTGGTCGGTGGGTTTTGAGTTGCTTTGTAATTTTTTTGTATTTATTAAGTGTTTTGTGGTTGGATTCTTTAACTTCATTACTTTTAGTTTGGTTTTATTTTTGAGTCTCTTGCTGTTCTTTTACTATTTTTGTCACGGTTCTGGGTCATTTTGACCCAGCATTTTGAGTTCTTATGTTTTGGTTTGATTTTGTTTTGTGGGTTATATTCTGATTCCCTTGTTGTGCTTTGTTGATCATTATTATAAATCTATGTTTCAGTTTATTCTGGTTAAGGGTTTAGTTCTTAGGTTTTCTTCTTGTGCCCTGGTGTTTAGTATAGGTTTAGTTCAGTGTCAAGTCTGCGTCTTTGTGAATTGTTTCCCGTTTTATTTTGAAGGTTTATGTCTAATGTTTCTAGTTTCACTTCCTCTGTCTCGTTAGGTAAAATTTCTCCCGGCTGTGTTCCCACCTGTTCGTCATTCCTTCATGTGTATTTATAGTGTGTGTCCTCCAGTGTTCAGCGTCGAGTCGTACCCTCAGATTTGCCTGTGTGTTTCCGGTCTCAGCTTGCATTGTTCAGTTTATGCTTTTGTTCTTTGCCAGCAAGAAAGCTGAGGTTTTTGTCTCGATAAGTCTCCTCCTGCCCGCACACAGAGCCCTGACAATTTTGTCTCTAGTATTGTTTAGTTTTGGTATTTTTTTTATATGAATTAGTCTTTCCTGTTCCTCTGTTGGTGTTTGTGTTAGGATTTACATCTGTATTCTGTTACTTTGGAGGTTTGCTTTCTCTCGAGTCCTATATTAGCTTTGCTTCCTGTCTGTGTTCCACTAATTGTCTTCACCTGTGTCTTGTTATCTCATTGAGGTTGTTCCTACTCAGCTCTTTGTGCATAAATAGTTCAGTCTGCCTGTTTGTCCTCGTCAAATCTTTTCTAATCTTTCAACAACCAAAAGTGACTTACTTTTTTGTTTTGCATCATCTGTCTTTGTGTCCTTCCCTATAACGAGAAGGGATATGCCCCGCAGATGGATGTAGGACGTAGAAATTCCATTTGTCGGCAGATCAAACTGAAATTGGTTTGACTGATTGATCAGGCATTCTTGCTGTATGTTCTGTGTCCTGACTGCTGCAAATCCAGCAGTGTGAAAGAGACTCGGCAGCAAGTCAGAATCCTCAATAAAGGCATTTTATACGTTTTCTCATTCATCAAATAAATACATGCACTTTGCCGTCACAATGCCACACACAGTTTGCACTTTATTCAGTAATTATGCAAAACTATAAGTCAGTTAATTTTCAGAAGAAATTAACTGAGCATAAGATAAATAAGGATTATTTTGAGCTGTGAATTATGCAAAGCTGTTGTAGTAGAGACTAAGAATAAAAGTGTAAAGACGAAAATTAGCTTAACAGATTCCTTATTATCTAAAAATTGGAGTAAAACATTTAAATCTCTTGTATTTAAGCACACCAGCATCACAAATCACAAACTGGCCTCAAAGTGCTTTTTCACACGTCTGCTCTGCTCGCATTTCAGACCCTTTTTTATTCTTTTGCTTCATCATTTAAACAGCTCTTTTCATTCACACCAGATTATATGCTGCTGCCACAGTGAGACAGAGAAACAGCACAAATAATCAGGGAACAACAAAACTGTCTAATTACTGTAAATACAAGTGCTGGATAAAATAATGATTGTTTTCTTTGCTCCAGGCCCGAGGAGAAACCTGAGAAACGACCTCCTGGTTGCAGCCGACTCCATCACCAACACCGTGTCCTCGTTGGTCAAAGAGCTTCACTCAGGTTCACACAAACAGAAACGCACTCCTTTTGTAGTAGTTTTGTGTATAAAGCTGTTAAACATGGACAAGAAATTAGATTTTTAAAACCAAGTCTTCACATTTTTCTACAATAATGTCACTTTTTACTGTCTCCTCTGAGCAGATGACAGTCGGGAGGAGGAGGAGAGATTGCTGAATGGGAAGGAAAGAGGTACAGTATTGTTTCCTACATTTTTTTAAATTGCATTTATGCTGTTTTGAATCGCTTAATTGGCTAACAAAAGCTGACAGTAACATGGGAATATAAAAGTTGAGTTGTGTCTTACGTGAGTCACTTGAGATTAGCAGCCAGAATGTTTAGCTGGAAAAGTTGATACCTGACGTCTTAAAATTAAAGTTTAATCATGCAAAACCAACTGCAAACAAAATAATACATTAAATAAATAATATATGAAGATTAAAATGTGAAAGGAGTTTTCTGTCAGATCACCTCCTAATCTAATTGAAATGGGCCGGGTGCAGCTATAACCATAAAAAATCAGTTTTTAAAGCTGATCTTACTCTGCCCTCTCAGATGTGACTGAGCCTCTGACTCTTTGATGTTTTCTTTTAAATATTGCAGACATATGTGTGTATACATGTTAAGTGCAGTTACTGAAGGAATCATACAGCTAAATTAGACTGATTTAATTATTTCTACTTGATTCAAAATGTTCTTTTTATATTTGGTTATATTATTTTTAAAGTGTTCTCAACATCCTGACAAGGTATTATTATAATAACAGTATTTATCCAGGGGTTATTCTTGCAAAAGATGATAAAAATGTAGGTTTTCAAGTCTTCAGAAGCTTTCCTTGTTGTTTTTGTAGCACCACGAGACTTGGGGTGGTCATTATGTTGGGGGATTTATGTGGCGTCTGTTTGTGTAGTGCTTCGGATATGCATGGCGAGTGCCTGTGGCAGTTAAACCAGCATAAAATGCTTCGGAGTTGCATGTTTCCTACAAAAAGCCAACAACACGTAGGCCGATGTCGAGTGAGGCAGAATGCTTTACTTGAATAGTAAAGTTTGGAGTTCTTATCTCTATGAAGATCTTATCACAAAGGAGTCACGCCTTGGTCCCTGTGACTGTAATGACCCACGCCTCGATCTACTATGAAGATCTTATCTACACGAAGCTTCTTAAGTTCTAAAGACTCATGGAGAGTTCCAGGTTTTTAACCCCTAGTGGGGTTGTCACCTTGGAGGCAGTCCTGAGCGACATTGCTTCACCTCTCCATCATGTTAGTTACTAAGGTCATTGAGCAGGGGCTGCGTCTACACTTATCTGTATACATTCAAAAACAGCGTTTTTGTCTGAAAACGGTCCGCATTCAATCGTTTCAGAACAGTTGTTCATACACACTGGAACGACTGAAACACTTAGGTTCCTGTATTGCGCATGCGTGAAACGTAATATGCTTCGACCTGCGTTGTTTCTGTCTGCCGTTTATTTACTTTACGACTCTTTGAAACGTCGCGGCAAAATGTAGAGGAAAGTTTTTTTAAATCGACTTACAATGAGGTGGAGTTGTTGCTGCGAGTAACACAAAAGTACAAAGTTGCAAAAGCGAGTGAGGATTAAAGAATTTGAAGAAAAGCTTCAAACTGATATTAATCTTTAATAGGGCTGTCAAAATTGAGAGCAAACAAAACAACTGCTGTATAATGCCCTCCGCTATCGTTGGTCACATGACTGCATCATATGACTTAAATGCGTTATATTTCGTTTCCGAAAGCCTGTGGTTACGCTGTCCACACCGTGATGCGGAAATGGCGCTTTGGAAAGCGTTTCCAAAAGCTCAGTTTTCCTTGACCAAAAACGCCGTCTCAGTGTGCACGGAAAGCCAAAACGTGTTTTCAAACGAAAAACGTATTAGTGTGGACATGGCCTCAGTCACCTGTAGTGCAGTCTTGAGATCCCTTCCCAGGTCATTCAACTTCAATTCACACATTGAGGGTGGGGCAACATCTCATTACGGATTCACACCTCAGGCCCTGTGACTATAACGACCCAAACCTTTGATTCACACCTTATCTCACGTCACCCTTAACGATTGTTGACAGTGACCGTGAGGACAACCTCAACTATGGGTAACGTTTTGGGACTCCCTCTCTCTCTTTACTGCTGAGAGGTGAAACTTCTTCATGAACCAAAAAGAAATCCAGGTTCTGTAAAATGCCCGAATTTGCATAAAGTTGCAAGTTTTTCTTTTACAGTGCGGCAAATTTTGTCCATAAACTGATTTGTCTTTTAAAAATGTAGGAGTGGACACACTCTCTTAATGGCGCTCATTTTCAGACAATAACTAGATGTTGGAAGAGTACTTGCGCCACATCAGAAGCTTCTATTTTTGTAGAAGCGTCTTCTGTACCGCTTCATGCCTAAAATCAAAATTTTAGTGGCTCATGGTGCTGTTACGCCTCTAAGAGCCACAGAAAGAAGAATAGAACTAGAATTACTAGAATAGAATCTAGTTTTTAAAAAATCCTTCTATAAAAATCATGATTTATACTTGCTCTACAACTCCTTAGAGACCCATTCATTCTGTACTATCTTAAAGTTCAAAGAGTGGGAGTTCCCTGCAGGGGCTAAACTTGAACAACCAACTTGAGCACATAAATCTTTGATTCACTTATTCCTGACACTGCCCCCTGGTGACTGTACACAGGCACAGCATGCAAACGCGGGCCTGCATAGCTCTCTTCCTTTGGGGCCTGTATTCATGCTGGTAACCTCACATAAATCCCAGCGGTGCTTTTACATAACTCCAATCTGAACAATTTTAACAAGCCACAAAACTGAAAACACATGCTTGTCTGGAAAAAGGCCTTTAATCTGCAGTAATGCATCGTATTTTATCATCTGCTCATATGGTTTGTATAGAAAATCAGAGTAGCTGTGTTTTACAGTTGAGTTAAGTGGAATAAAAAGGGTGATATTTCCTTCTGAAACGTGCCTGGAAATTGGATGTAATAAAGGATTATGTGTATTTATTTGCACAACTGTTAAAAGGGTGCAAACAGCTGATCTGTGCAGAGGAAAGGGAATTTTGTTGAAAAATGTTACCAAGATAATTTAATCATGATATAGTAGTACAGCACTATTATGTCTTCTAGTGAAATACAGCCAGCATTAGCAATTCCAGATATAAGATATTAAGCTCTGCTCTGTTTCTCGACTTTTTCTGATGATGATGGAGCCAAATCTGATTTGTGGATCGCATCGCTGTCTCTCTGCTTACACTTTAAATCCGCTCGTGCTCGCAGCTTTTCCTGTTCGCCTTCTCCTCTCAAGGTGCGCTCGCCTGCACCGTAGCAAGCTTCGTTAGCGTGCCGTCTCATTAGCCATGCTTTATGGAGCCCCTCCTCTTTATGAGGGGACCGCCTGCAGAGAAGAAGTGGCGAAACTACTTCCTGGTCTTGGCCTGAGTGCTCGTTAGAGTACTAACCTGTGATAATAATCCAAACCCCCCCCTCCCCTACAGACAGACGAACAGGAGGCCACAGTTTAGTCTTGGAGGATAAATAAAACTACTGCATTAGAGCTGCCTACAGTAGAGTTTTTGTCTCTGGAGTTAATTTGTGTGGCACCTGCTAAGTAAGAGCTTCTTTTATGTTTCTGTGCTAGGAGCTGCTCTGCTTCTTATTACAGGTTCTGGTAGGAACCTTTAGCACTTGCTTTAGCCTCAGACTGCTCTGCTGTGCACTAATGAATTGTTCTCTCTCTCTCTTTCTCTGTGTGTTTAGCAGGTTAAAATGCTGACAGGACACAATGTTAAAAGTAAGTATTTTCATGCATTTCCTCTTATTAATTGCATGATAATCAGAACTATTCTAGAGCAGAAGAACAGGGCTGTGTAGCTAGTTTTTCAAACTCAGTCCGGTGTCCTCAAAAAAAGGAAATGTAAGGAAAGGCAAGAAAGATGCTGCGTTCATGTTTTATGGGGGAAAGCGGGTTGATTTGATGACTCAGTCGAACTGTTTATGTGTTTGAACTTGTTTGCACAGGCCTCCAAATGGCTTGTTTCTGGTTCCTCGCGGTCAGCTTTGTGAGGTTTTAATTTTGCTTCATGCAGAAGCAATCAAAGAGGCAAACACACCCCAGTGTTCGACAGGAAGGTGCCGCTTCAGAAAACAAATCAAGCAGTTCTGAGGAAAAACCTTGTGTGCGGCAAACAAAATCCTCCTACAGGAGCAGTTTTGGTTTTCAAATCTTATTTTTAGTTCATGTTCAGCTGTTAACTAAAAGAAGCGACACAAATCAAGATTATTACATTTGAAATTAGGTCACAGATTTTTATTTGTTTTAAACAAAATCATATATTTTTTATCCAGTGAGATTTTTTTTGTGTCTGAATCATAAATCATCTAATTTCATAGTAACAAACGACAACTTAAGGATATGTTTTATTCTAGGAATACATTTTTTAAGTTTGGGGTTTAACAAATTAAAAATGGTGCCTTGGTGGCTTTTGGCTAAATTAAGTAGAAGTTTGGTACTCTGCTCTCCTTCCAAGAGTCAAATGACAAGATTGCATTAACATAAAAAATACCTGTTGTGTATAAACTGGAAATGGACAAAACAGTTGCTCAGCTGGATATGGTTGACACTTAGGTGCCATTCTTGTCATATTACCTGATTTTCATGCACGACATCATGCTTGCGAGGTTTGGAGCGTGCATTTGTGAGCCATCAAAATTTACGCACACATTTGTAAACCTTTGTGAGACTAGTTACACAAGATCACACACCAGGAGTTTATTCCTCACTCAAGTTTGCATGTTGACACACACCAACGAATGATTTAGCAGATTGTAATTGGTTAACATAAGCAGATGAATCACAGCCGAACAGATTAAAGAGCATAAAGTGATAACGTGTGTCAGCGCTTTACCTTTCCTACATGCCTCGGTAACTTTTCATTGGTTGGCCTGTCCCTCAGGTGGAGTCATGTTTCATCACGGCCAAAGAAGACTGACTGAGTACATCTTCAGATATTCGTTTTTAGCCGATGGGGAGGGGAAGAGCTCCTCTTCCCATTCAACCAATCACGATGCTGGACACCAAACGGCCGCTGGGTCACTACTGATGTATAGATGTGATTCTGTGTGCGTCTGTTCACTGTGATTTTACTTTTGTTTTGATTATTTTTGATTTGATCACGCATAGCTAAATGAGGAATCTGAAACCTATTGATCTGTACTGTAGCGTGTGTGTGCTCAGCATTTTTCTGTTTTTTCTTTTTTAAGCCACGAGTAAGGTTCGAGTAAGTGAGAAGAAAGATGTTTGTAAAGGTGTAAAGAGCACGAAAGCTTCAGGATGAGGAAGGAGATAAAGCATGTAACATATGAGGTGGAGGAAGAGGAGAAGTCAAAGACTAGAGGCGAGCTGTAAAGTTTTAAGATTTGGCACTGTGTGCTTAGTATTTATTGCTTTAATTTGTTGAGGTTTTTGCCATTTATTCTTCCGGTTTGATTGTTTTTGTGTGTACGAGTGTCGTCGGGTCCTGCTGAGACGATAAGCTTTAATGGGATGTCTACTGCTGCGTCAAGTCCGGCAGAGTGGAGAGTTAAAGTCCTGGTGTCTAAAAACAAAATATAAAAAACACAGGCTGTATGTAGAAGATGGGCATCGTGTCACCACTTTCTTCCATTTTCCAAAATCTAGATAATATTGTGGAAAAGGGGAAAATCTTCAGCTTATGGCTTTCTAGTTCAGCGTTATTTGCAGCTGCTCTCTCTGCTCTGTCTAGATGGCTGAAAAGCTGCAGTTCCAACTTCACAGCAGAAATAAGCATGTTTACAGCCTCTTTTATTCTCTATAGCAACCATACCCATTTAAGACAGCTGTACATGGGGTACCATTTCAATAAAGCACCTACTTGAACTATATTGAGCCTTTCAGTTTGGTGTTATTGGGGGCATTTTTATACACTGATAACCTTGCTTGCTGTGCTGTTAACTGTTCTAAAAGCTTGTGCAAAGAAACCTGTGCCCCAGCTTTAGCAAGTGAAGTTCTAGTATTCTAAATAGCAGGTATGAGTCTTTAAATTGCCCTCGTACAGTCTGTGGTTACAGTGCACCATCTCATCTGAATATGGTGACTTCTAGCTCCAAAAAAATGAAGATGAAGATGGCTCATACGCAAAAAAACACAAGGCTTAAGAACCGCTTCCATGTCTCTGAACTGATTTGCTGCCTGATCTTGATCACAAATCAAATCCCTCAGCGACTGCTGCATGTTGTCCATCTTTCTATACAGTCTGTGTGTGAAACCTGCCGGTAATGATAGCAGCTCAGGGTGTTCAGGCCTCCCTGTGTATCCTGGTACTGCAGTGTGTGTAACTTCAACAAGGTCAATTTTACTAAAGAGTAGCAAAGTTGGAAATACTTACACCCACCAAATGAACAGTTAAACATCATATCAACATATTGTATGAGCAGTTTTGCTGGACTTTTCTGTAGCTTTTTGCTTTTCCGTGTGAAAATCTGGATACTTTCACATCATCAAGATGAAGTCTGCCTCTTATGAAGGGTTATAAGTGCTTTGATTTAAGTCAGAAAGTTTGAGAAGACATAGAAGGGAGAAAAAGTCCCCGTTGCTCTGACTGAACCACACAGGAAGCTGTTTTTACTTTAACTTTACTTCAAATCAAAGACATCAGAAGGGATTTATTAAAAATATTCAGAACAATTTTTGCTACTTTTTACTGCCTTTCAGAGCTTCCTCCAAAATGCAGGGGATTTACAGGAGTCGAACTTCTCCGCCCATCAACCCCAAAAATTATGTCTGTATTCAAATCCAAAGAGATTTAATTTTATCCGCAGCATGTTTTTAAACACCTGTACAGGTTGTTGGTTTGTTCTCTTTACTGTTTTGTACGTTGTCAGATCGGTTTCCCTCAGCTTTCATCAGCCCTCCAGGTTGTTTGATTGACTTACTGCGACTGGGATTATCACTTTTCAAGTCTGCCAAATGATTGACTGACTGTGTGAGTGAGTTAATAAATACATGAGCTCACGTTTCGTTGCTTGTATGTGTGTGTGTGAGTAAGTGAGTGAGAGAAATTGAGTGCGACAGGTCAGGCGCATCCTGACATGAAGCTGTAAACACCTTCAGCTCTGAGCCTGCTGGAGCTGATGGTGTGAGTGATAAGTGTACATCTGTGTTTGATCTGCAATAAATAGTATTTAACATCAAACTAGGAGTTTCTTTGGTCTCTGTGTGCGCTGGTCTTGATCTCTGGAGGACGAGCAAGGCTCCAAAGTGTATATATAATTACCTCTTCCATGATCTCAGCCCTTGATTCCCCTTCTGGTCTTCTCTGCAGCGCAGTTTGGCCAAACAAATATATCTAATGTAATAAATCTGTAAAACAAGCTGGAGACCGCAGTCTGCTGTATTCTTGGAAGGTGATCCATTTGTAAAATTCCTTGCCTTCCCTCATCTGGTTTACAGCTTTTCTAAATCCTGTGGATATTGCAGCAACTCACTGAGAACCACCAGAAAAATAAACTATAGGCCAGAGAAACCTGAGAAGCGAGGTGTATGGAGAAGAGTGTTTTTAATCATTCACATGAAGTTCTGGGTCATTAGGAAAACAAAGGCATCATCTATTTCAGACTAGATGACCCAGTAACCTGAAAAAATATACAAACCAATTTAGGATTTCAGGGCAAAATAAAATAGAGAAGAATATTCCGATCTTTGTTTTATCCAGAAGCACTGCAAAAATTCTTTAATATAGTATTTTAATATATTTTGTGCATACGTTGGATGAGGAGACCAGCAGACATCAATAATAATCGATATCAAGTCAGATATAAGAGACGTTTAGGTGGAGGTGGGTTAGAAAACCAGGTGTAAATTAAGCAGACTTTATTAATGCCATCTTGGGGAAATGCAGACATCACAGCAGGACAAGTGTCAAGAAGAAAATGTAAATTAGAATTAAATGAAAAAAATGAATAAATAAAAACATAGTGTACAAATACAAAAACCAAAAAAACTATAAAAGAGTCATTTGTACTTTACAAACACTTGCAATATACAGACTCTTGTTGCATTATACTGTTGCTATAAAAATAAAAGCTCCTTTAGCTCCCTGAAAAAAAACCTTTACATTTAACTGAATACTATGAAGGCCACAGGCTGAAATGCCTGTCGTTCAAGTAATAAAGCTGTTCTTTACACTACAAGTGTTGTTGGAGCATCAACCTCTTCAGATGCTTTAGATGCTGATAACATTGAAATATTCTGTTAAACAAGCCCAGTATTTGGAGTCTTACTGAAGTAAATGTGTTGCAAGTAGAAGTAACTCTTATGGGGCGATCGTGGCTCAAGAGCCTTGTAATCGGAAGGTTGCCGGTTCGAGCCCCGGCTCGGACAGTCTCGGTCGTTGTGTCCTTGGGCAAGACACTTCACCTACCGCCTACTGGTGTTGGCCAGAAGGGCTGATGGCGCGATATGGCAGCCTCGCTTCTGTCAGTCTGCCCCAGGGCAGCTGTGGCTACAACTGTAGCTTGCCTCCACCAGTGTGTGAATGTGAGGGTGAATGGGTGGATGACTGGACGTGTAAAAGCGCTTTGGGGTCCCTAGGCGGGACTAGTAAAAGCGCTATACAAATACAGGCCATTTACCATTTATGAAAAGTGGCTTTAAAGAGTGCCATATTTATCCTGTTACTGGACTGGTTTATGTGTCAACATTTATCAGGCAATAACCCCAGATCAGATCTGAAGAGTGAAATGGCCTCATGTTTAAAAATTTACTCTGTATTTCAGTATCAGATTAAAGAGTGAAAGCAACAGAAAATGAGGAATACAGGAGAGTACAAAGACTTTGTGTGAGGGACTGTAAAATCAAACTTTAGCTTCCATTTACATTTATAGGAAAATGAGAAATCATACACCTTCGTCTCATGAGAACAGGAAGGCTGCGCAGAGGGTAATTAACACTGCCTGAGAAATCATTGACTGCCCTCGGCCACCGCTGGAGGCCATCGCCAGCTCCTCCTGTCTCATGAAAACCAGGGCCATCACAGGTGACCCCTCCCACCTCGCCCACCACCTGTTTGACCTGCTGCCCTCTAGTTGTCGCCTCAGGTCAATCAGGTCCCACACCTCCAGACTCACTAGCAGCTTCTTCCCCTGGGCCATTCGGACTGTCAACAAACACTACCCCTACCAAAAAAGAGCTTTTTGGCAATTATTTCATGGTTCAGGCTTCACAGGATTAACAGAACAATTAAATATCAACCTAACATGTGCACTCATTTAAATAATCTAGCAATTTGTCTCTATTCTTGCTTAATTTCGGGATTTTGATGCCAAATTTGAATACCCAAAGAGGCAAAAACATCCAGACGCTTCCCTGTGAAATGCAATGGAGTAGACGTCTGTAATAAAAGTTAATTAATATTTAAATTGAGTCAAAGCTGAGTAAAAGTTACTCTCTTACTACTTTGACTCTCAAACGTCAGCCATTTAAAGAATGACAGGAATGTGAGGGCAGCACAATAAGAGCTGCAGTCTGACCAAAAAAGTCCAACATTTCCTCCAAAAGGATCACACACACACACACACAAGGTTCTGTAAGTACACCCACTGTTTTTATGTTTAAACTCTCCCTGATTTAGTGTCCTCATCAGTAACGATCAGCAGCTCGCACTTTTCCCAGGAGCTTCCCTCAGAGGTCATGACTCTGCAGCGCGTATGCAGGGGGCTTTAAACTATAGACTGAATACTGCTCATTGAGGCTGTCTGTTGTTGGTGACCTCACTGACTGCTATAAATAACCCACCCCCCATCCAGCAGTACACCGCCTCATATACTCACAGACACCCAGAGCTGTCGTGACCCTGTGTGGTATAAAGATCAGTTTAGCCTCTTCTTCCCAGAGGTCAAACTGGGATTAAAGTCCTGTCGGGAGACAAAATCAATTTCTTTTCATGTTTCTAATAAAATAAAAGTGTCCTACATCTGACAGTTTATCAATGAATGAGCTTACTAAATATGTAGGTCACTTATCAGGGAAAAAACAATCAAATATTTGCTTATTTGAACACATTATATACGGATAAAAATGCTCTGTAGTTTAGCTATCAGAGGAATCCCTGTTGCTTTTTTATGACAGCATATGGACTGAATAATAAACAGTTTAGTGTGAAGATGATGAAAATATTTGTTTATTCCAATTTAGTTTTTAAAACATGAATTTATGCTTTGATTTCCGATGTGATGAATATTGCATATTTGTATCTAAACAGATGCTTCTGATGGTATTCAGACCCATTTTGACATTTGTTTTGCAAAAGTTGAAATTTTGTCAATTTCAAATATAATCTACAGCATAATCAGGTCAAAAACTGAACATTTTCATTTGATATTATGCAGTTTTATTTATAACTGGATAGAAAACACCTTTTTAGAAGTTAAAGATTCTCAGTGGACAGGGACGTAAAACATTTGGAATAAATTGTTTATCATGCTTTCGCTTGTAGCTCCATTAATAAACACCTGAGATCACAATAAAAAGGTTAGATAAAAAAGGTCAAATGGTGGAGAGTCCCAGATATAAACCTGGTGGGAGTGTCCCCCCACAGAGGGACAAAAGGACCCCCTGATGATCCTCTAATCGCCTGAGCCAAGGTGTGGAACTGGGTGTGGGTCCCAATCAGCCAGAGTTTCGGGTGAGTTCATTGTGAAACCTGGCCCCACCTTATTATGCGAATTCCTGAGGTCAGATGGCCCAGGGTGTGAGTGGGCGTTAAGGCGTCTGGGAAGGGATCTCAAAACTGGATTATAGATGGCAGAGAGTTGGTGTCGTAAACCACCGCCTCTGTTCAAAGATGGTCGCTCACAGTGGACATAGATGGCTTCTTTCACTCCTCTTTCAAACCATCTGTCCTCTCTGTCCAAAATGTGAACATTGGCATCCTTTTGTCTTTCGGGTGAACCAGTTTTTGTCTGAGTGTGTTGCTGGGTCTGAAGTACACCGGGATGTCATGCTTGGAGAAAACCCTCCTGAGTTTCTCTGATACACCGGCTACATAGGGGATGACAATGTTTTCTCCAAGCATGACATCCCGGTGTACTTCAGACCCAGCAACACACTCAGACAAAAACTGGTTCACCCGAAAGACAAAACGCCAAAACACAGACTTAACAATGTGGTGTATGCCGTACAGTGCAGCAAGGAATGCCCAGACCTCTACATTGGAGAGACCAAACAGCCACTTCACAAGCGCATGGCACAACACAGAAGAGCCACCTCCACTGGACAAGATTCAGCTGTCCATCTGCATCTTAAGGATAAAGGACACTCTTTCGAGGATGCCAATGTTCACATTTTGGACAGAGAGGACAGATGGTTTGAAAGAGGAGTGAAAGAAGCCATCTATGTCCACTGTGAGCGACCATCTTTGAACAGAGGCGGTGGTTTACGACACCAACTCTCTGCCATCTATAATCCAGTTTTGAGATCCCTTCCCAGACGCCTTAACGCCCTCTCACACCCTGGGCCATCTGACCTCAGGAATTCGCATAATAAGGTGGGGCCAGGTTTCACAATGAACTCACCAGAAACTCTGGCTGATTGGGACCCACACCCAGTTCCACACCTTGGCTCAGGCGATTAGAGGATCATCAGGGGGTCCTTTTGTCCCTCTGTGGGGGGACACTCCCACCAGGTTTATATCTGGGACTCTCCACCATTTGACCTTAGAACTGAAGAAGCCTCTCGGATGAGAGGTGAAACGTCTTCAAGTAACTTAAAGAAGTCCAGACGCTTTTCTTTGCAAGCTCCTTTGACTACGATGACCTGGATGACTGAGAACCTTCACAGACGTTAGATAAAAAAGTAAAACTTTCCAGTATCAGTTGTGTTAACAGCTCTGACTTCATTATCTTGGGCTGGTGATCTAATATTGCTTCTTTTATTCAGAGAAAATGACGCTGCTGTGTTATTTCTAAACTGGAGTTTTGTTATCCACTTTATCAGGTTGTTCTAAAAAAAACCAACAACCAAACAAACAAACAAACCCTGAAATACCTTCAGCTGATCCAAAATGATGAGGCAAGAGTGCTGACAGGGATCAGATATCCTTCTTCTCACATATAAAGTCCTGAAAAATCAAACCCCATCACATGTTCAAACCTTCTTATTGTCCTAATAGAGTCAGGCTGCAGACTGGTGGTTACTAGAGTTTCTCAAAGCAGAGCTTTCAGCTATCAGGCCCCTCTTATGTCGAACCAGCTTCAGGATTTGGAAGACAGACAGCCTCTTTACCCTTAAGACTAAAATTCAAAATGTTGTTTTTGATAAGTTTAGAGTTAGAGCTGGATATGGTGAGTCTTAAACATCCCTCAGTTACAATGACATGAAAACAAAAGCTTTTCACAAAACAATCTGAAGACCCATGACAAACTTAGCACCCCCTCTTCCTCTAAGAGGGTAAATAGCAACCAGGTGCTGCTAATCAAACGCTCTTGATTAATTGATCCTCTGCACGTCTCTAAAGGCTGACATTTTATCTGTTTTCTGGTCCAGTCAGGTTTGTGTTAACTCCACAATCCTCCCAGCAAATTCACAGCAACCCTCAGAGAAACGGCAAAAAACCCCAAAGAGCTACGTCTCAGACTCTATAGGCCTGAGATAGCATGTTCAATGTTAAAGATCTTGACAGTACAATTAGAAAAAGGGTTGCCAGGAGAAGTTTACAAAGTTGCCCCTGAACAAACAACAGGACTCCTGGAACAATGGGCCTCATTTACTAATAATTCTGTGGAAACATTTCTGCCCTGCACAAAAAATGACTTTGCACTCAAAGATTTATGAAATGTGCATACTGACCTATTTTTTTCCTCACACATAAGTTAGTAAATCAGAATCATTCTGAACCAACAGTCTTGTGCAGTCACACAATTTGCATACTCGCTGCATACTGCCCCGTCCCCTCTCTATATAAGGACTACCTCCAGGTGAAGCAGAGAAAGTGGTGATGATGTTTGCATGAGAGAAGCCTGCATCTCCAAAGCAAGAAAAAGGAGAGTTCAGCGTTCCAAGGAGAAGCCAGAAGAGGCACAGCTTTCCAAAGCAAAGTGTTTTCACGGGAGTGACGACCATTTAATAAATGACCACATAAATAAAAACTCTAAAATTACAGGAGACACAGACCGTGAAAAAAAGGTTTGAGACAGTTTAACAGATTACAAGAAAACTAGTGGAGGCCAGAACTATGTGATCTGTCAACCTCCAGCATGATGATACTGTAAGTAGCATCAAGGAATAATAAAAGTCTTTTTTAATGAAAGAAGAGTTCAGTCATTCAGGAGGGGCTGAGATTAAATCTACAATCATACCAGACATGTCCTGCTGGGAGGAGGCCCAGAGTAGCTGGAGAGATTGTATCTATCTGCTAGCCTGGGAATGCCAAGGTGTTCCCCCAGATAAACTGGAGAAGCAGGGGAGAGCCAGGTATGGGCTGCTCTGCTCAAGCTGCTGCCCTGCGACCCGGCCTTCGATAATTGGAAGATTAAGTACTGTAGTTTAAAGTCTATGCTTTTCTATTTAGTATGTTATTTTCTTTAAATGCATTCTATTATAATTAGGAGTGTTTGTGGCTTACTGTAGTTTGGAAAACTCTAAATAATGACTAAAAGCCAATATTAAAAAGAATTACATTAGATTTAGTTATTATTGTTATTATTATTAGCATTACTATAGTCGGCCTATTTCTTTAAAGACCTGTCATTTATTCGTACACGTGGCCAGAGAGACTTATATTAGTTCCTAAAGTACGAACAAATTCAGGTAAAATTTTTCTTGATAAATCACAGATTTGTATGAAATGCACAATTTACACACAGATGAAAAGAAAACTGCGATGTTGGGAGATAACGCACAGCACCACATTTGGTGAAAACCAAACAGCTTATCAGAACCAATACAACACACAGCACAATGGTGGAGGTGTGCTGACTTGGGCTTCTTTGCAGCCAAAGGACCTGGGTACTTTACAATCACTGAGTCAACCATGAACTGAAGAGTCAAATGTGAGGTCATCTGTGCAGCAGCTAAGGTTTGGTCCCAAGTGAGTCATGCAACAGGACAATGAACGCAAGCACAGCAGCTAATCTGCAACAGAATGGCTGAAAAAGAAAAGAATCAAGGTGTTGCAGTAGCCCAGACAAAGTCCAGACCTCAATGTGATTGAAATGCTGTGGCAGGGCCTTAAGAGAGGTATGCATAAATGAATGCCTGCAAGGGCTGCATGCAGACACAACAACCTTCATCAAGAGTACAGGAAAGCTTTTATTTTGTCCAGCAGCAAAATGCAAGGACAAGAAAGTCACAAATCACTTTAGGTTCACAATAAAACCTGCAAAACGAATGTAGACTATAATATTTACTTAATCAAATCTTATGATTTTTTGGAGTAGGCTGATATTTTTAACAGCTGGGGCAAACTGAAAATGTTGAGGTGAGAGCGCTGAGATGGGCATGTTATCATTTCTAAGGGAATCCTTTCACACACTCCTCAGTCCAATCCAGCTGTTGTTTTGTAAATAGGACAAATATTAGACCACCTGTCAGAGCAGGAATTCTTCCCGGTAATTCCAAACTTTTTCTCCATTTGCAGAGCACATCGCAGTGGTGAGCGAGCAGGTTTCAACGTGTTGCATCAGGCTGAACTTCACCTGTTGAGAAAGCAGTGACACCAGAAGAAAGTAACCTGCCAAACAAGAAACAAGTCGGTGTGGGTGCTGCAGGTGAAGATAGGCAGCCAAGAGAAAGGTACAGCAGCTCGCTGTGAAGCCGTCTCACCCAAGAAAACAACATTTTTTCTCCAATATAGTTCCCCCAAATCACAAAGGGGATCAGAAGCATCATGAGGTGATTAGAGAGGTAAGAAATAAGCATTATTTGTTTTAGATTTTTCTGCACATAGCTTTGTTTTTACATGAAGTACCGTAACACAAGTCCTTCTCAAGCAGAAGTAACCCCTTCTACACTGCCTCCCTCCAAAACTACAAGTCCCTTCACGTTCCTGCCCCACAGCATCTCTTTGACCTCCTTAATCTCTGCTCCCCCTCCTGAAATCTTCAGTCCTTGTGTGTTTTTTGTCCTCTCCTGGCTGCAGACTTCAGGGGATCCAATGCTGCAGACCTCTAAAAAAAAAACCTCAAACCCATAATAACTTAAATCATTGCTCAAAACACACATTTTCAGACATTTTTACCCTCTAGCCATTATGTTAGATTACATTAGGGTCAATCCAGCTTAATAAAAATGGTTGGTGGGTAATACTATAAGAGTAAAGCAGTAAATGAACAGGGGGGAAAAGAAAAATAAGGAAATATTAATTCAACATAAAATCAATTTAATAAAAAAAAAAAAATCCCATTGGAATTGTGCCAGGGAGGACATCGGCACAGCTCTTAAACAGTACGAAAAAAACATGTAAAATGCTAGAAAAGTGGACCCACGTGTATAATGAATAGTGTGCAGTGGATGCATCCACTATAAAAATGATAGTGAATATACCGCAAATTCATATTTTTATGCATTACCTAATTTTTTGGGGTGAAGCATTGCTGGCCATTTTTTTTATTGCATGGTATTTTTCACTTTCTGTGGCTGCCTAATTAAATCTTACGCTAAAGAACTCAGTCCTATATTTCAGGTTATTTTTAATGAATCCTTGCAAATACAACATGTGCCCTCTCTTTGGGAAGAAACTGTCATGGTTCCTGTCTCTAAATCTAGTCGTCCAGAAGTTCTAAACAACTTCAGGCCTGTTGCCCTCACCTCAGCTGTGATAAACGTCTTTGAAAAAACCACCAGAAGTGTGATTATGGAAGAGATTGAACAACAGCTGGATCCAATGTAATTTGCATATAGGCCCAACAGAGGAGTGGAAGATTCGCTTTTGACTCTATTAAATCTGATTCTTAAACATGTAGAGAGTAAAGGGACTTTTGCATCGATTGTTCTTCTGCTTTTAAAACAATACAGCCCCATATTTTAATTAAAAGACTTTTAGAACAGTTTGAAATCAGGAAAAACCCGGTGGGCTGAATTTTGATTTTTTAACTGACAGGTCACAAAGAGTGAGAATAAATGGGGTTCTGTCTGACCCAGTGTTCTCCTCCACAGGTTTTCCTCAAGAGTGTGTCTTATCGCCCTTATTACTCATTCTCTACACAAGCATGTGTCAGAGCAGATATGAAAACAGGGTCATTATTAAATATGCAGATGACTATGTTATTGTTAGCTTACTGAAAGAGGGTGAAACTAGCCACGGTCCACTGATTGATGACTTTGTTCAGTGGTGTGAGGAGTCTTATCTCCAATTGAACATATCTAAAACAAAAGATTTGGTTATTGATTGTAGTAAACAACAAAACGGGCATGGAGTCACTTTTATTAAAGGTCAGAAAATAGAGCAAATGCAATCATATAAATATCTTGCGACCATAATCAATGAAAAACTGAACTTGGATGACAATTACAAATCGGTCTGTAAACAGGGTCATCAGCGCCTTTTCTGCCTCAGGAAACTTGCTCATTTCCTGATTGACCAGAAATTTGTAACTTTGTTTTAGCGTTCTTTTATTGAGTCTGTTTTATCTTTTTGTTTGGCATGGTTCGGTCAGACCTTTGTCACAGAAAAAAACTCACTGAATCAGATAGTGAGATGGTCCAGTCGTATGACAGGTGAGTCACAGTCCCGTTTAGCCTCCCTGTACTCTAAACAGGTACAACAGATGGCTTTATCAATTCTTAAAAATGGTTCCCATCCTCTACGGGGTGAATTTCAGCTTCTTTCCTTAGGACGGAGGTTTCTAGTTTAAAGATGCAGGACAAAGCATTATAAAAACATAGCAAATTTACCTATGGGTATAAATAAAGTAAAGTTAACCTTAACCTTTTATACCAGGTATTATAAATCTGTTAAACAAACCCAGGTGATACGATGTAGTATGAGTGTCACTTGCACACAGCAGATAGTGTGACTACACATTCTTTTATTAGTTTCTGTGATTGTGATGCCTTTATTGTTTTGAGTATTTTTCACGGACAGGCACAAATGACATTTTAAAGCCAAGACTGCTTCTATAAACATCGTAGCAAAAATGCACCGATTTTGATGTCTATGATGTAGAGCTACAGAAAGAACCATCTTTGCCTTATGTTGATTCTTCCTTTTTACTCGCACTTTGAAACCAGGCTCATCTTCTACATGTGATTCCTTCTGTGTTAAAACACTTTTATAACAGAGATTGTATCCCATGTTTCCTCCTGTGTATATAGAAATATGCATTTTATTAAAATTCATATACTAAAATTCTTACTTATTAAGTTTCCTCCTGTATTGTATCACCTTTTTACAGTATTTAACTGCATTTTATTTTGACCTTTAATTATTAATATAAATTGTTCAATTTATTTCAGCTCACTGTTTTATATTAGGCTATTATATTGCACTTTATTGATTTTTTATTGGACTTTTTCCTCTTTAGTTGAGCTCTAGTCTTTTGGATAATATTTAACTTTAGTCATAATTTTTTTTAGCTTGTCTACTGGAAATAATTAAACTATTTTCTTTAATTTCCCCCCTCTGTAATACAGGAATTTACCCACTTCTGAGTTAAATAAATAAGATTTTATTTTAAATTCATCCAGCCAGCTGAATCTTAAAACACTGTAAATAACTGCACGGCTTAAAGTGGGCTCCCGAGGCAGCTCTGAACTGAAGCTCATTTTCTACACACCTGTCTCCTATATGTTTTTATGGCAAGCCATTTCGGCGTTTTGAATAATCAAACGGCGTTTTTTTACGCCATTTCTTAACCAGACGTGTTAGAAAACTCGCGATATTTGGCTGAAATGGCTTGCTTCCGCAGCCTCTGCAGTTCGAGAAAGTCAGCGGGAGGGGGGAGAGAGAGAGAGAGATTGAGTTGTGTGTGTGAGAGAACGCCGACGGGAGCGCGCAGCAACGGAGAGAGAAGACCCGTTTGAACGCGAGGAGAGAGAGAGAGAGAGTTTGAGTACGAGTGGGTGTGAGAGAGAGAGATAGAGAGTGAACGGGAGGAGAGAGAGCGACGACCGTGAGGGTCCGGGTGCCTGAGGGACGGACGACACGGTAAATATAAACGTTACATTTTGAACGCACACCGGCACCCGTTACAGCCGTTAAGTTAGCTAATAGTCACCTCCTAAAGTCGTCGCGCGCTCCGGAGCCAAATCGTCGGTTCCGTTTTAGCAGATGATGTGCGCGTGAAGACGGAGCGGTACACGGGGCTAGTGAACTTGGGGACTTCTTTTGTACAGTGGGAGGAAAATCACCGCCACCGGACAGCCGTTATATAACGGATGCTTATTAACCGATGTCCGGCGGAGGGTACAAGCCCTGCTCCCTCCGCCAGGCTTCTGCCCCCCCGCAGCCACCAGCAGGTAACGTTAAACCGGAGCGCACCGTCCTCTTCGTTCACCAGATGCAGACAGACACATCAGCGCGCGGAGCCGGAGTCGAGGCGCGTGAACAAGCAGGCGGGGGCGCGCATGCCGGGGTTAACGGGTGCGTTCGGTCTGAGACGCGCCCCCGTGTGTGTTTTTTACCTGACCCAGTAAAGCTTATCGTCGCTACACACTCAGACACGTGCCTCTCACCAGCTGCCCGCCCCGCAAACACCCCAGCCGGGATTATACACCGGTTATAAGAGGCCGTCCGGTAAAGGCCACGTAAGGTCGCTCACAATATTAATTGTTATATACTGCGCGTTGTCAAGGTAGCAGGAGCAATAACCACACTTCCGGATTGGGCGTTTAAAATAAAAGTCGACACAAAGGCGTTTGTTTAACTACTTAACGGTACTTAATCACAATATGACATTATTATAATCTTTAAAATTTATTTGACGGAATTTATTTTGCTACAAAGATATCTGCAGTATTTTATTATATTTTGAGTATGCTGGTTATATTTGGGCTTGTAAAATGTCAGGAAACTAAGAAAAACACGTTGTCCATAAAATCCCCAAATTATACCGTCTTAAAAAAATGTCACAAAAGATTGAATAACAGAAAATCTTTTATTTTAATAGTTTGAATGACTGAATTTTACACAATTTTGACATAAAAGAAAACTAAAGGAACAAGAAAGAGGTGATTTAAGTGGCCATTTTTCTAAATAAAGTTCCACATTTAGATAATTTTACAAGTGGGCAATGTTTAGAAATACAATTCCCTTTTGTCACAAGAAAAATAATACATAAATGAGAAAGTAAATATAAATAAATATAAATTAATTTGTTATAAATCTGAAAATCTATTTCTGTTATCTTTGTCTGTCTATCTCTGTTTTCATTGACATCAAAGCATTCCATGGGTGTGTTTTAAATAACATATCCCTTACTGCTTGGATCCAGAAAGGCCTCTTACCCCAATACTGCTGAAAGAATTTAAGATCTGTTTGTTTATATGTTGAATGTGATGGTAATTATTTTAGAAATTTCATTTCATATCTGTGCAAAATTTGGCTAAAACACTCAACTAGTTAATTATATATAATTTATTAGTTGAGAAATAGAGATTGGGGAATGATATGAATATTAATAATACGTTTAAATGTAATTTCTTTTACAAAATTCTATGCACTAACTTCTATGATCTAACTGGACATCATTCTCCAACAACATATACATTTGATAATGTAAATATCTCAACCTGACAACTTTAAGAACACACAAGATATTAATAATATGTTTTCCACCTTGTGTTCTTTTAACTATAAACATGGTTGTAGTACCTTATTTTTTGCATATGGTCAAATGTTACACCAGAGGGTGAGGTGTGTTGTGAGTATTTTGTCCTCAGATGACCTGTGTTTTTGCAAAATCTGTGAAAAAGTTCTGTGAGTACAGATAACTTATAAAGTGCTACAGTTTGGGAAATGTGCATAATTGTAAACCTAATTTAGAAAAAAAAGAATCGGTCAGTGTTTTCATCACTTAAAAGAAAAGTATAATTTTGCCTTGATTTGTAAAACAACAATAATAACAGGATAAAAACATTTGCAAACAAACAAGGCAATTGATCTTTTTAATAGGATGTAATGCTTTTATTGTGAAAACTAATCACTTATCACTTATGTTCCTGTCTTGTTGCTGCCTTATTCTCTTTACCTTAACCTTCCTCTGAAGCTTTTTCTCTGCGCAACCATTTCTCCTCCCACCAATGCAGGCTTCTGCTTGGGCCTTTGACTAGGGGCTAATTTAAACCACTGCTGACATGAAGACTGGAACAATTTAAATCAGTGTATATTGACTTGCTATAGGAGGGTGAGGTGTGTGTGTGACCTAAATACTTAGGACTTGGAAGAGTTAGTTGGCTTGCAGCCTGGAGTTTGTGCAGGGAGCCCCCGGGAATGGCGGGGTGGATACTGTACAACCATTTCTGCAAAGTTTCCACTCCGTGTTTCTGCTGGTAACCCTGGCCCGCCGCCTGTTGTCTTTACAGTAGGTGATGTAAGGCCTGAGCATGAGGAGTGACATACTGTACAATGCATCCTGAGTAAAGCCAGACACACTGGCTGCGCTCGAATCCAGATCACTGCTGAAGTCTACAACACCACATTTTGAAGCTCCTTTTTGGGATGAGTTTCTGACACCTGTCTGAACAAATCACACTCACAAAAGCACAGAAACAACAGACTTCGCACCTAGCACACTAATCCAGCGGTGTTTATCTGAAACAGAGGCCATCCTGTATGGTGTAATCCCCAAAGATCAGGTTATCCCTTTAGCCACTGATTTAATCTGTGATTGAGGTTTATTAAACCAAGAGTCAGTACTGATTTAATTAGTATTATATGTGGACGCTCCAAAACCGCAGTTTCAGTCCTTCCCTCCTTTTTTCTTCAGAGGAGATGAAAAACAAACAAAAGAAACCTGGCCACTTTATTATGATTTCCATGTCACTTGTTACCTGAACAATTTTTTAGAAATTAAAGCTTCTACCAAACTAATGTGACTTGGATTTCATTGTGGACATTAACCCTTAGGATCAGGATGTTTTCTTAACAAGTAGTCCAAATCACAGACTGACATATTAGCAACCAACCTCGTGATGTGGACGCTTTCGCTTTGATGAAGTTTGATCTGTTTTCAGTCTCTTCTTCCTGCAACATGATGGCATTCCTCTGCCCATCGGAGACCCTCAACATGAACAGTTTCCCTGTGCTCATGTCTTTATATTAGTCTAGTCATAGCTTTGTGCTTTGTGGGTCAGAGTAGAGATGTAAGAAGTTTAGGCTTTGCATGCATATCTGATTTTATTACTCGCCATATATTTGTATTTTATAGCTTATTTAATCTTGTGTGTACCTGCCTGCGGGTAGCTAAATTTGTAACAGGAAAGCTTTTCTCTTGTGAACAGTTCCTGAAAAATAGAGAATAAAACTAAACTGAAGTCACTCATTTAAGCTCGCAACTCCCCAAGAACTGGTCTGTCTGAGGACAGATCTCAAGACTGGTTTATCTCCGGTTTCAAAAGTGAAGCCAGTGTGGAAGTGTTTTAAATTTGCATTCTTTTAATGACCTGGAGCTAAAAGCCACCCAGATGTATTGAAGTCTATGGGAAAAATAACACCACTAAACACTTTCCCCATGAGTTTATGGTCTCCGTTGCTGGTTTTATTTCATATTAAATGAAAACAATTGTTGATTTTGTAAGTTATAGCTGAGTGCACTGAAGGAAAATGAAGCAGAGTTATTTTTTCTATGACCTGACAAGCATCTGCCTCACGAGCATATGACTCTTTTAAAATATAGTCTGGTTTGACCAATATATGTACACCTAGTTAAAGTTCCTCTTGTAAGGAGAAAGTTTCTGCTCTGAGTTAAGATATAAAAAAGATCTTAAAAATGGTTAATAGAACCATTAGTTAATAGAATGATGAAAATTTCCTCTGCTTTGGAAACACCTGACATAACCCTAAAGCTATTAAAAAAAAGCATTGTTAGAGTACTTTTGCATTAAGAGGTCATAACACTGAATAATGGTCACCATTTGAGCATAGATTTTTGCATTTCTTACATAACTTGTGTTAGTCTTAGTATACTTAACAATATTGCCATAAAAACAAGATTAGCAAGCAGATGCTAGGACATATTCTGACATATGATGGGAAGAGTCAGTCCTAATAAGGCTCTCTTTCAGTGTTTAAGTGTCTGTCACAGGCATGTCTGGTTTGGTTTTAAGGCATTTCATGTTAGGGCAGGGTAAAACCAGAGTCTTTCCACAAGCAAATCTTGCCACTCAGCAACCATGAAGTGCCTCCAAATACTAGATTAGTTATTTAAACCAGGACTGGCAAAGATGCATCCAAGTCAGTAGTTCTTCATTTTTGTGATAACATGCATTTCCATTCCCGATGTTGGGTTTATTAGAAAAGGGTGAAAATAGATAGAAATGAATGCCATTTCTTGATCTAGAGGTTTTAAGTAAGTTTCAATAATAAAGATATTTTTACACAGTTCTTATCTAAACCAGGTTTAAACACACACAAACTCTAACCCTTATAATAATTCAGACAGCCTGCATTTTAAATTAAAATTGGCCATGTAAGACTCAAGTGCAACCTCAAGATATAATAGGAAAAAAATCAGAATAAATTAAAAATAACCTAAACATTTGAAAGTTATGAGAATAAAATGGGGGATACCTAAAACTGTCAGAGTTAAAAGAAAATCTGTAAGATTATTTCTAAATAAGTGATAAAATAGACAGCAATTTAAAAGTAGACGTAACAAGCAGGACCCCTCTTTTAGTGAAAGGTGCAAACCGTCAGCACATTTTTTCCTAAAGATCAAAGGCTGTGCACTAAGGACAGCAGTTATGGGACATGATGGAGTGATGAAAGGCTTTAAAGGAAATAAATCAAACCTAAAACAAACAAGCAGCCAGGGCAGAGTAATTTGAACTGGTGTAGGATGTTCACTCTTTTCTGCTGCACTTTGAACCATTGCAATAAGCTTACTTAGAGGAATACAAGCATGCAGGACTATGCATTTGAAGGTTTCTGTGTTTTTCCACTGTGATCTGTTTGCAAATGGAAAGACCGTAAACTCAATGAATGTGGAAAAGCTGAGATATAATTAGTTTATTTCAAGGTATCTCAAGTTTTGTGTCATCTATTTTGCAAATCAATCAATTAATTTTAGTTTTCTGTTAAAATTTAAGGGATTGGGATGAAGGGTTTCTTTCAGCTCGGCGTAAGGTTTCAGCTTTTTAAAATCTTGGCAGTGACCTAGGTGAATGTTTTCAAAATACTGCTTTATACTTAAATTATGCAGCGGTTTTATTAGTCCAGGTCAGTTGAGATCAAATTGTGCTTCATGTGGCGTATGTATGATGTATAATGATGTATAATAAACTTTATTTTCAACAATCACTGGGGCACAGAAACTATACTCACCAGTCAAATCTGATAAAAAGAAATCAAACAAACAAAAAAACAAACACAAAGTTTGCTGACTTTGCCCCTAGTTATACTTCACCCTCCATCTTCCTCCCATAGATATCAGTTAGGTATTCTTTGAATGCCGGGACTCTCTCTTATAATTCCTTTGCTGAAACATAGAGGGACTGAAATGTGATCGCAATCAGTGTTTTAATCTCCCAAGAAGAGCTGCGTCAATAGAGCTGTAATGCTTTGTTTGCTGTCTTAAAATCTGTTTTTTTCCTGTTTGTATCCCTTACATGCAATTTTAAACTGTGAACAGACATGCGCGCAATAGCTTGTTATTCTGCTACAGCGTGTTTTCCAATAATTGTTCATAAATACCCCTGTAATACACCTAAGTGCCTACAATCTGCCAAAACAGCTGGTGAAAAAACCTTTAAGCTCACATTTCAAGCCATATGTTTATTAAAAAAAACAGGATTTTATCTTCAAAACATCTTCTGCGGTTATAAAACTGTCCCTGTGCTCACTTTGCTTTGTTCCTGCTCCTTGGTTTCGTCATTAATTACCTTCCATATAACAAAAAATGTTAATGACAGCGATGAGATGAGAGGGTGATGAAACGAGAGCCAATATGAGTTCGAGCACTTACAAGGTCACACATGGTTGCCTCTCCACTGAACACCTTTCTCACTGCTGCCTTCCACTCAACCATTCGAGCTCAATAATGAGACACAATGTCCTAGAAAAAGGTTAATTGTTTATCAAATAAAAGCCAAAATTGAATGCTTCCCATATATGATAGAGTCTGCTTTATGTCATTGTAATATGAGTATCTGTGGGTTTTAAACTGTTAGACAAAGCAAAAAAATGTAAGATCAAATAAAACTTGTTATGGATATTTATGGAAAATGTTTCTTACTTGTTTGTTGTTTTATATTTTCTTCAATTATAACCCCCCAAAAATATTATATAAACAATTATTGTCAAACATGCCTCAAAAATGCAGAAAATGTAGGACATATAGGAAAAGAACCAAAACAAAATAAAACGTGATACATCAGTGAAAAAGATTTCTGTATTAATAGTTGTTGGATACAGTGCGATTGGTACCACAAGTACACAGATCTTTGTCATGCTTGTGGTCAGGATTTTGATTTGGCCTTATCTGCAGTCTGAATGCAGCCACTTTGTCTAATAAAATGGGACAGTTTCATCAGGTTGCATCAATCACTATGTGAGAGCAGTGATGACAGCTACCCTGATTCCAGCAGACTTCTCTGAAGACACCTGCATGTCTGTTAATATGTCAGGGCTTAGAAGCTGCTTTTCTGCTTCCACCTGCCAAGCACAGTTCACATAGCCATACCTGTAGTTTACCTGTAATGTGTGTGCAGCTGAGAAAGTAAGAAAACAGTAAAAGAAAGATGTCAGTAACGTGCTGAGCATGATTCCTTACTCAGACCTGACAAATATGCTCCAGCTGTACATGTACTTACGTGTGTGTTTGTGTGTGTTTTGTCTTTCTTCCCGCAGGAGAGGGGGAGGTCTGAGGGAGCGCGTTATCGTCTGACAGACCGAGACAGGTTGAATGAAGCTGCACCTGGTGCTTCTGAGGGCATTTCCCATGTTTTGATTTGCTCTGTTTTTTTAACTTTCTAAACTTGGTTTCACCGAGCTGTTCCCTGCCATGCCGTCCAACAGTCCTGCTACTGGTGAACCACCCCAGACGCCAGAGAATGACACTTCTAACGATGTGGTGAGCAGGAGCTACAATATAACTAATAACTAATAATACTGTATTTACTGAAACAGTCTAACTGAATCAGAGTAGCAGTTATGTCTGTCACAGTGTGAAATTTTCACTATGAGATTATTGTAGTCAGAAGAATTCACAATAAAAATGTTATCACAATAAGAGCTACAAAAGCTAGAATGTTAAAAATTGTAGCTAAATAGATTGACTTAAAATTGCTAACTCAAATTTGTACAAATATGCATGTGTAGAAGCTTTTATTTTTAAAATCTGATACCTTAAAGCTTCCTGGAATAACTGGAGCTTGTATTTAGATCATCTGACATGTTTGGGATGAACCTGATCACTTTTAACAACTATCCAAGGCCTTTAAAGTCGAAAATCTCAGAGAAAAAGCATCATGATGACTTACTAAAAACTGACTACAAACTGGTTAACATAGCTAAGTCTGGGTTTTATTTTGAAAATCTGACATATTTTTAAAAGCAGTCGTCTCACTTGTTGACTATAGAGAAATTTACAAAAAGTACAAATACAATACCGGCATATCCTAAAACTTCTGGAAGAGTCCTAGAAGTACAACAAACGTAAAAAAAAATATTACATTTAAAAGTCCAGATGTTAACATTTTATTTAATACAACACACAGTACTGTATATTTATTAATGTCATGTATTTTATTATCCTAAATTTACCATAAAAATCAGAGAACAAACCAAATACATTTTAAAGCCTTTTTAAAATATATTTTTCATGATTGAATAAAATTCAACAAGTACTTACATTTTTAAATAATTAAATATAAGGAAACTGAGTTATTTCAATTATGAAACATTACATCAGTTTTATACTAATTGTCTTGTATGCAGTGACAACAGTAATTATGTGTTACTGTATAAATGTTACTGTATAACGTACAACATTTACCTCTTAAACAGTCAAGTACCCAAACTCAGCTGTACCCCTTGTACAGTTCAGCTCCTGCTGCTTCTTTCACTTTTATCATCACTGCTTCTATTATTATACATATTGAAAGAGTACTACTACTGTTATTTTTGCTGCCACAGATATTATTACAGCCACCACCTCTTTTACTACAGCTGTCATTACCACCACTACTTTGGCTTCTTAGCTCATGGTTGAGAGCTTTTTTTAGCCAGTACTCACAGAGAAGCTGGCAAGTCTGACTGTGTGTTTGTAATAACTAAACTTGCAGTTTTTTTTTTAAAATTTACATTCACTACAGGCCTTTCTACTTTCCACACTGTTGTTTGACCACATGTACAGTAAATGAGACGAGTGCAGGGTTTAGACTTTCAAATGGTCTTTCATTTAAAAAAAAAAAAATGTACACAAGTAAAGAGACAGGTGAAAAATGGCTCCATTCCTTTGCTCTACTGCAGCCCAGGGTGGCCCTCGTCAATCTGTGAGAAATTTGTAGTTTATTCTATAGTCGTGTTGTTATAAAAAGGCCCACCTCAGTCGCCAGCTTCCCCATTCACATGCTGGCATCAGACCAAAACAAAGTTTCCCCTCATAGAGCTGTTCTTTCTAACTTCCTGAGATTTAACTCTCTCATAAAGAGTCGAGCAAAGCCAAGAGAGAAATCGGAGGAAGTCTCAGTTTGAAGACAGAGAGGAAGTGATGGCAATGAGACACATAAAAGAGATGTGGGAACCTGACTCATGCCAACTGTAATCTATTGAACAAGACAGGAGCCAGAGGTGCCGGGAGAATAGCTCAGAGAGTAGCTAGCAAGTGTTTTCAGAAAATTTGCCCTTTATGCAAACAGATGGCAGTCTGCTAGTGAGCAAAGCATTCACAAGGAGGTTTTTGGTGTGGCGCTGTATATAAGTTTGCAATCAGTTTCACTTAGCAACTGCTAAGTGGTTGCCAAATGGTTGGTCACCAGTCTCCTGTCTTGTGCTACTGGGGCCTTATCCATTTGACCCTTAAGAGTCACATGTCCAAAATAGTGGACAAGTTAATTTCATGTAATTGGTGGTCACTGCAAAACCTGAAATGCAGCGATTCCCAAAATGTTGACTGTTTGTCTTTTATGTGCCCCCTAACACAAAATTATATTGTAGCTTTCATAGTAATGATAATACATTTTATTTGATTTCTCTTTTCAAAACACAGAAAACAAGGTCAACTTACATCATGAAATTTACAACTAGAACAACATTAAGAGATATTAAAATCGTAGAATGATATGAGTGCAAAACATATAAAATTTAAAAAAACTTGATAGTTAAAGTTGATATACTGATGTGAACAGGCAATGTTTCGGGCTACGATTTAACTAGTCTAGCTGCCGGAGTTGAAGTTGAAGATGATGCACAGCGCAGCTAAATACCTTTGAATCGATTGTTGTTATTAACAGCAGCTATTGCCCTTCAAATATATTTGCATCACATTAGTAAGATGATGCAGCCAAAATGCATATCAAAGTATATTAAACAGTTAAGATAGTATAAAAATCACATCTGAAGGGCGCCACTGACAAGAGCTACTAACATGCAGAGGATAGAGCAGCAAGATAAAGTAAGAAATGGATGATTTAATTAAATGCACATACAAATCGTGCTAGTTGGGAGTTTATGTAAAGTCGGCTGTGCAAATTCATTCTTGCAAGCTGAACATATGTTTATAGGTTGCATGCCATCCACAATTTTCTGCATGGTAATATACAATCACAGGCTTTCAATACTTCACCAGCAAACCTGTGAGCCCACAGATTTCTTAGGTGCTGCTCCTTTTCCCGAAATCACCAATCAGAGCTAAGGATGAGCTCTGACAAAGTAGATCATCTTTCTTCTCTAATGCCTGTGCCTGTCAGCATTTACAATACTCATATGCTTACAAAGACAGTTTGATGACTGTCAAAAGGTGTGCCCCGGGCGTAACAGCGATATGTAACATCCTAATCATTTGAAAAAAAAAAGTTTTATTTCATTTCCACAGCATTTTGTTTAAAAATAAGTTATTTGTGTTTCTGACCAAGTGTGGAGTGTTTATTACCTTCTAAATGTGGGTTTAAACATTCCTCTAGCCACCTACCTGATCTCTCCTGGTGTATGCAGTGAATGCAGAACTAGTAATAACAGTACACAAATTCAGACAGTTTCTCTTTAAAGGTAAAGGTATATACGAGGTGCAATCAAAAAGCTCCTCAACCATACCTATAAAAAGCAAAAGCTATAAAAAGCAAAAACCTTTTAGCTTCAAGGTTATCTCCATGTGGAGCTGCACCACTCCATTCTCCTTCAGAAAGCTAAGTCTTCGATTTCAGGAAGAGGATGAAGCCAAGTCTCACAAGCTGGGCTGGAGTACAGGGTTCCCCACAGATTCTTTTGAGTTTGGGGCCAGCGGTGGGGTTGTTACTTAAAAAAGTAATGCATTGCGCATTGTGCACTACTTAAAAAAAAGGAATGCGGTATTTTAACCTATTTACTCCATGGAAAAGGTAAAAACGTGAATTAACAGTGTTGTTTGCACCGCACTGGCGGCACAGAACACTGCTTTTGCCTCCGTGAACACATCGGACTACAAACACGCAAATTACCAACTCCGGAAGACAATTAAAGCAGCCAAATGTGAGTTCAGGGACAGAGCGGGACAACAATTTGACAATCCTCGGAGAATGTGGTAGGTACGAAGCGCATCGTGAGCAAATGCTTTGAGAGGCTGGTCGGGGACTTCATCTGCTCTGCACTACCCAACTCATTGGACCCTCTACAATTTGCAAACCGCCGCAACAGGTCCACTGATGACGCCATAGCCCTGACACTACATACTGCTCTCTCGCAGGTGGAGAAAAGGGACATGTATGTGAGAATGTTGTTTGTACATTACAGCTCAGTATTCAGTACCATCGTTCCCTTGAAGCTGGAGAGGAAACTGCAGGACCTAGGATTGAGTAGCTCTCTCTGCAGCTGGATTCTTAACTTTCAGTCTGACAGACGCAAAGTGGTCAGACTGGGCAGCATCACCTAATCCCCCGTCATAATGAATACTGGTGCACAACAGGGGTGTGTACTGAGCCCTCTCCTGTACTCACTCTACACCTACGACTGCACGGCCACTAGCAACTCCAACATCATTGTGAAGTTTGCAGACAACACAACAGTGGTGGGTCTTATCACCAAAGGTGATGAAATGGCTTATAGGGAGGAGGTCAGCGCCCTGACACACTGTTGGTGAGAGAACCATCTCACTCTCAACGTCACAAAGACAAACGAGTTGATAGTACACTTCCGGAGAAGTAGAGAAGCACACAACAACATTACCATCAACGGCGCTGCTGTGAAGAGAGTGAGCAGCTTCTGTTTCCTAGTTGCGCATCTGGCAGAGGATCTCACATGGTCTGTTCACACAAACAAAAAAGTTCACTTCACATATATACCATTTCTTTTGCTCAATAGTCATGCTGCTGACCTCTGTATATTTTATTTTGTATATATGTAGATACATATATATAGGGGTGCAACAATACTCATATCGATATTGAACCGTTCGATACAGTTCTTTCGGTTCGGTACGCATGTGTATCGAACAATACAAAATTTATTTGATCAACTTTTCTTCTGACGATGCTGTCTGTGTTGAGCGCTCAGTGGATCTGCACTCGACAGTGCAGCCTAGGCGGAGTAGTCGAACGCAGATTCACCGAGCGCAGGGCAAGCTAGCAGACAGAAGTTAAGCTCTCGTTGCAACATAGCAAATTGAACCTCCCCCACCCTCATTCAGATCTGGCGTTTGGAACTATTTTGGTTTTCATGTGACGTATGACCCTGAAGGTAAGCGCGTCATGGACAAAAGTAAAACAGTATGTTGGATGTGCCACGCAATGCTCAATTACATTGGTGGGAACTAGTGCGTTAGCGCAGTTAGCTCATTAACGTGTTGGCCGTCCAGCCCCACGCACGGGGCGATCTGCGGTAGCTCGTTAACGGGGATTTGCCGTGTTGTGGCGTTAACGTCATTTCAATGAGATTAATGCTGACAGCACTAGTGGGAACTCAACGAATATGACTGCACATTTACTCTGACATCATCCTAGTGCAAAGACAAGTGGAAGCAGACAAAAACAACAAGCACACATGCTACAAACTTTACCCGAGTCATTTAGACAGCCGTTAGCACATGATTCTCCTTATGGGGACCTGATATGTTTGATATGCTGCTGAGAATATACCCCAGAAGAAGTGTATAGTATAGCTTTTACTTTGGAAAGAGCCATTTTTCTGTAGTAAACTCTCTTTTCCAAAGATGAGTGATTTCTCGATCAGATAGATAGATTGTCTAAGAATAAGAGGGCCATAGCTTGAATCCTGGCGGGAGTTTTATTCACTGAAGTGTCCTTTGGGTACTTCCGCTTCTTCCTGCAGTCCAAAGCCATTGATATGAGGTAAATAAAGTGCTTGAAATGTATAGAGTAAAGTGCTGTTTGACTGTGTGGTTAAAATTTGGCTTGTAGTCTAAAGTGTTTATAGTACTCAGCAAGACTGGAGAAGCACTGTATAAATGTAAGTAGATTAAATTACTCCATAGCATGGCCTGAAATACAAAGTCGGATAGTTATCAGTTAACAGTGCAAATCTTAGGCGACAGGCCCATTCACTGACACAAATTGTTTTGCCAATGTGTTTTGGACACACACACACTCTGTCTTTTAGTGTTTACTTATAAACACAAAGTTGACAACCACTTGAAAGAGTACTTCACAGTGATTACCACACGACTCTGTGTAGAGGCTAAAATGCCACAAACCTGACAGCTCACTACTGCCGTAGTCACCTGTTGATTATCAGGCTCTGGCTGCTTGGCATACACTCAGCTTCACCATCACTCTGACTTCTTTGTGACATTTGTGTTAGCCTGCTGTCTGTGCAGATGCTTACTTATTGTTGTGTGTTAGCAGCACTGGATTGTTGTTACTGTCCTGGATTCAATTTGTATTTCACTCTTTTCATTTCATGCATTAAAAATAAAAGTAATCTTCACCTCTCCATTCCTCAAAAGCTGTAGACCCCTACAATATTTTCCTCCTCCCTGAAGGGTTAAATTAAATAGGTCAAGTAACCAAAAGAGAAAAGGCCTGCTTGGTGATTTTTTTTACTTCTATCTGCCATTTTACACATATTAAAAAAAACTCTATAACTGTCACAAGGGGTAGTGGAGAACTGAAAAGCAGAGCGGCACAACAGCTGGAGAGCACGAGCTTGATCTGGGACACGTTATGAATGCGCATGCTGTACGGTAACTTGAGGCAAACAGACATGGGGTTGACAATGCCATGTATGGCAAAAGGGCCGATGAACTGGGGTGACAGTTTTTTTGATTCAACCTACAAAGTGAGTGGACAGCCATACCTGTGGTCCCAGGTGTCCGATGGCAGTCAGCAAGCGCCTTGTTCGTTCTTTAGTCCGGAGTAAGGTGGCCCGAGTCGCACACCAAGCACGGCAGCACCTGTGGAGGTGAGCTTGCACAGACGGAACGGAGTGCTCACCTTCGATGGCAGGAACCAAAGGCGGTTGGTATCCCAGGGATGCTTTAAAAGGAGGCTTTCCAGTGGCGGCGGAGGTGTGGCTGTTATGCGCATACTCAATCCATGAAAGCTGTTCACTCCACGTCGACTGGTTATGGGAAGAGACGCAGCGGAGGCTCAAGCTCCCGGGTAGCTTGCTCAGATTGTCCATTGCTCTGTGGGTGAAAGATGATGACGAGAGACTGACCTTTGCGCCCAGAGCAGAGCAGAAGTCCTTCCACACACGTGATGTAAACTGCAGCCCTCTGTCTGAAACGATGTCCTCAGGGAACACCCACTTGTTCAGGGAGCCTGAACACGTGGGTGGTGAGGTGCCGGGCCGTCTCCAAGGCAGTGGAAAGTTTCGGAAGGGCGATGAAATAAGCTGCTTTGGAGGTCGACAATGGTTAGGATTGTAGTATTACCCGAAGAGGGCGGTAATCCAGTGATGAAATCCAGGGAGATATGCGACCATGAGTGAGCCAACGTGGGGAGAGGCTGAAGAAGGCCCGACGGAGGACGGTTGGAAAGTTTATTCTGAGCCCATGTAGAACAGGCTGACAAAAATTCCCTGGCATCTTTAGTTAGAGTGGGCCACCAAAAGTAGCGTCAGAGGAAAGATATGGTGCGGAGGACCCCCGGGTGGCACTAGAAATGGGCGGTGTGAGCCCACTGGAGAACTTGAGGGCGGACAGATGTAGGAACAAAGAGGTGGCCGGTGGGCTGGTTCCCGGATCCGGCTCAGATCCTTGTGCCTCCTGGATGAGCGGCTCGATCTCCCATGACACGGCCCCAATTACGCAGGCGGGAGAATGGGCTCAGGGTCCGATTCCTCCTCTGTGGAGGAGAACTGCCGGGAAAGATGGTCCGACTTCACATTCCGTGATCCTGGCCTGTAGGTGATAGTAAAATCAAAGCGGGTAAAGAACAAAGCCCACCTAGCCTGCCGGGAGTTGAGACGTCTGGCCGAACGAATTCTTATCCTTTTTGTCAATGTGTGGGTTGTGGAGCACAAGCCAGGAGTGGCCTAACACTAGCAGGGTGAGCGGTGTCTTGAATGCAAAAAACTAATTCTTTCTGTGTGATTACCCAAAAGAGAGAGAGAGAGAGGCTCTGAAACATGGGTAATGTCGGGTAAACGCTGACCTGACAGTGCATGAACACGGAGAGGGTTTGGCAGTGTCTCTAGCAGCGAGCGAGGTGTCAATGAAATTCAACTCTGCTCCAGAGTCGACAAGAACAGAGAGAAAATAGGACTTTGGAGCGTGATGCCACGCCCCCTCCCGCCATGACAGTAGGCCAAACAAAGCACACGGAAGCGTCAGCTAGGGTTTGTACGTGCTGTGTTGTCGGTTGCAACGTTAGATCACACAATAGGGAAGGCAAGAAGCTGGAAAATGGGCTCTCTTTTCATCGTTCCACCTTTTCATCGGGAGGGATCTCTAAACGAAGACGTCAGGCTTGGATTGCAGCGGTCAGACAAGCGGATATTGAGTTCTCTGCCATCCCCAATTTTTTGTTGGTTTGCTTGCGGCATTTTCTTTCCGGTGGTCATAGATAATTAAATAAAACATCCTAATGTGTGATGCTGCAGAACCACGTCATGTTGACGGAGTAGATTATTATTTGGCATTATTGCAGGCAAACCAGCATATGAAATATGAAACAGAAAAGAAAAGTATGTTTATTTTTTTTATTCAAGATCTGTTCACATGTACTTAGCAAGTACATACACATGAAATGCAAACTATTTACATGGCAACGCACAGCTGGCGACCTCTGGCTGTATCTTGGTCATATGGTCAACGTGCTCACAACGTGGAGGTTTAAAAACGGCCAAATCTTGTACCCAACCGTTTGTGAATTAGATGTGCCCTTTGTCTTTTGCGCTGATTTTAAGCATGGTTCTGGCAGTCCTGTTTCCAACACAGTGTGTTTGTTTTGATTTGTGGCCTTCTGACATAGCGCCGCGATCCCACAATGCACTGCGGCGTAACGTCAACTGCAAAGCCCTATGGAAGACAGTCTGAACACAAAGCCAACGAGGCAAGAGGAGTTTGGGGAGGGAATTATCACTTGACAGATTGCCCACCAGTATTCTCTCTATTACTGGTGGGTGCGCCCTTTCGCCAGTGCCAGGCAGGTGGAAACCGAGTAGCACTTGCAGCCACAATAAACGCACTGACCGGCGGCAAAACAGCATTGGCGTTCCGTGGGCAAAAGCCATGAGCGTCTCAGCTGCATGGGTTTCTCCTCCTCTTCACCGAGGTCAGACTCGCACGGCCCACAAGCCGCTGTGGAGGCTCCATGAAGTCCCAGGGGTTCATAACCCGAGCGTGCATGTAAACTCCGGTGCGCACGTACTCGATCATGCACTCAAATACACAGAGTCATAAGGGCATCTAGAGAGGAAGACAATTCATGAAGCATCAGTTAATTTATGAGTTCATCATTGATGAGAGTGAGTAAGCGTTGCCCAGTGGTGGCTGCAGTGGATTTTTTTGTCAAACACACTTTTAAACTTAAAAAAAAAGACATTTCAGGGGTAGCGTGAAGCATTGCGCCCATGTCAGCACGCGATCCTGGAGTAACTGTACAATATAAGCAATTTTAGCACCATCATTAGAAAAAACTTGTGGCTGCTGACAAAACTGGAAAGAACATTGAGTGAGGAAGCCAGCACATTTGCCAAGTTCTCCAGAAAAAGCTCTAGGTGTAGGGAGAAATCTGTCTAATAGAACAGGTGTAGGAGCTGGTGCTGTGGCACTTACGGTTGGAGCTGCTGTCTCCTGTGGGGGTGCGGCGGCGGGTGGATTCACCGCCAGAGGTGTTCGCTGGGCTACAGCCTGTGTGAGGTTTGCAAGCTCACCTCGAATATTGGTAAACATCTGCTCATTACGCTCCAGCATTGCCACCAATGTGGCGAGAGTGGGGGTCGAGGCCGCTGAATCTGCTGAGTCCATTTTGTGGCTGGATGATTCTGTCACAAGCGGTAGCGGAGACTCAAGCACAGAGTAACACAAGTTAACAACATAACTGATTGCGAACTGTAATGTGATTACTGAATAAAGAACTGCGTTACCTAAAAAAATAGTGTTTGTTCAGCCAACACTAGTGAGGTCAATGGGCACTTAAGTTTTCTTTTTTTGTGATAATAAATAATGGGCAGTAATCAGCTGTCTCACTACGGGGTTAGAACGATGCCACCTTAAAATGAAACTAAAAAGAAATATTGTAACTGCAATAAATATACTGAAAAATCTTGTATTGAAAGTAAAAAAAAATTGATAGTAAAAAATGATTAATTGAAACTTTACATTTTTTGTTTTCACTTACATTTTTTTTTTTTAGTTTCAATCCATTTTTTTCAGTCTCAATCCATTTTTTTCAGTTTCAATTTGCTGGCACTGTTTTGGCGTCCAGGGGCGTGCTTGAGGGGCGGGGATTCTGACCCACATGTATTTGTATACATTATAGTGCTGACCAATGACTGTAGAAAATAACGACGACTTAGCGGCTGCAGTCACGGACAAACTTGTATGTGTGGCTGTTCTGGAATGGCAGATGTTGAGATGTTCAACGTTTATATTACCGACTGTTTCAAACTGACAGCCTAATGTGTTCTTCAGTAAACTGGACTACCCAACAGAAGGACCCGATTTTCGGTAAGTTAAATGTGTTTGTAAGCTAATCTATAACTAATGTCCTTAGCTAGCTAACTAGCTAAGATGAGCACTCGGCTGTCGGGAAAACTCGTTTTGTAAAGTTCATTTAGCTAATCTGTGCTGGTGATTTGACTAAAGAAATCAAGATTAAAGCACCCGGCTGCTCAGTTACTAACTGCCATTACTGTATTATTATTATGAGTATTATACTGTAAGCAGTGTTGGGAAGGTTACTTTTGAAATGTATTCCATTACAGATTACAGAATACATGCCCTAAAATGTATTCTGTAACGTATTCCGTTACATTACTCAATGAGAGTAACGTATTCTGAATACTTTGGATTACTTAACATATTATCATGCATTTTACGTGAATGTACTATTGCTGTGTGATTTATTACTATTACTGAAGGTCCGCGGCTCCAAACCGTAGTAAAGGGACCTCTGACTAATACGTTTCCCTGTTGGGCTAGTAGCCGAAAAATAGCTTTACTTTGTTGTGTGGGTCAACTCTGCTTGCAAGAGACGCGTTGAAAGACTGCTCTAACGGAACTTATTGTTTCGGAGGAAAACACGAACAAAGCGTACAGTAGAGTTTTAATAGCTTACTTACAACTGGGCTCGTCAGGCACTCTTCTTGGCTGCAGTGGTTATTATTATATTTACATGCTTCCAGCTCCCGTTTTTGCTCGATGACAACTCGTACTTTTCAACTCTCCTTTTTCTCCCACCTCGCGCTCACAGACACATAACGAGTATGGCAGTCCATTCTCCCTGCAGCACGGACTACACTGCCCATGACATTCTGCATTCTGCCTATTAGCTTAGCAAAACAACAACAACAAAAAGGCGCTCTCTCACCCAGGAAACACGCAGAGCAAGAGCGTCACCCTGTAACCATGGCAACCGCAACGCTGCCGCCTGGAACAACAGAACGTGGCTGTCAAACAAAACCGAAACACATCTGTAAGGACAGTAACACCAACTTTAAAAAAGCTGGCACTTCAGCAACCCCTCAGTAACTACGGATTAAATATCCGTAGTTACTTTCTTTGTCCGCTTATCCGGGGCCAGGTTGTGGGGGCAGCAGCCTAAGCACAGAAGCCCAGACCTCCCTCTCCCCAGCCACCTCCTCCAGCTTGTCCGGTGGAACACCAAGGCGTTCCCAGGCCAGCCAAGAGATATAATCTCTCCAGCGTGTCCTGGGTCTGCCCTGGGGCCTCCTCCCAGTGAAAAATGCCTGGAACACCTCACACAGGAGGCGGCCATGAGGCATCCTTGTCAGATGCCTCAACAACCTCAACTGGCTCCTTTCGATGTGGAAGAAGAAGCGGCTCTACTCTGAGCCCCTCCAGAGGCCTCCCGAACTTCTCACCCTGTCTCTCAGGGAGAGTCCAGCCACCCTTCAGAGGAAGCTCACTTCCGCCGCTTGTATCCATGATCTCGTTCTTTCGGTCACTACCCACAGCTTATGACTATAGATGAGGGAGATTAACCAGTAAATTGAGCTTTGCTTTTACACTCAGTTCTCTCTTCACCACAATGGACTGGTACAGCGTCCGCATCACTGCAGCCACAGCACCAATCCGTCTGTCGATCTCCAGGTCCCTTCTCCTGTCACTCGTGAACACATATAGACACACAATACGGTACTATTATGTTGAAGCATGGAACATCCTGACTATGGTAGCCGTAATGCTCCAACAATCCATCAAAACATTTTGGCAGATTTTTGAGAGCCATGTACCACATAAAATCAATTCGCGGTCAGTAAGCACAACCAGAATTCATACATAGAGCACACTTTTGAGAAAATTAAAGGATTTTAAATGCACCTTATAGTCTGAAAAATACATTTCTAAAAAGGTTCTTGTGCTTAAAGTGCTTCACTGAGCTGAAATTTAAAATTAAAATATCTCAAGATATATAAAATAAAAAGAAAGTCAAAATTACAAGTGCCTCAAAGGCTTCGAACTTAACATCTTAGTATCTGAACATCTTACCTTGGGCATGGGCATCTGAGAGGCTACGCCCTTGACTATCTCTGATTGGTTTAGACCATAATGTGTGTCTGGGCATAATGTATGTCTGTTGTTGACCACACAGAGACTTTCAAAGTTCGACCGGTGCGACCTAGGATTTTTTTGGCAGAACATTAGCACATTGGCGGAATGTGCAGATGTCGCTGTGCGCTATTGGATTATTGTGGGAATTCCCTACGTCATTTCCCCTTTTTGCGCGACCAGCTCCCGATCATCAATCTTATGGTTGCAAGAAAATCAAACCTGTTTGAAATCCTGTCGCCCCTTGTGAAAGTATCAACACAACCTCTCACACTGTGCACGCGCAAACACAGAAATGGAAGTGAAAAAGTCAGAATAGCATGGCAGTGCAGTGTGTGATCTGGGCACAAGTCATGGATGCCCAGCTTGTATAACTTTGGCAAGCTCATCCGAGGCTTTTCGATGTGACCTCATAAAATGATCACGACCACAACAACCATGAAAACAGTTGGATGGACATTGCTGCTCAATTGCAGCTGCCTGGTCAATGTTTTTACGTTAGCAATTTAGCAAAGTTGATGGTGGTGTGTGTGTCTGTGCAAGTGAAAGGAGAGAGAGGGAGAGCGAGAGACAGATTTTGTGTTATCAGGTTTATGTTATGGACGCAGGTCGCATCAGAGCATTGGGCCGTATAGTGTGAGACCATGCATCATGACCTATGAACTTCTAACTCCTGCGATTCAATCGCACAGTTTGAGCAGGAGCTGAATAACGCAACTGAAAAAATCGCACACAGTATGCCCAGCTTAAGCAGTACCTTCATGATTGGTTTAGGTCATGATATGGGCATAATGTTGTCTGCTGTTGGCCACACAGAGACTTTCAGAGTTGCTAAGACTTTTTTTTTTTTTTACTCGGAACGGCTGGTCACACGGATGCAACCTAGGATTTGTTTTTAGAAAATGTAAAAAAAAATGTTTAAAAACAAATGTAAGAGAAGAACTTCAGATCCTGAGTGTGTGAGAACAGAGAAGGATCAGCTTTATTTCAGATTTTAGAGATAAACTTTTTCAGTTTGTGATGATTCTGTTCTCTTTGTGATTACAGAAGCTGCCCTTAGATTGAGACCTCAGCATCACCCACTGGCAACAGACAAATCATCCTATATCTTCATTCTTTGTAGCAACTCCAAAACTGATCAAAAGAGTACAACGGTTAGAGTACCTCATGATGTGCTGTCAGTAAAAGCTGCAGCTGTTTGTAGATAAAGACAAAAAGTCAAAAGGATTAATCACCCATGTAACTGTGTCACCATATATCATGTATGTTGAACTAAAAACTTCTGATCTGGAATTCTTTTACTGTTTTTGCCAATAGTGTGTTATTTATCATAAAGTAATCCGGAGTCATTAATACCAGAAAGAGCATAATATATATTTAAATATTTAACTTTCTTCAGGACTGAATATAATATCTTTCGGTAAAAGTCTAGAGCCTCCTGGGATTATCTGAGTACTTCTAACATTACACAAAGCAAAGGTCTCCATCACATTGTTCATGAAATGCTTGGTTTATCCATCTTCTGAGGCGGGCCTAAGATGGAGTTCTGAAAAATGAAAAGAAAAAACTACACATCTTTTCTGTAGTAATTGCTTTGAAGCACACACAGATGTCACACAGTAGAACTTTGTATTTATCTTTTATATTGGTTTAATTTTGAATTTAGTGTTTATTTGCGAGTGTAGTTTTAATTTCATGATTTTATTCTAATGTTTGTATTGCATGGTTTTTAGTGTTTTATTTGACTTTTTTTTTTTTTTAATCCACTGTGGATTGGCTGGCATGGGACAATTAGCTGATAGGGATCACCTGCTGAGGTATGGGTGTATCCAGAGGTGGTCTTTCAGCTGTTTAAAGACCTATTAAAAGCAAGCTAGCTGAGCACTGGAAGAGAGAGGCTCCAGACATGAAGAGGAACACAAGAAGGCCATGACGGACTCCAGTGCAGAATGCGAGCTGGGCTGGGATGTCATAGGCCCAGGTGGGGGACAGGAGACTGTCTGGGACGAGGCTGGCGTGGACCCCGCTCTGGAGAAAAAATTTCTGGCCTGCTGGTGGACCCATAATGAACATTCATCTGGGGTTGTGGGACAATTACATCAGGGGATTTTAGTGCATGTAAAAAATATATATATTTTTACGGGTTTTAGAATTGTTTTATCTAGTCTCTGTGGGAATTTTAGCATATGGAGAACATTTTATTGTATACAAAGGAGCTTGCAAAGAAAAGCGTCTGGACTTCTTTAAGTTACTTGAAGACGTTTCACCTCTCATCTGAGAGGCTTCTTCAGTTCTAAGGTCAAATGGTGGAGAGTCCCAGATAGGTCTGTGAAGGTTCTCAGTCATCCAGGTCATCGTAGTCAAAGGAGCTTGCAAAGAAAAGCATCTGGACTTCTTTAAGTTACTTGAAGACGTTTCACCTCTCATCCGAGAGGCTTCTTCAGTTCTAAGGTCAAATGGTGGAGAGTCCCAGATAGGTCTGTGAAGGTTCTCAGTCATCCAGGTCATCGTAGTCAAAGGAGCTTGCAAAGAAAAGCGTCTGGACTTCTTTAAGTTACTTGAAGACGTTTCACCTCTCATCCGAGAGGCTTCTTCAGTTCTAAGGTCAAATGGTGGAGAGTCCCAGATAGGTCTGTGAAGGTTCTCAGTCATCCAGGTCATCGTAGTCAAAGGAGCTTGCAAAGAAAAGCGTCTGGACTTCTTTAAGTTACTTGAAGACGTTTCACCTCTCATCCGAGAGGCTTCTTCAGTTCTAAGGTCAAATGGTGGAGAGTCCCAGATAGGTCTTTTCTTTGCAAGCTCCTTTGACTACGATGACCTGGATGACTGAGAACCTTCACAGACCTATCTGGGACTCTCCATTTTATTGTATACTTTTTTCTTAGTATTTTGGTTGTTTTATTTCTACTGTCCGCCTCGGGGAATAAACTGTTGTTGATCAGACCTGCTTCATCTTTGTGCCCTTGGTATCTGACTCACTCGCTCCCCCCTTGTATCTAAAGAACCAATTCTGGCGCGACAACTTTAGTGTCTACATTACACACAAACACACACTCTTTTTGGTTTAAAAAAATCGTGGAAATGACCTATATGCGAGAAATATAGATAACTTTTTGAAATGCAGATTTTTTTAAAAAAAAATGCATTTTTACAAATCAAAATAATTAAAAGTATAATTTTCCCATGCAATTACTAACTTAGCCATCTCCTGGGGTCTGGGCTTGTCCTTCCCAGCACTCATGAGGCTTCTTTTGCTACACTGCGGTATGAGGTGTGCAGAACACTTTGTGCTAACCTGTTGATGGGATCTTGTGCCGCTGCTACAACACTGGCCTCCAACTCCTAAAAAGACACCGGTATCCCTAAATTTAGCAGATATTAACTGCAGGCTAGCTTGCTACAACAAATAGGCTAATGTTAGCATTTTATCACAACTTCACCAGATGTAGCTAAGAAAACTAAACTTATGTCCAGTCCAGTGGAATAGCAAAGAAAGATGAAGGAATATGATGACTTACCTGCGGTTTAGAGGCTCCACCTGAAATTGAAGCAGCCATTGAAAGAAACAAGTACTAGTGGTCTCTATGATGTATACAATACATGCGGTCAGAATCCCCGCCCCTCAAGCATGCCCCCAGACACCAAAACAGTGCCAGCAAATTGAAACTGAAAAAAATGGATTGAAACTAAAATAAATAAATAAACTGTAAGCAAAAACAAAAAATACAATGTACAGCTTAAATGTCAGTTACAGTTTTAATTGTTTTTCACTATCATTTTTTTTTTCACTTCCGGCACAAGATTTTTCAGTACATTTATTTCAGTTACCATATTTTTTTTCAGTTTCATTTTAAGGGGGCATCGTTCTAACTCCGTATCTCTCAGTTAGTCATTCATGCTGTGGGCTGCTTCACTGTCTTGCTCTGCAGTTGGTCCTATTCCTCTCTGAAGGAGCAGCTGGTGGTGATTTAAAAACTTTGTGTTTAACCACATCTGGTTTAGTTTAATAATAATCTTGGTGATGTATTATTTTACATTGGCCACCTTTTTTGTTGTAAATTTCAGTCCATTGTGGTGTGAATTTGTGAACATCAGTGTGTCAGCAGGCAAGTGTAAATATTGATATGAATGAACGGAATGTTTGATGAATGTAATCTGCAGAAACATTGTTTGAGCGCAAGTGGGTCTCTTTCTTTTGACGGCTTCATCATCCAATGAATGGTTGAGAAGTAGATTCAGAGTAAAAGAGAGGAAGTAGGCAGATGTAGAGGGAGATCTAGGAAATTAGCACAGGAAATAAAAGGACAGCGAGACAGAGAGGAGGATGTGGAGATGGGGACGAAAGAAAGAGGACAAGCTGTCTGCTGCTGATGGGATCCTCCTCTGCCGCCTGTTTTGCAGTCTGGTTGCTTAGCAACTGCAGTGGCCTAAAATAACCTGCCAGGGGACAGAAATAGACCAAAGATATATGGACAGATTGTCTACTCTGTGTGCATGTGTGTGTGTGTCGTGAAGTGGTTTTTTAGCTCATTTGATTCATATATGACTTAACTGTCCTTCTAGAAGTGTCCCTACCTGATCTATACCAAAAACCTGATTAGCTCTGCGCATGTGCAAAAGTATGAGTACTTCCTGTCACGACTGTAGTTTAAAACTAGCAATTACCTTGCTGTTGTTGTTTTGATGTATATTATGTTCACACTAATATCAGTGTTATATAATTATGTCAGAGTTTTTTCTGAGTTAAAGTGGGCCTTTGTATGTCTTTAGCTATACATAAGGTAGAGATTATAAACTACATTTATCATTATTTAATAAGTAATCATGCAAATGCGGTTATTTTCAGTTACTTTTTGCAACTGTAAGTTTTTCTTTTCACAATAAGAAGCAGACACCCAACCCAAAATGGGAAGTTGCTGTGACAATCAAATGTACAGCTGTATCAGTTCAACACCACTGCTGGCTTATATACTTCCATGTAAAGCAAATCTTTCTTTGGGAGATTAACAGCTTTGGGTTTGTTATGGTTAAACTACAGTGGTTTGAAGATGGACTAAAAAAAATACAAATTACTGCTTCTTATCTTGGTGTTTTATGGAAGTTATTTAAACTGCAGCAAGACTTAAAAAATTATGACTTTAACTTTCAAAGTGGGGTCATTTAAAACTCCGGCTGTATATTTATATCTGCTGTAGTGTTGTTTTAAATTGTAAAAATATTATTATTTCATATTTTTATTTCAGCTTTTTATAGTTTTGTACAGTAATTGGCCCTTTGTTGTGGCACAGATAACTGAAAAATCTATTGGTTGTTTGTCTCAGATTTCTATTGCAATTTTCAACTTTTAATCACTGCATCTGATGTTTTGCTGTAAAGTTATGGTTAACAGCCTTAAAGTAGTAAGCATGCTGCAGAAGCCTTGAAACAGATACTTCATTCTAAATTGTCAGAAAACAGTTCAGTTGATGGAAATCACTTTATCTCCTTTTTACATAAAATTACTTAAAACATAATTCATTATATATAAATATTTTAAAATATCTGTCAGAGATAAAGGTTGCTGTATAGGGACAATGTCTTTGTTGCTTAAAGGTTAACAAAGGGATGTATGTACCAGTCACAAATTGAAATGGAATGCCTTATACATTGAGAATATTTGCTCACCCTTCTGCACACTCATAATTTCTCTCCCTGATGAAGAAATGATCCAGTTTAACCTTTGCCTTTGCTTAAGATTTCAGGTTTTCAGGACCACGTTTTCATGGCATTAAGAGGATTAATGTTTTCTTAGAGGAGCCATTACTGTTAGGAACCTTAGGAAAATAACACATACCATCAGCTATGTAGCTGTCTAATAATCTTAATGGTTAAACATTTTTTTAAAGCACACCACATACTTGAGTCCATTTTTGAGTGTGTGTTTCTCCGACCGTATGTCACGACAAAGGCATATGGACAACACATCAGGCACGCTGGTGCAAAGCCATTATCCAGTGCTCTAACTGGTTGCTAAGCTGATTGTCAGGGAAGTGACATCAGAATGTTTAGTCAGCACTGGAGGCAGTTGCTGAGCAGTTTCTGCACCTTAGCAACCACTCCAGTGTCCCTGTAACACTACGTCCTGCAGAGAAGAGCGAGGGATAAAAAAACAAGCATGACAGCAGGAAGTACACGGTGCAGCAGTAAAGATGATAAACATTATTGCAACAGGATGACTATTTTTTCCTCATTGAGACAATCTACTGCCATGAAACATTAAAAAAGTCACAATACCATTAAACAAATGTGAACACTTTGAGGTATAAGAAGTATTGACATATTACAAGTATTTTTCTTCTTTATTATCCAAATTTGACATCTAGTAATACTGTCTCTTTTTGTAGTCATATAACGTTTTCTGAGTGGTAAATGTGGAACCCATAGTATATTTCATTACAAAATGTTAAATTAACTTTAACTTTAACCCCACAATTAACAGTTTAAAAATTTGTTTCATGATCAGTTTTAAAATCCGTTTTGGAAAAGTTATTTTTACATCTAATTTAAGTTTGTAGTAACTTTAATACAGTTGGACCAAAATATTTAAACTCATGGAATTTCAAGATTCCATAAAGTCTAAAGTGGGGCTAGTTAGTAATGTAATTTTTTGTTTTAAATTGACTTCTACATCAGAATTTTGGAGTTTACAATTTTGGAGTAAAACTGAAATTGAGAAACTGTGTTATATTTATTTAGTGAGGGGAAAAAAAGAACATTTAAACCCTAAGGAACTATTAACCTACTGAGAAAGCAGTGAACACATTTGTTATAATTTTAGTTTTTTCTCTCTTATCTTAAACAAGTTTTGAACAAGTTGGGCAAACCTCTGATTAAAAACGAATTTGCCCCTAACTGATACATTTAAAGCTCCTTGCTCTGCTTCAGCAGCACAAGAGACTAATGTTTCTCTGTGGTATCAGTGACATTTATTTAATTTCCGCCCGAGGCAGCGATGTGTATAAAGAGTGCTTGGATATAAATAAAAAAAACCTGTAATGAGAATCTCTTCAGCAGGGAGATCGCAGCCTTCTAGCTAAAGTAAAACACCCTTAAACCTAAAAGCATAATTTGGATGAAACCACATTAAAGTTGGAGCAGGTGCATCTTATTTTGTTTGGCTCTCTCATATGTCTTCTTGGGTTCATTGAAAACTTTGGTGCAACCTCTGCTTCTGAGCAAGTCACACTTTGCATTGGGCTCATGTAAGAAAAGAGAATGACTCCATTATTGCCCAAAAGGTTATCAAATACCTCCAAAAATGCAGGGAGGCAGGGAAGGAAGGGAATCCAAACACAACACTCCCAGCTGCCCAGGAGAGATAGAAACAGGTGAGGGTCCAATTATAATCTTTTAATGGGTGATACGAGTTTTTATAATCAATGTAAGAAAATAAGAGAAAATAAGAACAAACAGGAGAACTATGGGCCAATTAGTGACTTTCAAAATAAAACTAAACATCATCCTTGGTCATTGCACTTTTTTTTTTCCTCTTCTCTTTTCTTTAACCCCCAGTTGTTTGAGGCCGAAAGCTGTCATTCTCCCTGATCCTGATTCTCGCAGAGGTCTTATACCCTTGAAAAGGGATTGTTCCTTCCCACAGTTGCCAAGTGATGCTCACAGCCAAATGTCTGATTTGGGAGATTTCTCTCTAACTATTATAGGGTCTTTACCTTACTATGTGACCATTGTTATCAATTGGCACTATATAAATAAAATTTAACTTAAAATAAAACTAAAATAAACTCCTAACAGAGCTATATTTAGAAACAAACTGGTTTTTAAAATAATAATAATTTGATCCCAAACTGAATTTGAAAGTTCGCTCACTTACAAACAGTATCTAGTTTACCTGGTAGGTTCATTTTAATGGAAAGGGACATAATATCAACAACAAAATCCAGAAAAAACACATTTCATAAAAGTTATACATTGATTTACACTGAGTGAGTATTTGATATCCTACAACCCAGCCAGAATTCTGGCACGTAAATCACAGTCAATTACAGATAGTCCTAATCTGAAATTGTTGTTTATAAAGTCCACATGCTTACAGAATCAGATTCTTCCACTTGTCCATTCTCTACTCGACCCACTGTGTTGGGAGGAAGAAAAATGACCTAAAGAACACCATCCCCAGGATCAAGCATGGATGTGGCTGTTTTTTCTGCTAAAGGTATAGGATAACTTAATCAAAGTGAGGGGCCAGTGAGAACCTCCTTCTCTCAACCAGAACGCTAAAGATAGGTCATGAATGGGTTCATTTCTTTGTGAGTAAGCACATTTACAAATTCAGCAGGGAATAAAATAATTATTTCCCCCCACTGTAAGGTGCTCCACCAAAAACTTTCTTGTGATTGCTTTTCTTGCTTGCCTGCAGTTTGCATGGGTGATGCTGACTTGTCTGCAAACTTCTCACCAAGCAGTAGTGCAACTGTAAAAGAACCAACCGCCTTCAAAGTAAAATTGTTCCCTTTTGAACACTCCCAGATACATACGAGATAGAAACATGGGTGATATGTTTGAAATGTTTGCTAGAGCGGTGAGGTAGAAATTTCACTTTGAAAGCAAACATTCTCCATCTGTGATTTGAGTTGCACTTTTCCAATTTAGTAGTTAGCTAATGTTTGCAGACAAGTCTGCATCTTCCATAGCAATCTGCTAGTAACCAAAGCAATCACAAGGTTTTTGATGCAGTGCCCTCTTTGTGACTGATTTCCCTACCCATGGCAAGCAGCCGCCAGCAATCAGTCCTGTAATACACATTTTTCCCTACTCTTAGAAAAATTATGGTTCTGAAATGGTTCTTCAGATGTCTTCATGGTTCTTTAAAGAACCATTGTTTGAAAGGTTCTTTGTGGCACCAAATAAGGTTCTTCTATGGCATCAGTCTAAAGAACCACTTTTGGTTCCAGTTGGCACCTTTATTTTTCTGAGTGTAGTGGCCAGAGGTTGCAAGGGTCTTTTGGCCTGTGTGATTAAAGCCTAACCAAACCAAAACCATTTAGTTGGACCTCTCAAATAAATTACTACATCTCTTTCTGGGCAAAGGTTTCCCATAATGATATTTCACACAGGGAAAGACCCAAATTCAGGAAAGATGCAGAGTAGAGTTAAAGACACACAGTCTGAATCTTTAATCCAGAAACAGGCAGTGAGGCAAACAATCCAGTAGCAGCAGGCAAAGACAGACAAAGACTGTGAAGCGGTTCAAAGCATTATACACAAAAGGATCAGTAGGCAACAAAAGCTGGAAAACAGTGAGTTATACTAGAAAATTGAGGAATATGCCTTGAAAGTGTGACTGGGAAAAGCACAAGACAACTCCTTTGGCCATTGAGGAGTAAAAAAGTGGTTAAAAAAAGGAGGTATATTCACTTAGGAGACTAATGGGAGACAGGTGTGGCAGACTAAACACAGGTAACACTAATGAGATAAACAAAGCTGTTATTTCCCCATCACATTCAGCGTGTTTAATTTATAGAATCTGTAAATACCCGTTATAGTAATACTGTCAAACAACAGACTCCAAGCAAACGCAGTTCACTGAACCTATATCCAGTCTAAAAGAATCCAGATGTGACAATCCACATAACAGTTTCACCATGTATCTCATCATAAAATTGGCTGCTTTCACTAGTTTTACTGATTTAGTCGTGGCAAACAGCCTTATAAAGTTTAAGTGCCTCAGCAGTCCCCGATGTTGTCTCATTTATCTCGATTAACAGAAACATTACATTTGTGGTTTCCTATTTTAAAGAAACTTCACAACATTTAGAAGTTAATGTGTACTTTCTTGTGACATAATTATTTTTAATTTCAGCGCTGAATGTGTTGCATGTCTCCATCTGTTTTTCATTTATCACAGCAGAGTTTCGCTGTCCATAGTCTGAGGTGTCTTTTTGTCCGGTCAGAGCACGCTGCATGACTGTTTCACACTTTCATGTATCACAATTTTGAATCATTGGGATTTTTTGAAGTTGCAATTCATACCAAGTAAAATTGCATACCTAAGTCCGAGGAAAGCCACTGTTGTCACACCACTGAGCTGCCAACATTTTCACCATAAGGACATTGTAGAAGTGTTGTTTGGTGTAATATAAAAAAAGAGAAATTAATGTGGGCAAATTTCATTTCAGCTCATCGTCACACAGAGCACTGTGGCGTGCTTTAACACCCAGCACACGCAGGTGCAGCAAGCTACTTTTATTCCCTATATTTTTGTAAAATTACACCACTGCTAGTCTACAACTCAGGTCTACCAACATCCTTCTTTGTCTCTGATGTGACCTGAGCAGTGAAAGCTTAGAAAACAGCCTAGATTAATTGATTTTGGTTCAGATAAAGGCGCCTACATGCTTTGTGATTTTTGCATTGTTTTCTGCAAGAAACACTGTGTGAAATTGATCTAATGAACTCGTGTAGGACATTAATTTCGATGCCTGTAGACTATACAGTGACAGTATGTGCTGAACTGGGGCAAAGGTACATCACTGTTCAATGCTACGACCTCCGAGCTGGGTCATAATAACAGTTGGGGGACACATACAAACAAGGCTTCAGCTGTTGAAACCTCTTTATTGTTGAAATCACAAATATTTTGTATTTCCACCCTTGAGGATATTTGAAAGTGCATGGGATTTTTCCCAACCAGTCTACATGTGTTTTGTGGACTTTGACCACATCTCTTGGGGTGTCCTGTTTAGGAGTGGGATATCAGTCCCATTGTTACGAGGGAATAAATCTCAGTATAACTGTAGTTAGAGCTCTGTTTGCATTGCTGGGAATAAGTCAGACTCGTTCCTGTTGGGCTTTGGACTCCTCTAGAGCTGCCTTTTGTCACTGTTTCTGTTCATAATGTTTATGGACAGATATTTTAGGTGCAATCAAGTAGTGGGGTGTGTCAGGTTTGATGGGGTCATAGTCATGTCTCTGTATCTTGCAGATGTTGTAGTCCGCCTAGCTTCATTGAGTAAAGACCTTCAGCTTACATCGGGAAGGTTTCGAGGTTTGTATTGAGTTTCTGGTCAGATAGAGAGACTGACAGGCCTGTTGTCATGTAGATGCTGTACTGGTTTGTTGTGGTCAAAAGAGGCAGCAAAGGTCTCAATGAACTTGTGGGTAGTAACCAAAAATTTGAGGTACAGCAGAAAAGAGCTTCCTTTAACAGATGCCTGGGCTCAGTTTTAGAGATGGACGAGGGCTTGGTCGTTTTCATATTCAGGGTGCTCCTTCACATCAAAGGGAGCCAGTTGAGATGATTCAGATGTGTGAACACGACACTTACTACATGCCTCCTAGGTGTTTCTAAGATATTCATCTGGGTGGAGAGCCCAGTGCAGATTCAGGGCACACTAGAGAGATAATGTCTCTTGCCTAGTTTGGTTTCCTCCTGAAAGAACTCGAGGATATGCCTGGGGAGAGGGAGGTCTCGGCATCCCTGGTTAGACTAGTGCCTCTTGTAAGCTTGATAAAAAGCAGAAAGTGAATGTATAGACATTTTATTTCTACCTTCTCCCTTTGTGGTTATTTGTTTGTTTTTTCTACCTCTTCATGGCAGTATCTAGGTGAACAGCTCTTAAAAGAACTACACCTCTGACAGAATATCTTAAATATTTAGAAAAATTTAACAGAATGACAAAAAATACGACTCAACACACAGTTACATATGGTAAGAATTGCTCAAAAGATTGATTAAATAGTAATGTAACTAAAATACAGGCTCTCAAAGGGTAAATTCTGGAACAAAACACATCAAAATGCAATGTCAAAAAAAGCTAAATATATAACAATAAAGTGCCACTATAAAGAAAAGTTGTTTAATAAATTCAAAAAGCAGAATAAATAAAACTACTTACTAAATGTAGTTAAAAAAACAACAAGCACAGTGAATGTCAGATGGCAATAAAGTGGCTTAGTATAACAGCCTTCTGGAGCTCTGTGTCCATGCTTAGATCAATCATGAGCAGGTCTGGTAGTACAACAACACATCATCCTCTGCGTCACAGCTGGAGTTCATGTCTGCAACCATGTAATTTACTGGTTTTCTCTTTCACATTGGGCTCATTTATAGATATAGAACTGCTTTGTTCAATCAGGACATGGTCAAGCTTTAAATTCCTTGTTTTAGTAGCGTGTTTGTCTCTTTTCCTTTTTCTTTAAAGGGAAAAAAGACATAGAATCTGTGAAATGTGGCTTTTTTAAAACCAGGAAACAACTTAGTTATTAATACTGCTATGGTGCCCTGTATTCATTACATCCTGCTTTTCAACTTCTGCCCTGAAGAGCTTCTTAGCCACATTGCCCTTAGTCAGTGTTGCTTTAATGCGGTCTTACTGCTGACATCAATTATAACTTCATACAGTCTTCGTTGAGTGTTTGATGTGGGTTCTCTGTAATTTCACAGAGTGAAGATGGTGCAGACCAGGACAGTCCAGAGGAGGGGACACCGGCGAGCCCCCGCAACAAGCGCAGAGTGGGTCGTCCCAGCAGGAAACGCAAACAGCTGCTTCCTGTGAGTACTGTACTTAAAGCCTGATGGCGTTTTGTGCTTTAAACTGCAGAAGAATGATTGATTATCTGTTCACCTATTAAAAAAACTCCCCTCTCTAATCTGCAGAGGTTTTTAAACATGCATGCACTACTTTCCTTCTTATTCATTCACACCTGCGAGCTGCTGTGCATCAGCTGTAGTCAAATCATATCATACAGAAACACACTGATCTGGAGGTGCATTTACTGCATTAAGTGTCACATTTGAGTGTGTCTGACATAGTAGCTTGTGTGGGTTGCTTTTTTCTGCTTCAGTGTGTTACAGAAAGAGCCTTCTTTCTTAATCAGCATCTTTGAAAGGGGGAGTCCCCTACACATTGACTGTTTGCAGATGTAGTCATCGCAGTCCTCCACATGTAATGGCAGTTTAATACACTCATCAATTTCTGGTCAGCATGGCTCCAGCCCCCACATTTTCCACATACCACTTAAAGTCTGGCTGGAACAGAAGTTAGATAATCTCTAGCATCAGTTGAAGTCATAAAAATATGACTTTAGGTTGGTGGATTGCTCAGAAGTGGGCATGACTTGAATGTAAGAAGCACAAACTGACTGATACTGAGCTGTAGAAAAAAGAAGTAGGAGGAGGATAAAGGACTCAACAGTTGTAAGCAAAATTTTTGCCACCTAAGATCCAAACGCACTCCTCCACCTATGATATCCTTCCCAGCCTCTGCCAAATGCAAGCCAACAGTTATCACTAAGGTTAGTTTAATGTCCCAAATCATATTTTATTGGATCATTGTAAGATGAGTGCTCACATTTTGCAAGAAAAAGACATTATGTTTGGCATTTAAATGATTAGTACTGGGTTACAGAAGTAGATTTTTTTTCATCCATCTATTCATTTTCCTGTGTTTATCCAATTCAGGGCTGGAGCCTGTCCCAGCTTTGGCAGGGCAAGTCCAGGGTGACCTGTCCAAGGTGGGTGCACCCTGGACAGTAACATAGAGTTGCAACTTAACAGCCTGTCTGATGTACTTCAAGCTTAGATATAATGACACTTTGCTGTTTTTAAACAAATATCTAGTTTGTTAGCGCTTCCATGTGGGTATGAAACCAACTCCAATTTCTTCCAAACCTTGTGCTAACTTTGCATTACCTGGTAACCTGTGCTGTGTGGGCAGATATAACAGCAGATTTAACTCTCTGCACTTCTACATCCTCCATATGTCTTCACTGTTCTTGAATGCTTCACCAACCTCTTCCCAACAGTTACCTGGCTAGTTAGCATTACCCAGCATGCCTTTTGTTGATGTCATTTTGCAAATGTGTTATTAGTGATTTTTCCTAATAACACTTACCAGAGTTGGGGCAGTGATTTTTGTCTTACAGTAATAAACTAAACTAATACATTTAAACCACTTGGAAAGCCTCAGCATGCACTTTATCTGTTCACCAGTAGGGCGGGATTTTAAATTTTTTAATCATGAATGAAATGATGGTACATTTGGTAAGTCAGGCACTAACAGCCACCCAGCCTCATATAGTGATGTGACCCTTTATTCAAAATGCAATTTTTGAACTTTTCTCCAGCAAAATATATATATAAAAAAACAGGTTAAAATTTCAGGGAACCAGTGCTTGTTTCTGGTAATTGTTTCAGAAACTATTGTATAAAAACATTTTGGTTTAAGACTGTGACACCTGGAGTGGGTGTAAAATTTATTAAGTGCCAGTTTTTAAACAGAACTTAAATGTGTTTTTCAAGACTGAACATTTAATGTGTTATGAAGTTACGAGGGTTCACAAATGCTAGAAAAAAGGTGACTTAACAAAACAAGAGATTTCAACCCACCTCTGTGTATTTCAAGGGTCTGTCAATTTGGAAAAATGGTGATACTTACAAGGAAACATTTTCCATGACTTTAAATATGTCAAACAATCTGCTAATTTTACAGTGCCTGGTGGAAAGCAGGACCCACATTTATTATGAGAATGTTGCTGCTGTATTTGTCGTTTACTTTTACCCATTGTGACTATGCTCCTTACTACTCCTTTTCAAGCTTTATTCTGAGTTTGAACTGGCATCCATCCAATCTCTGTTAGTCCAACAGTAAATAACCTGTGACTCGTGTTACAGAGCTGCATTAGCATTGTAATAATTACACTGTGTGGTATATTTCATCACTACCACTGACTTCAGGTCTTTGGCAGTTCCCCTCTGTCATATTTCTCTCAGCATTCATTCTCTAACCACTTACTTTGTGTGTATTGTGTGTGTGTGTGTGTGTGTGTGTGTGTATGTGTCTTTGTACCGACTGAACTCTGTGGCAGAATCAGCAAGTCAATATAGCTGATCAAACAGCCCCAGACAAGAGGAATACTGAGTGAACTACTCAGAAGGAAAGAGTGTGTATAATCTGTGTGTGTGTGTGTGTGTGTGTGTGTGTGTGTGTGTGTGTGTGTGTGTGCGTCTGCATATGTGTGTGTGTGTGTGTTTGTGTTGATACCAAAAACCTTTGTTGTGAGGTCATTTAGGCAGGTCCTCACATTTTATAAGGCAATAGGTGGGTTAGGATTTGGTTTCAGCGCACAAAGGGTTGTAGTTATGGTTCATTGTGATGGTTGAAGATTAGGATAGATTAGATTGTCAGTTAGTGCCCTCATAAATATAGAAAAACCAATGTGTGTGTATGTTTGTGGATATGCATGTGTGCAGGAGAGCAGGTCTGATCATGCTTTGATGTCTGAGCCCTGACAAAGCGAGCAGGATGAATGTGGGTCCTGCCAGACACAGGCACACAGTCACACACTCACACACAAATGTGTTTCCATATTCTCTGTGGGGTTTACTTATTGACACTGAGCATTCCCTTGACCTAACCCTAATGATCACAAGTGAATATTTAAGCTTAACTTTAATTACTTTAAACAGGAGAAAAAAAATCAGATTACTCAACCAGTCTGAAAGTAAGAAAACAGACATAACTGACAAATCAGCAAATCATATTTTAAATGTCCCTGAACTGTGAGGCATTTTGTACAGCGTATATGGAGCAACCCAATTCCTACATCATTACTGCCTCAAAACTTGTTAGTTTCCATCTCACTACATCTTCTAGTGGCGGGTGGTGTTGCAATATCTTAGTAACACCAGTGAAGTTCTTTAACCGACTACCCTACAAATACACAATGTAATGACTGAGTTGCAACATTACAAACTGGCAATGTTGCCAACTTTGCTTTGTGGCTGACAAACAAGCAGACAGCACAGAAACTTTTCTACAATGTTTAACCTAATTCTAGATGTTATTATTGTATTACCCTAATTAAATATTTCTACAATGTGTAACGCTACTGCAGTGCTGTACTACATACATATCCAGGATGTCTTTTCCTTCTGTGGCTTCTCTTAATAACTTCAGCAATCAAGCTAAGTGGTTATATAAAGGTGGTTATCAATTGATAAATCAGCCCAGGTATTCCTAATCTTGGCTTGCATGTACAGATCTAGTAACTGTAGAACAATTTTACAAAGGAAGATAAAAGTATAACAGAAAAATACAGATGTTAAATATGTAATTCAGACTGAAACCAACAAACAAAGCTGCTGCACACAAATCAGCTGTGTGTGTCTGAGAGGTAAAATATAGTACTAAAAGTACTATATGCATGTGTGTGTGTCTGTAAGTGTGTGAGAGTATGTGTGCTCTGTGCACTTTAGTTAGTAAGACTGGAAAAGTGCTCTATAAGTAAAGTTTATTGAAACGAGAAAAGAAAGCCAACAGAAATGCCTACTCTGTATCAAAGTTAACAGACTGATTTGGATTACAGTCTTTTTGATATATAATTACAACTGCATGTTCAATTAAGTTGTAAGGTTGTTTATATATGTATGTGTGTGTGTGTGTGTGTGTGTGGTTGTTTGTGAGGCAGTTTTAGCATTGTTCTTTCAGCTGCAGTGGTCTAAGAACAAGTGAAAGAAGCTGAAAGAACAACAAATACAAAAGCAAACATCAAACCACTTACCTACATTTTATATAAGACGGCAAGTAAAAGGCTTAAGTGCCCTGTTTTCACTTATAAAACAAGTTTAACCTTCTTTGCACCAACAGGAAAATATAGCAAGGAATAAAGTTGCTTATAAGAATTGCTGTCTCGTATTAATTTTTGTGAGTGAAAGTCAAAACTGTAAACTACCTCTAAAAGACCCCTCTTCTAACTGTGCACTTAGGACCACAGGCTTTTCCAGCAATGGTAACGCCTTTTTCCACAGAACTGGCTGGTCATTAAGCTGGTTTTGTAGTTGCTGCTGTCTTATCTCACGCATAACCTACTGTAGGTGTGCATGGGAATGTACCCCCTATAAGAATTCATCTAAAAACTCATGATTAAACCTGAAGTTATCTATTGGAGCCAACTCATCCTCTGGGCTTTACTTTTTTCTGTTAGTAATGTGAAACTTAAGCAGAAATAGGAGAGCTTTTATGTATAGCTGGGGTGGGCAACTCCAGGCCTCAAGAGCCAGTGTCCTGCAGGTTTAAATATCATCCTGGGGCAACACACCTGAATCAAATGATTAGTTCATTGCCAGGCCTCTGGAGAACTTCAAGAAATGTTGAGGAGGTAATTTAGCCATTTAAATCAGCTGTGATTGATCAAGGATACATCTAAAACCTGCAGGACACTGGCTCTCAAGGCCTGGAGTCGGCCACCCCTGATTTATAGGCTAGCATTTATTTGGCCAACTTGCAAAGAATAAACAATGCATCATCATCAAATTGACTATTTACACACATCCCTGAAGTTTTATGCTCCCTGTAGTGAGACAAGTCCTCCAAGGTTGGTGTGCACTCAGGTTAAAGTCCCCACCAGGACATACAAATATGAAAAGCACAAATACACAATCACACTGTGGAGTCTGACCAGGAATTGTGTGGATCTCCAGGGTGGAGCTGTCAGTAACTATATAGAGCAGAGATGGGTCGAGAAAGCCTCAATTTCTCCTCTCTCTCTCCACTTGTTCTCTTCCATCAAAACCACACTCTCGCCTGTACACACATAATATTAGAGTAATGATGATGGTTTAATGGATGATTAAATTAGCCTTTGTCTTTGTTTCCTTCATCATTTCATTGCTTTGTTTTCCTGCTGGTTAGTATTTTTTTCTAAGTTAAGATAGTATTCCCCCTCCTCCTCCTATTTCCTCCTTCATTTTTATCCCATTTCTTCCTTTCTGCTTCAACCATGTGTGGAGCAGCTGGTGGGTTATTATGCATTTCTGTGTGTTACTGTAGATTAAAGTAGTTTGAAGTACAGTAGGACTACAGAGTTATATTGGAACACTTCCCAACATTTATGCAATGCTTCTACGTGAAAATCCCCCTCAGTTTTTTTTATAAATAAGGAAACTCTCCTTGCACTATAATAACTAGATTCAATCTTAGGTTATGCTAAACTATAATTATTTAAACTGCTTGACTCTTAGCTCAGTCAGACTATGCATGTCAACCAGACCTTTTGATTCACTTTTGGTGCATGTGGAGTTTCGTTTGGTTTCTTTTGGTGTTTCCGTTTTGCATCCAGACCACAAAAAGGTCACAGATGGATTGCGAACAGATTGTGGTTGGCATGGCTAACAAAAAAGTATCATGACATGTGGCTGGTGGATAAAAATGACAATTTTGGTCACAACATTTAAAATAGCAAGCAAAAGATCGTGTGGTGTTGAGTTCCTATGTGCAGTCATACAAATATGATCCACTCATATAAAAGTAAAAAAATCTGCCAGAAAACACTCAAACTTTACCTGATTATAATGAGTAAGGGAAACAATGTCAGGTACAAAGTGTGGTCATTTTGTTTGTGTTCATTATACCTCTACATCTATCACCGATATCCTAAAAAGTGCCATAAATTAACGGCACTAATGCATTTTTGTATCACCTGACTGTGAGGAAGAATTAAGAATTAAAAAAGATAAACGACACGTTTTGGGGAAATATTTATTAAAAGTGAAACCTATATACAGCAGTGCAGATGTGAAAGATAAATAAATAGATAAATAAATAAGTAGATAGACCAGCTTGTGAGTTGTACATGGACAGTAGTGGAAATGACCAACGGTAGCAGGTATGACAGTAGTGCAAAAAAAAAAAAAGACGGTCAACAGCATTTAAGATGTGAATGTAACTTGTGAGAGTGTGTTATAGTACAGGGGTATGAACTTAAATTATTGAAAAACAAAGCCTATACTTTAAAAAAACTAAACAAAAACCCAAGAACATGCACAGTTGTGTAAAATAATGTTTTCAGAGGATTCTTGAGGTATACATGCTTAAAAAAACTACGTACGCCCCCATGATTATAGAACCACCTTTAGCAGCAACAAATTAAGTCATCATTTTCGGTATGACTTTATCATTCTACTTTATCTGCTGTGGAAGAATTTTGGCCCGCGTGTCTTTGCTATGTTGCTTCATTTTATTGAGGTTTGCAGGCATTCACCTATGCACAGCTCTCTTAAGATCCTGCCATAAGATTCAACCATTCTGTGTAGGTTTGCTATTTCTGATTAGTAATTTGACACTCAATTAATTTGTAGTCAATGAAAACAGAGTATATTGACTGCTACAGACGACTTTTTAGGAGATAAGCCTTTTTTTTAATGTCTTCATTTATTAATGTATATTTTAATTTTCAAATAATGAACATGCACCTGTATGAAGATTCAAATAGCATTAATAGAGTTTTTGAATCTTTCCAACTTTATTGAAGTTGCAATTCTGTGATCCATACTAGAACAATTATATATATGGTTTGACCCACATTTACTGATTCCTTTTCATTTTAATGCCTATTTCGCAGCTAATTCATTACGCATCAAACTTAAGGCTGGACAGAATGTTTTTTCTAGAGCATCGTACTGAAAACAAAAAGCCATACAATCGATAACTGCACTCATCACCACTTATAGGTTGCAATGAAAACACTGCTAACATGAAAAATGATAGACATACACTTAAAACACTGAAATTAGTCTTTAGTTATGTAAAGCAGTACAGACTTGCCTTGGGATTCCTGAGCACTGATTTCTGGGAGGTTATTTTGTTTTGCTTTTTGCACACTCAGGGTCAGATGGAGAAGGTCGTGGGGTAGTTATAGCCCTCAGGTTGTATATTCCCAGTGTGTGAGGACTCCCTTTCAATCTGGTTGCCAAGCTGTGTTGGTATTAAATGTGTATATTGACTGTATCTTATGATCTGGTAGCTAGGATAACACAAACTATGGATGCATGTATTGCAATTTTTCACAACAGGAGGGTGCGGGACTTAAAAACATAAAAATATTGGGGAAATCTGGGTGGTGTGCTTTGATGTGACTTGTGCATAGTTTTGACATTTCTCCTCTTATTTGCTCAATTTAAGCAAAAATACCTGCAGTACACATTTCCAGGGTTTTTACTGGCTCAGATTGGGCCTTTTTGTAGGGTTGGGGGATGCACATAAGCGCAACTGGTTTGCATATAACTAAGTTTAATTAGTCTTACCAGAAGTCTGTACATTTCTTTTCTTATTTCTGGCCATTTGATAAGCAAAATTGTACTTTCAAATCATAATGAAAAATCCCACTGTTTCTTTGGTAGATTCTATAATTTTTATATACAGGAAAAACACAGATTTCTACAACAGGTATTTGCCTATTTTCACATCTTACACTTTAACAATACATGCAGCTACTTCGGCTGTACATCTGTAAAACATAAACACAGCTGGCATGTATTAATTTGCTGTAGTGTGATTGCTTATTCTATTATTTTGGTTCACCATTGTTTTATTGTTTGTTACATCCTGTTCTCTGCTGAGCCTACCCTTGGGTGTAATCAAACATTTCATCCAACTAAAAGCTGCCCTTAGCTGGATTGCTGCAATGTATACACAGTCAGTTTAAAGTTTGTCAGCTGTAGAGTAAAGTCAGGTACTTTCCAGGCTGTCTGTCAGTCAAGATCAAGGCGACGATAGATTCTGAGAGAAGAGGAAGTGCAAAGAGAAGTTGTTTGAAAAGGTGAAAGTTCCACTGTGCTAAAAATAGCTTGCTTTTCGATGCATTTAGGCCTGCTTGCAGCGCATTTGTGGCCTTTTTCTTCACTATAAACTATCATATAAATATCAGCACATCTTTAAAGCTGCATTAAGCAATATCCACCTATTGCTTTTCAATCAGGTCGTAGGCTTGGTTCAGTGAAGCTTAACCAGTGCACCTGCTCTTGCAAAAGGAAGTGTATAACCAGCTGACTCAAGCCGGCTTTACACTTTCTGTGTAGCGCTAAATGACGGAGAGGCGAAGAACGGCGAGCACTTATAGCAACCCAAAGACATCCAGATATTTTTCTCAAGAGTCTGTGGACCAAACCAGGGCTGAAATGAATTTACATTCAACATGTGGCCAAAAAGATGACTGCAAACCCAGATTCCTCTGTTTCTGCTGAATGTGTAAGTAGTTGTTTGCTTAAAAGTTAGGAGCTGGTTTAGTGTTTTCTTTATTGTTTAATGCAGCTTTAATTTCATATTTGGGTTAAAATGATAAATGTTAAAGGCCACGTGCTCACATCAAGGGCACGTCATGGTTCACAGGATAGACAATGGTGTGCTAACTTTTTTTTAATTTCATTTTATTTATCTTTTTATCATTTTCAGCTTGTTTAATTCATACCACGTGTTTTGTTCACATCTTTTTAATTTATTTTAGCTAATGTATTATTATCAGTAGATATCCACAATTTTTAATATGCTTTTTATAGTAATACACAAATGTATTATTTCAAATAGCAAGTTTCACACTAAAGTCAACCACTTGGACCAAAGTTGTTGACTTTAGTGGATTGGTTTGATTTATGTAGTGTGAGTTTGATGTGTTTGTTGTAATTAATTAAGTCTATTAAACACTATATTTATGAATAGTTCTCCCTTTAGCATTTGATTTAATTTTAATAAGTGCTGACGAAGTATTATGAGTAATCTTTAAAGTATTTTTTTTTAAACTTTTATAACTCTTTGATTCTGATTTTGATTCTAACTCTGTAAACAAATATAAAGTGCTACCCTGTCACTATATGGAGTCTGGAGACCCTGCTTGATCCCACATTAAGTCTAAGAACCTGGTGGTCTATAAATGTAGATAACTCTTTGCTGTTATTTTACAAAAGGGCAACAGCATACATTTAAAGCAAAATAGTACATTTTAGCTATTATGTATGCTGTAAGGCCACCAGAAATCTAACTTTGGATTACAACCTTGTTTCTGTTTGACTGCAAGTGTTAAAAGTGTGTGCTGGAGTATTTTAATGTGTCCCAAGGCCCTTTTAGTCACCTTTTTGCATTATCTGACTTTTACAGGCCGCCTCAGCTGCTCATTACAGCCTTTGCATGCCTGTTAGCGTAAGCTAGAGTTAGCGTAGCATTTGAGTTTGACATTCACCTCTGGCTCTGCACTTTTTAACCAACGATCTATAAAATCTTTTAGCAGCACACACACATGCACACACAAACACACACATATTAAAAAAAAAACCCTGCTGTGTCCCCTGGTTTAGCATTATTAAAGCTGGTCAGCTAATGGATTAGCCCCTGAACTAGAGGCAGAAGATTGTTTGAGTTCATGGTTCACGAGTATTACCATATTGATATTTTGCAGTGTAAATTCATTTGTTTGAAATTTTCATAACTCTGTAAATATATATACATTTAAACTTGTAGGAGCAGTTAGGATCATTTAGCACTGTTATTCACATCAGTACAGCCACCCCCCCGTCACCTCAAAGGTGTGTGTGTGTTTGTGTGTGTTTTAATGGTACCTGGGGGTGTTTATTACAGTGATCCTGTGCAGACGCCCTCTGCAGACTAATATGTGTGTGCAGTTTTGAAGTAGCTCTTTGACTGTGTGTTTTTAGGCATTTGTTTTATGTGTGGGTATAGAGCTTGCACATGTGTGTGTGTGTGTGTGTGTGTATGATTATTATGTCTGTGGAACCCTTTGATGGGAGTAGACAAGGACGTTCAACAGTTTTCTCATACCTAGACTGTGCACTGTGTGTTTCCCAGGAGATGGCAACCTCTGACCCCTGTGCAAACGCCCCCCCAACTCCGCCTGAGGAGCCGGCGCCTTCACCCTCCCCTCGCAAGAAGCGCGGGCGTCGGAAACAAGAGCCAGCGGAGAGGAATAAGGGTACAGCTTTAATGCTCTTTGCCCATATATGATTATTACCTTAGATTGAACAGCATTCGGAAAGGTTCTGCTAATTTTCTTTCAGAATAAAAACTTTAAACAGTTTATTTACAACAACAAATGTTATCTTTTGTGTAATTTATCTAAAACTTTACCTTTCAAAGAACTTCCATGTTGCAGCTTTTAAGGGAATGGTAACTGTACATAAGTACGCTGGGGCAAAGTGATGAAAACCACGTCTTTACATCTTCATTAAATCTCTCGTTAAACCTGTACAAATGAGCCATTTCCTGTAACTTTTTTTTTCCCTGCAGACGAGCCAGATGACAGAAACTGCGACTCCCCCAGAGAGGTGAGAAAACAAGTGTCTGCAGCAATTTTGCATGTTTTCTACATGGTTAAATCAATCACTCTCATGGTATACGCAATATATAACAAGCTTTTTGTGTACATGCAGGGAGAGACTGGGAGGCTGCGGAGAAGGCCAGTCCCCAGAGTAACTTTTCAGGCTGGAGATCCATACTATATCAGCAGGAGACAGAGAGAAGAATGGCTCAGCCGCTGGAAGATGGAGGTGAGCAACGGAAAAGCTTGTATTTACACTGATATACGTTTATTTAGGAGCCCAGTTAGAGCAAATATGCTCCGTAAACCTGGGTAACTGGAGTTTTTGATGGAACTTCTTGTCTTATTTATTGTAAAGGTTTTACAGGTGGACCAAGAAGATTTATAAACTTTTGAACTGGTTTTATAGATGTAGGATGCCCTTTTAAAGCAACCAAACTACAGTGGAAATTAGCTGTGGTTCGCTTTGTGCGATGCTGAGTAATCCAGAGAAAGAGGGAAATCCCCTTGAGATATTAAATCAACCTTCTTGACAGAATTGCGTGCTGAGTAATATTGCTCTGAGTGTTGTCACGATTTACAGTCTCACTTTATATGTTGGTGTTCTGTGTCTGTTAAACTTTTACAACCCCAATTCCCAAAAAGTTGGGATGCTGCGTAAAATATAAATATAATGATTTTCAAATCTCATAAACCTATATTGTATTTACAGTAGAACATAGAAAACATATCAAAGTCATTTTGGATGGGAGCATTTGTTGCTCTAAAACCTGTATATGTTTTTCTGCACTGATGCTGCCTTTCTGGATGTTCTTCTCCCATCGTATCGTATCGTATCGTATCGTATCATATCGTATCATATCGTATCATATCATATCATATCATATCATATCATATCATATCATATCATCAGAGATGCAGAATTTTGAACTGATTGCTAAAAATAAGTTGGATGCTTCCTCTCCTTTTTAGTCTGGAGGTTCCAGTGTCCATAATTACCAATAAGAATTTCAAATTTGACCACAGAACAGTTTCCCACTTCATCTCAGTATATTCTAGATGAACTTTGGCTCAGAGAAGATGCCATTGTTTCTGAATCATGTTCACACATAGCATCTTCTTCATGTGATAGAGATGTAATTTGAATTTCTGGATGGCACGGTTCCTGAGCTCATGCAGTGATTTCCATGATACAATCAAACCTGTTTTAATGCAATGTGGCCTCAGGGCTCAGCTTTATACCTCGTGCACATAGATCGCTCCAAGCTGCTGAATCTTTTGATGATATTATGTATTGATATTCAGTCTTTGCAATTTTCTATTGAGGAACATCTGTAAATGCAGTTTTTTGCAGACTGGTGAAACTCTCGTTACTTCTAAGAGACTCTAAGATGCTCTTTTTTATATATACAATCATATTACTGATAATTAGCCTATTTAATTCAACATGTTCCTGTAACTGTTTCTGTTTAGTACCTCTGACTTTTCATCCTTTTTTTTTGCTCTGTTTCAGCTTTTGAGATATGTTGCAGCCATCTAAATTCAAAATGAGCTAATTTCTTTTCAAAAGATAGTAAAGTGTTATAGTTTAAATATTTGGTATGTTTTCTATGTTCTACTATGAATAAAATATGGGTTTATGAGAATTGCAAATCGTATGAATTCTGCCTATATTTACATTATTTACATTTTGCGTTACGTTCCAACTGATTTTGGAATTGGGGCTTTATTTTACTCAAATAAAAATGAGAGAAAAGTCCAAACATTTCCTGTGACTGTTTTTTTTTTCATTACGGCAAGGATTCCTTTAGCTGACTTCACCCACATGGCACACTCTGACATCCTTTACCTTCTCTTACACATCTTTTGCTGTTACTGATGCTGCCTCCACCTGGCATCCACCTGTAGGCTCTTTCACTGCCATATGTTTCCCCGAGGGGGATGTTATTAATGCTTCCTTGAGGGGAACATCAAGGTCAGAGGTCGATCGTGGCTCAATGAGTTGGCAGTTCGTCTTGTAACCGGAAGGTTGCCTGTTCGAGCCCCGGGTCGGACAGTCTCGGTCGTTGTGTCCTTAGGCAAGACACTTCACCTGCCGCCTACTGGTGATGGCCAGAGGGGCCAATGGCACGATATGGCAGCCTCGCTTCTGTCAGTCTGCCCCAGGGCAGCTGTGGCTACAACTGTAGCTTGCCTCCACCAGTGTCTGAATGTGAGAGTGAATGAATAGTGGAATTGTAAAGAGCTTTGAGGGCCCCAAAAAGCGCTATATAAATGCAATCCATTATTATTATTATTAGATTCAAAACATAAATGTTGTACATATTTTTAATTTACATAATCTATACCACATGTGTTATTTGGGTAACCTGAGATATAAAACAAGGATTCAGGGTATCTGCAGGTCTGAAAGGTCTTAAAAATGTCAATCTTCAAACGCTAGAAGTTTCTGGAAAGTCTTAAATTTTCTGCAGCTCCCTGTTTTTTGGTGGAAACCTCATCGATCTGTTTGATTTCAGCCAAACCTTTCTTTGGACCTGAGGGCAAAAACTGCACCTAATACTCATAGACAGCCAGATGTTAGTGGTCTAGTCAGACATTCACTCACAAAGCCAGAAATATTGATTATATTATTGTGATAAAAGCAAATCCACATTTTTTGGGGGTTTTATTACAACCACCGTCATGCTTTGGGGTGTGTTTGGGGTTTCTTTGTGGCCTTTCATGATCAACACCATGTGACTGACGGTTTACTTCATTATACAATCCTTGTGATTGGACAGCACACAACAGACACTCCAAAGACACAGACTGCAATTACCTGACTTCCATTATTTCAGTAAAAACAATGCTTTTATGTCATTTCCGTTTATACTGGGGAGCCTGCTTGTTAGTACTGCCAAACCTATCACTTCTCAGACACCCAGTGTCACCATTAAAGCCCTGTGGTTCAGACACATCAGTGAATTAATGAATTCAGTGGGGTAAGAAATTATCTCCAGAATCAGAAGTCATGAGTCTGACTCTTCCTTGTGGCTGGTTATTTATTCACAAATGTCATTTTCATCTCTCAAGCAAAAGTGTTTTGTTTCTATCATTTTGTTCAAATTGGTAAAATTGTAAGACAAAACCTCCTGTGTCCAAATCAAGCCCCACAGGCCAAATCTGGCCTTCTGGAATTTTAATCCAGCTCACATATCTCTCTAGGTTCTTGATCAATTTCAGCCTTTCTAGTTGTAGTTGCACAGCAGCATGCGCCCCATCCAAACTAAACAGAGAAGTACACACCTGCAAGTAAAACTAACAAAAGGCTCAGCCTGATAGGGATCAAATTGTTTTAGATCTACTATTTCTCCTGACTAAATGTTTTAAAGCCTAATTCACGGACTGGTTAATGGTTACATATTGAACAAAAGGTTGTGTACAAGTTCAAATAGTAGCTAAATGTTCAATTAAATTGGCTACACTTGGCTTTAAAATGCACCTTGATCAGTCAGTTCAGTGCCATAAGTGTAAATGTTGCGATTCAATCACTGGTGGTCTGGGATACATTTGGCCTCACACATTTTACTGTGTAAAAGCAAAAGTTTTACAATGTGTCCCCAGCAAAGACATAACAGGAAAATATTTTATCAATAGGGGACTTTATTTGGTCCTTTTTGCAAATTGCAAGTGTGTGTCATTCCAGTCTAAACAGTTGGAAAAGCCTTCTTGAAACATTTTAGGGTTTTTTGTGCCAATGCTTCTGGAACAAATCTGGTGCTTTATTGGCAACAGATGGCTGTGTGAGGCTTTCTGCCTTTCTAGAGGAGGTGAGGTAGACAGTAATGATTTCTGAACACCTTGGATGCATATAGATGCATGTAGACACTGGTATCAATACCTCAGCTGTCCTCTCATGATCTGATTGGCCAAGGTGTGTGTGTGTGTGTGTGTGTGTGTGTGTGTGTGTGTGTGTGTGTGTGTGTGTGTGTGTGTGTGTGTGTCTTTTAGGTTAGTTTAGTTTTGTTTGTGTTCTTTGTAGAGGTTCTTGTCCAGCTACATTAACTGAAATTACACCTGCAACTGCTAGCAAGTATGAGAAATGGGTCTTTGTAAATTCACTTACCTCCAAATAATTGTTTAGGTTTTTTTTCCAGCCAAAACCTTTCAGCCATTTTGACACTTAAAGTTGTATAAAAAAAAAAGTCTTTAAAATCATAATGTTACACAAACCCTGCACAGTATTTAAATAATACTGTAAGAATAACAATAATTAGCTTATTACATGCAACTGAGCTTTGATTGGAACAAGTGTCGTCTGAGACCTCTTTACTGGGGTTTGCTCTTATTCTGCCCCGTTTGTCCAGTGTTAGCAATTTCTTATACTTGTTGGAACTTGTCGTAAGTGTGAGGTGGACATTTGTCTGTTTTGGGTCAAAACACTGACATCTGGAAAGATTTTTTTCTTGTCAGCATTCAGTGTGTCATTATGTTATTTAACTTGACCTCTTTGGGCTTTCTGTTCGGCCTTCATCACTTTACTGTGTTTGCAGTCACCCTGCTCTGCTCTGCAGAGTTTGTTTGTTTACACTGGAGGGGAGTGGACTTCCCCTCCACGACTTGGCTTGTGGAAGATGACCTGTTTCCTTTCAGTATTACAAGCTTTTTGCAGCAGCATTTACCCAACAGTTGACACAGTGAAAGTGAAAATAGCATCTTTTCCTTTCCCGTAGACTCACATGCACTGTTTGTCCACCAAAGATATTTGGTTGACATTGGTCTGAAGTGTACCAGTGGTGCAATTTAGATGTAATAAACGTTTGTGTGAAACAGTGTCTTTTTTTTCTCCTGTGTAGCCTTCCAGCCCCATCACATTTTCTTTCAATGAACCCTTCCTGTAGGCTTAAAAAGTTGAAAGTGACTGGTGAGTCCATGGATATTTGTGATCTGTTGAAGTTTAAGCTTTCCATACAATCCACGTAGACATTCTATTCTATTCTATTCTATTCTATTCTATTCTATTATATTATATTATATTATATTATATTATATTATAAGAGAGGAGTGTTTTCTTTAAAGATCCTGAGTACTTGTAAACAGCTGTAATCTTGATGTCCCACCCATTTGTCCTTTACTTTTAAATATATATCTCGATTTTTCTCCTCTTTTTACAACATTATCACATCCTCTATAACTTTACCTGAAATCTTGGGACATTTAAAACAGGAGTTTATTTTCAGCCTGGTGTGTGTATGACTTTAAATATCTTAAAAATGTACCAAATAAATTTAGTATGTGGTGTCAAATATATTTTTATATCCAAGTCATCATTTCTATTTATAATTAGCACTTTATAGTCAACTGCCAAAGTAGGCTTGCTGCGACAGATGGTGCATCAGCATCCAGATTTCCTGCGTATTATGGAAACAAAACAACGGTATTCAAAAACACTTTAGAAAACCTTTATTTTAGGAAGATGTTCTCAGCAACATAACATTGTTCTTAGATTGTTCTTATTCTTTGGTGCATCCCTGCACTCATTATTTAATCTGTTTCCTTCTAAAATCATCATTTTGGTTCAGTGTTGAAGCTCTCTTCTACTCGTTTGTCTTCCAGCTGCAGCTACAGCTGCTTGGAGCACAGAAACCTGCTGAAAACAGGTGCAGCTTGGTGCTTGCGAGGCAGACAGTAAGCAGGTGGACAAAGTGAGTCACTAGGAGGTGAATTTGGAGAAATATGTAGCAAAGAGAGAAACAAATGATCCCCTTTGGAACTTGTGATCAAAATAGAGTTTAAAGAGAGAGAATTTTAGACTTACCCACCAAGTACCTTCATAACTGACACATAAGTGACCAGTTGGTAGTTTAACCTGCAGGTTTGACCCAGCATTTGTGAAATGCTTATATGTGAGAGTAGTTGACTGAGGTCATAGTTATAGTAGTAAGCACATAGTAATTCAAGGAAAATGCTTGGCTGGTTAACTGTGCTGTAACCACGAGCAAGGCATATAGTGTGTGAAGATGACCTTAAAGTGAAAAAAGAGAATGACTGAAAGAGACAGGAAGTGTGTATGTGTGCGGTCGTGAAAAGGAGAGAGAGAAAGTCATTAAGGCTTATTGACACACACAAGGACATGAGCGAGCGCGTGAGAAAAAAGCAACAGCGTTTGGAAGGAAGAAAGCGAGAGTGAGCAGAAACCACACGTGGTTGCATTTCCCTCGTGTTTGAACTTGTTCTGCTGTGCAGTCAGTTTTTGATGGACACAAACTTTGAAGCCTGCTAGACGTGACAGGAGATCGCTTGAAAAGAGCAAAAAGAGCTTTAAATTACTTCATAAACTATAAATCAGCTCTGCACTGGTGAAAATGACGATTATGATTTAAAAAAACAACAACTTTCTGCTTAATTGGAGCATATGTAAACACATAAAGTTGGTCTAACTGATGCCAGCTTGTCTTCAATCTGCAAACTGTTGCATGTGCATATGACAGATGGAGAAAGAGAAAGAGAGGTAGAGTATGCCTGGCTTCCTGTCAACACTATCCTCTCACTTACTGAGTCATTAGCAGCTCTCCAAAGCTATGTTTGTATTACATGAGTCTAGTGGGACTAATAGGAAAGCTCTTTAAACTTTAATTTATCCAAAGGTGGCCTACCATGCTATCAATATCTGCTGAACTGTTGTACAGGTCACTGCTAAAGAGGTGATTTTTAATTTTAATGAGACTTTTACATGGATAATTAGACGATAGCATAAAAATACTCATTCCCAGCACAGGCTCATTTTAAAGTCTCAACATTGGCATTTTGGCTATTGCTGTAGTGTTTTTGTTTTGGAGCCAGAATACTTGGACCAGAGGATCCAAATACTGTATGATTAACAAGATACATCGATAAACTGTATAAACACAATGCACAGGCACAAATAACTGCTAATTAATGCAGACAAAGAAAAATAAAAGAGTAAATGCTAAAAGCAGAAACCTGGACAGTCTTTATGACACCAAAAAATTATTATTGACATAATTTCTTTTCATTAAGAAGTGACTGAAGCTGACTGACTGACACCTGTCAATCAAAGCACACATGCCACTAACTGTAAGCCTTAGTAGTCTCCTAATCAGTGAATAATTAAAAATTAACTATTCACAGAGACAAAAACTTCTTTGTATCAGTCCGTAAACATGCTTCTTAGTGCTTTAAATTTATGCATTTTAACATTGGAGTCTATGGGGATTGACTTAAAAACAAAATGCCTAAAACTGATCATTTAGAGCATCTGAAGCTGAGTTTTTAGCTCACATGGATTACTGGTATATACAGTGGGGCAAAAAAGTATTTAGTCAGCCACCGATTGTGCAAGTTCCCCCACTTAAAATGATGACAGAGGTCAGTAATTTGCACCAGAGGTACACTTCAACTGTGAGAGACAGAATGTGAAAAAAAAAAAAATCCATGAATTCACATGGTAGGATTTGTAAAGAATTTATTCGTAAATCGGGGTGGAAAATAAGTATTTGGTCAATAACAAAAATACAAAACTCAATCTTTGTAACATAAAACCTATTGTTGGCAATAACAGAGGTCAAACGTTTACTATAGGTCTTTACCAGGTTTGCATACACAGGTAGCTGGTATTTGGCCCATTCCTCCATGCAGATCTTCTCAAGAGCATTGATGTTTTGGGGGCTGTCGCCGAGCAAACACGGACTTTCAACTCCCGCCACAGATTTTCTATGGGGTTGAGGTCTGGAGACTGGCTAGGCCACTCAGGACTTTCAAATGCTTCTTACGGAGCCACTCCTTTGTTGCCCGGACGTGTGTTTTGGATCATTGTCATGTTGGAAGACCCAGCCTCGTTTCATCTTCAAAGTTCTCACTGATGGAAGGAGGTTTTGGCTCAAAATCTCACGATACTTGGCCCCATTCATTCTGTCCTTAACACGGATCAGTCGTCCTGTCCCCATTGGCAGAAAACAAGCCCCATAGCATGAATGTTTCCACCCCCATGCTTCACAAAGTAGGCATGTGTGTTCTTGGGATGCAACTCAGTATTCTTCTTCCTCCAAAACACGACGAGTTGAGTTTATACCAAAAAAGTTCTACTTTGGTTTCATCTGACCACATGACATTCTCCCCAATCCTCTGCTGTATCATCCATGTGCTCTCTGGCAAACTTCAGACGGGCCTGGACATGCACTGGCTTCAGCAGCGGAACACGTCTGGCACTGCGGGATTTGATTCCCTGCCGTTGTAGTGTGTTACTGATGGTGACCTTTGTTACTTTGGTCCCAGCTCTCTGCAGGTCATTCACCAGGTCCCCCGTGTGGTTCTGGGATCTTTGCTCACCGTTCTCATGATCATTTTGACCCCACGGGATGAGATCTTGCGTGGAGCCCCAGATCGAGGGAGATTATCAGTGGTCTTGTATGTCTTCCATTTTCTGATGATTGCTCCCACAGTTGATTTTTTCACACCAAGCTGCTTGCCTATTGTAGATTCACTCTTCCCAGTCTGGTGCAGGTCTACAATTCTTTTCCTGGTGCCCTTTGAAAGCTCTTTGGTCTTGGCCATGGCGGAGTTTGGAGTCTGACTGGTTGAGGCTGTGGACAGGTGTCTTTTATACAGATGATGAGGTCAAACAGGTGCCATTCATACAGGTAACGAGTGGGGGACAGAAAAGCTTCTTACAGAAGACGTTACAGGTCTGTGAGAGCCAGGGATTTTCCTTGTTTGAGGTGACCAAATACTTATTTTCCACCCTGATTTACGAATAAATTCTTTACAAATCCTACCATGTGAATTCATGGATTTTTTTTTCACATTCTGTCTCTCACAGTTGAAGTGTACCTCTGGTGCAAATTACTGACCTCTGTCATCATTTTAAGTGGGGGAACTTGCACAATCGGTGGCTGACTAAATACTTTTTTGCCCCACTGTATACTGACCTCATTATAGTAAATGGAAAGAAAAAAGCAGAGGGAAAACAGAAATGAAGGAAGAAGGGCAAAGGTCAGATCCCTTTTTTCATTTAAAGAAAATGGACAAAATTTGTCTTAAAAGAATACTTCAGGGAAAGTACCAAAGTGTTCTAAAAGAGGCTATTAAGTCAAATATTAAATTGGCAATAGTGATAGACTGATATGTCAGCAGCAGTTTATTGTTGCACCCGCTGATGTGCAATTAGCACTTCATGCACCACTGGCAGTTTAGTCCAGCGGTTCTCAACTGATGGGGCTGTTGAAAACATCACAAGATACAATCTAAGAGGTTACGACATGATGGTAATGCTCCACACATTTCTCTAATTATTGAGTCAAGTAATTATTATCAGATAAGGAAATATGAGAAGCAATTATAAGCGACAGCTCACATGAATCTGCAACTAGGGATGCAACGATACCAATTTTTTCAAACTGATACGATACCGATACTTGGATCTGAGTACTTGCCGATACCGAGTACAAAAACCGATACTTCTACCACACACACACACACACACACAAATGCAATAAATTGGAAGACAGGTTTTATTTTATTCTCTGCCAATAATAAATAATATCTTAATAAAAATGACCACAAAAAAATTTCAAGTGAAAAATAAGCACTTCTCTTAAATTATTGCAGAGTCTCCACATTGTAATTTAACAAAATATCACTGAACTATTGGCACTGTCTCGAGCTTTCAGAATAATAAATAAACACTTCTGTTTGGAATAAAATAAATACAAATTAGGTTTGAGAATAAAATAAACTTTTAAATTATTGCAGAGTGTCCATATTATAAACAAACAAACAAAATAACAAAAGTATTTGGCATTGACGAACAAACTCCCCATCTGCCCGTGGATCATCAGTCCACTGTGCCGTTAAACCAAGGACTGACATCGCACACACTGCTTGTCTTTACCTCTTAGAAGTTTTGGCACCATTATCTCCCTGATGTGTGGGCGGCTGGGAATTTCATATCGCAGCTCGAGTATGCTGAGAAGACGGTGCAATCCTATGTTTTCCATGACCGGCATTGGCTGGTCATCCAGAGCAATAAAATGAGTCAGAGCCTCTGTTGTTTTAACTGCCCGTGGATTTTCTCTTGACATTTTTCATCGCTTTACCAAAACCTGAGTTAAAGTTGGCTGTTCCGGTCCACACTGCTGACATTTTGTTTAGCCTAGCTACAGCAGCCTCCAGTTTCTCTTTTTTTATCTGGAGCCGCCAGTCTCACTCGTCTAACCCTGTGCCTGTTTAGCGCGGGATGTCCCCCTAGTGGCCAATCTAAAAAACTACAACAAAAATGACAAGCCACCCTCTGATTAATGAAATAAGTTAGTATTGGTTCGTGGTATCGGTTAACTTTTACGAGTTAACCGATACCACATTTTACAGTATCGGTCCCGATACCCAATACCAGTATCGGTATCGGTGCATCCCTATCTGCAACAATATTTAGTTCCAACTTTAGTGCGCAATGTTTATAATGTAGCGTAGACTGGAAACGTGTGAGTCAAAGTATAATAATGATAAACAGAATATGAAAATGCCTGAAAAGGTAAAACGGGTATGCTACAGAATGAAAAAACGTTGTCGAAGGGAAAAAAAAGAGAACTGGCAAGAAAATGAATCCTGTAAAGAGTTTTAACTGAGATGTAAAGCAGAGAAAGATGGATATGGAGTGAAAGAAGGGAAAGAAAAGCAGTGAAAGTGTACGTGTGTGTATATTTGACAGAAGGAGAGAGGGGGTGAAATCAGTGCTGGAGACAGAGATTAACCAGTTCCAGGTTCCTGTGTGCATGTGTGTGTGAATTTGCTCTGTCAGTCATTTGAACTGCAGCCAGCTGTTAACACCCTCATCAATATCCCATTTCGCTGTTGTCTGGAGGAAAGCCTTTAACTCTGCCCAGTCGCTTTCTTTTCTTGGACCAATAAAATTACAGTGGCATCTTTTCATTTATTATGCATCCTTTTCCCATCTTTAACGATCTACACCTTCAATCGCAGCCTTGTTTTAGCCTCCCACCTTTATTTGTAGTGTGCAGCACTTTCCTGAACAAGATATGATCAGTGGTCACAAACAAGTCACACACTACAATCCACAGAATTTTAAAAACATCATTTGCTTCAGCTAGCCATTACTCTAGCTCCACCATCAAGGTTTATACAGCTTGCAGTGATTTTTTTTGGACTTACTGATTCATATGCCAATGCTAAATCAATACTTTAGTCTGTGACTTTATTATTTCCCAGTGCCCAACATGGACTCATCTAATTGCTCAATTTGTTTGAACAACAAAAACTTAACAGAAGCATAAACTCTAACTTTGTGGCTGATGGCATTTCCTTCAATTTTGCTATAAAAAGTAAAAAAATATTAGTTTAAATTTCTTTTTCTATCAATATACCCCTCAATTGCTGCACCAGATGTTTGCATTACAGCTTGCATTCAGCATATTTTAGACTCCCTATGTGTAAACGCTTTTTGAGTATATTCACAGCTGTGTAAATTTTCCGTGACGCGGAGGGGGGGGGGGGGGGGGGGGGGGGGGGGGGGGGGGGGGGGGGGGGGGGGAGGTTCAGATTCCACAACTTACATGATAAACAGTACACTGTCACTTCTGTCACTTCTCACTTTATCGCTTAACCATTGGTAACTAACTCATGCACATTTCAGGCAATGGTTGCCTAAGTTACCCCTGAATTTACCACCCCTGTATGTCAGCTAAAAAGCAATCTTTGCTGTCACTGGCAGTCAGTTCACTGACTTTGTGTTGCTAACTATTATTTCACATATCATTGCTACCTTAAACTTGTAGTCTTTCTAATGGCTTGTAGGGGGAGACTCCTGTGGTTGCCAAAAAACGCAAATTGTCTAGGTCAGAGATGTTAAACTGATTTTACATCAAGGGCCACATACCGCACAGATCTGTTAAGTAATTTGGTGTAGTATAAATAACCATGGAGTCTTTATCAGTAGGAAAAGCTCTAGAACTTATTAAAACAAGGTTAAAAGTCCAAAAATATATGGCCTTCTTTACATTTTCCAAAGCCATCTAGCGGGCCAGACTGGAGTCTTTGCTGTGCCGATTCTGGTCCCCAGGCCTTACATTTGACATCCTGGGTCTAGGTTATGAGAAAACATATATCTGATGAGTTTGTGGTTACAGTTTTGATGGTTAGTCAATATAATGTGACATTAATGTTTTTTGTCCTGTCTTCCTCCCCGCACCCCCATCCGGTCATGCCAGATAACTGCCCCTTCCTGAGCCTGGTTCTATTTGAGGTTTCTTCCTGTTAAAGGGGAGTTTTTCCTTCCCACTGTCGCCAAAGTGTCTGCTTATAGGGGGTCATCTGATTATTGCCATTTTCTCTGTTTTTTGCAGTTTTTTACCTTAAAATATAAAGTGCCTTGAGGCAACTGTAAATTATGGCTGTTGTCCATCTCCAGAAGGGGGATAAAAGATTGTAGGCTTTACAGTTGCATCCACACCTCTCTTGCCACTTTAGGTTTCAAAACACCAAGATGACAATGATGCAAATGTTTAGCTCAAGGCATCATTTTGTGACATCACCAACCATCACAGTGACATCGCGGTGGCTATGTCCATCTTTTATGTACAGTCTTTGGCCTTAGCTCTATAGAGTAGTGTATGCAAACATATGAGGTCCCACCAATTCCCAGAATTCATTTTAAAGAAGTTATGTTAGCTTTGCTTTATTTACCTTCGTCTAACTCCTTCTGTGTCAGTGTATGGCTGCATTAATGTGTACATTTGTGTGTGCATATGCGAGGTGCTGACCCTAACACATCCCACAGCCTTGTCAGCTCTGCGGCTTACCTAACCTTTGACCTTAGCCTGCGTACACATGCACGCACGCACACGCACGCTCACACACACACACACACACACTAAGCTGAGTGTGTGTGTGTGTCTGTGTGTCATTATCTCACTTATAGCCCTGGGGCCGCCAGACATAACTCCACACCACCAATCTCTGTGTGTGTGTTGTTCACCTAAACATCTGTTAGGTGAAGGAGCCAGTAAATCACACACTTCACTGGCAGCCAATCAGAGGGAGATGGTAAAGAAGGCTTGAGGGTGAGTGTAGCCCAGGAGACACACAGAAGAGAAAGAGGAGGAGGTAGAGGAGGTTAGAGAGAAGGAGAGACAGACGAAGAAAATGACAGAGAGGAAGAGAGCAAGGGAGGAAGGGTTGCAGTTGCAGAGCTACCATACCTGGCCTGTAAGTGATTTAATTTTTTTTTCTTTCTTGTGTGCACGTGTTGCAAGTGTGTGAAGATATGTGAGCCTAAGTTCAAGATTTTCTTTCTTTTAAAACAAAATGTGAGACAAACTATTGCCAAGTTATTTCAACACGACTTTGCTTGGCAGGCTAAAGTAAAATGATGTTTAACTTAGCTTTTTTAATGCTTTCTGCTGGCTTTAGACCAAGTGGAGGGAGTAGAACATCTTACAGACTGTTTGAACTGACTTAGTGGGGGTCATTTTTGTTTACTTGTTGGTTTTGGAGGGAAAGAGCTTTAGAGCTTCTCAGTCTCTTATGCTGAATTAACCCTTCAGTTCCCACTTCTTGTTTGGTCTGCTTAAAGCAACATGCACATATTATTTTAAGACTTATCATTGAGTCATGCATATACTGCTTTCATTTGGCTTGTGATAAAACAGCCTTTCCTTTCCACGCAAGAGGAAAAACAAAAATACTTTGCTTTTTCCCTCTTGAGACCTTTCCAATTTCCTCGTGTGCCCCCTATGTAAGTATCTAAAGTTTGGAAGCCATTAATGCAAAGAGAACTAAGGTATACAATTTAAATTCAAACAATTATTTTTCTTTTTTTTTAGAAAAATCTTCTTTGACAATCTTGCCTCTGGTTGACAACCTCCTATGCCAACCTTTCTTGGTTATTGTTTGGACATCAACTGTCATTGCAGAAAACTTCATTTCTGCTTCAGAGATTTTGAAAACGACCACAAAGCTTGGACTCCTTTTCATAATGCTAGCTCTTTGTAGAGGTCTTGTACAACTGTAGTTCCCTGAGGGTGGAACAGTGTGTGATACTTTGGTATGACGCTGTAAAGTTTGGTGTATTTAGGTTTTGTCAAAAAAACAGCCAGATACTAATTTTGTTTTCTGTTTATTTGTGTCCTTGTATTTTGAAAAGTTTGAAAAGTTTAATCCAGTACTCTATTAGGAACACCACCAAATCGTCAAAGTATTGTATGATATAATTAACATAATTTCGGTTGGAGTTTGATCATATTCACTCAATGACATTAAGAAGACTTTGCTCTATGAATGTTTCTAAGAAGAAAGAACTGGATTTAGGTGTTACACTCAAATTCTTATGTTTTTGAACAATAATAAAATTTTGCCTCAATTATTTCATTAACTGTTTAGAAATTATATACTCCCCCATTTTCACAGGCTCAAATTGAAAGAAAAGCAGTTTCATAGTCAGGTGAGATCTGCCAGGTAACAGTATCTCATCAATGGAGAGGATTGTATGGCTGTAAGCCTTTCCTGCTTTTCTTGTTGCTGGAACGACACACAAATTAGGTTGAAATATGAAGCTCTTCATTCACGGCACACTAAAGGCTACCCAATCCAGAGGGTTGTTTTTTTTTGGGTGGAAGATTAACATTCCCAGTCACAAGGTCATTTGTCCATTAGTTCACATATTACCAAATATGTAAACAAATGGAAAATGTCAGCAAGTTACCAGGATTACCATCAGGCTTGGGTGTATTTTTAAACAGTAACCTTTTGTTGCTCAGTCATTTTCCAGTGGCCAAATGTCTACTTAATACTGGAAAACTATACCAGATCACCAAATTATTATGCTACAGTCAGTCCGAACACTTTGTTATTGTCCTTAAACAGCAATCAGACACATGTTGTTTAGTCCATTTCATTAGGATTTCTCAGAAGAGCTTCCTGGAAAAAACACTGATTGCCTTTCTTTAACATGTCCCTTGGCCGCGATCAATGCTAATGAAAGAGCAGTGCTGCCTATTGACAACGTGGGAGGAGGGGTCTTAACTGCTCTTTTAATTGCACTGTGTGTGTATGCAGTGTTGAGCAATGCAGGGTTCGTCTGCAGGTCAGGGTCAGTCACGCTCTTAAAGTGGGTGTGGTTTAAGTAACGGCTCATTGGTTAGGTCATAGGGTGAGAGGTCAGAGGTTGAGGGGGTGGCACTGAGAGTGAAAACGTTGACCAGGCCAAGGGGTTTGTGAAAGTTCAAAGTCGTAACTTACGACAATAAAACCGCTGTCCTTGTGTCTTTCTGCCATCTCCTGCTGTTATTTGTCCTTCACATGACAATACACACATATCAATTTCTCGTGAAGATGTCTAGCGGGCAGATATATACAAATATATCTATATATTTATAGCATTTCAAACCAGAGGTATTACAGAATTTTCTTTAGTTTCAAGTAGATTCAGTCATTTCAGGTTATTTTCCTCCTTTAACAATGTTCAGTTTTAGTTGTTTTGTTACATTGGGGTGTTTGTCGGGCATAAGAAGTGCTGAACAGGTGTTAGAGTACAAAACCCATGTGAAAGCCAATGATTTCAAAACGAGCTTTCAAAGCCTCAGCATCTGTGTCGTGTGTCTTGTGTTACAGTACCAGTTAAAAGTCTGGACACACTCACTCATTTTGACTGGTATTGTAGTTAGTGTTCCAGTTTCAGTTTGAATTTTTTTTAAACTTAATTTCAGTTAATTAAAATGAACTGGCTTCACACGCAATAAACAGTAAAAACAGAAATAAAGAAAAACAATAACGGGAAAATTCACTGTATTATATTCACTGTAATATTAAAAACAGGCTTACAAACAAACATGATAAAAAATACAGGCAATTAGAGATAAATAAAACTTGGGAATAATAGCAGAAAACGAAGCAGAAAATGTTTATCTGCCTTTTTATATATGTTGATATCAGCTTTGTGTGAACCTGTTAATATAGTTTAGTATTTTTATTAGTTTTTCCTCTTTTTATTTTTGGTTTCCTCTCAGTTTATTTTACAGTGTGGGTTTGCTTGTTTCAGTGTAGTGTGTGTTGGTTTCTGTGTTTGTTTTAGTCTTTCTAATTATCATAATGCAGTGGGTATTTGTTAGGAGCAAAATGTAAGCTTATATGAGACATTGCAATACAAGCTCAAAGCTGACGAACAGCACCAAACCCTCATCAAGCTAGTTCAAGACATTCCCTCTACATTTTTATCTTTTTAGTTACTTTTGTAAAGTAAACAATATTGTTCCAGGTTTTTTTTCTCCTGCCAAAGTATGGTTTTTATTTTTGTTTCATTTAACTAATCTTTTTCCACAAATAGTTTGGCATGTACATGCAAAAAAGGCAATAACAACAAATGTCTTATTAAATGTTTCCATTTAACAAGACATTTTGTAAAAACGTGTTCATAGCGTAGCGAACATGGCGAGTCATATGTTACAGTTCTTCTGCACTCTTTCAAGCAGATGTATTTTCAAAGCCCCCCGTGTACCCTTCCTGCTCACTTTTCTTTGTTTTAAAACAAATTTTAACTTGTAATCATGATACCTTCTGGTTGACTCTGAGAAGTTCCTCTTTGACAGAAAGGTTCACAGGAGTTGTTGATGTAAAAAAAAAAAAAAAAGTACACAGATTTGTGACCAAACATGCGGGTGAACCCAGAAAATCTTCTGCAGCCTACCATAGAGTAGAGGCTTGAATGAGCCCCAGCAAAGTGAAAGTCTTCCAGCTTAAATGCTGCCAACTGGCCTAATTACTGTGTGTTTTATAGGTTGGAAGGTCATTTCAAACCTCTCAGTCATCACACTTTTATTGATTGCAGCATAAATTACCTGATGTTATATGTAGTAAAACAATATGTGAGAACTTGCCCTCAGTCGTAATCTTGAGTCAGATTATTAAAAGAGTGTTTGCTGCCTTTGAGTGAGCTGGCAGCTGTGTGGGCAGAAAACAAAAGACCTGTCCTTATGTGGCACCTGATTGTAATTGCTCCAGGTGATGTGAAGTATTTAAAGGCTGATGGGAAGCTCCATAGACAGAGTCTGTTGTTTCATGTATTTTCAAAGATTTCAATGCAGTTTCATTTAACTGGCCTTACTCCATTTAAACTGGTTCACAAAGCAGGTTCCTCTCCTGCATAATATAGAAAAAATACAGTCATACTACAATGCATAAAAACAGTCTATATGACAGTAAAAGAAATGCAGCAATGCAGTAAATGCAGTGCCCTCTTTGCACCGGAAGAGGCCTGACCGAGCAACAGGCACCAGGCCCTGCCAAGTAGTCACCGGGAGTGAGCTGGTACATACCTGAGCGCCCAGCCCCAGACACCAAGAACCACCAACGCACCGACCCCTGAGGGCATCAGTTACCAGCAGGGAGTGTAGTGAGGGGAGATAGGCCTTTGGAGGGCCTGGGAGTTCCCAGAGAGGTGGAGTGTCCAGAGAGGTGGAGTGTCCAGAGAGGTGGAGTGTAACTGCATGGAAAACTAATGTAGTAATGTGTCCTATCTTTTGCCTACATAGCAGTAAGTGCTGAAGAGAGAGGAGAAATGATTTTGAATGTGAAAGTAAAATTTTATTGGCTTGCCTAGTTGTGTAATTCTGAAAAGTCAGGGCAGAAGAATGTAAGAGTGCAATACAGTGGTGGGTTAGAGAGGGAAAGTTGCCATGAATCATGTAAGCTCTATTTTGTAGTCTTGCTATTGGTTCAGTGGTTTCTTTTGCAGTGAGTGACCAAACTGGCAGGAGGTAGGATATTGTTGTGAGAATATTTGCATGTAAATATGTCTCTGAAGGAGCTGGGATGAGATACTGTGTTGTGAGTAAAGGGATATTTGAAGGTTTTCTGCATTTCATTTGCAGAACAAACAGGTAATATGGTCCTGTGGGTATCGTGATGATAGTGATGAATTATGCTATAAATTCCCTGTAAAGCTACCAGTAATATTATCAGATTAATAATAATAATAATAATAATAATAATAATAATAATAATAATAATAATAATAATAATAATTTGCATTCACTGCATCCACAGTTTGAATAAAGGTGACAAATCCCTTTGTGTTTTTTTATGTAGTGCTGGTTGCATGAAGCTGACCCTGCAGGTTATTTCAGCCCAGAGCCCTGTGCTCACAGAAACCCAAGCAGGTGATGAATGCATATCTGCCTGTCACCAGTGAGTCATCCTCATCCATGAAAAAAACTTCCTGGTGGAGTGTTAAATCAGCTAAGGTTGCCATGCAACAAACACAGTTTCATCCAGTAAGCAGGACTGGCTTTGGCCGAGTTCACTCAGCAGCACGAGCCAGCTCCAGGTCCTCTAATGAGATGATCCGGTCCAGATGCTACACGTAATGATTGAGTTTCTTTCACAGCAACAGCAAAAAGTTTAGATGGTTGAGATCAAATTACAATTTAGAATTTAGAGAAGAAACAGGATGAACTTTTTATATCACATTTACAGTGTGCATGGCTGTCATAATCGTAAGGTGGTAATATTAAGAGGTTAGCACCTCATAGTCAAAACTGGTCCTGTAAACAACACAGAAAACCTCCATTGAGATTCTGATACGCATGATGTAGAAGCTGGAGATTGCATTGGATTGTAATGTTTTACTGTGCTGTGTTGTTAGTGATGATGAAATGTTTGTGATGATTTCTCTGAATATTTATTCTTAGCTTTAAGGTATAAATTCCATGAGATTGAATGCAGCAAAATCCAGAATTTCAGGACCTCTTTTCCTGAACTTTGGGTGGATGTCTTCTGTACAATCCCTTAAACTCTGGACTATTACTGCTTCACAATGGGCATCTCCATGGTGAGGTTCACTAGGTGTCCTTTTGGTTCTGCAGAGCATCTCCACCCTCACTATAAGAGTTGCCCCTCTTAGAGGCAGCACTGAGCTTCATTTTCTGCCCCTGTCGTGTGTGTGATTAGAATGAAGGATCGTGGGGATCCAGTCTTGGTTGTTCTTTATCTTGGAGTCTAGGATGATGTGAACTGTTCAGATTTTCAGTGTCTTAGCTTTGTTTCTAAAAAAAAGTGTGGAATTGATACATGATCAGTCCTACCCCCTTACAGTCTTTTCTTATTTGTGTTTTAAGATAAACTAACATTTATATCAAAACCTTTAAACACAACATATAACAACAAAGCATAAAATAAGTAGAATAGCTCAATTAAAATGGTACAGTGCGGTAAAAACTACAGAACAGAAGGAGCTCAGTTAATCAGAAAATAGGAAAAAGTGAAATAAGGTAAATGAGCTCAGTGACTAGAAAGCAAAATATAACAATATGGAGCTTACAATGATGTCCTGAGAATTTTAACTATAACATAATCATGACACTTCGGTTTAACATTTAACTAAAGTAACTTAACCTTGTAATTCTTTAGGGGCCTGCACAAATATTGTCACATAATAAAACAGAAATTAAAGCAATATTGTCCACCTGGGATGTCAAGCTTTTTAGCCAGTTGCTTAAAGCCCTCCTTTACCACCACATAACCGCATGAGTAATAACCATCCAGCATTTGCTCTTCCTGTCACATAGAGGGCAACTAACAAATACTCCAGTGATGTTTGATTGAATCATTTATTTACTTTTGTGTTACACATCACCAGCTGTTAGTATCTCTTCTTTTGTAGACTTGGTGAAACAAGTTTGTTGTTTCCACCTTTAATGGTAACAGCTTTTAAGCATGTTTTTCAAATCATTTTGCTTAGACGAGAGAGGTGGTTGTCCTTTTTTAGGTACTCAGTGGTCATCAGCACGCTGCTCCTGCTCTTAGACATGTTTGGGCTTGTGTCGTTGTTGCTAGGCAACTTAAACGCATAGCATTATTGTATAATCTATATCTCGACATGGCACTGTTCTATCATGTAAAACATTACACCTTTGTTATCACAGACAGTACAATATGACACAGCCCTATTCTACACCATATTTAAATCACAGCTATCCACACACAGTCCTCACACATTTCTTCTTATCGCTCAGATTAACTGAAGAGTCCTGAAGACAAGTACGGTCAGAGTGTGTGTATTCACGTGAGTGTGGCAACGTCTCTATGAAGCACATCAAACTACAGTCCCAGTGTTCCCTCTGGACCTTAATCAGCCCACCAATCTTATTGTCTAAATATTTTATGTTCAGTTCACTTATACCTCAGATATTTTTACATATAAACCTACGTTCTTCACGCAAAGCAATAACTTTTATCTCAGCAGCTTAATCTTGAGCTGTGGGTTTAACAAACTCTCACTTGAGGTTAAAAACATGTCAGCAGGTCATGGCATGAAGTGAAGAACTAATTATTAACACATTATCTGTGGCGCTTGTCAGTTATGTCGGTTGTTTTCATGAACAGTCTGATAGAGCGTGGCTGTGAATTATAGCATATTGTTATCTTCTATACTTCCGTGAATGATGGTCCAGTGTATCCTCTGCCAAATGAGGTTATAAATGATGACCTGAAGCAGTTTTCTTTAAGTATTTAGAGCTCTTATTATGCCTGACAAGCAGATACTTCAGGGTCTCTTCAATGACTTGGGAATCTTTCTAAGCTAAGATATTAGACTGGCGCCCAGCTTTGTTTTTCCTGCCCTCTAGACTTGCTGCTTTTTCTTTTTAACACTTTGGTTCCTCTGTACAGCACTTTGTGGCCTACTTCACTACTTTAAAACCAGCTCATTTAACCACAATCACCTTCTGTGGGACACATAAAAGGGCCAAAATTCAAGATTGGTATATTTGCATATTTAATGTTGTAGAACAAAACAACATTTCTACAGCTGGTGTTAACAGCTGACCTTTTTTCAGGCATCAAGCTTAAAAACTTTTGAATTCCAAACCCGTAATTGGACTAATTCCTGCTGTATCTGCATAATATTTTAATGTCTGACCCTGAAGCTCATTGTTACTGTGGCCAAATATTGTGGTGAATTACATTGTTAGGGTAAAATGACAAGAATGCCTAAACAAAGATGGAAGGAATGTAAATAAGGGCGACATGTGTGTATGTTAAAAATGTCAAACTACGGTTCATCCAGCATGCACACATACAGACTGTGCAGAAGGTATAGGAACTTATTTTATGGTCACAAAATACCAGCAGGGAGGCATCTGATCGGCTCCAGATTTGTTCTGCAGCCTGACAACGACACCAAACTCACAGCCAGAGTCATAAAGATCTATCTTCAGCCACACGAGGAACAACTCATCCTGCAACAGATGGTGTGGCCCCCACAGTCCAGCCACTCTGGTCTGGGATTACATCAGTGGATCTCAAACTGTGGGGCAGAAAACCAGGTGAAAATTATGACAAGAAACTAGATCTAATATTTTTGTTAGGGAAAATAATCAAACAAGAATTAATTGATGAAAATTGTGTGAACTTGGCTTCTGAAGTGTGGCCGGTCTGAAGACATTAAGGGAACAAATCCATGAAACAACATCTGCCCATCAGAAAGTTCCCATTATAAGCAAAATCCTTGGAGTAAAGATTTGGAATCTGAAATCTAAGCAGAGGACTGTCAGCTTGTCCAGACTAACACAGTAATAACTGGTTAATGTGTACATATGTAATCTGTGCACCATTACACTGTTAAATAAAAATACACCAAACATTTGTGCAGTTTATCCAGAAGATTTTCTCAGTTTGTTCTGTGTTCGACAGAAAGATTAGAACACTTTCAAGAAGAGATCAGAGTGATGTGAGAAAATTAGGCTGAAACTTGTTTCTTCTTGGTTCTATAATTCTAGTAAAAATGACAAAACACAAAGAACATCAGGCTTTTAAATGCCAAAGGGCTGAAATATGAAATCAGTCGGTCTGCACTGGATACTACAGCCTAGATTATTTCCTTAGACAAAAATTGATATATATTGATGAAAGGGCCTGGGAAGCCTTTTTCTGAGATTGTAAAGAATTTGGATTATTATAGGAGGGTCAGTATGAACAGCTGTTTAATGTAAACCACAAAGTATTTAGTTAGTTATAGCTTCTAAACTCATAACAAAGCCAGCTGTGTTCACACCAAATATCCACTTGATTTAGTATTTTCAAGAGAGGTTAACTGCAAAATAATTGTATTTTTTTTAGTGTGCTTGCTTTACTTTTAGTGCACAAAACATTTGCACTAATAGAAAAATAAAAATAGCTGCCATTTAGCTGCAGGAAGGAAAAAAACAGTTTTTTATTTAAGTCTCCCAGATGTTTTAGGGACCAGTGAAGACATATGGAGATTTCCTCACTTTCTTTGTGTATGTGAGTGAGCGAGTGTGTGTGTGGTTTGTCTATGATCCATGTAACAGGCTGATTAGGATTTTATGAGGTCAGAGGCCAACAGGAGTGAGAAAAAGTGACCTTCTCACCTCGGGGTCATACTCAGGAGAACACCGTCGCAAACTGTCTCCTCCACGTGAATTTATGCCATCAGTAGCCCTCACCATTCTTCTCCTTTTCTTTTTTCTATTTAGCGGAATGCAGCAGGTTTCTACATCAGCTCCAGTAACAAACAAATGATTCTCTTTAGTGTTAGAAAGATTTTAGGTCAATAGGACCTCACCTGTAGGAGTGAGCACATGGTTAGTTTTTTTTTGTTTGTTTGTTTTAAGCTGAGAGCTCAACTCAGGGCCACATTACTGTGTCTTTCAGCACCGAAGTTTGATTTTCTGCAGGTAGCTATTACTGATAATCACAGGTGGGCACTATGCTTACTCAAATGCCATCCTTATGTACAATTATGAGTTTTAGGTTGTAATGTTATGAAATGTGCAAAATTACCAGTTTCCATGAAACTGGAGAGGTATAAAAAAAGAACCTTTACTATTTTGGTGCTGACCTGGATTACTTTATTTAAAAATGGCCTTGGTGGAGTCCTGCGCTTTCGAAGTGCCCTTCTGATATTTACTTATTCTTACTTTTCACTAAAATTTGGAGGCCAGTGTGCTCCTGTCCAATAATAAAATTTCATATACATCCTTTTACTATTGTGGCCTCTCATCTCAAATGTGACCAAACTTTTAAATAACAATGTCAGTATCTGTTCATGTAATCCAAAAGTTCAGGCATCAGACTGCTATAAACATTGAGTTTGTACTTCTTTTTTTTAGTTCTTGACTATATATGACATCAGAAATAGACAATAATGAACTGATGGGCTTCCTTAAGGTTCAGTTGGAAAAATAAAACTGGATTACGTTGTTTTATGAATCATGCAAAGCTACTTAAGTGGAGTACAAGAATAAAAATATGTAGCTATGTCCACTTTAAAATGTCTCCTTACTGTATCTCTTTCCATCTCTTTGCTTTTATTTCACATGTTTGTCCTCTGGGGTCTCCATTTTCTAATACCTAACCCTTTAATCTCTAAGGGGAGATAAAAACATCTTGCATTGGAGGATGACATGACAGGCAACATCAAGGCCCAGTAGACGATGAATAAAGAACTTGATGATGCAAAGCTAGTCCAGTCTAAGCGTGGAGTGTTTATAAATTATAAAGAGGATTGTAGCCACTGTGACGTCAAGCTTTTCCTGTTAAGTCCAGAGATGAGTACGTCAGCCACCACAAAATGCTTTGAAAAAGGAAGGGATGGATCGAACTAGAAATCGAGCAACGCTCCACTCTCATACAGTAGTGAATTGTCAATCAAAGGGTAAACCAGACCCTGATTTATCTTCCTTTTAAGCTCTAATGGGTGCTGTGATTTACAAAATTAAAATCAGGTTTTATTCAGTAACACATGAAACTAGTGACTGAGACCATAAAGTCATCAGGAAAGTTTTTATTGAGGTCATAAATAAAGGGAGCTGAGGGCTGATTTGACATAGACCTCAAGTCTTTTTGCAACCACAGGCATCGATCGGGGCCTAGAGGCCAGTCTGAGTGAATTCAAATGTTTGTTTTTTCCAAGGATTTTATACACAAAGCTGATCATTGACTTCTAAAATATAGTACAGCTCAAACTCCTTAACCCACTCTCTATTAAACTAATAATGAAACTCATTCACATTTGGGGGGCTGGGTGTACTTTTGTACTTTAGGGAAAGTATAAATACAAGACTTGTACGTTTAATCGTGTATTTTTATAGTATGATGTTGTAATTGGTCACAACTGCTGTACAATGAAGTCAACTCTAAGTTGAAAATCTGAGCTCTGTGTCTTCCTGACTTCCATTCAAAGAGCTGCGCATTCTGTCTGTGCTGTATTTTCCAGTTTTATGATATAATCCTATTTACTCTCTCGCTCTTTGTCTTCTCTCCCTCCCTCTCTCTCTCCTTCCTAAGTTGAACCCACTGAACTCCCTCCCCACCGCACCCTCTTTCCCCACTCACTTCCTGTTTAGAGGAACAATTAAAGGATTGTTCCTGCAGCTCGAGGCAGCAGGGCCCTGATCTAGAGCAGCCGCCACTTTAGCTAGAAAGAACCACAAAAAGCATCAGTTATGAGACCTCCTCGAAGGACAGTGTTTGGCTACGGACCAGCAGAAATAAAACAAAGTTTATTATAGATGGGGAAACACACATGAGGAGGAGACGATATCCTCAACAGGCGCGGGCATGCCAGACATGATCAATGACAGTAATATGCAGGGAAGATTTTAACATACATAATAGCTGATGAAGTTGCCAGTCAGCTGTCATCTTTTTAACTATCTTCAAAAGTTTCTAGAGTCACTTTTTTCTTTTGAGTTTGGGTGTTATTGTTTAAATTCTTAAACCTGTGCTACTCATGTCACAGTGTAGCTGTGTGGAGAGTTGAATAGGAATAAAAAAAACCCCTCACCAATCAACAGTTAACCAAACTGAATGAACACAGGATATGAGGAAAAGGGCACCAGGACACAAGGAGGAAGTAAACTGATAGTTTCATATACTCTTAGCAGACAACATGACAGAAGACAGAACAGAGTAAGCACTATATATACACACTGAGGACTGATAGGGAACTGAATCCTGACACTGCTGGATGTAATTGACAAAGGCGAGAGAAAAGCAGGAAGAAAAGTTAGAGTAAGACACTGCAGAAGACTAGCCTTCACAGTAAAACATGACATGACCAAATGACACATGCTAAACATGAAGACAGAGACAGAGGGAAAGGTGGACAACAAACAAATACAAGAACCATAAAATACAAACTCAAATATAGTCAATGAAAATCCCAAATTTACAAAACCCTGGGATGATGACAATCAGAGCAACACTGTTGTTGTTGTCCAAACTGTCCAAAAAGAAATAGTAAAAAATAAATACAGGTAATAATAGTCAGTCATTCTTTTAGTCTGAATTGTATGTGTACAATAATTAAATAATATTTTGAGTTTAGCTCATATTAGTTATCTATAGTTATCTTGATTGGAATCTCTTTATTCGCTATATCAGAACTCAAAGCTACGTAGGTCTATATCTGTGTGAATGGGTGGATGACTGGGTGTGTAAAGCGCTTTGGGGTCCCTAGGTGGGACTAGAAAAAGCGCTATACAAATACAGGCCATTTATTATTTACCTACGTTTACGTTACTTTTATGTTTAAAATTTCAAATAACCTGACATTATTCACATCATTCATATTAATTTTTCACTCAGGACAAATAGAGTAAAAAAGAAGACTGATGCTTCCACCTGCCTAATTTATGGCCCTCTTGTGAGACCCAGGTGGGTTCCAATGTGGCTTGCAGCTGTGCGAAAATTGTAGGCAGGTTAAAGCAACTTAAAAAGTTAAATTTACCACACCAGTATGTGAAGGGACATTTGCTGAGCCCTTGGCGGATTTGGCTTTGAGATCTGCTGACTTCTTGATTTGTGGTAGAAAGTTGAAATAGTAAAACATTTGTTTAAATGCTGCCTTCAGTATTCAGTGGTAGATTTTTTGCTTGTTCACTTGTCAAAGAAACCATTGAGCCAGGGACCTTTTGTTTGCATTTTATTCTCATTCTTCTCATATTTCTACTCTCAGTAAAATAGCAAGAGCAAAATGGCAAACCCACACAACCTACTGTAAACATGAAGTCTTACTTGATGAAACATTTGAATGAGTAATCTATTATCTAATGATATCAGTACTCGTGGAGGAGGATATGCGTACATGTGGGAGGTTTGCCCAAAGGAAAATCTGATAAAAAGTCGGACATAAATGGTGAGTCTGGTGTTGGAAATTTTGACATGGAGCAGAAATTAGTAATAGGAATTTTAATTTGTTCTTACACTCAGATAAGGTCAAAAATTGGAACATTTTTACAGTTATTTTTCCAGGGCCTAATAAATATTAACTTGAGCTGAAAAACAATTTGTTGTCAATGTGTCCACTTGTTAATTTCTGATGTTTTTAACTTGATTAAAACTTCCAATTACTTCAAATACAACATTTTATACATTTTCCCTCTTGTAAGATAATGCTGGCATTACCTCATAGCTTTGCCAAACCATCCTTTGAAAAAGAGCCTCGGGGAGATAGAAAATGAAAAGATTTTGGGCATAGATTTAGTTTGAATATGAGGTGACACTTTTAACACCAGACCGGATCTCCTAGCCAGGAAATTTTGAGCATCAGAGACTTTAATGACTTTTGGCGCACCATTTTTATAAAAAGGTTTCTGCATTTGTTTTTAGTAGAAAAGTCAAAAGCAGGCTCCACAGTTTGCCGTGTACTGCAATATAAGGCACTAAATCCTTCAGTCAGTCTGTATCGCTTCCAAATGTTAATTAACCTCAGATTTTCAAGACAAGTATAGATATGATTTAATCTACTGTTCTCCTCCGTGTGAGTCAGAGTGGGACAAGTCAGTTCAGTTCCCTCTGACTGATATCAGGCTGCTTTGTTCATGTTTAAAACTTTCCACACAGTTATAAAGAAAACCCTCATATATTCATCTTTTCGTGATGTTTAGGAACCATGTATATAAGTGACTAGGCAACTTTTCTGAAGAGTATCTAGAAAATTAGCATTTCAAAACTAAAATAAATTGCTTGTTTTTGCGACAGTTGGAGAAAAAAACATATTATCTGACCACCTTCTCTTGTTTCAATCATGTTTATCAACCTGCCAGCATGTACTTGCATCTACCAGAGGAGAGGCTGTGCCACAAAAAAATCGGTGTTTTATTATCTCATAATTGATATTTTGGGAACATGCTTCTTTTGTGTTTTTATTAAAGCGTTAAAGGCATTTGTGTTTAATTCTTGTGGGAAGGACTTTTCCCCTGTGTCATCCTGTAAAATCAACACCTGTGCATCAAACAACATTAATGGAATAAAAGTATCCTTCCTCTCTCGCAGGCAGAGCGACGGGCCTACCGAGAGGCAGAGATAAACATGATGGATGACCTCTCAGAAGCTGACTTTCAGAAAGAGGAGGAGCCCGCCAGCCCTGCCCCTCCCCCTTCACAACAACACACAGACCCTGCCTCTCCGACGGTCGCCGTAACACCCGAGCCGGTCGCCAGGGGAGAACAGGCCACGCCCAGTGAGATTGAATACCAGGTGAGAGATTCTGTCTGTCATTTTCGGTCCAACCCCATATATCCTACGGGCTCGAGGCTCAGATTCACGCTCGCTGAACCAACTTTTATTTCTTACTTCAAACTTCACCAGAATCACTGCAGTGTATTTTAAATGTTGTAGTGAGATTTTTTTCAATTACAGAGCGTAGTAACACTAAAGTGTCAGTAGTCACAAATGTGGTCCAAATGTTTTTCCTTTGTTTTAGAGGCAGAGATAATTAGGGGTATAATTCTGTGGCAGTGACACATGCATGTATCAACAGCTGTCTGCATCTGTTCACTGATTAGTTCACTTTGTAGTGAGTTAGTATAGTATAGTATAGTTGAAAGCTCCGGGAGTGTCGCTGTGACTCATCTCCGGTCTGGCTGGGAACATTTGTTGCTTCTCCTCCTCCCTCTCTGTCATTTTCTGTCATCAGTTTACTGGTGATGTGAAATTATAGTGTTTATTTTGAATGGCTCTGCTTCAGAGTATCCATTCTCTGAAAGCCACAATTTAAACAGTGTTAATTATATCAAAGCACATATATTTTATATTAAATGTTGGTCAATCATCAGGTTCTTTCGAGTGGATGAAAAGTCAAGCTGGTTTTCTCAGTTGTTGAAAACAAAGTGTGGCTTATGGATGATATCTGGTGGTGTTAACAAAGGTGTGCCACAGGGTTTTATTTTAGGACCACTTTTATTCACATTCAACAATTAGCTTAGGAGTAAAGGTCAGAAACAGTGCAATTCACCTGTACACGGTCAATGCTATTTTACACACAACAGCGCCCTCTGATGACAGGCACGCCATAACATGCATGTTAGTTTAAATGTATATATATATATGTATATATATATATATATATACATATATATATATATATATATATATATATATATATATATATATATATATATATATATATATACAGTGGGGCAAAAAAGTATTTAGTCAGCCACCGATCGTGCAAGTTCCCCCACTTAAAATGATGACAGAGGTCAGTAATTTGCACCAGAGGTACACTTCAACTGTGAGAGACAGAATGTGAAAAAAAAAATCCATGAATTCACATGGTAGGATTTGTAAAGAATTTATTCGTAAATCAGGGTGGAAAATAAGTATTTGGTCACCTCAAACAAGGAAAATCCCTGGCTCTCACAGACCTGTAACGTCTTCTGTAAGAAGCTTTTCTGTCCCCCACTCGTTACCTGTATGAATGGCACCTGTTTGACCTCATCATCCGTATAAAAGACACCTGTCCACAGCCTCAACCAGTCAGACTCCAAACTCCGCCATGGCCAAGACCAAAGAGCTTTCGAAGGACACCAGGAAAAGAATTGTAGACCTGCACCAGACTGGGAAGAGTGAATCTACAATAGGCAAGCAGCTTGGTGTGAAAAAATCAACTGTGGGAGCAATCATCAGAAAATGGAAGACATATAAGACCACTGATAATCTCCCTCGATCTGGGGCTCCACGCAAGATCTCATCCCGTGGGGTCAAAATGATCATGAGAACGGTGAGCAAAGATCCCAGAACCACACGGGGGGACCTGGTGAATGACCTGCAGAGAGCTGGGACCAAAGTAACAAAGATCACCATCAGTAACACACTACAACGGCAGGGAATCAAATCCCGCAGTGCCAGACGTGTTCCGCTGCTGAAGCCAGTGCATGTCCAGGCCCGTCTGAAGTTTGCCAGAGAGCACATGGATGATACAGCAGAGGATTGGGAGAATGTTATGTGGTCAGATGAAACCAAAGTAGAACTTTTTGGTATAAACTCAACTCGTTGTGTTTGGAGGAAGAAGAATACTGAGTTGCATCCCAAGAACACCATACCTACTGTGAAGCATGGGGGTGGAAACATCATGCTATGGGGCTGTTTTTCTGCCAAGGGGACAGGACGACTGATCCATGTTAAGGACAGAATGAATGGGGCCAAGTATCGTGAGAGTTTGAGCCAAAACCTCCTTCCATCAGTGAGAACTTTGAAGATGAAACGAGGCTGGGTCTTCCAACATGACAATGATCCAAAACACACCGCCCGGGCAACAAAGGAGTGGCTCCGTAAGAAGCATTTGAAAGTCCTGGAGTGGCCTAGCCAGTCTCCAGACCTCAACCCCATAGAAAATCTGTGGCAGGAGTTGAAAGTCCGTGTTGCTCGGCGACAGCCCCAAAACATCACTGCTCTTGAGAAGATCTGCATGGAGGAATGGGCCAAAATACCAGCTACTGTGTGTGCAAACCTGGTAAAGACCTATAGTAAACGTTTGACCTCTGTTATTGCCAACAAAGGTTATGTTACAAAGTATTGAGTTGTATTTTTGTTATTGACCAAATACTTATTTTTCACCCTGATTTACGAATAAATTCTTTACAAATCCTACCATGTGAATTCATGGATTTTTTTTTTTTTTTTCACATTCTGTCTCTCACAGTTGAAGTGTACCTCTGGTGCAAATTACTGACCTCTGTCATCATTTTAAGTGGGGGAACTTGCACAATCGGTGGCTGACTAAATACTTTTTTGCCCCACTGTGTGTGTGTGTATATATATATATATATATATATATATATATATATATATATATATATAGTGATGACCAACTGAATGTTTCTATTTGCACACCAATTTAAAGAGTGACAACTAAATACATATGTGCACACACATTTCTGGCTTGATGTAAGACTATGGTTCAAAAAACAATGTCATGAACTAAGTCTTATTTTATAGAAAGAATCCCAGTCAAGAAAACTGTCCAGTGAGTATTTTAGCTGTTACTAATTTAGACACATTCTTCTGCTTCTATTTTTAAACTCTATTGATGCAGTATAATATTTTAATTTGGTGACAGTGAGAAGAGAAAAGCGTTTTATTTAAATAGTTCTTGGCAAGCTTCCTGGGAATCTTACATTTCTTTGTTTAACTGTAGATCAATTTTACACTAGGCTAGGTCCTAGAACTATTTGGTCCTTGAAGATAATATTCTGCTAATACTGCAATCTGGAAACTGGCTTTTATGTACTGTGCTCTACAGAAGTGGAACAATCTGCAGAAGCTTGAAAAATTAGATAAGCTAATTCCTTTTAATCAATTCAAATCTGTTTTTACTGACAGAGACAAGTGTGGGTTGAGCATTGTTTTCTTTGAGTTGATGTTAATGTCCTTGACCTGTTTAGTTTCAATGTACTTGATAACTGTCTCTTGTTATTTATATACTGTTGTACATGTAGTGAAAAAGGGCCGAATTTCAGCATAAAAGGTAAACTAACTAAAGCTAAGGAAAACAAAGGCAAAGGAGGAACAAATCAGCAAAGTAGGGAACATCACAAGGGGCTGGGTGAGGAGTGCAAGTGAAACAAAGGTAAATAACAGAAGTGATGCCTCAAAATCACTGAAAAAAGAAACAGAGAAACAGATGAAGTGTGAATTTGCCATATAAAACAAGGACCAAAATGATAACAGTCTGTAAGACTAAGATGCTGTAAAAAGTGCACATGGAAAGTTTCTTACATTTTACACATTTTATGTTTTAATTATAGGCTCCTTTTAATTAAAATGATCCCATTTATGTTAAAACAATGAATACTGATTTTTTAAAACATCTTGAATAATTCTATTTACTTCTATTGACAGTTTTAGCAAGAACTAGCTAGTCATTTTTTAATTGGTTATAATCCATCAGCCAGCCTTGTTGGTCTTATATGGATCCAATGAATGCAAAATCGGGCCACACTTTATACACAGAGGCCGTGTTGTAGTCATTTTTGTGGCTATTTTATCAGTCATTGCTACACTGAAAAAAAGACTACAGAAGAAGCATGATTCAGTGCTTCGAGTTTTCTCAGCTTGTGATTGTTTTTGACTGACTTTACTCAGAGATAAGAGTTCAACAGCTTGAAGGTTCTTGTTCACCTAATTACAATATTACTGTAAAATTGCTTCAGTGGAATGTATTTCTATATTTTAAAAAACACAGAAATTCTTGTTGAGAAATGAAATAAATTTTAGTGCCAGCGACATAAAACTTTGCCTACACAACATTCAGCTGCTCTTTTATTTCCTGCCGGAGATTGATCCACATATTTCATTTGACTGAGATTTTTACACCAGATGAAACCTACCATTTCTCAGGCTTGCGACCAGCATTAATTGCGCACTAGGTTGTAACACTGCTGAATGAGGTTAGGGTTATGATCCCTCCCAGTCGCAAACCAGGGACCGCTCAGTTGTTAGATTAATGCACTAACCCCTAGACTCTTGAATCCTTAGATAAAATCACAGCAACTTAAATATACTTGAAAGTTTAATGTATGTCCAAAATGTGGAGTTGGTACACAGCTGGTACACATGAAAGGTACCCAGTTCAAAACCAGGAAGAAACATGAACCCCACCTATTGACAAATGGGAGGCTTACACCAGGAGTTCCAAACCAAAAATGTTATTGTTAACCTCATGACCAGAACTCTTATCTAAATGAATAAATCTGAATAAAGTCAACAACAACAGTCAAAAGTTGGGAAAACCAAAAAAATTGATTCATGTTGGCAAACAGGAAAACTGTTCCTTATTCAAGGACTTTATTCACTTTAAAAAAGTTTAGAAACTTTCCGAGAGTTTTGTATTGTGTCCTGGCAGATGTAAAAGACATAGTTTTTCAGTAGTATATAAAGAAAGTTTAGAACATGACAACTACCGTTAGCTCAGAACAAATGGAAGCTCAGTGACAGCTGCAGGTAATGTTTGAAGCACTAAAGGATTACAGTGATGACACACCTTCATCTGGCCCTGTGATCAATATTAAGAAGCACACTTTTCACAGAGTGCAGGTATTCTCTTTGTTTTCACATTTGGTGAGGCCAAGATGAGTTGGTCACTTGCATACTTGCGAGAGACTCCATCTCTGAGTGTGGACAAGTAAAAGACCCCCGCCATTTTCCAGAGGACTTGTGATTAGATGTTTTTGTGGGTGGGTGTTTGTTTGTTTTTTGAGGTTGTTTTCCATCTCTGTAGGATATTTTTGCCCTTTTTTTGTAGTTAGTTAACTGAACTCTAAGACTTTGAAAAAAAAAAACAGAAAACAATTTCCCTCGTGGGATCAATAAAGTATATCTTTCCATTAATATTAACACAACATCATACAGAAGCTCTTACCCAGGGGCCCAAGGAGTCAGGAAGCCCTGTTTAGTAATCTATATATGGCTGCAGCTCATGTTCTGTGAAACACTGATAAAATTGTTTGTATGTTGTAATTCTTTCCGCACCCCCCCCCCCCACCAAAAAAAAAATTCTGTTTGATATTAAAAGGGTTTTAAAAAGCCTTTGATTTGATGACTCTGTTGCTAAGAAACTCATCATTCTTTTAAAACTGGAGGAAAGTTTACATTTTTAGTCCCTAAAGCAAAATGCTCTCCAAAAGAGCCCCTTATAGATGCCTCATAGAAAGGAAACAGGATTAAGTGCAATTTTCCTCCATTATATCTATTTTTCAGACTCTAATATTCAGTTTAGCAGCTATTTAATCAGTTAGAAATCAGTTGTTTTCTCTGTGTGTGCCAACAGGATGGTCGGGGCTTTGGCATCGGGACTCTGGTGTTTGGAAAGCTGCGAGGTTTCTCCTGGTGGCCCGGCCGGATTGTTTCCTGGTGGATGAGTGGCCGGAGTCGAGCTGCAGACGGCACTCGCTGGGTAATGTGGTTTGGTGATGGCAAATTCTCTGTGGTGAGTATCATTAGTGCTACGGCTAGACAGATCTGATGTTGTAGTGCTGATGCTGATGTAGTGGTGGCTAAAAATAAAATGCACTCAAGAGAAAATGTACTATAATTACAATTAAATTAAAATGTTGGTTAAATATAAGCAGGCCATGGTTTTGTTGTGTGGGACAGTGTTAGTCTTTCAGCTGCAACACGAGTAGTCCTAACCAGCGGAGAGCAATTAAATTACAAATAAAAATAATAATAATTGAAACCAGTTAGTGTGCCTAACTAAAAATATTATGTAAGAGCAACAGTTTTAAGGAAAATATCTATATATTAACTGGATCAGCTCTTCATCCTCTCAAGGATACTTGAAGGTGCATGGGAGTTTGTCCAACATGTAGACTACATGTGTTTTCTGGCCTTGGAGAAGGCATTCGACCATGTCCCTTGGGGTGTCCTGTGGGAGGTGCTCCGGGAGTATGGGGTGTCTGGCCCATTGCTACGGGCCATTCAGTCCTTATACGACCGTTGCAAGAGCTTGGTCCGCATAGCCGGCAATAAGTCGGACTCGTTCCTGGTGATGGGCTCCGCCAGGGCTGCCCTTTGTCACAGGTTCTGTTCATAATTTTATGGACAGGATTTCTAGGCGCAGCCAAGTGGCGGAAGGCTTTCACTTTGGAGGTCTCAGGATCTCATCTCTGCTTTTCACAGATGATGTGGTTCTGTTGGCTTCATCGGGTGAAGGCCTCCAGCTCGCCTTGGAACGCAGCTGAGTGTGAAGCAGTGGGAATGAGAATCAGCATCTTGAAATCTGAGGCCATGATCCTTAGCCGGAAAAGGGCGGAGTACCCACTCCGGATCAGGGACGAGTTCCTGCCCCAAGTGGAGGAGTTTAAGTATCTCGGGGTCTTGCTCGCGAGTGACGGGAGAAGTTGGGAGTGGGAGGTCGACAGACGGATGGGTATTGCGGCCGTAGTGATGCGGCCGCTGCATCAGTCCGCCATGGTGAAGAGAGAGCTGAGTGTAAAAGCGAAGCTCTCAATTTACCGGTTGATCTACGTCCCTACCCTCACCTATGGCCACAAGCTGTGGGTAGTGACCCAAAGAACAAGATCGCGGATACAAGCGGTAGAAATGGGCTGGCCTTTACCTTAGAGATAGGGTGTGAAGTTTGGCCATTCGGGAAGGGCTCGGAGTAGAGCCGCTGCTCCTTCACATCGAAAAGAGCCAGTTAAGGTGGTTTGGGCATCTGACAAGGATGCCTCCTGGGCGCCTCCTGGCTGGGGCAGACCCAGAACACACTGGAGAGATTATATCTCTTGGCTGGCCTAGGAATGCCTTGGTGTTCCCCCAGACAAGCTGGAGGAGGTGGCTGGGGAGAGGGAGGTCTGGGCCCAAGCAGCCGCCCAAGCAGAGAAGCCCAGACAAGCCCAGGCAAACAGCAGAAATAAAGTAATTCCTGAAGAATCCAGAGTTAAACCTGAAGTTACTGCAATGAGCCTCAAGTCCTGGTTCACCTTATCGGCCTCTGAAGGGGGGAGAAAGAGATGTGCAGCAAATGTAAACAAATAAAATTACAGATGATAACATATGGAGATATTGTCAGTCAATTAAAACTTTTGAAATATGATACTCAGCTATCTTCTGTGGTAGACTGCGTTGAAGCTACAGTTCCTTGGCTGAAATTTTTATGACTTTTTTCACAATTATTTGGTGAAATTTGACATTTGGGAAAGTGTAATAATTTATTTTTTGTGACTTTTGAACATTGAGAATTTAGTAAGCTAAGACCAAGTTTTTAAGTCTAAAAGTCTAAAATCTTCTCTAAAAGAATAGAGACCATCCTTTAAATATTTCAAGGTATCTTCTTTTCTGATGATGATTCGTGGCTCTCCTCCTTCACTGTGTAGGTCTGTGTGGAGAAGTTGATGCCCCTGAGCGCTTTCTCATCTGCCTTCCACCAGCCAACCTACAACAAACAGTCCATGTACCGGAAAGCCATCTTCGAGGCTCTGCGGGTAACAAACCCACTATTTAACCTCTGCTCTGAGTGTGTAGATGGTTGATGTTGATGTTAATAGGCTTGGAAACCATAAATCTCTCAGGATGAAATCAAACACCAAAAAAGCCAAAAATATGAATGTGCTGGTCTAAGAGTCATTCCTCTCTGGTGCGCTCAGCCTGGTTGGCTATTTTGCATTTGTGGAGGTGGTGTTCTCATCTTGATCTGCCCACAATTTAAAAGTGGTAACATGTGGGTAACAGCAGTGCAATCTATAATTTTGTGTGGGGTTTGTTTTTGGTGAAAAAGTGAGAGAGAGAGAAGCTTCAGTGGCACCCACTGCGTTTCGTATGCTACAACCACATTAGTGTTTTAACTCGCCATAGGAGCCACATGAAAAACTGTCTTCCATCACTGCCATCACTTCTATTTCCAATTAATGATACGGAAACTTTGGTATATACATAAGTTAGACTGCTTGTGTATGTTATGTTTAGGTGGCCAGCGTCCGGGCGGGGAGGCCAGTTCCTTCCTGTGATGGCAGTGATGATGCGGAGGGGGTGGATCTTCAGACCAGAGAGATGATAGAGTGGGCCATGACCGGTTTCCTGCCCGCTGGTCCACAATCATTGGACCCTCCAGAGGGTATGTCATCTTCTCTCACACAAACACCACCTCCATCATTGTTAACTGGGCACAGCAAATTACCTGTTTACAACTGTAGGAGCCACATTATGTGATGTGTACTGTAAATGCACAGTACACAGCACATGTAAATGCAATTTAGAAATTACTCTTGCCTGAAAATCCCCAGAAGACAACTAAACATCTAACTGAATAAGAACACTCTGAAAGAGGTAGGCGTATCATTGTCAGTCTACAGTAAAGAGACACCTTGATGAATGGAGATACATGGGATTTACAACAAAACACAGACCACTGGTTACACCCAGGAACAAGAAGAATAGATTAGACTTTGTAGAAATATTAAAATACAAGTATCTCGACAAATGAAACCAAGGTTAAATTGCACCAGAATGACTGGGAAGAGAAAAGTATGGAGAAGGACAGAAACGGCTCATGAGCTGAAGTATAACATATCACCTGTCAAACATGGTAGAGGCAGTGTTACAGTATGGGTGGCCAGTTGAACCAGGTCATGTTTGTAGATCCCAGTATCTATACCAGAGACATTAAACTCGTTTTAATTCAGTTAACTCAGTTTGAGCTTAATTTGATCTTCTTTCTTTAATAAATGTAAATGAGTGTACTCTGAAAACGTTCACATTCGGGGTCTGCTGCCATTCAGTGAACATTACAGTTTAATCGTGAGGGTGGAGAAAAGCACAAAACCTTGCGATGTAGAGTTATTGTGAGCAAAATAATAATAATAGTATTGTAATATTAATAGTATTATTTTAGCTCTGTGCCCATTTTGTAAGGCTGTAAAGCTGGCATCAAAATAAAGGAAATAGCAATTATATTAAATAATTAAATAGCATTTTTATTGAAAAAAGTGGAGAAATGACAGATTTCAGGGCCATTTTTACTCATGTTTCATATCTTTGGTATAACATTTTTTATTTTGCAGTCTTGACCATGACATTCACAGCACTGCACATGTAAAGCATTTAGCTACAAGGATATCAAAGACAGCTATAGAAGATGTTGGCTGTGATAAGCAACTGTACACTGCTGGGGCTTCCACACACGGATTTAGCCTTGGATAAGAAAACAATTAGTGAAAAAAGTGTCTGGACCCATGTATGCCTCTGACTATAGTCCAAAGCTGAGTTTGTGTTCAGCCACAGTGTAAAGTAAAAATCAGCAGTTTTCCAGAGGGTCACACACTGGATAACTGAATCAAAATATGGTTAAAAGTTCTAAAGAAAGTCCACTTTAATTCTATATAAACATTTAAATTAGCGTTCATCGTGCACCACAGTTGTGTGATACGCACCGCTGCATTGATCAGTAATACAACACACTGGAGTTCAATAGCAGTAAAGACCTAGTGCAGTGATTAACCTTGAGATTGCTCAGCATAATGCCGCACAGTGTTTTTTTTTCTTTCGTAGGATGCTACAGGCAACCATTTTTTTCCCATCTGTCTGATAGAGAAACTATCTAACCAAAAATATGGTTTATTTACATGCTACTCTGCTAATATGCAGCTGTTGATAACTTGAGGTTCACTGTAATAAAAGTGTCTTAAATTGGAATCTTTGCAGCTTTAATTTACCTGCCTGGCTGATTCTGTCTCTTTAGTTTATGTGTATGATAAAGATATCATTATCATCAGTTTACATGATGTTCCCTTGTAAACTGTGTTCCCTTTCAAGATCTAAAAAAGGGAAAGTCATCTTTTATATGTTATATGGATCTCTCCAGGTCTCTTCCACTTGTTACATTTCAGTCGCTGCACCACTGGCAGAAAAACAAGACAAATGAGCTCATTATTAATGTATTAATTATTCTGTTAAGGAGGGTTTTTTCCGGCTCTTATGGGGTTTCCTATCCACATAAGGCATATTGGTTTGGCAGGGTGTCTGTCTTATCTGATTCCACAGATGTTTATATCTTTTTCTGCTGTTTATTTTTCTTTGTGGGGGCGGGGGAGGGGGGGCATTTGGGTAACCAAATGTGTTTTTGCTTTAGTAAATGAAGTCTTACTTAAAGAATCAGGTGAAACTGTTAAACTTCTGTTTTTGTTTTACAACCTTTGTGATTTTCCTTTGGGAAAAGTTACAAATTATTTGTATGTAGAAAAGACCCTTATCCTAAAAAGAATATTTACTGCAACAACTGATAGATCAGAATTGTCTTTTGATTTTTTTTTTTTTAATGTCTAAACCATAGAAATTGTCATTACTGACAGGAAAAGTGGGGCTGAAAGCAAAAACATTTATCAGTTATCAAAAGTACGCTCCATAAAGCTGTCTGGATCTCTCTCAGTACAAACATTGCCTAGCTTTAGTTCATTTAATGTGTCCATGTGTTAACTTCATGCCACTATCCCTACAGAGGAACAAAATCCATATAAGGAAGTGTACCCAGAGATGTGGGGGGAGCCTGAGGCTGCGTACACACCTCCACCTGCAAAGAAACCACGCAAAACCACGCAAGAAAAAGCAAAGATCAGAGAGGTGATCGACGAAGGGACCAGAGGTAAAAATACAAAAAAGAAAAAAATTGAAATTGAAGTAAATAAAAAAAACCTTTCTTTTTATTTTGTCCATTTAGCATGTAAAACGAAAACACTGATTGTTGTTTAATATGCCGGTTTCTTTTAAACCCACACTAGGCTGATAATATCATACCTTCTATTAAACTTGTATTGTTGTTATCGTTTATATGTATTTGAACTAACTTGTGTTTTGTTTTCCAGAGAGACTTATATTTGAGATCAAAAAGAAGACCAGGAATATAGAAGGTAAAAGCATCTCCAGTTGTTTAACCGTCATTCATATTTAAACCAAAGAAGGGATATTTTATTTTCTTTCTAGTATTTCTTTTGTGTTAGCTTTGGTTAACCTTGGATCCAGAAGATTCAAAGTTGAGTAATAACATGACACAAAATATTAATAAAGGATTAACAAAGATTGACACAATCCTTTAAACATGCTTTATCTTCTTGAACCGGCATTTTGTTCGTAGTTGTCTCTCAAATTCATCTAATAAAGACGAATAAAGGACTATTATTAAGCTTTCACTTGTTAAGCATAAGCAGTAAAATAAATCAGTTTTACTAGATCTATATAACCTGCCTTCAGTTGGACCAGCCAACGACTGCATATCACTCCTACTTTTACTGCTCTTTCCTGTAAAATTTAGAGTTCATTTTATTTATTAATTTTAATCACACAAACCCTATACGGCCCCAGATTGTCTTAGCATAGCAGATGTGCTGAGACCTTATTCCAGCAGTCTGTCTCGTTATCTGATTCAGGCCTTTTAACTGTCCCTACATTTTAGACAAATAGCTGATGTGTTTACTGTACATATAAACAGACACTTAAACAAACTAACAAATGCTGTAGATTTAGTTTGTCTGTATTTTCTCTCTGTTTTTGTTCAGATATCTGCATCTCCTGTGGAAGCCTCAATGTCTCCCTGGAGCATCCTCTGTTTGTAGGAGCAATGTGCCAGGGCTGCAAGGTGAGAATCCCTCTTTTTATTATTTATTATATATTATTTTATTAATTGCTTATCCAGCCTAAGGTCACAGAGGGGCTGTAGTCTATACAAACTGTACAGGCGCCGTGCACTCAGATAGACAGACAACCGTTCGCACCCACATGTACAGCCAATTTAGAATCACCAATTAACCTAACAAGCATGTCTTTGGACTGTGAGAGGAGGCCGAAACACAGGAGGAAACCCACACAGGTTGGTCATGAAAGGTTAAACATGAAAGGTTTCTCAGTGTGGTCAAATCTGACTGTCCCATAGGTGGATGAAGGAGTTAGTTTGTGAAATTTGTTTGACTATATTCATACATTTTTCAGCATCACAAGTTTTCCCAATAATGCTACGTACAATTACACTGCTGTAGCTTTTACTGCAGAGCTTTATTCAGTGGTGTTAAGCTACAGCTTTAAAGGTCTCATATATAAAACATAATGCTTTAACTCTATATAACACTTAAAAAACAAACAAACTGTGAATATTTGGCACTTCCAGGTGATTTTAAACTGAACCTACTACTGAGTTCAGGTAATTAGGTAGCATGTGATTGGTCAAAAGAACTCACACGATGTGAGTATAAACAGACCCCAGACAGCCCCAGAATACCCCAAATCTCAGCTGTTATGCTCAGATTCTGCATGTTCAACTGGAAGGTTTCTGTGTGTACAGCTCTCCAAGGCTGCAACTAATCACTCTTATTATTATTATTAACTGAGTATTTTTGCCTGTCAACATGCAAAAGTGAATGAAAAAACAATCCAGACCACAAAGATATTAAGAACAATACTAAATAATACAAAGAGTCTCAAATTCTCACATTTGGGAAGCTGGAACCAGAAAATGTTTTTTCCATGATAAATTTCTTCCAGCAACAAATATCTCACCCAGTATGTGTGGAAGCTGCATTTCCCCAGGGGAAAAATCCAAGCAGCTAGCTGTTTTGGAAGCAGTGACAATATTATTGGAGCATCGGTTACATATTGGTAATCTGTTGTAGTTCACAGACATGTAAAAATAAACTCTATGGACAGAAGGAGAAACAAAAAAAAAATTGTGTTTTGCTCCTCGGCAGAACTCGTTCCTGGAGTGCGCCTACCAGTATGACGATGATGGCTACCAGTCCTACTGCACCATCTGCTGTGGAGGCAGGGAAGTGCTCATGTGTGGCAACAACAACTGCTGTAGGTCAGTATCAGGGGTTTGCAAACAGCAGCTTCTTTCAGCACATTCAGGTCCTGCTAAGGTTTTCAATTTCACATGTACAGAAACAGTTTACACCTAAATGTCAAAACGTGATCAATCACTTTCTTTATTGGCACAAAGCTCATGTGGATTTGTTTATTTCAAAAGAGAGTACACAGTTGATTTTGGCATCTCGGCTCTAATCCTTTCACTGCAAACAGAGCAGAGATCAGACATGAATATAATGAGCTTCAGTCCAAAGCGGTTTTTTCAAAAAACTCTCTGCAGTCCTGTAAAAAGCCAGGTACACCTCAACACCTTCAGTAGTTTGTAGGTTCACCTTAAGCAGCAACAACTTGAAGTATTTGTTTTCTGTATGCCTTAATGAGATCCTCATACCCTAGTAAAGGAATTTTGGTTCACTGTTCCTTACAATGTTATTCATGTTTACTGAAGTTTCAGCCATTCTGTTGTAGAGCTGCTGCTGAGCTTGGGATCATTGTCCTGTTGAATTGTCCAGTTTTAGCCGAGCTTTAGCTGTCGCACAGATGGCATCACATCAGACTCTAGAATACTTTGGTATACCGAATATACAGTGGCTTGCAAAAGTATTCGGCCCCCTTGAACTGTGGCAAGATCTGAAAACTGCTGTTCACAAACGCTGTCCATCTAATCTGACTGAGCTGGAGCTGTTTTGCAAAGAAGAATGGGCAAGGATTTCAGTCTCTGGATGTGCAAAACTGGTAGAGACATACCCTAAAAGACTGACAGCTGTAATTGCAGCAGGTTTGGGGTGTTTATGCTGATATGCTAAGTTGAGTGTTGTGCATTATGGCCAGTTATCTCCACTTTGGTCTTGAATGTCCAAAGGACTTTGTTCCAGAAGTCTGTTGTTTCTTCAGATTTAATTTGTAAACCTAAGCCATGCTGCCATGTTCTTTTTAGAGAAAAGAGGCTTTCTCCCAGCAACCCTTACAAACAGGTCATACTTTTTCAGTCTTCTTCTACTTGTACTGTCAGTAGAGTTCGAGACGAAGCCTACGAGTTTTTTTTATTTTTGGAATTTCTCTGAGACTTGCACTGTTCAAAGGCTGAACTTTATTTGTTACAAGACAGAATTTTGCAGAAATTTTGAAGGATTTGATAAGTGCCGAATTGTCTTTAATCATCATGTTCCATGTAAGAAAGTGGGTTTAATATTTTCCTATAATATTATGGAATAAATGTCTTTTTTCTATAGTGGATGATAGTCGCTAAAATTAGTCACAAGCTCACGTTTTTCAATACGTTTAGCTTGTTTGAGTCCAGTCCACAGGTGACAGGGAACGGAGAGAAATTATTACTTGACAAAGACATATTAGTGAGTGGGTAAATAGACATGAGACATGATGAATTGCTGTGTGTGCGTTTAGGTGTTTCTGTGTGGAGTGCGTGGATCTTCTGGTCGGGGCCGGCTCGGCAGCAGCAGCCATCAAAGAAGACCCCTGGAACTGCTACATGTGTGGACCCCGCAACACCTACGGCCTACTGCGACGGCGGGATGACTGGCCCTGCAGACTACAGCATTTCTTTGCCAACAACCACGAGCAGGAATTTGTAAGTTTGAATGCTCTCTTCCTACAAAACAATTTCCCTTACTCGTTGGGCTTTAATTGCCTTGTTGGTTGTTAAGAGTGTCAGAGGTGATAAATTAATAATCTTTTATTATCACATCTTGTAATTGATTTATGTGGATTGTTAAAGAGCAAAAACGTTTGTCCAGGTCTGTTTTTAACACTGTTCATAATCTAGGAGAGTCCTTCTAGAAAAAAGTGGCACCATATTTGATGAATGAAGAGAGATCCATATAATGGATTGGATTTATATAGCGCTTTTCAAGGCACCCAAAGCGCTTTACAATACCACTATTCATTCACTCTCACATTCACACACTGGTGGAGGCAAGCTACGGTTGTAGCCACAGCTGCCCTGGGGCAGACTGACAGAAGCGAGGCTGCCATATCGCGCCATCGGCCCCTCTGGCCAACACCAGTAGGCGGTAGGGTAAAGTGACACAATGACCAGGACAGAGAGCCCAGGGATCGAACCGGCGACCTTCCGGTTACAGATACGCTTCCCAACCCCTTGAGCCACGGTCGCCCCATATAGATATATATAGATATCATACATGCATACAGACAGTCAAACACGTGGGTCTTTCACTCCTGCATACACACTCCTATACAGACATATCAGAAGAACAAAAGGCCAAAAATAATGGGTGAAAGATTAAGCAGCTAACCTAGAGAACTTAGTGTTTAGTGATTGTTTAAAACAAACCAGTGATTTAGCTGACCTGATAGGCCGAGGAAGGCTGTTCTAACATTTGGGAGCTTCAACCTCAAAAGCATGATTGCCTCTTTTTTTAAAATAAGAGTGTGGAACAGTTAGGAGATGCTCGTGCTTCTTGTAGCTCGCTGCAGATTCTCAAATCTGCTTTGGATCACAGACCTGTTGTAGAAGCCAGATTTATTTCTGTTTCACTTTGCTGACCAGCTGCCAGACATCTGTTTCGAGAATTCCTGACACTTGGTGCTACACAGCTTCAAATCCAAAGATTTCTTCTTCTTTGACAAACACTTGACGAGGTGTCTTTTTATCTTGTGCTGCTGCTTTGATGGTTTCAGCCAAATGGCTTTGCATTTTCCTCCAAATCAGCTCTGTCCTGTCCAGATGCTGCTCTTCATATGATGTCATATCATATCACATGATATGCCATTCATATGCGATGCCTATAGTTTCTTCCAGATCTCGAGTGTCAAAGTTCTCTTTAACTGCCATCTGTGGGTGGAAGGGTGGAAACAGCAGACAGGAAGCACTTTGATATCTTGCTTTTGTTCTGCGTTACCATGAAGGCTGAAGGACCAGAGAATTTATCAACTGTGAAAGTCTTAATGAAGATTAAAGACCTCCATCATAACATCTAACACGTTAATGAAGTCCTGATCGTTTCAGAAGTAAGGGGATTCCCAGATGTTTACCTATGCCAGTGTGAGAAACCAAAAGCAGACATATTTTCTTACTTTCACTTCAGAAATCAGCAAATTCACCAGAGAATTCTGCATATGACTGTAGATATACCTTCTTATGTGCTGTGATTACAATTTGCAAGTTTAATAATTAGCCACGTCACGACCGAGGATCAACAGGTAGGAAAGAATTACCACACATAACTAATGCAGCGAGTTCATCAGTTATAAGCCACGAGCAAGTAAAACAATAAATAAAGCAACCAAAGTTCCAGCGAACCGAATGACCTGGTGGAAGAGAGAGGCTCGAGCCCACATTTATAGACGAGCAATAAATCTGTTCCCATATCCAAACAACAACACGAAGAGGGCGTCTGTGATTCCCGCCAGTTAACAGATGTTTAAACATTTACAGGTGTCTCACCTCATTACCATCATCCATTCATTTTCTGCCATTTCTTCAGGTCATTACCAGGTAAAGCACATTAAAGCCTCCTCCAGGCTAAGGGGGTGCCTCAGAATTCCTGTCAGGATTCATTAACCTGCAGTTCAACAGCAATTTATGGATCAACGCTAGCCATCAAAACCGCAATACTAATGAAAAACTAATAAAGGCTGCATAAATACAGAGTCTGGAGAGAGTCTGGAGAATAATACTCGTTTTCAAATGTTTGTAGCTGAAGTTTCATTCTTTCAGTCCCTACCAATAACCCATTTTTAAAAATGCAGTTTGAGAATAGCTGTTATGAAGCATGGGAGGGGCTATGACACCTAAGTGTCACTGTGTAAGTGGTAACATCAAATTCAGACGGCTCATTAAGCTGCTTTTATATTGTATTAATAAACATCCTGCTCTTCAATACTGTATTTCTTCTTACAGCAGCCTGTGAATATCAGACATCTTATTTAAGCTCACATTGCATGCTGTAAGTCAATGGATTGTGCTAAATTTAATGTATCTGCCACTTTACATCTTATCTCCTGTCATAACCTTTATAGAACTTTGAAGTGTGAATCATTACAGTTAGCTGGAAACATAATTATCTGGAGATCAGTGCGGGTTACGCTCCAGGGCTCATCAGCTCTCAATTATCCACGAAGGTTAATGCACATCAAAACAGATCATGTTCACCTTTAATTATTGATATTCTTCTCCTTCTTCTTCTTCTTGACTTTTTTTTTTTAGTAAAGAGCAGATCATTATCAGGAACAAAGTGATAAAGAGAAGCTCTCTGCCTTTGCGTACTGTAGAGTTTGATATCTCATTTGATCTCCTCTTCCTCTTAACTCTCTCTCAGGAGCCGGCCAAGTTGTATCCCCCAGTTGCAGCAGAGAAGAGGCAACCAATCAGAGTCCTCTCTTTATTCGATGGCATTGCCACAGGTGTGTAAGTGCTGAGCAGCAATTAACCACTATTCTCATCATCAATAAATTATTGATTAACAGGTTAATATGATCCTTTATCCTTACGACTAGTGCCATCATAATCGGGGTGTGTTGCTTTAAATAAGAAACAAAAAGAAATATAAAGATATCCTGTCACATCCTTACTCCACCCAGTTTAAGTCGCAGAAAAAAAGTTTGGTGCAGCTCACGATATTCTCAGATTAAAATCTCTTCTTCATTGAAGAGCTTGCCATTGAAAATGAAATAAAAAATAACACAGAAACACATAAGACAAAAATAAAGCAAGTGAATTTAATGGTAAATGAGAAAAGTGGTTAAGTGGAAGTATAAAACAGAAATGTGAAGACAAAGTAAGATTTACTTCATCCATCCCAAAGTTGTCAAAGCAGTTAAAAATGAACACGACAAACATGAACAGCTGGTATTGGCTCAGCCTGGCGTTCTGACTGTGCTGGTTTAAGTATTTGTTATAAATGCTGTATGTTATAAATGTTGTTTCACCACATTCTGTTAGAAGCTTTGGGTATTTTGGAAGGATTTATATCTATTTTAAAAAATAAACATTTATAATAAGATTCAAGATTGTTTATTTTTCACGTGCATATTTATGCAAGTACAAGACGCAGTGAAATGTGACCTGATACGCTCCTCGACTGTGCAAAGAGAGAGAGAGAACATTATATATATACAAACAGTGAATATATACAAAGAGGACATTATGTGCATGCAGTAAGTGAGTGAGTTATATACATTATATAAATAAATAAAATAAATAAATCTGAGAACGTACATTGTGTGAGTGGGGTGTTAAAGTGTCTTGTGCCGTAGTGAAGCCAGAAAGATCAGGCATGATATGCGAATGTGGTAACAATGACTCCTGTGTCACTCGCTTCTCTTGAGCCTCTCTGTTTTTGCTTGGATTGCGCGGAACCTTCTGCCTGATTGCAGAAGCTGGAACAGTTTGTTGCTGGGATGGGACGGGTCCTTCAATATCTGAGCTGCTCTGGACCAGCATCTCCTGTTGTAAATGTCCTGTAGGGAGGCGAGAGCAGCCCTGCAGCAGCGTTCTGCTGTACAGATCACTCTCTGAAGACCTTTTTGGTCCTTAACAAAGCTCTTCCCATACCAGGATGCAATGTTCTGTGTGAGGATGCTCTCCACAGTGCCTATATGGAAAGTCCTGAGTTGAAAGTCCTCAGTTGTAAGGCAGTAGTTATGCATTAGGTAACAAAGCAATAAATAAGTCCATCCATCCATCTTCCTCCGCTTTATCCGAGGCCGGGTCGCGGGGGCAGCAGCCTAAGCAAAGAGACCCAGACCTCCCTCTCCCCAGCCACCTCCTCCAGCTTATCCGGGGGAACACCAAGGCATTCCCAGGCCAGCCGAGAGATATAATCTCTCCAGCGTGTCCTGGGTCTGCCGTGGAGCCTCCTCCCGGTGGGACATGCCTGGAACACCTCACCCAGGAGGCGCCCAGGGGGCATCCTTGTCAGATGCCCGAACCACCTCAGCTGGCTCCTTTCGATGTGGAGCAGCAGCGGCTCTACTCTGAGCCCCTCCCGGATGGCCGAACTTCTCACCCTATCTCTAAGGGAGAGGCCAGCCACCCTTCGGAGGAAGCTCATTTCTGCCGCTTGTATCCGCAATCTCGTTCTTTCGGTCACTACCCACAGCTCGTGGCCATAGGTGAGGGTAGGGACGTAGATCGATCGGTAAATTGAGAGCTTCGCTTTTACACTCAGCTCCCTCTTCACCACGATGGACCGGTGCAGCGTCTGCATTACTGCAGCTGCAGCCCCAATCCGTCTGTCGATCTCCGGCTCCCTTCTCCCATCACTCGCGAACAAGACCCCGAGATACTTGAACTCCTCCACTTGGGGCAGAAACTCATCCCTGACCCGGAGTGGGCACTCCACCCTTTTCCGGCTGAGAACCATGGCCTCAGATTTGGAGGTGCTGATTCTCATTCCCGCTGCTTCACACTCGGCTGCAAACCGTTCCAGTGTGAGCTGGAGGCCCTCACCTGATGAAGCCAACAGAACCACATCATCCGCAAAAATCAGAGATGAGATTCTGAGGCCACCAAAGTGAAAGCCCTCCGCCACTTGGCTGCGCCTAGAAATCCTGTCCATAAAAATTATGAACAGAACCGGTGACAAAGGGCAGCCCTGGCGGAGCCCATCACCCACCGGGAACGAGTCCGACTTATTGCCGGCAATGCGAACCAAGCTCTTGCAACGGTTGTATAGGGATCGAATGGCCCGTAGCAATGGCCCATACTCCCGCAACACCTCCCACAGGACACCCCGAGGGACACGGTCGAATGCCTTCTCCAAGTCCACAAAACACATGTAGACTGGTTGGGCAAACTCCCATGCACCCTCAAGTATCCTCGAGAGGATAAAGAGCTGGTCCAGTGTTCCGCGACCAGGACGAAAACCGCATTGTTCCTCCTGTATCTGAGGTTTGACTAGCGGACGAACTCTCCTTTCCAGCACCCTGGCATAGACTTTCCCGGGGAGGCTGAGGAGTGTGATCCCCCTGTAGTTGGAACACACCCTCCGGTCCCCCTTCTTAAAGATGGGGACCACCAGCCCGGTCTGCCAGTCCACGGGTACTGCCCCTGATCTCCACGCAACATTGCAGAGGCGTGTCAACCAGGACAGCCCTACAACGTCCAGAGCCTTCAGGAACTCGGGGCGGACCTCATCAACACCAGGGGCTGTGCCACCAAGGAGTTGTTTAACTGCCTCAGTGACCTCGCCCCCGGAAATATGCGGGTCATTCCCCTCATCCCCAGACTCTGCTTCCTCCTCGGAAGACGTGTCAGTGGGATTAAGGAGGTCCTCGAAGTATTCCTTCCACTGCATGACAATTTTCTCAGTCGACGTCAGCAGCGCTCCGCTAGCACTATACACAGTGCAGGTAGAGCACCGCTTTCCCCTCTTGAGACGCCTGACGGTTTGCCAGAATCTCTTCGAGGCAGTCCAAAAGTATTTTTCCATGGCCTCTCCGAACTCCTCCCACACCCGAGTTTTTGCTTCAGCCACTGCCCGGGCCGCATTCCGCTTGGCCTGTCGATACCTGTCGGCTGCCTCCGGAGTCCCACAGGCTAACCAAGCCCGATAGGACTCCTTCTTCAACCTGGTGGCTCCCTTCACCTCTGGTGTCCACCATTTGGTTCGGGGATTACCACCACGGCAGGCACCAACCACCTTGCGGCCGCAGCTCAATGCAGCAGCTTCGGCAATGGAGACGCTGAACATGGTCCATTCGGACTCAATGTCCCCAGTCTCCCTCGGAATGCTGTTGAAGCTCTGCCGGAGGTGTGCGTTGAAGATCTCGCGGACTGCAATAAATAAGTAAACAACTAAAAAGGTGCATAGTCTGCGCGGAGCAGTCAGGAAGGCGTCTGGACGTGCGCCATCTTAAAACCTAAGCACCCTTAAAGAGTTTTTAGCATGATGTTTGTGGTGTGTTTCTGTCAGGTCTTCTGGTGCTGAAAGATTTGGGCATCCAGGTCGAAAAGTATGTTGCATCAGAAGTGTGTGAAGACTCCATCACTGTCGGCATGGTTCGACACGAGGGACGCATCATGTACGTGGGAGACGTACGCACCGTAACTCGCAAACATGTAAGAGAAATCATTATCGCTCCTCAAAACCACAACGTAACCAGAAAGATTTCCTGACATTATGTTAAAGGCAGTAAACTTTAACTTGCTGTGTTTCCACCGGCAGATCGATAAATGGGGACCATTTGACCTGGTGATAGGAGGAAGCCCCTGCAACGACCTTTCCATAGTCAACCCTGCAAGGAAAGGACTTTATGGTAGGAAGTGCTCATGTAATCATTTACTTGTTGCTCGTTGTGCTAAATGAAATAAGGAGGCTGAACTTTCCCTGTCTTTCTTCAGAGGGGACCGGCCGGTTGTTTTTTGAGTTTTACCGTCTGCTGCATGAGGCGCGGCCAAAACCCGGCGACGAGAGGCCGTTCTTCTGGCTGTTTGAGAACGTGGTCGCTATGGGAGTCAGCGACAAACGGGACATCTCCCGCTTTCTAGAGGTACGGCAAACAAACCCACAGCAGTTACTCTGTAAGTGAAATTTTAAAAAAGCCCCCCAACTACATCCCCACAGGACATTCTCAGTTGTGGTACAGAAGGTTGTTAGGATCCATTTATCCATCCATCCATTAGTTAGGACAAAAGTAAGTCTTCAGGGCCATGGTGCAGTATGACATAACCCTCATATTTCTCTTTAGTGTAACCCAGTGATGATTGACGCCAAGGAGGTTTCTGCTGCCCACCGCGCTCGCTATTTCTGGGGAAACCTGCCCGGCATGTCCAGGTGATACAAACACACAGACACCACAGGTTTGTTCACTTTATTTCAGTAAGGAGAGATCATTTGGAAGAACTGAACATGATTTATTGAGATACAGAATTTGATACAGTTGTCTGGCGATTAGTCTCCGATGACCCATCGTAGCAGAGCAAAATCTCAGAAGTAGCAGGAATTAGAGGACAGGACCCCCCAGAGTCTAGACACTGGTGGTGGTGAAGATGGAGGCGTGCATGGAGCTCTGAGTCACCAGGATGAGGCGGAGATGGGGAGGAGGTGGGTTGCACTAATGTGCATCTGAGAGGCAAAAAGGCAGTGTGAAGGGTGATTGACTTGGAGAAGGTGTACAAGAAGATGATTGGATTAGAGCAATGATGTCAGTATTGAGATTGAAAGCATAAGAAAACGAAAGCAATTAAAGAACAGACAGCAGCCGGACATGTGGGAAAGCCAGCTGCAGGGTGATTACAAGTTTTCCTTACTGAATTGAAAATGCAGCTCTGCTTTAGGTTGTGCTTTTCTAAATACTGCAGGCCACTGACACCGATGGCAAACGACAAGCTGGACCTACAGGAGTGCCTGGAGCATGGCCGCACAGCCAAGGTATCCACTTGTGTGTATGTGTGTGTGTTTGTGTGAGAGAGTGTGTATTTGTGTGTCTGAATCACAGAAAGCTGCTGTTGAAAATGAGAGTAGGCTGTAGGATTAAAAGGGATGCGTGTGTTGGTTTGTTTGTTTGTGTCTGTCTGTGCGTGTTTGGTTCTGGATGCTAATTCCAGTTTGAGAAGTTGCGTACGATAACGACACGCTCCAACTCTGTGAAGCAGGGGAAAGACGAGCATTTCCCCGTCTACATGGACAACAAGGAGGACATACTGTGGTGCACCGAGATGGAAAGGTACAGGAGCCGCGTGTTTGTGTGTGTGTGTGGTTTTTTATTACCTCTTAACATCCAGCAGGTGACTGCAGACCTCTAAGGGTAACGGTTAGATTTCATTTTGACCATATGGGTCTTCTGTATTTACATTTGGGCTTACCTTAAAAAATGAAAAATCCATATATACATACCTGTACAGGTGGATGTTAAGAGGTTAATTGTTTTAAGCATGTTCTTGCATGAAAGTGAACTTGTTTGAATTATTAAAAGAAGCTATATCCTGTCAAATGGTCACATGGTGACATAGTAGGGTTGAGATTGTAATTCGAGCATGTTAGACCTGAGATTATGTACGTGTCTCGCCTCACCCTCAAACGGTCGCATCAAATGGCCTGCCCTCCCTGAGCTTAGTTCTGCTGTAGGTTTCTTCCTGTTAAAAGGGAGTTTTTCTTTCCCACTGTTGCCAAGTGCTTGCTTATAGGAAGTCATTTGATTAGTGGGGTTTTCTTTCTCTTATTGTAGCATCTTTGTCTTACAATACAAAGCTCAATATGAGATTAATTGGGCTAAAAACGTCTTATGATGTAGTTGTGCCACATGTTTAACTAACAAGATTTCCCATTTCATGAAATGAAATTGTGTCTCTGCTTTACTATTTGGTAATGAGGGAGTAATATTTGAGAATTTCAATATATGTCAATTGTAAAATGAGAAGTGGGGTTCATATAAAAAGAGGGGTGATTACTAAATGAGACACAGGTGGAAGCAGTCAAATTCAAGGTAAATGAATTTGACCGCGTTTCAATGGAGGGAAAGAAACAAAAGCAGGAAGTAAAACATTAAAACAAAAAATAATCAAAACAAATGAAAAGCAAACATTTAAGACACATAAACACTCACATACACACACTGTAAAGGACTACTTCCTGAGATTTCTTTTAGACCACTGGCTGACCTTAGTCAAGACCACAACCATCATCCCTCTTCCCAAGAAAAGCCAAACCACCTGCCAAAATGACTATAGACCAGTTGCACTCACTCCAATCATTACAAAGTGCTTAGAGAGTGGTGCTGGCCTACATTCAGAGCAACATCACAGACACTCTGGATCCCCTGCAGTATGCCTACTGGCCCAGTAGGTCCACGTCAGACAGCATCACTGCTGCCCTTCACTATTCCCTTTCCCATCTGGAAAACAAAGACTCATACATCAGGGTACTTTTTGTTGATTACAGCTCCTCCTTCAATACTGTCATCCCACACAAACTCACTCACAAGCTGGCAACACTCGGCCTACACCCCACCCTATGTGACTAGCTACTGGACTTTTTGACTGGCAGGGCCCAATCTGTCAGGATCAGCAACAGGACTTCAGTCACGTTGCGTCCTCAGTTCCATCCTCTAGACCCTGTACACCCACGACTGTGTCACCTCCAACAGGTCTCCTCACTCTCAACACTGATAAGACAAAATAGATGATAGTAGACACGAGAAAGAAGAGGAGGCCTCACCAGCCACTGTTTATCCAGGGGCTTGAAGTGGAGAGGGTGAGCAGCTTTAGATACCTGGGCGTCTACATCACTGAGGACCCCACTGGACACTGAACACCTCACAGATGGTCAAGAAGGCTCAGCAGCGGCTGTATTTCCTGAGAAGGCTGAGGAAATTTGGTATGTCGGCCAAGATCCTCAGCAAGTTCTATAGCTGCATTGTGGAGAGCACACTGACCAGCGTCATCACTGCATGGTACGGCAGCACTACTGCTATGGACCGCAAACGCCTGCAGAGAGTAATAACAACTGCGGAGAAGATCATCAGGACTCTGCTGCCCTCTCAGCAGAGCATCTACCATCGCAGAGTCCAGAGGAGAGCTTCCTCCATCCTCAAAGACCCCACACACCCCCAACACGGACTGTTTACACTTCTGCCGTCAGGACAAAGGTTTAGAAGTGTGAAATCCAGAACATCCCGACTCAACAACTCCTTCTTCCCCAGACTCTTGAACAGCTGACCTATTTTATCAGTAATAATTTTGCACATCAGATCATCTTACATATTAAACCAGCATTAAGCTCAAATCTCTTTTGCACACCAATCTATTTAACACTTCAGTTTTTGTCTCCATTTATTTATTTATACTATTTGCATTTTATCTGTTCTAGTTTTATTTGCACATATTAACCAGCATCTGTGTGTGGACAGCAGAGAAAGAATTTCATTGCACAGAGAAATGCTTTTCTTTGTCCTCACGACAATAAACGTTTTGAATCTTTGAAAGACAAAAACTAACAAATATAACAAATTCAAATGAAAAAAAAAAATCTTCTTTTAAGTTTAGGATCCTAAGTGATTTGAAATATTTCTTGGCTTTGCTTCACAGACCTTTTTCTATTTAAAGTCTGAAGTAATGATCTGTGTGGTGTGTTTCAGGGTGTTTGGTTTCCCCGTCCACTACACCGACGTGTCCAACATGAGTCGTCTGGCCAGACAAAGGCTTCTGGGACGTTCGTGGAGCGTCCCTGTCATCAGGCACCTTTTTGCTCCTCTAAAGGAGTACTTTGCCTGCAACTAGTCACACACACCAACTCCCTCCCACATACAGACACACACATATAAACAGAAACAGACACTGATAACCATACACAGTGTACAGTCAGTACATGAAGGTTGGCTGACGCAAAATGAAACAGATGACCGGACATAGACACACAAACACTCACATACACACTCTGTAAAGGACTGCTTCCTGAGATCCCTTGTAGACCACTGGCTGACCTTAGTCCCCTGGTGCTACCGTGCTACCACACACACACACACACACACACACACACACACACACAGGTACAGTTTTCTGTCATACACAAACTTCCTGTCCGACCTTGAAACTGATGTCTTTTGGCTTTACTGTGTCGTATCAGCTGGAGTTCAAACCTCCAGGGGGCGCCAAACTAACACAGATGCCCTGCCTTTTTTCTGTCTTTAAGATCTCTCTGAATACGTACAAACAGACCAATGAGTCCCGCAACACTTTACTGTATTCATGTGTTGTGAAAACAGAAAGACACACAAACACACATAACAGTCATGGTGCTGGTCAGGCAGTGATACAATCTAAATGGTGCCACTTTAATACAACACTTTTACAGATTTTGGTGCTCTTGGAGACTGAATGGTCTCTGCTTGTTTCAGTCGCTGCAGTTTTGAGTTCAAATAGACGAGCAGGTGGAGGCAACAGCAGGCAAAACAGGTAGCTGTGAGGTTTAAGGATTGAATGAGGATGCAGGAGAGTGTCCAAAAGGAAGATAACCCAGCTTAGATTTCTTGATGCATGCTCCAGGTAAGGAAATCCCAAAAAGTTGATTCTGGACGTAGCGCTTTCAATGGGAGGAACGTTTCGCTCGAGCGAACAGTGGAAGTGGAAGAACATTGTACCAAAAAGGCTTCAGTAAAGCTGGGAAGACACCTAAAGGAAGCTCCAGGCGATCCTGGAGAGAAGAACAACTGCTACCTAAGCAAAAATGTTTATTGATCTTTTTTTTTTCAGGAGTAATAGAACAGCTGAGACGTATTTTCTGTAAACACCACGTCTCGGTAGCTTTCAAACCCTAAAACACCCTGCCTCAAAAATTGCTCCCCCCAAAGGATCAGGTCCCCCAGCACAAACAGAGTAATATAGTACACGCACGCTGTTAAGTGCCAGAAGGATTGCCATGATTCATACATTGGGGAAACCAAACAACCTCAACCTCGTGGCTAAGCGAATGGCATCTCTGAATTGAGGAGGAGGCCTAAGAGTTCATCTTTTCACTTTCATGCTGTGATTGCAGTCATTCCCCAACTCTCTGTGAATGGTATGGCAATTTGCATGTTTATGATCATGAAACTGACCTCACAGTCCATTGTTACTCACTGGTGCTAGTTTTAGTCATTATGCAAAGGTCCTGTTTAAGGTTGGGGAAACCTGCAGTCAGAGAGGTTGTGAGACTGAAGAAGTCACTGAAAATGCTACGTCCAGATGAACAGAATCAACTTTTTGGGACCAGCTCAGAGTAATATATACAGCATTTTTCTTAGTGTGACTACAGCTTAATAAGACTATAACCTTTAAATGTTTCTTAAAGGAGGAGGATGCTCTTGTGCTACAAATAATCCTTGCAGATGAATTTATACCTCAGTGCAAAAAAAAAAAAAAAAAGAGATCCACTTTTATCTAATATGAAATAATAAAATAAAACAGAATTTTATTGGGATGCAGCTGTGGTTTGAGGAGTTTATTTTACTTGTTAATGTTTGATTTTTGTATTTTTCAGTAGTTTCTTGTGTCTCCAGGGTGGACTTACTATTATCACTTTAGTTTCAGTGTTAGTTTTACTTATCCTTATTATGAAATGTATGGTAGTTTTTATCAAGATGGAATAATACAATACAACAAAACAAACACAGAGATGAAGACATCCTGGTGTCCTCATCCTGGTTGACAAATTGACTAAAACCGAAGACAGTTGCTGTATAGTTTAATATTTTATATAGTTTTGTAAGTGTTTTGGTTAGTTTTCTTTTTATTTCAGTGAACTAATTTCTGGTTTAGTTTCAGTTAACTTTAACAGCCTTATTGTAAGATCAAAATGCTGACATATATAAAAGCAAAAAACCCTCTGAATGTAAACAAAAGTTATGAAATTTAAAATTAGTACAGTAGAAACATCCTTGCTGCTGTCTGCATCCTCAGTGTTTAGAGTGCCCTCTAGTGGGAGACAACCATGTTAGGGTAAAACATACTTCATACTACGAATGTACTCTATACACCGTATATCCTCACAACAAGCAAACCATCTCTGTACTGTACTGATTACTTCCTGGTGGTTTTCAGACACTAGGTTCACGAATGCTTTTAATAATGAAAATATTTTCTCGTGTTTCACTTACGCTGGGATGACAACTGTTAAATGACTTTGGTGCTCATTTTAAATTTAATATTACTCTGATGTCACTCAGCTGATGATTATCAGGAACAAGTAGATGTCATCATATTATACCAAAGTTTGCCTCGTTAAGATTCATTGGTTAAGTGTGTCATTGGACGTTCATTGGATGTTAGGTTGATAGATTTGAAGTTAAATTCAAGTAATCTCAAATTTAACTTGATTATCTTTTGACTTCCCTCTATTTCTTCAAGGTATTGTTTAGGGCTAATGGGAAATTTCTGTAAAATGTTATGCTAACAACTCTCCAGCATCATAAATTCCAAACATTAAGTATTGTGCAAAATAATTTAGTGTTTGAGTGGATTTGAGACCATGAAATGCAAATATATTTATTGTTTAGGACTTGGCACAGTGTCCTCCAAATGTGGACTAACTGCAGTAACTCCAATGCTTTTGTTGTCTGTTTTTGAACTGGCATTTGAACATAAGATCCAAATAATGCCAAGATACCAAAGTAGTTTCATTCTATTCATATTTTATTTTTTATATGTACAGTGAACTCAAATGTATACTAACAGTATTCTGAGTTTCATATGAAAATCTCACCTCAAAATAGAAGTGAACAGTTTTAATCAAATTTTTTTTTCTTTAAATTCACATCAACTTAACAGAAGAAGGTCTAGATCAGCTGATTTTGGCAATTCCTTAAATGTGTTAGAGAGAATTCAGCCGTTGGTGAAGTAGGACCATGTAATACCACTTTGTACCACAAGATAGCACATCAGGTTTATGTATTCTTACTTAGGCTGGCAGTCTGGCAAATGAAATGAGTAAATGAATGAAAGGCCTCTTGAGGAATAAAAGCAAATATCAGAGGGTAAAAACAGAAACGGCAGCATGAATCTCAAACCATATCAACAGAGTCACATGGAAAACACTGCCCCCTGATGGTGAAGGATTTAGTTAAAAGCTGCAAGCAGCTGCAAAAAGTACCTTTAAAGAGAAAGCCCCTCGAGGCATTTATTTGGACAGTTTTGAAATACTATCTAAATTAGCTTTGATTTCAAAGGTCACTGGGACAGAAGAAACAGAAATAAGAAAAAGAAATAAGGTATTTTCCCCTGGAAGTTAAACTTCTATCAACATAGCAAAATTCCCAGGATGTCTGTGTCTCTGTTTACGTGCTTTCAATCTCCAACTCCAACCATAGGGAATATAAAGGACAGGATTTTATCCATCAACTTAAAATAACCAGTAGTCTTTTCTTGCATTGCCCCCTGCTGGTCATTCAAAAAAGAAAATCGAGGTTTAAGGCACTTCTGTCTTTTACAGAATGAGGTTAAACTCATTCTGCAGGATTATTTCTGCCTGCAGAGCACCATCGCCTCCGAGAAGCATTAACCTAAAACATTGGTGGTTAGAAGTAGAAGACATTCAGCATCCTCTTCTCAGCAGCATTTTACGCTCCCTCCTCTTACAATGCAGCTTCTTTCTGTGCCTCAGCTCCACTGTCAGTTAAGTGACTAGTCTGCCATCCCCCTGGCACTCGTTCTCCCCCTGTGTTTCACAGGGATCCAAAACGTCCTACAGTCACCGTTCTGCATCGGCGTCGGCTGAAAGCAGAGGCCGACTTTACTCTGTGGACAATATGCTGGCTTTCTACTTCCTGTGACTGAAACAGATAGCCCTGTATAAATAAAAAGAAGCTTCCTTATGTAACACAGGTTCAGCTGTGTGAGCCTTCTTGGGTGTTTCATCTGCCTTTCACCCATTGCATGCTGGGATGAACTCAGCTGCTCTGTGAAGAGGAAATGTCATCCAGTGTGGTGGCTGTATTTATTACACACACACACACACACACTATGAGAAACAAGTTCATATGCATGTTTTATTTAGACAGGGCTGCCTTTAGAGAAAACACTTCAGTCTGGTGCTTTTGGTCCTCAGATGACCATCTTTTCCAGGAAGCCTTCCGATCCTCAGACCTTCCTCAGATACCAGCTAACAACTGGACACATGCAGTCTATGCCGTCTCACACACACAAACACACACACACAGACCTTCACACAAACATGCACAACCTCTCATAGCCACAGTAAGCCAGCAGGTTCAAAGATTTTGTTCCATCGTGTTTACTATCCGTTTCTACAACCAACCTTCAGGTGCTTTTTAAACTCTGCTCTTTTTTACAGTGCTCTTCCTGCAGGTCTCACACACACTCACACTCTCATTTGCTGGAAACAACCTTCACGCTTCTCCTTTCGCTACAGAACACCCAACACCACTACACTCACACATGCATACACACTGTGTTCTTGCCGGCCGCCTGTCCGCCATCAGGCTTTCCGCAGCGCTGCTGGCTGTGACGTCATCATGGCCCCACGACGCTTGGTGCTCCCAAATCCTGTCCACCCTTACCCTAATCCCTCCCTCACTCCAATAACCCCACCTCGCCCTGCCCTGCCCCTCCCCAGGTGCTGCATGTCAGTCAGTCAGTGTAATCTCCGATTCCATGTTAGATTAGGGAGTAACGATAATAATAATATGGTAATAATAATTACAGTAATAATCTGTTATTGTGTGTGTGTACTGTTCCAGGTTGGTGCTCAGTTCAGTTCAGTCTCAGCCTAGAGTGGAGAGAGAGAGGCTAGAGAAAGCATATATTACAGTTAGTATAGTGACTTGTTCTATTTTAAATCGTTGAAGCTATGAGCCGCACGATGCTCTCAAACAGAGACGGGTTGAGTTAAAGCTGTCTGTAAAAGCTGAATTTCCACTGGCATAAGGCGGTTCCCAGTCTGGAGGTCCTGAGACTTAAGAAACGTATTAATAAAATACATGAGCTTCACAGAATCTTATCATTTCAGATTTATTTAAGGCCATGTGCAGATCTGATCCATGCCAAAACATTTAAATCAAATTTAATAACTTAGTTCCTAAAGTTTTGGTCATCCTCTGAACCAGAAATCTGAGCTTCTTCAGAAGCTGTTAAACAGTTAAATAACTTCACAAGTTTTAGATGGGGATATTTATATCTAGATGTATATACACGCCAAAGTAGCCATAATATTAAAGTACCTGCCTAATATTGTATAGGCCCCCCTCAATCTGGGAAGTTTAGAGGCCACATCCAAACATCAGGCTTGTTGTTGCGTTCCTCGAGCCATATTTGTGGTGTGCTGAGGGAGACCACTGCCATTGGGGAGTGCCCTTGCCATAAAATGTGTGAGCTTGACATGTAAGCCATTGCTGGGTGGGCGTTTTGTGACAAAGTGGCACCTGACTGAATGCCAGGATCCAAATTTCTCAGCAGAGCATCGCATTAAAAGCGTGGTCACTCACTGCAGCTGCCAGTGGTTTAAGTCTTGGGGCTCACCGGCGTTTGTTATATTTGCTCTGGAGGCTGCTGGTTCAGCACAGGCATGACGATTTTCAGCCTGTTTACAGTTTCCAGCAGTTTATTTTCCTTTTCTCCAACACGTCTCTGTGTGAGAGCTCCATGAGGGGGAAAAGTGTGAGGGAAAGGAGCTGACGTTTTTAAGTGATGGGTGATACGGTGATGATGTTTCTGTTCGCCTATTGACAGCTTTTAGGCTGAGTGACGCGCTGTTTTAAACACTGATACACTTTCAAACACACACATACATACACAGACAAACACACACTGTTATGACACAGAGCAACCGACGCTCACACGCAGAGATACATGCACAACACCTACAAATACAATGCTGTGGCGCATGCAGACACTCATCTCATGGACTAAATGTAAGATGAGCTTTTAGGAAAAGGAGGACCTGTTGGTGTTTCAAAAGGTGCTAAAATTTTATCTGAAAACAAGAAAAATTTATTGTTAGGAGTATAAATCAAGTTTGTCTTTACATTTACTGTATTTATGTTTGCGGTAGTGAAGAAAGGCACTATTATTATTTTACTCTTGTATGAATATGAACTAATTAAAAAGGCATTTTAACTTTGTACTTGAACAGTGTAAGAAATGAACCGTGAATAAACAAGAACTGTTTATTGTGACTATCTGCTTAGTGTGTCTACCTATGTGACATTTGGGGGTGCTGTGTCTTAAAAATCTAGATGTAAAACTACAGAATATGTTCTGGATTTTCATGGCCCAAACTGCCCTGTAATTATAAAATATAAAGTTTTCATTAATTCACAGAAAATGTGCTTTGTTCTGTGAACCCACCCAAAAAACAAACAAACATACATTTCTATAGCAGATAATGAACTTTCTGTTGTTTATCTGTTACTTGTTTACTTTGGTGTAGCATAAATGACAATTACATTTTCCAAAGCTGTCCAGTGGGCTCGATTGCTCGGCCGATTCTGGTCACAGGGGCCTACTTTTGACACCCCTGGTCTAGCAGCTTATTTTACTTCTCTGATGTCAGTTTTCCACATCGAATCAAACCAGAACTGCTGACCATATTTTTCTCATCACATGTTGGAGAGGAAACCCTCAAGAATCAGTCTGCAAATAATCACACTGGTTCACAGCCAAAAGGTTTGTGAAATTATGAAATATTTTCCCAGTTTTGGGTCTGAAAGTGAAAATAATTCCTAAAGTTGTGGGTTGACTCTGGTTTTAATGTTATGCTACTATAAGTCAGTTTCTTAACTGCAATCAGAAACACAAATGTACACACCTGAATGAGCCACAGGTGAGTACAATTAAATACAGCTCCATTTGACCTTCATTGGATATCTGAAGGGCTACAGACAGTTGTTCTCTCCTCTTCCTCCTTCCTGACTGATTTTCTCTGGTTTTGCTTTTTGTTAGTGACCTCATCACTGCAGGCAGCATAAGGCAGAATCTGCAAGTACTCCAGCTCCTCCAGAATGATAAACATAACCTACAACAAAGTAGCTTAAAGAGAAAAGCTCAAAACAAATTAGACAAACAAAAGATAAAAGGGAAAGTAAGTCAGTTGAATCTAAAAAGTGAGGTAAAATAAAATCTAATAGAATACTATATGTAAAGCATATACAAATCTATGTAAAAATAGAAATGGCTCTCTAGTTTCAATAAAGTGAACGATAACTTCAAATGTTATGAACAGATTAGTGGTAAATCTATTGATCTGGATCCATTTACTATTTTTCTTCATATCTATCTGCACAACTGACGCTGGCTATTATTTACAGTTGACAACAACCAAAAAATGCCCATAAATAAATAACAGCAAAGAGCTTAATGAAATATAAAGAACACACATTATTGACTGGAAAGGTCTCCTGAACCACAAGTATTTTTGTTCTGTGTTGGGGGTTTGTTTGGGGTTTTTTTTGTTTCTCCCAAACTAGAGCCCCAATAATCATTAAAGTACAGATATCACTTACATGAATACTATGAGGTATTAATGTTCACTATTAATTATCACATGAGCCAATTTGGATATAATTTTGTGCTTTGGAAAGACTTGTGAATGCCTGAACTGTGAATCAGCTGTTCGTTTCCTGCAGGTTGATATTGCAGGTGTATTCAGTATATATGTGCAGGTCACAGGCTTGTGGTTCGACTGCTGTTAATTAATTCTTCTGAATTCCCACCACAGCAGCTGCAGCCAGCCAAGCTGCCAAAGAGGGCATCCCTGTCTCCACACTGTGGCACTTCAGCTCCATATTGTTGCATTCAAGTGCTCAAAGTAACCTCTCAACGCTGTAACTGCCCCGTTCGAGTGCACTGGGTCAAAAGCAACAATCACACAAAGAGCCCGTGTGGGCCAGGGTTTATCTTTTCAGAGATCATGTCTAAAGATTAAGCAGCAGAAGATAAAAAAATCAAAAATAAAATTTATTTCTGCTATTATTTTGTTAATATATAATCAACATTTCAGAAATATAATCAACGAGAGCAAATTTAAACTCATGTTGCAACTAAAGTGGCCTAAGATAGTAATAATAGTCAATGCTTCGCTCAAATCCTCCTCCCCCCCCCCCCCAAAAAAAAAAAAAAAAGATAAAATAAAATCGGATGCTAATCATTACATTTCTGACCGCAAGTGAAGGTATCACGACTACAGCAGAAGATACGCCCCTTTCTCAAAACGAAGAGGAAACGCCTTCCACAGACTAAACTCCCCTCCCATTGGTCGGTTTTCCGGTTTCTCTCATTCGAACGGTCCCTGATTGGCTGCTGCCGGACCGTCGCCGAAGAAGCGTCTGGTGCTCGCGTTGTGCCAGCTGTCCTCGCGCACTCGGCCAGCGCTGGGCATCGGAGACAGGTTCCTGCTGAGTAGGATCACGGAATCTGCGAACCGGGTAAGAAGACAGAAAATTCCACAGATGAGAGGACGTCAGGCTGTAGAGCTGTTGACCAAATCGGTAGATTTTATCACCTGTAGTCATAATTAGAGGCGTTAAAATCCCTCTTTATGCCATTAACATTGGTAACGGAATGGTTATAACGAACATGAATCAGTCTCTGGAAATGAAAATTAGGCAAATTTGGCAGATTTTCTATATTTTGTTACATTTTTGCAAATCAGTGATGTGTTTCTGCGTCTAAATTAAAATGTGAATGAATTAACTCAACGTTTTTCCTTCCAGTAAATGAATGAAAAAACATTAGTTTCGCTTAAATGCGGTGAAAAATGGAAAATTGGCGGTGATGTGGTGAAAATGGCATCGTGTGGTTTGGGGCGATGAAATATGGGTGAGATGTGAGTCTCTCTCTCTCTGTCTGTGTGTGTGTGTGTGTGTGTGTGGCGTGCCATCAGTGCTGCAAGGCTGTGTGTTTGTTATGTAAGTCCCTTTTAGGTTATTCTCTCTTGTCCCAAATTTATTGAGGCACGGTAATGATGATGATGAAGATAATGAAGAGATCTGTCTGTAGCCGTGGACACTCGCTTGTATGCACGACGTGTGTGCGCGCATGTGTGTGTGCTTGGAGTCCTTGGTGTGTGTGTGTGGCTGGGTACAAAACGTGAACAGGTGATTTAAAATCCAGTTTGTGCACATTATTTGGTTTGAGGGTATTCCTGGGTGCTGCAAATCCTTCAGGTACACCACATTGATCTGAATAAATCAGAGGGCGTCCTGATTAGATGATGTAACTGCTGCCCTACACACGGTCTGTTTCCATTAGGAATGCAATGCTTGTCTTCTAGTGTGTAACGTGTTAATTAGGGTGGTGGTGTAGCCTTGCCTCACAGCTAGGTTTCTGAGTTTGCATGTTCTCCCGGTGTATATAACAGCCCTGTTTTCATGTAGTGGTTTACTTTTCTCTTATTGTGTATGCAGGCAGACTTGTACAAACGTCACGCCTACAGGGCTGATATGAAGATGCCAACAGTGATTTATGTACCAGATGGTAAACATCCCTTTTAATGCTCTAATTTTGGGTATTCCTAACATGTAAGGGATTTCCTTGGAGGTTGCTGCTTGGTTCTTATAGGCCCTTATAGTCAGAGCTGTTGGTGTACTCTTTGGGTTTCGGCTGGTGATGCATTTCCTAATTTTTGTATCCTTGATTGAGGCACAAATGTGCAATTCTGTCAGTTTTTACCACCATTTCAATGTGCAGGAGCTCAAAGTTTCCCACGTTAGTGAGGACGATGCTTTAGATGCTCTCAAAGCTACAAAACTAAACAGCTTCTTCTCTCTGCTTTGTCTGAGTGGCGACACCTATTGTTCAGGATGCTGATCAGTAGAGTGCAGCAAGTACCCCACCCTCTCCTTTGGTATAACTGGTGATAAGGAGGGGATGATGTCCTTTCACTGCAACTGAACCTGACCACTTCATGGTCTAGTGGTCAGGTTTCCTGGTTTTCACCCAGGTGGCCTGGGTTTGACTCCACATATACAGTAGGAACTTGCATATAAGGACAGACATTTCAGGAAGAGGAAGTAAGGAGCAGCTTTATCTAATAATGGCCCTGTTACACCTCCCACCTGATGAATGATGGTGTTGCATCCACTGCTAATTATGCACTTTCATAACCTGCTGTTGCTAGTTTGAAAATGTGTTTACTGCCACTTTAATGACAATACCGAAGCTCAGAGATTCACAGTTTATATAGAGGGAGATGTTGCAACAGTTTTCAAAAGACTAAGCCATTTCTTTTACCTCCAGTTTTGACTTCTTCTCCTGCTATACCAGCTCTGATGTGAGGTATTGCCTGAGTCGCTGCACCATTCAGGAGAATACTGCAGCTAGTACCTGTGCAGAGGTCACTCAGAGAATCTCAGGTTATACAGAGGAAGAAGCTTGAAAAACTGCATAACTAAACAGCTTCTGCTCTCTGCTTTGTCTAAGTAGTGACAGCAATATTCAGGATGTCAGTGTTGATGTCACTGTGACAACCAATGCAGCCACCAAACTGGTGGCTCTAGCAGCAGCTGAATATCCAAGTAAGTGGCCAACACAAGCAGTCCCATATGTTCTAGTGGATAGGATTCCTGGTTTTCACCCAGGTGGCCTGGATTGACTCCCGGTATAAGAACTTATATTTTATGAACAAACATTTTAATAAGAGGACATAAAGAGCATAGGTTGGTGCATAAGAGTGGAGGAAGGTGCACACACATATTATGCAGAAGGTCTTGATAATCTAAGATCAACTGAAGAATGTAGCAGCATTGCACGTCTAGGATGACTCTTGACATCACAGGGTTCATGGAAGAGTTAAGCCATTGCTAGATGACTGTGAAGATACTCTCTGTTGATGAGGGTGTATCCTCTGGACAGAGAAAAGAGGTCAAGGTGACTTGGTGAAGACGCATAGGAAAGAATTCAAGGAAAAAGATTTGTATTCAGTGGCCAAACATAGAGTTGGAAAGGATGTACTGTGGGTTAGGTTGGCTGAAGGATAGAGATGGAAATGTATTAATAAGTGAAGAGAGTGTGCTGAGAAGACTTTAAGAAGCTGACGAATGAAGAAATTCAGAGAGAGAAGAGGACTGTTAGTAAAAATGGGGGGCAGAGCATTAGTAAGGAGGAAGTGAGGGCAATTATGATGACACTGTTATCTGTAGGTGTAAGAGAGGTGGAGGTATGCTCTGGAGAGTGGAGGAAGGGAAGACAGTAGAAGCAAGACAGAATACGTGTGTGTGAATGAGAGGGAGACAGGTGTAACAGTGAAAAGGTAGATGAGTTTAAATACCCGAGTTTAACCATCTAAAGCAATGGACAGCTGGGAAGAGAGTGAAAGGCAGGGTGGAGTGGGTGGTGATGAGTGTGAGAGCTGATTTGTAACAGATAGAAAGCTGCGAGCGTGAAAGAGAAGGTTTACAAGATGGTAGTTAGACCTGCTGTGATGTATGGTTTGAGGTGGGACAATCGAAGATGATAAGCTTTTTATTGGGCGGGAACACGATGGAAAGGGTTAGAGATGAAGACATCAGAGCGACAGCTCAGGTTAAGTGTTGTGGAGACAAAGTCAGAGAGTGAGGCTGAGATGGTTTGGGCATGTGCAGAGGAGGGGTAGTGGATATACTCGGCAACAGATGCTGAAAAGTGAGCTGCCAGGAAGGTGGAGAGGAAGACCACGGAAAATGTAAACAATTTCACCTTCAAATGAGAAGAGGAAAAACTCAAAGAGTAGGTCAGACTGAAGGTCAAAGGTCAGACAGAAAAAATACTGGCAAAATAAATTTTATGTACAGCTCTTGGCGTTGGGTTTTTTTTCTAAATGTATATTGTGATTAGGGGGTGTGTAGAGACAGAGATGCCCCTAATCCTCAGAGTGATGCCCCAGTTATCTTATTGTCTGTTTGTCTGTGTGTGATTCAGTAATGCTTATTCATGCATGAACCTGCAGCAGTACACACAATTCTTCTGTGTGTGTGTGTGTGTGTGTGTGTGTGTGTGTGTGTGTGTGTGTGTGTGTGTGTGTGTGTGTGTGTGTGTGTGTTTAGTATCTATTCTTATCTTCAAGTGGCTGTAAATTTGTCTGCTGCATGTTGGTTGGCTTTTTAAATAGCTCTAGTTTTCACACATGCACATATGCAAGGTAATCCAGACATACACACACATGCACCCACGCACACACACAGAGAGAGAGAGAGAGAGAGAGAGAGGGAGACAGAGAGAGAGATACTCCTCCCTGTGGCAAATATCAAGCAAGAGTCATCAGCTGTCTGGTCCTTTCTTCTCACTTACAGCACACACACACACACACACACACAAACAGACATGTGAGCATGTCAGCAGCTACCATGTGAAATGTAACAATTTCTAAACATTTTTAAACAACTTTTTTCATCCTTCCTCTTTTCAGCTGTTTAAGCCAAGTTTGAACTTATTTAGGAAAATGCTAAGTTGTAATTTTTTTATTGGTTATTAATTATTTAAAGCTCTCACCACACCATTTTTATCAATCAATAAGAAAAGAATTAAACAAATCCAGACGACATTTTATGGAATTTAAAATCAAGACAAACTCCCTGTTTACATATTTTCCATTAAAAAACAGTACATGTCCGTACAAAAGAAAGTAAATCATCATAGCATCTCTCCTCATTTTCATCCCTCCTGCTCATCCAACTGCAGTAGAACCTTTAGCTTTTGTACATTTTTATCCAATAAATAATTTGCTTTCTAAATGGTGCCTCCAGTATAAGAGTTCAGGTTTTATTCATGCTGTGAGGTAGTTGTGTCTTTGTATTACCATGATGTCGTGAATCTGTGTGCCACACACAGTCCCAACTCACTCAGCCTGCTGCTCCTCATTTATTATTAATTAAGTCCCCCATTAAAAAAAGTTTGGATGGAGAGGGGAGGAAACTAGGGTGTGTCTCGCTGTGTTAGACTGTGTGCAGCTGTGTTGGGGTGTGTGTGTGTGTGTGTGTGTGTGCGCAGAAGCAGCTGGTCCCAGGGTGCGTGAGAAATGCTGCCTGGTGTGTGTGTGTCTGTTATACCTGCTGTGACACAGCAGAAAGTGAACACGCACACACACACACGCACAAACACACATTGAAGATGTCTAAAATAGATGTTTTTTTTCCCTTTGAATGCAGTTAGCGAGGAGCATTAGAGACGACCTCAGTTTCTCCTGACAATTTTGACTTTCTGTGCACACAAGGCCTGAATTTCAGATCTCCCGTACTGATGTAAAAGCACAAGTCTCGTGTTTTTGTGTGAAATGGAAATCAGCTTTTGAGAGCAGATAGTGTTAAAATTGGCCAGTGGCTGCTTCCCGTCATTACCCCTCACATTGCATCATGTCACATCGCAGCTCCTGACTGTGCTTTAAGTCTCATCTCCTCGATCACCTCATGTAGCATCACATCTCTTCAAGCTGCTTCATGTTCTCCATAAAAGTCTGTTTCATAGGACAGGGCTGGGCAATTTATTTTCCCAAGGGAACATGTGAGAAACTGGGACTGTTGTTTCAGTAAGGCTTGGTGTGATGGCATGCCACACATGGTAAGCTCCACACCTCACCACCCGTTGATTCACTTTAGTTTAATTTACAGTCACTACTTTAAAATAGTCTAGTCTATTGTTCAATATTGTTTCTTTATTAAATGTATTTATTTTTCCATCACACCTTCCAATGTTTATATGGTGTGCACACATATTAACCTTGCAAGGTCAAAGTTCTGTTTTATGTTATATTAATACATCTTTCTTTGTTTGAGTTACCTGGGAGTTGGCTTCTCCGTCTGGCAAAAGGTGTGGCAAAGGGCTGGTAGACCTGAAGTACCAATGACGGCCTAATTGGATTGCACCACATGCTTCATTGTCTGGGGGGTGTTTCATGTTTGTTTAATTGTTTGTATTAGTTGCTTATATGGCAGCCATTTTGTTTTCCCCGTGTGTGTCATTTGGTTTAGCTAAACCGGTATTTAAGTTCCCCCGTGTGTCATTTCAGCAGGTCAGTTTATCTTATGTTTGTTTGAGGTTTTGTTAATTATTATCTTCAGTTTAGTCTATTGAGTTGACCTCTTTTATTGGTCTGCCTATTTAAGTTTGGCTTTGTTAAATATATTTTCATATTTTTTGGGTCAATAAAACCCCCTTTTTGAATTAAACCACCTGTGTCCTTTATGCTTTACTGCTTGGTCCCTGACACTTGGTTATAGCTTCTTGTTACCTCTACAGCTTTACAGGTAAAGATTCAGATGTCTGTTCCTGCTCTGCATCGGTCATGATATTATCATTATCTCAGAGGGCAATTCAAATTTCAGTCCTTAAAAACAGTATTCGGCTCTCCACAAACTGAGCTTTACCTCTGATTTCAGTAAACAAATTCTTGGAAGTCTATGTCTTGTTAGAAAACATACATCTTACACAAACATTGGTTCCAGTGTATTTGCAAAGTGGCTGCATTTGCTTGCAAAACCCCTCCAAAAAACCACTGTCCAGTCAGGGACGACTAAAGGTCCGGGTGATGCCCAGACCTGAGCTAGAAGGAGTTCTGCCAGACAAACAGTGATGAAACCGCAGCCCAAGCGTCTCTTTGTAAATATCGCAATCAGTTAAAATGCCACCAACAGCAGATATATGATGAGTCACTTGTTTCATTGTACAATAGTTATCATCCTGCTTCTTCAACTTTGATATTTAATAAGCAAATAGTAGAGAAATAAACCTGTAAACATAAACTTAAGAATCTACTAAAATAACTACTACTATTACTAAATTTAGTTTAATTTTTACAAATTATGTCCTAAAAGTCTCTGGGAATTTGAACAGTTATTTAAGTATTATCTAAATTAACTTTAATTTTAATGCTCATCAGGACAGAAATGCCATATACTGACCCCCCACCAGAAAAAAAAGGCTTTTTTTCTCTACACAGTGTACTTTAAACATCGGCCCAGAATTTCTCAGGTGTTGCTGACTAAACCTGACTCCTACTCAGCCTTTCACAAAATCTATCACTATTATTATTATAACTATTATTATTATTATAAATCAGGCCAAATATTTAAAGAGTAAAAAAAGCTGTTATTCCAATATGTAACATAAAAATAACAAAACCACGAAGTAAAGTGGGCACTCAGGACCAATTAACAAAATTACACATATATAAATATTTTTTTCTTAGTTTTAAGAATTGAATGTTTATATTTCAGCTGAGCTTTTAGCTTTTTAGTCAAAGTAACACTTTTTGAAGCCACCGTTTGAACTATATGGCAGGAATATGGCAGAACTGTATTAATATAGTAAAGTAAGCTATTGTCAGTTAGGGTTGCAGCTAAAGTAGGGTTCGTCAACTCTGTTACAGGTCAGATAAAGCAGCCCGCCAGTATTTTTTATATATACTCCATTCCTTGAACCTGTGGTGAACTTACTGTGCCCATTTGTGATTAATTAAAGGCGTTGTTTTCATTTTTGGAAGTTTAATCTCCTTTGTCCTTATATTCCTACAAACACACAAAGCCTCCAGTGTCCGATGCAGAAGTCAGCGTTCCCAGTCCCACAGAGTCTGCAGTCTGTGTGGGTTTGGACTGAGCTGACTAGAAAATAGTGACTGGTGTTTTGATGGTTTGTCCTTTCCAAAAAAGATGGGACACTGTCTAAAATCTAAATTAAAAAAAAGAACTGAAGCATCTGTGAATCATCTATTATGTTACTTTTCACCTCTCAGTGAAAAGTAACATAATACTTAAAAATATTATTGAACATTCAAAGAATTTGTTTGATGACGTCACATCAAACACTGTTTCCGGATCCAAGAGTCTCCTGTGTTGGGTCTGGCTCTGTTTTTATTAGCAGTATTTAAGTATTTAAGTGTAACATGTCTTTATGTTTTTCTAAATAAAATATGATACAATTAACACTTCATAAAAGAGTCACCTAGGCCGACTAAGATTCAGTGTGGATTGTAAACTTAGGATCAAGACATTGCCATAGCTAATAATCCAAACCCTGTAACAACATATTAATGGTGCGTTCGTATTGTGATGGGGTCATCTGAGACATTGTTGTGGCTGAAGTTTGATCTGTTTTTGGTGTCTCTGTTTCTCTGGGACCCTCAGCATGAACTCATCCTACATCTTCCTTAATGTGTGCTAATGTATGTACATTGGCCTAATCATGGCTTTGTAGCACCTTTAGCACCAGGTAGCTAATCATATTTTGACTAGTCCAACTTCATTAACCTTCCAAATGTGTCGTTTCCTGTCTTTGTTAATGTCCAGAGTTACTGCAGTGGGGTTTACTTTAGTTTTTTAGAAACACTCCAGTCAGGTATAAATGGTGTATCGTCTTTAGATGTCATCTAGCCTAATGAATTTCTAAATTCAGTTTTTCATTAATTCCTGAATGTTCAGCTTCCTTGTAACACTCTGACAGCCACATTGATCATATTAGTACTTTATTCGAACCAGCGCTGCCTCACTAAAGGATGGCTAATGATGCCAGACTTAACAAGCCAGTGCCAAACTCCAATCTATACATATTACACAATAGGACAGCTCTGTAGTAAAAAAGGGGCCAAGAACCATTTAGTAGCTAAAATCTTGAATGAAAAAACTATGATAAAACACGAGGCAGACATAAATTTTCTGTGTGAAATACTGCAAAGTATGCGTGTATGTGAGTGTTGACTTTGTACCAAGTGGAATTCAAATGATAAATCAGTCTTGGTGCTTTAGTATGCCTCACCATACCGTGTGTGTGTGTGTGTGTGTGTGTGTGTGTGTGTGTGTGTGTGTGTGTGTGCGTGCGTGTGTGTGTGTGTGTGTGTATGGACGCCTTTTTTCCGCTGAAGGATCTCCAGTTCCCGTCTCCCGGGAAACCACTCTTTTAATCACGCTGCCAGGCCTTTAGGGCACTGCTTTCCATACCGCACAGCGCTCCACCATCGTGTTTACCACTTTATCTTTCATCTCAGCACAATAAGCTACTTCTACTCTTTTTCTCTTTCTTTGGCCATTGTTGTAAATCTCTAGTTTCTTTTTTTTGTTTTGGACTCCATCTTCTCTGTACTCAACTGGACTAGGATCTGATCCCAGATGATTTCTGCTCAGCGCTCCTACAGTAAAGCCAGACAGTATGAATGAATATTTTTCATAGAAACAACAATATATTTCAGAAACTTTCCTTAAATCTGTGTTTAAAGCTTCTTGTTACCCCCGGGCTTCATTATTAGCAAGCTGGCAAAACCAAAGCCATTTCTCTTTCCCATTGGGCCAAATTTCTCCTCATCCAGTGGGGGTACAAATTTCTCTCCTCATTATTCTGTTCACTGTTCTCTTCCTTCCCCTCTTCTCCCCTCTCTCCTTCCTCTCTCTATTCTCCTCCATCTCTTTGAATTGATTCTGTGTGACTGGGGCTCTATTGTGTCTGGCCATCAAACACATTGCATACAGCCACCCATGCAGAATACACACATACACACAAAGACATGCTTATTGGAGAACCTCTCAGTTTGTTGATCCTATTAGGTTTTTTAATTGGTTATTTTTTATTTCAATGATCATCTGAAGAACATAGTGGACCACAGATTGCAAAAGCTAATAGTTAACCACACTGTTTTGATGTGCAGTGAAATTTTAAATATGTAGTGAGTGTTGCAAAGGGGAAAAATATATTTAAAACAAAATAAACAAATAAGTTGTTATTTGTAGAAAGCGGATATAAAACCAAGTCAGGTTAAAGGCCAAAGAATATAACATGGTTTTAAAAATGTTGGTGGTGATGATGACGCCAGTGTTTCAATTTTTTAGGCTCAAAGAAACAATCTCCCCTGTGCTTTAAATATGTGTAATTTAATTCAGAAAAGGTCAGATTTGGTGTAGTTTGGAGGAGAGGCAATTTTAATGATTAGAATTACTGAGTGGTGTAATATATTATTATATATCTTCATTTTCTATATAGAAAAGAGTTCATCTGAGAAATCTTCATCAATATTGGGCATCAAGTGTTGCTTTAGGGCTTCTGCGGCAGTAAATTTCAGTCAGTTGTCAAAAAGACAAGCAATCAAAATGACTGGCAGGTGGTGTTGAAACAGCGGTCCCCAACCACCGGGCCACGGACCGGTACTGGTTTGTGAGTCGTTTGGTACTGGGCCACGAGAGTTGAGGCTCAGGTGTGAAATTTATGGTTTTCAGGGTTTTTATTGGTTTTTATCTTTTTTTTTTTTTTTAATCGTTTTTATCATAATCCGGTTTCCCTGGGTCTTTTCCTGTGTGTTATGAATATATCTTCTGTTTTTTGGTACCGGTAGTGGTTTTATTTTGTTGTATTTATCCGCAACACCTTAAAGGCCTGTCCGTGAAAATATTGTTGGACATAAACCGGTCCGTGGCGCAAAAAGGTTTGGGGACCGCAGGTGCAGAACATGTAATATTCAGTATAACCTGCTGATATGTTTTGAAGCTTCAACAGTTTTTAAACCCAGGGTTACACATGGTCATAAGAACATTAGGATTTGTTTGTAGTCCATCTTCAGCACATCATAGTTTCACCACAACTGCGCTTCCACTTGGCTCAGTAATTTGAGCCAAGTGGAAGTTTGATCCTCTGAGCGCTGTGTTTGTCTTTTCCTTCTTAATATCTTTCCCATCCTCCCTGTGACGTTTTCCATTGAGATCAAGGAAAAGTGGTTAGGAAAAGATATAGGAGGTAAGTTTGGGTCTGTTCAGCCATAGCCTTGGTTTGTTGGCCATGGCTCATTGCAGAAAATTACAACGTAGTGATTACAAGTGGAAAGTTACAATAAAGCCAAAGCCAGTAATTTTAAAGAACATGCATTATATATTTTTCTATGGTGATAAAGAACTCCACACTGCTTTCCATTTCCCTCACTTAACTAATATAAAATAAATCAATCTAAAGATAAGTAAATAAAAAGACACTTTAAAACCTCACAGAGGATTAACTTTACTGCTGTAACTGTAAAGGACTTGGAAAGGAAACACCGGGATCCTACCATGAATAGGATTCTATGAAAAACACAAACTGGGTGTACTGGGTCTGCGTAATGTAACACAACCTAGAAATTATCATAGCCACAAGTAATCATTATGCACACAAGGACCACCGGGCATTCATTTTGTAAACTGCTCATACAGCACAAATGCCTGAAATTAGGTGAGTTACATGTCTGCTAACCACAAGTCTGGATAATTAAAATTCACTTTGCTGTAAAGGGAAAATTATTGATTAATATACTCATTTCCTTTTATAATGCAACAATGCAACATCAGAAAATCGTGAAAAATGTGTTTAAAGATTTCCTGAAATACTAATACCTTTATTTTATTAACTACTGTACTATGAAGGTCTCATACTATGAATAAATTGTTATAAATCATAATAAATTGTAATAGTAACAGACCTGTTTTTCTCTACCTGTTGTTAGTTGTTAGTTCCTGATCCTTGAAGATCCTTGAAGAAACATCTGCTTTCCATCTGTCCTTGCAAAGTGCTGATAATCTGTTATTCCTGCAGATACTGTTATAGATTTATAAATTATAGATCCACTCCTAAATATTTTATAGACTGAGCTGACAGACTTTAAAGACTGGAGGAAATGCTTCCCAGAAACTAACGTGTAACTCAGCACAAAATACAGAACACAAACTTTAATTTGTTGACTTTGGTTTTACGAGTAGCGGTTGGTTGCAGAAGGACTCCACACTGGATTCCTGAAGTTGAGTAGACCAGTACAATGCCAGGGTTTAAGTATTGCTGTGTAAAGCAAATTAAACACTGGATAAAAGCAGTAGTTCCAGCTGAGAGCTGCAAGATTTCAGTTAGTTTTGTTGAAATCAAGCAACTTTTTCTATTTAGAACAATTAATTTCGCACTGCAGAATTTAATTTAAACTGTTACCACCAAAAGGTAGCACTCGACTGGTGGGTGTGTTTAGATATTTTAGATCTGAGCTTCTGTTTTACTTCTGATATTTATTTTTAGTCCCACTCATATTTCCTTGAGGTTTGTTTGGTTAAATACAAAACAAACATTACTCACTGCACCACCTTATGATAAGGACTGGCATCGCGCAACGTTGTTAACATGCTAAATATCGTGTACTTGAATTTACTTGAATACCTTTTTATCTTGTAGGACTATGGCTGCTAACATGGGGTCCATGCGTATCCTCATCAAGGGGGGAAAGGTGGTCAATGATGACTTCACCCAGGAAGCAGATGTCTACATCGAGAACGGCATCATACAGCAGGTAAATCACTGTTATGTACACATCTTAAATGTGCACATGTGCAAATGTATTTTTACTTGCAAGCACATTTTTCCACGTGTCATACAGTAAAAACTTTTCATCGCTTTCACACTTTCACTGTCCAGTATATCTCCAGCTGTTAGCATGACTCATTTCACAGTAATAGCATGAAGAGAACCACTCGGTCAACTCTGTGGCTCCAAACCATGGTACTATAATTATCTCACACAGTGTTGTCATGGAGATAAGCATCGGTTTATGTGGCGAGGACGCCTTTGAATCAGCTGTACTGAAACGTTCCAGTGTTGCTGCAGCTGTTGAGCATTTACACACTCTCCGTCAGTGCTTACTTCCATGACCACAGACAACAAGTTATTTTATTGCAGTATTTAAAGTGTCGAAGCTGAGCGAGTTATACTGTAACCAACACATTCTCAGTCCCAAACATTTTACGCTAACAGTTCTAATATTAAAAATGGGCAAAGTTATACAAAAGGGATCTCAGGCTGTGAGAGCTTTTTGTGAGTATGTGCCAATCAGAAGAAAACCACCAAGAAGTTGAGTTAAACTGCAAATATGCACAGCTCCTCTGGTAAGAAGAAACTATTACCACGTGTACTAATGTTCATGTCAGCCTGTTTAATTGTCAACATTATCACAAAAACAGTTACCAAAGTAATTAATAGTAATTCTCTATGGACTGTGAAAGTATGTATGTATTTCAGTGTGGAGGAAAATGTCAGATTGGCTAACAAGCCATAGATGACACATTCATGCTTAGAGCTATAAAGTCAATGTCAATTTTATTTATATATCACATTTCACACAGTTATAAATGACCTCAATTCAGCAGGCAGCTTGTTCCAAAGAACAGGACCACAGTAATTGAAAACACCCTTAGCAGCACATCTAATTCTGCACCTGATTACCTAAAAAATAAAAATCTGAAATTAGTTTGGTTTAATACACCAAACAAAACCCCTAAGACAAAGAACCTTGAATAACCTTAAATTTAATGTATTAAACAATAATTAATGGATTGTATTAAAAGTAAATGTTTGTTTCCTTACATCTTGGCCTGATATAGGCCCAGAGTTTGGTGGTAATCGCAGGTTGCAATTAAAAAATATGTATCCCCCTACCGGGGTGATGGCAATTGGCTACTGAAGGTTGCTAGGTGAAACTAATTGTAAAGAGGTATAGAGTGATGTAATGAAAACCTCCTTGTGATTGCTTTCCTCACTAGTAGATTGCCACAGTTGCAGTCTGCATGGAAGACTTTCTCTGTAAACACTCGTCATTTATGGCCCTTTTATGGTCGCCGTTCTCACACGAACTGTACTGTACAACAAAAGTGAAGTCACATTCCCTGGCACAAGCTGCGTGATTTCTTTGCTTCCTGGTTTTCACTTCTTCTCGTCCTGTCCAGCGCTGATGTGGTCCCGTCTGTGACTGTTTGTGTGCAAAGTGACTAATATGGCAAGCATAAATGGGCCTTACGCTCCTTAACAAGAAAAACAAAAGAAAAATATTCTTCTGAAAATGGTTAGGCACAAGACTAGCCTGAAGGTTAGTGAAAACGCAGATAATGTCCAAAGAAACACTTAGAAAGGTTGGCTGTGGCTCAGGAGGTCGAGCAGGTCATCTGCTAATCGGAAGGTTGGTGTTTTGATCATTGGCTGCTCTGGTCTGCATGCTAAAGCAAGCAAGAAACTAAACCCCGAGTTGCTTCTGATGTGTTCATCGGAGTGTATGATCAAAGGCTTTTAGACATAGAGTAATAGTAGCTCAAAAGCACTATAAAAGAACCAGTGCTTCAGAAAACCTACTTAAAAAAGTCTGGCCTTTTTGGAAGCAAAATAAAAAGAAATTTGGGTGATTCTAGGCTTTTGCACAGTAGTTTACATCTTGGTGACCAGTTTCAGCTAGAAATTATTACTGTGTAGTTGGGCCTTTAATAAAATAAAGTGATAATAATGTGAAAATAAAGTACTGTAATTTGTGTGTTTGTGTTTTCTGTGGCAGGTTGGAAAGGAGCTGATGATACCAGGCGGGGCTAAGGTGATAGATGCCTCTGGAAAGCTGGTGTTACCGGGCGGAATTGACACGAGTGTGCATCTGCAGGAGACCTTCATGAACGCCACCATCCAGGACGACTTCTACAGTGGGACCAAGGTACACACTGCTCAAACACACTCACACACAGGGCTTTGCTGTGAGCAGGCTCGTCAGCATGCCTGTGATTAAACACATTTCAAGTCTGCAGACAGCTGTCATTCTTTCTCTGTGACTCTCTCTGACGTGTCTGCAGTAAAATATTGAGCCCTGCTTTTAGCTTCATCAGGACTAATGACCACATGTTTTCTCACATTGGTCTTCCAGGAAGCAAACACCGGTCAGCAGTTTCTGGTTGAAAGCAGAGACTTATATTTTTTAGACACACATTCACACAGCTGTTTAGTTTTCATCTGTTCTGGGTGTATTTGTTAATTTCCTATGAATGTCCTGCATGTTTTCCACTGAGAGCCCGAGCAGCGAGGATGATTTCATAATTAAGAGGTTAAGAGGTGTTATTGTTGCCTGCAGTGGTATGCATGTGTTGGAGGATGTTCTCAGCTTGTCTGTTTAGATGCTGCCTGGCGTGCCTGACAGTTTTAGTCAAGGGCGTCAGCTGTGGATGCCAACAGTACAGTATCAGCAAAAGATAGTCATATGACAAAAAGTCAAAGTATATGTGTGTGTTGTTGTAGGTGATTGCTTCATCAGACACATCTAATAATATATTACATGATAAATGTAACGTGGAGTCCCCAGAAGATGATGAGTTTATTTTTTGTTATTTGGCTCTGCTAGTGTACATTTGCATGATTCACAGTTCAAAATGATCGTATGTACAAATGGATAAATACAAATGTGTCTTTCACTGGGCCTTTGTTGAACCCTTCTGCCTGAAACAATCTCCTTTGCCCTGCTTCTGATTGGCTCTCCCTTAAACAAAAGCTTGGAACAGTAGGCCAGAACTGTGACTGAGACCATATTAAGGATACATTTACATCATACAGAGCAAAGAGTAGAAAAAACTGTCTGAAACAGAGAATTTAGATCTGAAATCGGAACTTACGGCTCACTGGGATTATTTAGGACTGCGCCAGGTGCTACTGACTGTGGGCTGATCTATTTTAATAAATCTGTGTTGTTCTTTGCTCACTCGTTCATACGCCAGCAGCAGTGACCCAGCCGATAGCAGCAGAGCTAACGTAGCACCGAGGAGGTTGCAAAGGGTCAGCAATTTGGAGGTTTTTCACGCCTCTGGGGCCAACAGCTTTTCTTTGTGTTAGTGCAATCATTTTTGACAAAACTAAAAACTATGGTCTAGTGACTGGAAAGGTCGCGCTCTATCTTTGTCTTTTTGTTTCTCACTCGGGCTTTATGCATCAGTTATTAACGTTATTGCTGCACAACTGTGAGTCTCACATGTGAAGAGATGAACTTCCAGTGACTCTAACAGAAGGAAAAAGAGAGACACTCAATACTAAACCTCTAACCAGCACAGTTTGTGCTCATGTTTTAAGTCAGACATATCACCATCTAGACTTGCTTAGCAAATTAGCAAAGCTGGTCCATATTTAGTTTAGTTTCAAGTCACCCTACTTCAGGCACTTCTGTTTATTCCTCAATTTATTTATTTTTTATGTAACATGAGAATCGACACCTTCACTAACTTAAAATATAATCTAACAAATAAATACATCCAAAAATATCAATTTAGTTAATTGCTATTATTGCTGTTAATGTATTATTACCACTTCTATGACTTTAGGAACAATAAGGACACAATAAGCTAAATGAGCTAAAGGAGCAGGTATTTTGTTTAACTAGTTTTCCACTCTTTATTGTAGCTTCTTTGTGTTTGTTCCTCAATAGCTGAAATCTCCATAATTTGTGACTTTATGTTGTTTTGAAATTTCTCCTGTTAGGCGTAGCAAAGGTACAGGAAAAGTGGTGACGTTAACCTGCAGGTGACCCACAATGACAGCTTTTCTTTTCCTTTTTTACTGCCATTAGATAAAAGACAGACTTCAGCAAAGTCTCTGTCCCACAGTGTTGATTAGAATCAATCAAAATGCGGGGCACCGTGTCAGTATTTGGGGACAAGGCCTAAAAATGTTTTATATTAATGCTATTCCCTCCACCCTGCCCGCCCAGCTGGTCTTTCTGCTCAGTGTAGCTGCTGACGAGCAAGTGATTGTCTGGGGGAGATCGTCAGCAGCACTTTTAGTATCTTTTCTCCTTGCAGCCTTGCCAGCATGTTTGGAAATTATGGTGCACATCATAGCGGCGGTGACTTTGCTGTGCTGTAAGAGGAGAGAAATGAGGCTGAAGACTGGGACAAACTGGTGCCAGTTCTCCCCCAGCCCCCACCACTGCCGTCGCTGCCATGACAACTAACCCGCACTCTTAGCATGGAAATTTCTGTGTGTGAGAGAGTATGTGCACACATGACCGTGGTAGTATTGTGTGGTTCCTATGGTGACTGTGTTACCGCAGCAACTGCTCGTGTAATTGTGATGAACCACTAAACTATTTCCCCCTCTGCATCCCTCTCTCCCCCTGTTTTGTAACTGTCTGCTCCCTCTTCTGCTTTACTTCCTTCCTCCTCTGATGCCTCCTCCTGTTCCTCTCCTTCACCCCGATTTATATAACATGCTGTAATGGTGAAAGGTCAAGAGGAAGAACGTGCTGCCCGGATAGAAATGATCTGGAACTGATGTTTTAGCTTCTTTGACATCATGCTGAAGTCTTCTCAGCCATTCTTAGCTGCTTATCCAGGTGAAGGTCACCAGACATGTAGCCAGTCCATCATCAGAACCTTCTTTCTGTGTCTGCCGTGGACTGTATTTAAAAGATAGACGTAGCTCCAAGGTCTGTAAAGGGAAGCCAGTGATAACCAGCAGGGGGTGATGCTGACCACTGCCCCACATATGTAGATGCAATATTAAAAACCGTGAACTCTTTAAAGTTAAAATAAAAATGTTTCGGCCTCAGGGGCATCACACTGCCTGACAGGTGATGGTTTGAACAGCTAAAAAAGACTTCCAGGCGATATAAACTACAATCGAAAAGCACAGCTGTGTCTCTGTTATTAAATACTAACAGAATAAAGTGTGTGATCTGCTCTCACTGTTATCCACAGTCAGTCTTTACAGTGTAACACTGATCAATCACATCCAGCTAAGCAGATCTGCTTTTTTTTTTTTTTTTTGCATAAAGCCTGAAATGTTGCCTGAGCTGTATCTATCACAGCAGGCCTGGCTGAGATAATTTCAATGTCTCAGCAGGCTGAACTGTAGCAATGAAGAGAAGGAGGAGGAGGGTAGAGGAAGAAGGTGAGGTGCTCGGCTGTAATAAGAAGTACGAGTGGAGCTGATAGAGGCTGATCAGAGGACTGGAGCAGTAATCTGTCTCACACTCATAGCCTCTCCCAGAGTCTGACACAGAGACCCTCTCACCCCCTCACAGTCGCTTTCATATGTAAAGGAAGCTTCAGGCACTCATGTGACAGGATTTCTGTGTGCTCGTTGGTTCTTCTTAGAGGAAAAGTTAACTCTTTCTTTTATACATTAAAATCTTCACAACTAATGCTATTTTTAAATGATTGTGTTCGGTGTGGTTTCAGAATGAATCAACAGTTAATAAATACATTTGAACTGTTATTATTAGATGTAACTTTCTCTTGGTGATCTGTTAAAACAATCCAGCTTTGCAGTTTACAGTTTAAAATCCCAAAAGTATGGAATTTTTCAGGACAGTCCATATTGTTATTGATTTATTAGTCTGTAGATGTTCTTCTACTGGGTTTCAACTTCTTTTACTCTTTCCTTCATGCCTGCCGCCCTCTCGCCATCTTTTTTACTTTCTATGCAGGGGATTATCTTCACAGTAGGGGTTAGGGGTCTTTAATGGAGCAGGAGATTCATATTAAGCACCGCTTGTGGTTTATCTGTCAGTATGTTGGGTTGACAAAAAGAGCTTTTAGGTCAAATCCACTAAGATTAAACGATGTTGGTTCAATCTCAATCAATCAATCTTTATTTATAAAGCACTTTTCATACAAAAATGTAGCACAAAGTACTTTACATGGTTAAAAGCAGCCCACCCCACCCCGCCCTACAACTCACTCCCCACACTCTCATTAACATAAATGATCATGGATACATACCCCCCCCACACACACACACACACACACACACACACACACAAACACACACACACACACACTTAAAGAGTAAGTGTGTGTGTGTTGGCTGAACACACTGTCTTTCTCCATCACTGTTTATGTTTTGGTATGTTTAAATTAAAGAGTTGAAAAACGATCCACATGGTTATATCACTGCTCTTAACCACATGTTAAATAATCAGTGCACACTGCGTGTTGATTTGACCTGATATTCTGGTATCTTTAGGAATTTATGATCTAAAAATCTTCTACTTAAGTTGTGTGGACACATTCACAAAGCCTGTGTAATGATGTCACTGGAGGGAAGACTCATTTTGTTGTGAAATATCTGAAAGCTTGCAAAAGGATGCACAACTATCCTGGGCTTAAACATGCACCCGGCTGGTATTGTTGCTGTTGCCAGCAGATATGCTCTGTGCTGTCTGCAGTGAGCGAGTGATGCTGTGCTTCTTGAGTCTCCACAGCAGGTTTGTAATTTAGAACAAGCTAAAATTGGATGTTGTTTCGAGTGTTTGTAGTTGCAAATGTTGCTTGAAAACAGCGTGAAAAACATCTCAATTCTCAGACAGCTCCTTTATTCCAGTTTGACAGAAAAGCCTCAAACTGCCCCTGAATCATCTCACTTCGATTATAGCAATGTTAGCTCATACTGTCGTGTGCGTAACATGGATCGGTAAAGATGCAGTGATCAAGGATTTCTTTTTCCCTTTACCTCCTGTTTGCTCGCTTGTTTTCTCCGCTCTGTCCTCTGGGATTTTTAAAGAAGGGGGCCGGCAGTAAATCTTAATTGAGGCCAAGCAGACAGACAGCCTAAATCCCACAATCCCCAGCTGTGCATCTGTGCCCCCGCTTTCTCTTTCTCACACACACACACGCTCACATGCACACAGTTACATGTAGTGACAGTGATCAATGACATACACTCTTCATGCACACATATGCTGAGACCTTCGATGCTGACATTGCACATCACTCGGACTGGTTTCTATGGTAATGAGAAATCTGATAGCTTACTGGCCGACTGAGCTTACGCTCACAAGCAGGTGACCCCGCCCCCCGTCTGTGAGACACGTCTGGTGCCCGAGGCAACGGCTCCACGCTGTCACAGAAACGTTCTCATGTAGTCACATTTTATTGAGGTTAGGCTGCAAAAATTATGGCGGTTTAACATCACTTTGATTGTCGATGATGACTAAAGAGCAGATTACAGCTGTTTCACACCCCACCTCTTCATTTCCTGTTTTATATGCGATTACAGACGTTCTCCCATCATGCCTTGGTGTGATATTCCTGTTAGAGGATATTGGATAGGTTAATGTTTGCGCAATTTTGGATGGAGAGAGGAGGACAGGAGAAGGAGGAAGAGGGTGGAGACGTGCGACAGGCATGGCTGAGCAGTATCTGTTGTCATGGTTACACAAAAGTGCATTCACCATTGTAGCGAGGAAGATGAGTCACTGCACACAGCTTCCTTCACTTCTTCTAGTCTATGGTTGTTTCCTCATCCTCTCTTTTTCCCCCATCTGTAACTTTGCTTCCTCTCTCCCACTCCTCTCCTTCATTAGTAATTTCATCTCTCATCTTCTCCAGTTCTCTGTTTCCTGTGGAGCAGAAGTGAGGGAGCCACATACAGCAGCAGGAGCCATATTCAGAAAGCTTATGTTTGTAGTTTTTGAGGTTGTGAAATATTAAGACGTTCACACGTATAGCTACAGTAATGTGAAGCCTTTTGTCAAAACTTAATGAAACCAAGGTTGTCACACTCTAGGAAGGAAAAAACACTTGACTTCCACAACTCCCTCCTCACTGGCATGAATGCAAAGTCACGCTCTCCCCTCCGTGTACTTTAAACTGTGGCAGCTGAGATTCTGACTGGTTTTAGCAGACACTGTCACATCAAATCAGTGAACGCTGGGAACGTTGACCTCATATGAACCAGTTTACAGCTCTTCAGGTAAAGCTCTTCTGGCTGCCTCAAAATCTAGACTTAAATATAAAGGTGAGCGTGTTTTTGCCGCGAGGGCCCATCAACTTTAGAACATCCTGCCTGAGAAGAAGAAGCTCCCAGACTCACTGATTTCTGTAAAACAGTTCATCCATCCATTCATACTGCTATGATTGCTTTTATTCTTTTATTATTTATGTATTATTTACCTTTTTCATTTTGCCTTTCGCATTTTTGCATCTCTTTTACATTCTTGTTGTATTAACGTCAGCTTCCCTTCATTGAATCTGTTTTGCTTGACTTACAAGTTGAGTAATGTTTTCATGTACCTGCTGAATATACAGAACTTGTAAGTTCTGTATATTTATACAGCACCCATGTTTGTACGCGCAAGTATTAAAAAATTAAAGTTATTTTAAAAAGCCTTATCTCTCTTTCTGTGTCAGGCTGAGATATTTCTATAGAGAGGACAAACCAGTGATTACAGTACTAAATAAGGGCATTTAGACTGAGAACAACACTGAAAGGAAAATGAAGCAGTGGCTACAAGAGAGTCAGTGCAATCAATAAAGAGCAGAGCATATGATGAACAGTTGATAAGGAAGGACTATTGTCACCAGACAAACAGAGTCTGTGCTGGACATTGGTGTTATTGTCCTCTTTCTAATCAGTCTTTCTTTTCTCTTATTCTGCCCCCCTCTCTGTCACCCCTGGTCACCCTCTTACCTCACCCAGGCGGCTCTGATGGGTGGTACCACCATGGTGATGGCTCTGGTTCTGCCTGAACAACACTGCTCCCTGCTGGACGCCTACGAGAAGTGCAGGGCTCTGGCCGATGCCAAGGCGTGCTGCGACTACGCTCTGCACGTCGGGCTAACCTGGTGGGGACCTAAGGTAAATTTAAAAAAACGTACCACCAAAGAGTTTGGAATCACGTTGGTAGCATATATCATTATTTATTTTTGTGCTCTTCTGGCGTTTATCATCGTTGAATGAATAATAACGCAGCCAGCCGTTTGTGGGTGAAATGTGTAATGACCTAGATTAAACCCGCACAAGAACTGGGTTAACACACGTGCTCAGTGGGCACATTAGGCAGATTCTATGAGTCAAGGTGCCTCATTCAGCCTTTGGCTTTAATGTCTGTCCTACATCATCTGCTGACTTTGTGCATGTGCCCAATCTCATTGCATATTGTTAAACGTTTCATGCCAGAATGAGGTTTAATACAACACCTGTCCAGCAGAAAGCTTTGACTGGTAGTCATTATTGTTTAATAAATGTCAACACAATGTTTCTTAACACATTTCAGGGTGTGTGTAGTATAGAGAGAGGACACAAAGGCAGAAAAACAAGGGTGAGCCAGTATCTGGCTAAAAATACCCACAAAACAATAACCCAACAGAGCTTGGGCAGGAGAAAGTGAGCCTGAGCAGACCGTCCAACAAAGACAAACTTAAAGACAGATAAGACAGGGGACTAATTACACAAAAACAAGCTGAACACCAGTGAAAACAAGCAGGGCGGGGCCGATAATAATAAAGGAGGGCAAAAGAAAGGAAAATCAAACTAACACAACACAAGAGAGAAAACTGACTATCAAAGTAAAACAAGGACATGAAGTCTTAATTTATACTTTTATTTATACTTATTTATACTTTGAATCTATGTCGAGTCTGCATGGTAGTCTATCCTAGTGTCCAAAACCATCATCACCCAAAGAATGGTTGGCAGAAGGTTTCTCTCTTTGAATTGATTTGGACAATGATGACAGAGGTAGCTGAAAATATGTAGGAGAAATTGAGCTAGTCACTAAAACGCTGCATCAGCATGATGTGTGGTTGCAGTTCTAGTGGAAGTGATGTTACAGCATAGCTTTTTCAGAGGGCTTTACCATACAGTGGATGATCTACAGCATAAATTAATCCAAATGTATAAATCCTGATTAACACTAAACAAGGTGTCAGGGACAAGGAAACACAGAAGGAACAAACACACAGAGGCCGGGTCCACAGACAAGGAAACACTGCAGAGAGAGAGTAGCAGAGAAACAAGAACGGGAGAGAATAATAATAGAATAGAATAGAAGAATAGAATAGAATAATCCTTTAATTGTCCCACAAGGGGAAATTTGGTTGTAACAGCAGCCAAAAGACACATATACAAACAAACAGTACACAGGACACGGAACAGAAACATACACAATTTTTCTTACATATTTACATCAAGGAGAGTGGTTACTATATACAGAGAGTACTGTACAGTTATTAAATTAAATAAAAATAACTACAGATAAGAGGCAAAGCAGGTTGTAGTGCGAATCGGTTAATTAACTTATTGCAGTTACAGCGCAGATGTAAACATCTATGTTTGTTGGGAGCAGTTCTGATTGTACAGTTTGACAGCTGCAGGGAGGGAGGACCTGCGGAAACGCTCCTTCATGCATCTAGGATGCAGCAGTCTGTCACTGAAGGAGCTCTGCAGTTCAGCAACATTTACATGCATGGGGTGGGAGACTCTGTCCATCAGAGATGTTATTTTGGCCAGATAATAATAATAATAATGATAATGATAAAAAATACTCAAACTGTCATGAGCTGTAAAAGTAGATTAATCATTATGGAAGGAAGTAGTTTTGCTCTTTTCATCAATACTCCATCATGACTATGACGTGACCTTTATGGCCCATTCACCGCAGCACAGTTCAGAATTTTAAACACTAAATTGTCTAGTTTCCTTTTACTGCTGTTTGAATGAATGAAATGGATTCTTCTCAGTGGGGCTGTTATAGTCACCAGTGTAAAGGCAGTGTGATCTCATTGTGGCAGGTTTCCAAGCTCTTTTCATGCCCCACAAAACAAACACACACACAGAGTTTCTCTTTCACTCCATGCCCACATTCCCAATGCCCGATGCACTAACTGCCTTTACATATATAAGCTGAAGCTTTGCGTGCACTGAACTGTAATACAGATACATGACTGCTGACCCTGAGACCTCTGAATCGTCCTTAGGTACGTAATGAGATGGAGACCCTGGTGAGGGAACATGGAGTGAACTCCTTCCAGGTGTTCATGGCCTACAAAGACATGATGATGCTGCGGGATTCAGAGCTCTACCAGACTCTGCAGACCTGTAAGGATATCGGTGCCATTGCCCGAGTCCACGCTGAAAACGGAGAGCTGGTGGCTGAGGTGCAAATACAATTTTTTTTTTTCTTTGACGTCAAAGTGAAATCACAAACCTGTTTTAAAATGAATGTGTTTGTGTTGTTAGGGTGCCAAAGAGGCTCTGGATTTGGGCATCAGTGGGCCAGAGGGAATAGAGATCAGTCGACCAGAGGAGGTAAATATGCAGTGGACAGAGGGGTGGGGGGGTTTTCGAGGTAGCGGTCGTATCCTAATCTAAAGGTCAGAGGATCAATCTGCTCCTGCAGTCTACAGTGGCACTGAGCACTCGGACTTACGCCCAACACATCCATTAGAGTGTGAGCGGGTGTGATATTAGACTAATGTGGGACTATGTGAATGTGGCTTGTAGTAAAAACTCTTTCCAGTCTGATGTGTGAAAAAGTCTAAAACATAACAGTGGAAAATAAAACTTTTTTCCTTTATGTTCCCTTAAAACGCTGATAAAACCTAATTTTGAATATTAAGTAGGAATATTTAGGGATCTTTCCTATAAATGTAAAACAAAAACAAGTAATCATTGTGGCCTTGAACTTTTTTTTTTGTAAGATATTTGCAATAAATATTAAAATGTTTACTTATTAAAGTTGTTATTTTGTGATTTTACTCTGTCTTCTTGTCTGCAGCTGGAGTCTGAGGCCACTCACAGAGCCATCACCATTGCCAACAGGGTAAAAACATTTTAATATCCAGTCTGTGTGCAGTTATTGATAAGTAATTAAAGGACTGATTAAAATCTTTTGTGTAACCACAGGCTCGCTGCCCAATTTACTTGGTGAATGTGTCCAGTATGTCTGCTGGTGATATGATCGCTGCTGCTAAGATGCAGGGTGAGCGTACTGCCCGATGAAGACATCGTACTGCCCAATGAAGAAACTAACAGTCACCGTGACGATGGAGAGAATGAAAGCTGACTTTTCTTCACTTTTTATAATTTCAGGTAAGGTGGTCCACGGGGAGACTACAGTTGCTCACGCAGTGTTGAATGGGATGCAGTATTACCACCAGGATTGGGCTCATGCCGCCGCCCATGTCATCGTCCCTCCGCTCCGCCTCGACCCAAACACACCCAGCTACCTCATGGGCCTGCTGGGCAAGTATGTGTGCTGCACTCACATCAGCATGCTGTACTGCTTCGAGTAAACTGATCGCAACAGCAGCTCAGTGACCGGTAAAGGTGCCGTGGATAAAAACGCTCCTCTAAACTAAACGTGGATATCCTGTTTCCTGTTTCAGTGACAATCTGAGCGTGGTGGCATCAGAGCACCGTCCGTTCAGCACCAAGCAGAGAGCCTTGGGCAAAGAGGACTTCACCAAGATCCCTCATGGAGTGCCTGGAGTCCAGGACAGGATGAGCGTCATTTGGGAGAGAGGAGTGGTATGTACACACGTCAAACGCACACATAAAAACCTGAGATCAGCCATGAACCACACGATTTATCATCCACAACCAGTGGATGTGGAAGTTCTTAAGTCTGTTTTGACACCATGTTGGTAAGTCTTAGTTTTCTGCACGCTTTGACTTTATTTTCAGTCTGTGTTTGTTTTAGAAGTTCAGTCAACAGCCAACAAATGAGAAAGTGCGTGTGAGAAAGAGAACCAGTTAAACAGAAATAAAACTTTCTCGTTTTGTTTCTGTTTATAAAACTTAATGAAAAGTTTGAAGCTTATCATAATATGACAAGCACTGGCGATATCTTCTACCATTAGCATCCACATGAGGCTCAAAGCTCAGCATGTCATCAGTTGCTGTGCCAAGATATTTCCTCTACTCCACAAACTCAACAGCCTAAGAGATTGCTCAGTTTTATTTCCAGCTATTTGCAATAAAAATAAAGTATTTCTCCAGTGAATAAACTCATACTGCGCCATCTTGAACTACAGCTGGTGATGGATGTCCATGTTCTGCTCTGAAGCCTCTATGAGAAAGACCACTTTACCAGCACGTGAAATAGATCTTCTGCTCTAGCTAGAGTGGCCACGCTGATCTCAGCTGATCTCCAGAGCACCATCCAAGACATAGAGTTGGAGTTTGTCCAATACTGGGATGAGATTCTTTCTGGGGAAGCAGCTGAATGACATCATGGTCTACCTCAGTAGCGACAGAAATAAAGAAGTTTTATATGATCGGATGGGCTTTCTGTATTTTTAAGGTTACAGGGAAAATGGATGAGAATCGTTTTGTGGCGGTGACGAGCTCCAATGCTGCAAAGATCTACAACCTGTACCCGCGCAAAGGCCGCATCATCCCCGGGGCTGACGCTGACGTGGTGGTCTGGGATCCAGATGCAACAAGGTACACAGCTGTAAATAAACAGGAATCACCTTTATTACTGGACTCAGCCCGAAGCATAGGGACACACATCCATCACTTTCTGTGTGTGTGTGTGTGTGTGTGTGTGTGTGTGTGTGTGCGTGTGCAGGACAATCTCTGTGAGCACTCAGGTGCAGGGCGGAGACTTCAACCTGTACGAAGGGATGCGTTGCCACGGCGTCCCTCTGGTCACCATCAGCCGGGGGCGTTTGGTGTGTGAGAACGGCGTGTTCATGTGCGCCGAGGGGTCCGGAAAGTTCTACCCACAGCGTACTTTCCCCGACTACCTCTACAAGAAGATGGTGCAGAGGGAAAAGGTGCGTTCACTTTCATCACGTTATTAACACTGATTCCAAACCTGCCTCTTTGTGTTGTGAGTGTTTCCACTGATAATTAAAACTCCAGGGCAGGACAGCGAGGTCCAGGCTGAGCTCTGCTGTGTCAGCTGACAGCAAACCTGCCACAAACACTCCCATCATGATGTGACTGACTCCACCGATCTGACAGCCCATATAAAGGAATTAATGCTCCTGCTCCCTGTGGAAGCCAGCACTGTGTTTTCCTGCTGCTGCCCTTGTCTGTGAAAGCCCCCCATCCCAGCCTCTCTACTCTGTTTGCTTTTAGACCTTTTTATCTCAATTTATTTAAAAAATTGTCACAAAGTTCACATTCAAAAGTACAGAAACTGTTTTTATAAGAACTTATATTTACAGTTCAGTTCAGTTTCAGGTAGTTTACAGAGTGAGTATGTTCATTTCTAGTTTCAGGACACATGTTTTAGTACAAAAGAAGTACTCGTGCCTGCTGACAAAAACTAAAACTAGAGATAATTTTAGTTTTTATTTCATTTGAATGATTTTTGTGAGTGCACAAGATCTTTTTATTTTTTCTAGTCTAGCTTTTATTTTAATTCCAGTTTTTTTCACACCTTGTTTTAGTTGTGTGTTTCTTCAGTGGAATTTAACTTGGTTACTTACATGTGACAAATATTAATCAGTATCAATCTTACAGCAGCAGCTCAACTGGCTGCTATTATTAGGTTTAAAATGGCTAAACATCCTAATCTTACCTCTCACCTCATCGTGTTTCAGACTCAGGTTTATAAAGGGGTGGACAGGGATCCGTACTCTGGTGATGTGGCCAAGGTTGCAAACACCATGAAGAAGGAACTCGGTTTGGGCCCCATAGATGGAGAGACGCCCAACAAAGCCTGCGGTCGAGTGCACACTGGAATCCGAGACCTTCACGAGTCCTCTTTCAGCCTCTCAGGTGAGCTCTAATAAAATCGTCCTTGATTATGGTGACGTTACACCGAAGTCCTCGATCAAATTTAATAGTGCCGTACGTGTTTTTCCTTTCAGGGTCTCAGGTCGATGACCACATCCCGAAGAGGTCCTCGGCTCGGATCCTGGCCCCTCCCGGCGGCCGCTCCAGCGGTATCTGGTAACCGCTGGTGTTGGAGCTTCATCCGTCCAAGCCGCCGTTTTTTTGTACATTTCTGAACAACCAGAAAAACTGCACTGATTTTCAATCACAGGATAAAAAGTAAAGATGGCAAAAAAATTCAAGCACGCGTCTGTGATTGGTGACGAAACGCCGATGATCATAGATTCTAATCTGTGTCTTAATTGGAGCGACTGCTCTGATCGAAGGGCTGTCTCTGGATTTAAATTGTTCTGCCAAAATCGAGCTGATCATACTAACTCTGATAAAGTTCGCTCATTATCACCCTGCCTGTATCGTAAACTGTGAAATGTCAAAACCAGTACAGTTTTTGATGGTTTAAACTGAAGTGATGTCGACCGAATTATTTAAAACTGTATCTATTACACCCCCGTCTCTCACACACACACACGCACGCACACACAGACGTACACTGTAGACACCATAGCTTTAGACTCATGTGAAGATGTGTGTGGGTCCTGTTTGTGGTTACACCGCCCACTCGGCGTCCTGCTGCATCGTGGGTTCCTCAAACAGTGTTTTTGTTTTTGATGAACTGCGCCGTGTGGTGATGAAATCCAACTGCTTCAAACACCGTGTCCTCGTAAAGATACACTCTCTGAACATCCCCGCGCTCTCACTGCCTCTGACTCGGTCACATGTCCCAGAAACATTCCCACCTCACCCGCAGTTATGGAAGAACTCAGCCTGTGAGCTTAGCTGGGATTATAACTTTGGCCCCAAACCTGGTCCACTGTCCTCATCTCAGGGGTGTCTGTAGAGCTCACAGAGTGCATGAAGGGAACAAAAAAATGTACTTAACCTTCGAGTGACCGAGTGGAGTCATTTATGTGTGACCTTGTTGTATTTTTTAATTATGAAAATGTTTCCTTCCAACTTTTTATTTATATATTTTTTTTTACAGAAATTGGTGAGCTGAGGATAATGATATTTTTTAACATTAAAGGCTTTGATTTAAAAATCATCAATTAATGTAACATCCATGTCTTTGGACTGTGGGAGGAAGCCCACACAGGCACAGGGAGAACATGCAAACCACACAGAAAGGCTCCAGCTGGGAATCTGACCCAACATCCATTTTTTTCTCCCTGTGAACCTGTGGTGTAAAGTAATATCTCATACATGGCAGAAACAGTAGAGGCATGATAAACACAAATAGATCCACTATTAACAAAAAACTCTCTTTGATAAAATATATGATCATGACTTGATCATACAGGTTATTCAAAGGTTTTTTTTAATAGTGGCCGAGTCCAATCAGGTGATTTAGTCACTGAAACGTCTCGGTCACTTGAGGGTTAAACACAGAACATGAAGGTGTGGAGAAAACTTAAAAATACTCATTTACTCCAGGACGTGACTCTTGACTTACAAAGCTGCAGTTATTCTTTATTTATGTCCCGTAAACATGAGTCCGTCAGTACATCCTACAGCCTTTCTGCGACTCTTATTGCTCTCTGGGTTGCAGGTTCAAATAAATGATTAAACCAGCGTCTGAACATGACTCAAACTTGAGTCTATTTTCATGCATTTAAGGCTCTGTTAGAGCAGCAGGATGCTCTTTGTGGCTCTGACTCTGACTCTTTTTATTAGACCTTGAGCTCCAGCACAGACGCTCTGTAGTACACAGTAATAAAAAAGGATACATTAATAGTAGGAAAAATTATGGTAAGGGCAGCTTCTTAGTGAGAAACATCAGGTACAAGAAAAGCTACCGTTGTGACTCTTTCAGGCAAACAAGTAAAGGGCATATTTTGGATTATGTTGTGTGTCAGCTCACTGAATATTTTCTGTGCATACTAATGAGCCTTTGCACACTTTTCACACTGCAGTCTGAACACACACCAAATACCTGAGACCTCAGAGTGAGCAGAAATCAAAGAGTGTTGCTGAGACTGAGAGGCACGTCGTGGACCAGCTGTAGGAACATACAGCGAGATGTTTCCAGAGCAGTGAGTCTCCACAGAGCAGGACGATTGAGCTGCACAGGCTGACGATAAACCACTACTGATCCTCCCATTCCTGCCTACCAGTATTATATTTATACATGATCACGTCTTGTTGTCCGTGCACTCTATATATTTAGGATGTTTGTTTTTCTATTCCTGTTCAAATGTGCCAACGTGAATCACCTGTGCCACACCGACACCCATGCATGAAGAGCACCACATGAACAGGTGAGGAGGAGGAGTGAAGCTCCCCCCGATCACCGCAGCTTCACACAAACTGGTGCTGTTTTTCTACAATTACCTAGGACGACGGCGTTGTTTTACTGTTGGATGGTTTTGTTGTCCTGAAGGCGCTGTGGCGGCTCAGTGGCTGTGCGTGTTTGTAGATTCTCATTGTGTTGGGAAGTGAACGTGTTGAATCTGTAAGTGGCTGCTTGTTTCTTACCACAAGAATAACAGCAAAAAAATAAACTGAGAAAAAAAGGACAAATCTGGGTCATGTGTCGTTTTTTATGTGAATGTTTTAGGAGTTGTTGATCTCAACTTATTGATCTCTTAACTGGAGCACTGTCTCCTCCAGATGTGCAGTATAAACTACCACGGTGATGGACTGCCATAAATGGACCTGAAGTTACTTCAGTATCCACAAATGTGCTTCAGAGGACAGAGCTCAAGGCAGATTGTCTTCAAGTACACACAGAGTCAAAGTATGGGTCTATATTTAGTCTTTTAGTTGTACCTGCTGTGACATAACATGTGACAGGAGTCCTCACCCAGAAAAGAAGATTTTTCCTCATAACCTCCTGAGAAATCCTCGAGTGAGCAGCAGATTTATATCCACACCCTTCTTACAAATTGCTGCACAGTGCCATCCAAGTATGTGTGAACAATAACTAATGGGGTCAGCATGCAACACACTGGAACAGAAACACCATTTACATGGAGATACGCAGAAATGGTATCCAGTAATACTAGTTAATCTACCCATTGTGTGGCTGTCTGATCACATTCATCGCACAACCAAACATCAACAAAAGACGAGTTTGTATACTTCCACTTTTCTGTTCTAGCCTTAATGTCTGAATACATGTTGGTTGTCTGTCATGCTCAGTGGGGGAAATTATTTAATGGTTGAAATCAGGTTGAATTTAAGTGTTTGTAACATCCTGAAATATAAAGGCCATGGCTGTCCAATCAGATTTAGCCATGAAAACATCAATGGCTGTCCACTGCTTGGTGGGTATTTTCTAGAGACACTTACAAGTTGAAATGTGAATAGCTGGTTTTTGTATTATATGATACAGACAAAGCACATACAAACTTCAAAACATGAACTCTGAAGCACATAAAAACTCAGAAGCACATAAAAACTCAAAACATGTACAAAAGACAACAGAAGTGCTCCAGGATGCTAGGAGCAGTGTTGAGCTTTTGTTACCTAGTGGCTACACAAGCCAGCAAGTACCAACGACCGGGTTTGGTGTGTGGTAATAACAGGTAAATAAACATTTTTTTTAAATTATTTGAATATATATGAGTGCTTGTGTATAAATACACAGACAATACACATATGCTTTCAATTGTGTAATTTAAGTGATCTAGGTAGCTCTGTTTAGGAAGTTCAGTTCATGCTAGAAATGTGTTTTGCAGTTTGTACGTGTTTTGTCTCTAGGGGCCACCGCATATATTTATATAAACATATATAAATAAAACAATTTTTTTACATTAGTAATTCCTTTTGTGCATAATTTTATATTATTGTTAATAATAAATTAATTAAAGCAACAAAACAACCTGAAGAGCCAGTTCGGAGCCGAAAGAGCCTGCTCTCTAAAAAGAGCCAGAAATCCCATCACTACAGGAGACTGCACGCTTTGTGCAGAGAACAGGAAGCTGGCAGACAGAAAGTGAAACTAAGCAGAGTTGTTTTGATCGAAACTGTGTGTGACGTACAGCAGAACTATATATACGCATTTTGGCTTGCAAGACTTTCAGAACTGGGGGTACGTTCTCGTGTCTACAGTTCTCCGTACAATAAAGATCATTTTTTGAGCTTTGACCACTCTGAGTCGGAAGTCTTTCTCTCTCTCTAAAAGAATTCAAAAGAATTTAATAATGTCCAATCTCCTTTGTGCCATTTGTAGGTGAAGATCAACTGGTGAGTCAAAACTATCAAAACATGTATTTTATAAGTAGAATTACTGATTTTTGATTTTTGTACATCAGTGTGTCGTATGTAAGCCTGATAAACTGCATTCTGCCATCATAATAGCATTGGCGTCATCAGCTTGCTGTCAAGTGACAGAATATATAAAGGTGGCTGTGTTTGTGTTGCAGACCTAGGACCAGAACAACACAGATAAAAGACAAGCTTCAAGTTAGAGTCTCTGAACATCGACACAACCTTCAGGTGAGTTTACTGTCAGTCAGATTATAAAATGAACCACTAGTTTGACTGAGAGCAAACAAAGAACACCTTTAGCAGACATTATGGCATGCTCCTGATGAGAGGAGGCATTATTATAGTTTTGTATTTTCTAATTAGTTTTTTTTTTCTAATTAGTTTTTTTTCACGGTGCAGGGCAGCACGGTGGCACGGTGGTTAGCGCTGTTGCCGCACAGCAAGAAGGTCCTGAGTTCAATTCCAACATCAGGCCGGGGTCTTTCTGTGTGGAGTCTGCATGTTCTCCCCGTGTTTGCGTGGGTTCCCTCCGGGTACTCCGGCTTCCTCCCACCATCCAAAGACATGCAGCTTGTGGGGATAGGTTAATTGGATAATCTAAATTACCACTAGGTGTGAATGTGCGAGTGAATGTGAGTGCGAATGGTTGTCTGTCTCTGTGTGTTGGCCCTGCGACAGACTGGCGACCTGTCCAGGGTGTACCCCGCCTCTCGCCCTATAACAGCTGGGATAGGCTCCAGCGCCCCCCGCGACCCTGAAAAGGATAAGCGGAAGCGAATGGATGGATGGATAGTTTTTTTTCCATTTCAACTTTTTGTTTTTAATTCCGTTTAGTTTCAGTTAATTTTTATTGTTTGAAAATGTGTCAGTGTTAGTTTTAGACTTTTCAATTAATATTTTTGATCCTTTATTGTTGTGTGGAGGTCATCTGTCAGAGTCAAGATTTAGGAAAATCAGTAAAGATATTACAATAAAAACCATAAAATTTCCACATTGTTAATGAACATATTCATAAATTTCTCATTAATTATATTATATTATATTATATTATATTATATTATATTATGTGGATTTTTTTTTACCAGACTAACAAATACTTACAATAATAATTTTCTCATCAAGTTTTAGATTTTATTTTAGTTTTAGTTAACTAGAATCACTTTGGTGTTCAGGGAGCTCTACTCCCAGATCCACATCCAAAATAAATTCAGACTTAAACATGGATGCTGTACAATAATTCCACCCTGCAAAACAAAAAGATGAAAGAAGTCATTAAAATCCCCAAATTACCATGACATTCATGCCTACGATAAGTGTATATAAACCTCTGACTTCTGACCACAATGAGTTAATATATATTTGATCATCTGGGTTCTCCAGATCTTACATGATGATTTATCTGAGTGTTCATCTAACATTGTTTCAGTTCATTGTTATAATAACTGTGCTGTGTTTGTGTTGCAGACCTAGGACCAGAACAACACAGATAATCAGGCCTGACAACAGGAGAGGAACATGGCTGATTTGGATCCCACAACTGAAAACTTGCGTATAGCTCATCTGAACATATGCAGCCTTAGACATAAGATTCCTGACATTCACCTCTTTTTAACACGTTATAAAATACACGTGCTAGCTCTCACTGAAACTCATTTAGGCACAAGAATTAAAAACTCTGAACTAAAAATAGATCATTACAAGTTGTACAGATGCGATAGAAAACATAATAATAGTAACTGGTATCGAGGTGGTGTTGCTCTCTATGTTCAAGATCACATTCCAGTTAAGAGACACGTTTTCTCAAATCTGTCTAATATAGAAATTATCTGGGCTGACATTTACCTGTCACATACCAAACCAGTTTTAATAGGATGTTGTTATATATCAAAAAAATTCGATTTTAAGTATCTTGAAGGTATGGAGATATCAGAGAGAGACCAAACAGAAAAAGACGTATTCTTGCTGGGTGACTTTAACAAGAATTGCTTCTCAGAGGACATGCTCCAAATTAAGTTGTTTTCTGAGAGATGTGGTCTAAAACAGATTGTAAACTCTCGTACCAGAGAAGAAAACTGTATTGATCACATCTACACAAATATTCCGGAGCGTTGTGACACTCCACGGGTAATTGTCACAGGCTGTAGTGATCATAATCTTGTTTTTGTTGATGTAAGAGAAAAAAAAGTACCCCAAAGAATAAGCATTCAGAGGTCATACTCTGAGTTTGATGAAAACAGTTTCATTCAGGAAATTAAGAGAACATCATGGAGTGAGGTAATGGAAGAAGAAAAACCTGAGAAGGCTTTATCCAGGTTTATTGAAATCTTTATGCCAATAGCAAACAAGCATGCTCCATTAAAGACAGATCATCCTAAACTGTGGTGGTGGTCTGAAGACATAATATGTTTAATACTGTCTAGAGATAGAGAACTTGCTTCTCACTTCACAAGAAAAGCAAAGAGTACAAAGACAAAGATTTTAGAGAAGTTCAAAAAAATAAAGAAGGAACGTTTTTCTCCTGAATCTGAGGAGGTCCCTGAGGTTCCAACAAACATGTTTAATGTGTTTTATCAGTATTATACTGATGAATCTCCACGTTTTAGTTGTGAACGCCTGCCTTTGCCATTGTTTCAGGGATCTGAACTCAATTTTGTGACAGTTAACAACAGCAAAATTGAAGATTTGTTAAAGTCACTCCCGGAGTCTTTGACTCCTGGTACAGATGAAATAGATGCTAGACTGCTAAAAATTACTGCTCGGTACATCTCTGCTCCCATATGCCACATTATGAACCGTTGCATTGTCTGTGGTGAGTTTCCATCTCAGTGGAAGAATTCCAAAATATTACTAGCTTCACAGAGCGGAAACGCTGATTTCAGGCCAAAACATGTCCTTCCTGTTTTAAGTCAGATCCTGGAGAAAATTCTGGTGGAGCAGATGACGGAGCACTTTACTAACAATAATGAGTTTGCTCAGCATCAAAAAACTCTTCACGAAATGACACAAGACTTGCCTACAGAATCTAACAATGGTGTAGAAGGAGCTGAATTCAAAGAAGGATTAAATTCCTTCCTTGACACAATCAGTCCCAAACAGCTGATTGACAATTTAAAATCGTATAATTTCTCAAAAAGGGCTCTTACTATGATGAAAAGCTTTCTCTCTGACAGAAGACAGAAAGTGTACTACAATGACTGCCCTTCTCACTGGAGAAAGTTAGACTGTGGGCATACACAAGGAAGTTGCCTGGCTTACTTCCTGTTCTCTGTTTATACAAATGACCTGAAACACCTTTTTAATCATATCTTCAGTTGTTATGGAAGGCAGTTACTTCATAATACACCATTGAGCTCATACCCATGAGGAGTTACAGAATATGTGGAGAAATGAATCACAAGCCCTGAGTCACCGGATAAAACAAAACAAGGTGGCCAAATTTATCCAGGAGGTAATTGATATTCATCAACTCCTCAGATCAACACTGCACTTGAATGTGAATCAATTTTTTCACATCCAATTTTTAGAAGTTGTAATACAGAACGAGCATATCTGCAAGAAAATAAAAAACTGTTTTGGTATGACGCCTATGTACCATCCATTGCTGACCACACACACCTTGGTTTTCAAGTTGCTTTTGTTAGGATGTATGTTTGAGTTATGGTTTACTGAGCATTTTGATATTAGCTTAGGTTATGACATTCACTTTGTGAGTGTCTCCTTGTTCATGCTATGACTCATGTTTTTTTGTTTTGTTTTGTTTTGTTTTGTTTTTTCACTATTTAACCTATTAACACAAATAGTTTGTAAATGAGTGAATTTTTATTTTCTGTTTTTCTGGTGTTGGCATACTTGGGTTTGTAAAAGTTATTTTTGTCAGGTTTCAGCTAAACTGTGGTTTTGTTTGTTTTGTTTTTGTTTTCTCTGAACTCCATTCATGGTCTGTAAACTGGCAATAAAGGATTTAAAACTAGGGCTGGGTATTGTCACTGATTTCTAGAATCGGCTCAATTCCAATTCACGCGGTTTGATTCAATTTGAATCGGGGAGATTTTCCCTCAGACAGTCAGAAATATTATAATTCTGATCATTTATCAGTACATATTGTTATATCTATGAAAAGAAAGCTGACACTTGTGAGACTATCAGAGGTGTAAGCGTCACAGCAGATGCCTTTTTGTCAAATTAACTGAGCATAAAACACAAAAAAACATGAAGGAGATTTTTGTGGCCTTTTTATAGCAGATAATCACCTTAAAAATGTTCTGCAATAGAACAAATACGGAAGAAAACCATGAATCAACATATGAACATTACCTGATGTTGCTGAAGTGAAGTGCATCAAAGTTAGAGAATCTTAATTAGAGACACAGCTAAGCATTTTGCAATTTTGCATGATTTTAAAAAGTTTCAATTTCTTCAGTATTGAACAGCAGAAATGAGGGTTTCTTATTGTAAGTCAGTTAAATTAAAAATTTAAAAAACAACAACAACAACAAAACAGAGGCCGACAGGGCTGTACATAACAGTAGACTGGTGGGTAATAAGCAAGCGGATAATGCAGAAAACAGAGATTTTTAAATGGAAAACTACCCTTGAAGTAGGGGAGACCGGTGATAGCTGTAACATTCCTGACATTTTTGGCTGTAGCTTTGAGCTCTTTTAAGGTAGTGGATTCAAAATGCAATGCAAAGTTTTTACATGTCTCTATGAAATAGTAGAGCTATTTCTTTCTGCAACACAGTTACTAATTGCATGGTATGGTCTCAAACACAAAGAGAGAAATGTGACAATTAACCCCATGGTCTGGGTTATGTAATCATGTAATCTTCTTTATTCAACACCTGAATGCACTTATAAGAACTGATGTAGCTACAACTAATATTTGAACATTATAATGAAGCTGAAAAAATTTAGTTGTGCACCAGCTTCATCAACTGCACTGTATGTGTTTGTGTCAAGTTTTTAATCACTATCAGAATCACAGTGATGACAGATGTATGGAACCCTTTGAGTGCAGGCCTCATGAGCCCACAGACTACAGGTCAGGCACTTAACCCAAGTTTCTGGGGGAATGTAAGCATCGCAATTCCATTGCTCTTGCAGAAGTCAATGGCTGCAGTTGACAGGTGTGAACTGTGGTTATCCATGGGAAGAATCACTTTCTTTACGGCTGACCTTGGTGTGGTTTGCAAAGTGCTTCAACTATAGATGAGGAACTCTGTTTCTTGCATCCATCCTGATTTATTTCCACTATACTTCCTACTGAGAATCTTTCTGGCCCAGTCCTCAAGGATTCGTCCAATGACTTTGGATATTTACATCCATGTTTCACTGCAAGCTGATATGCCAGTTCTTTTACCTGTAATTTTAATCACAAAAAATGTTAGTATGTCTGCTATACTATATTTTAAATGGCCACCATTACAAATTTCTAACTTTTCCATGCCTTATCCTCTATCAATTCCTATTGGCTTACCTCACATGGTCATAGTCAGTAAAATGCATCTGCAGCCCTCATCAGGTATTCTGTTAATTCTTTGTGAAGACCTTCTTCAATTCTTCTTCAATTCAATTTCAATTCAATTCAATTTTACTTATATAGCTCCAAATCACAGCAAAAGCCACCTCAAGGCGCTTTATATTGTACAGTAGATACAGAGAAAAACCCAACAATCATATGACCCCCTACGAGCAAGCACTTTGCCGACAGTGGGAAGGAAAAACTCCCTTTTAACAGGAAGAAACCTCCAGCAGAACCAGGCTCACGGAGGGAGCTGCGACCGGTTGGGGTGAGAGAAGGAAAACAGGATAAAGACATGCTGTGGAAGAGAGACAGAGATTAATAACAGATATGATTCAATGCAGAGAGGTCTGTTACTTTTTGTCTTAAATTGTCTGTGTTTGTCAAAGGGTGCTAATTTTTCACATGTGATAGAGTAACTGAATTGGGCATGTACAGGATGAATCAGAACGAAATTAACATCTTATAGTTTCTATATCCAGCTCTTTCTAAGAAGTCAGTTTAATAGGCATAAGGTTTAAATTGATCTCTCTTATCCTCGAACTAAAATTCTTATGTGTTCACATAGTTCAGACCCACTTCAACAGGGTGAATACAATGTTTAAATGCCACAGTGAGCGCTTCTTCCAGAAAAAAAAATACTGTGCCACAGTCACGCTGCTAGAGTCCTTCTCCATCATGGCCGCTCAGTGGCCACAGTTTCACTGAAACTCCTGTAAAAATGTAGACACTGGATCACGCATGCGCATTGCCGGTGGCTTAGTGGGTCGCAATCTCGCGCAACTTGCTTGGGCGACAGTCGGGGTTATAGCAACGGAAAGCCCATCAGCAGAAGCAGCGGGACGGCGGAGAGAGAGACGGCGGTAGCTTCAGTGAGTAACAAGAACTTTATTAAAAACGGCCCTCCGCACGGCCCAGTCCGTGCTGTCTAAACCACTTTATCACGGGATAAAGACTCCAACCGTCCCGTAGGTGACAGCCAGTCGTTGGCTGGTAAGGTGCGTGTGTATTATCGAAAAGGCCTCCAGAGGGGGGTAACGTTAGCCTGTAAAAGTCGCGTTTTCAGTTACGCTCGGATGTGTTAAAGTTAGCGGATACAAGTGTAGGGAAATAAAATAAGCTGGAAAAACTGCTTATTTAAAACAACAGTAGCCAAACACCCACGGAGCCCCACCACAACCTGCGGGGGGCGAGCAGTTAGCCGGGAGCTAGCTGATCGGTCTGAGCAGCGCTGAAACGGCTGTAACGTCAACTGTCAAAACACCGAGCCGTGAGAACGAAGTTCAGCCGTTAACTGTCCAACAAACCATGGTTTATAAACTATTGCATTACCAAACTTTTCATAGCCTGCTTAGATCAAACTATAAAATGCAAAATTACCTCTGCTGATAAAGAAATACAGTTTTTATCAGATTGAGCCCCTTATCTGATTAAAAAACCTGTTGACAAAGAGCTCTTTATAACCGCTACAATACGATATTATTTCAAACTAAGCAGAAGTGTCCTGTAAGTCTGAAGTTTTTGTCAGTCAATTTTAACTAGTACATCTTCTTTTAATTAGTAAATTGTATTCTCTGTTATTTATTTATTTACTCTTGTTTATTTCCCGCCAGTACGTCAGACTTTACCAAAAAAAGGAAAAATACTATCACTTTATAGGTCAATCTATCAGCATGATTTATTAGTAGCTTCATAATTAACCATTTAAATGTATAATAGAAAAATATTTACTAATTTAAGCTTTAAATTAAATGTATGGGTTCTATTAATAAAAAAGAGAGGACAGCTGTTGTGAGGCAAAGATTTTTTTACAATAAATCTGAAAATGTATCAGGACAAGCCAAACAAGTTTTTACTGGCACACATCATGTCTTTAGTTGGAGCTGTGTAAAATACCAAATATAACATATTTTGACATGCATAAATAGTATTTTCGAACCAGCAAGGCGATTCCCTTGCTTAAAACTTGACATATCTCACCGTGGTGTGTACAGTGGGCTTTTTAAAAGGAAAATCAGAGTACAGTGGATTAGTGGAAGATGAAGTAGAAGTGGTAGGCCTATAAAATTATCTACAGCAGATGAACAGCATTTTTAAGAAACAGGAAAAAAATACAGTAAAGACCTGACACAGGACCTGAGAGAAAATGCTGAGATATGCCAACTTACACAAGAACAGGACTGAAAATTAGTGTCAGTAGGTCGCATGTAGTGATGAGTCCAAATTAGGAATTTGTGTTTCAAATCATCATCAATATTTACAAAAGAGAATGAGGAGAGAGGTACAACAACGAGTGTCTACAGCCATCTGTACAACATGGTGGAGGCTCTGTCACATTTGGGCTGCATTTCAGTCAGTAGTGTTGGAGATCTTGTCACATGTATGAAAGGTATTATAGAACCAATTTTTTTAACACTCAAAAATTGCCTTTTTGAAAATCTGTAAATTACAGTATTTTTTATTTTATTTTATTTGTTGTTGATTATTAGGGTTTGTTGCTGGACAAGAAAGGTCCTTGATTAGTTATACTAACACGTTCAATCTATTTTCTTTTTTGACAGTAATTTCTGAATTTCCCATGTTATTTTTACTCTGAAAAACAAAAGTGTCTTTTATAATTATTGATGTGGTTTGTTTGTCATCATGATAATGAACAGCTATCATGTTCAATAATGAAGACTGTTCAGTTGTGGAGCTTTGATCTAAAATTATTATATGTGTATTTTACAGTGTTTCAGTGCTGCTGGGTCAAATTCATTGGTCTGGTTACACTTTTTATGAACAAAGGTTTTTTTGTCTATATTGTAGAGAGTCTCTAAAACTAACATTACACAAAGCAAAACACAATCAGGAGCTGAATAATGTTACATCACTTTATTTATCATTCAGTCTGTACTCACATTTTGATGGTTTTTCATTAAATCCAAAGGTTATCAAACTGTTAACCCTGTGTTCCTATCAACATAAAATGCTAATAACATTTAAAAGAAGACCCAAATTTATATTTGACTTCAACAAGTGAAATAATTCCAGAAACAGTTGGCTGTTATGTGTAGATGGTGTTTGAAATTTTCTGGAAATTAGAAGTATAATAGAAGGGAGTTGTCAGATTTTCTTTTTTTGTTTGTTTGTTTGTTTGACTTGGACATTTCTCTGGAAATTTCTCGATATTTGTTTTATGTTGCCTTCATTTCCACACCTTATATCCTGAATATATAGTACTCCACACCCCCCCCCCCCCCCCCCCCCCCCCCCCCCCCCCCCTATTAGGGATGTGTGACAACGGCTCAAGGTTATGTCACAATAGTGTAAAAAAACTTGTGATATTGATATTTCTGGTGGTATAAAATACTTTCCTTCTTTTCCAATGAACTACTGTCATTGATGACACATTACCTAATCTGAAGTGTGAATCTACTGAAACAAGGTGCCAGCAACAGCAGCATTTCACTGTATTAGCAGTGACACAGCATAAGTTTAATGTAAGAACAAAAGTAGCGTAGTTAGTATCTTCCCTGGAATTAAGGATGGATTAGGTAAAAATATATTATAAATTTGCTTGGCTTAAAAAGAAAAGAATCACTGATTGAAAAGAATCAATCAGTGGATCAAAGTCCACACGCAAACCTGATTGAAATGCTGTGGTTGGATCTAACAGAACTGTGTATAGATGAATGCCCACAAACCTCAATGTACCAAAGCAATGTTGTAAAGAAGACTTGGCCAGAATACCTCTACAGCAATGTAAGAAACTGATAAAGTCAGACAGAAAACAACTACTTCAAGTGCTTAAAGTAGTCCTACAGACTATTGAATCACTGAGTGTATTTAGTTTTTCACAGGACTGCACAGACTCCTGTGAAAACTTTCTTTTTCACATCACTGCACGTTGTCATCACCTACCAGTCTGATCCAGAAAAAAGGTTCTAAAAACCTAAGTTGAAAATCCACGACAATCCGTGTCCTTATATGACCTGAAACTTGTGGCCAGCTTGGGTGTTATTTTTGCTGTGCTGATAAGAAATAAATACAGTTGTGAGTTGTTGTAGTACCGTGTCACTCTTGAATAATTTGCCTGAACAGTCGCATTGACCTGAAAGTTGTTTGAATAACTGTCAGCTTTGCATCATGGGTGGTTGAAAAAGTCATAGAGCAGACTTCATTATTTAACTGCTTGGAGTTCACAGAGTAGTTGAACTGTAGTATTTTATGTGAGGACTCTGTGTTCAGACACTGAAATACTGGAATATCTGACAGATTCACTGGCTGCAGTCAGGAAGTGATTGTTCAGCACAACATCCTGTATTGTGTTTATTTTGGAGGACGTCAGCTCACAGGAAATGCTGTGGTATTGTTGGATTTTTCCTTATCTCACCTGTCAGTGTGATGCGTCCCTGCTGGGTTGGTTTTTATGTTTGTCTGACGCACCTACAGGCGGTCTGAACTGCGATGGGCAGAGCATGTTGAACCTGGGCTAACAGGATTAACTGGGCAGAGATTAGAGGCCCGGCCTCAGGTTTTCTGTGGCATGTCCCTCTGTAACCCTGGCGAGGGGTAAACCTCCATGACCTATTTTTATGGTTTGCAGTTGATGTATTTTCTTGTTTTGCATTCAGTTTGGTTTCAGTCAGTTTCTATTAAGAGTTTACTCTACTTTATGTTTAGTTTTTATTGTTTAAGATGTTCTTATTGAAATTTCACTGATTATTTGTTTGAGACCTCAGAAATTTGCACATATGTGCGTCAGAACTGAGTCTCCCATGTTTGGGGTGCAAAATGTAGCTTCACTTACAGCATTTTAATAAAGTAGCCACACCACAGTGTTTCATATATGTTTATGAAATTATGTAAACACCTCAAATATCCAAAGATGTAAAAAAACGGATCTAGGAGCTGTGCCCTAAACTCAACAAGAAGTCAGCCAGTTTGAATTTCTCAGTGTTTTAGTAGAAATCGGCACACAGATTTAATCACATGGATTTCATATTTGGTCAGCTTGAACTAAAGACCTTAATGTTGCTACATTTTGTTGGTTTTAAATTTTCTTTAAAGGGTTAAATCATGGTGACTTGGTCAATTTCAGTGTTTCAACATAATTCTAAAACTTATTATAAGTCACATAAACATGTCCCCAGACAGTTAAATTAGCATTTTTGAGTAGATGATTACCTTATGTGAAGTATAAACTGTAACCGGGCTGATACTGAACATGATTCCGGTTTCTGTCTCCAGGTCTTTGTATAAGTGGTCAAGCACAACCCAGTTCTCAGCAGTACGCACCAACACACACCCAGCACAGGTGAGTAAATGTGTGTTCCCATATGTTTTATTACAAAGCATGCAAACTTAAATAAACGTAATAAAACATGAAGATAAAGATGTAATAGGTTATTCAAAATTACCAAATGATGATTTTGCTGTCAATCAAAAATCATAAACATAAAAAAAGGTAAATAAAATAAAAAAGATCATGAATTCTCTGTCATTTAACACGCTTCTTTTTGCCACGCTCCTGGATACACATATTCTTCATTATGTGGAGTCGCTTACTTTTACTTTATATAGATATAAACACATTTTCATAGATTAATCAGACTTATGTGTCAGTGAAAAAAGATTGTCTGGAGCCTTCAGATGTTACACTGATGTTCATATCTTTACATGTGCTTGTGTGTTTGTGGGTGCCTAGCAGGAGGATGGCGGTGAATGTCTACTCCACCTCTATGACCATAGAGAACCTGAGTCGCCATGACATGTTGGCGTGGGTGAACGACTCTCTGCAGCTCACCTACACAAAGATCGAGCAGCTGTGTACAGGTAAACACACACTTCTCGAGAAAAAGCTTCAAATTAAAATAAATGTTTTTCTTGACTTTGTGCTCCTGTTCTGCTTTTTCAGGCGCTGCGTACTGCCAGTTCATGGACATGCTGTTTCCAGGCTGCATATTACTGAAGAAAGTCAAGTTCAACGGAAAACTGGAACATGAATACATCCATAATTTCAAGGTCTTACAGGCTGCGTTCAAGAGAATGAGCGTTGACAAGGTGGGAACAGGGAAACCAACTGCTGTTTGTTCTTATTATCCGAGGTGTCATATCTGTACTTTTATATTAGTTATAAGTAGTTTATATTAGTGGCTCATCCCTGGCTGCTCCAGCCTACATGCCGAATAACCTTGCACAAACTTGGACTAACCCTAAGCTCTTAGAGGTATCCATCAGAGTACGAATGTTTAAGTAGAAAAAGCATAGCTAAAACAGCTTGAGTGACGTTGTATATAAGAACCACTCTGTTTACTATTTAAGTCAGTACAGTTAAAGTACTGTGGCACAGTCTAAATTGTTTTTAACTGTACTGTAGATAAAGTTGTCTTTAAAGTTGTCATTCTATTATTATGAATGTGATTTTTTAGGATCATTTACCTTGACAGAAGGAAGCAAGGTGATAACATGCAGATCATCTTAAAGATGGCTGCTGTTACCCCAAAATGACAGTTATTGGAGTATCTAATTCCAAGATTCCCTTTTCTGACATTTCAAGAATGTTTTTCTCCTGCTATTTAAAAACATTCCAGATCATCCCGGTGGAGAAATTGGTGAAGGGGAAGTTCCAGGACAATTTTGAGTTCCTTCAGTGGTTTAAGAAGTTTTTTGATGCCAACTATGACGGGAAAGAATACGACCCTCTGCTTACACGGCAGGGCCAGGAAGGAACGCCGCCTCCACCTAATCCAGGTACAACACGACATAGTCAGCTGTGCGTGAACCTAAACCCTTCATTTTACTTCTCTCACATCTTCATGCTACCACATCCCCACCTCTAACCCAGGTAAACCTATTCATCATAAACCTAAAAGACCCACTCGCTCAGGTAACATCCCCTCCATGCAGCATGTGTGTGTGCAGTGTGTTACTCAGTTTATGGAGTGCTCTATCCTGGCTGGTTGTGGGCAGCACTAGGGGCTCTAATTATCTGTCTGCCAGCTCCTTCCTAAGTTCGACTCTCATATTACAATTTTAGTATTTCTTCTGCATGTACAGCATTAATAATATGAAAAACTTTAAGGAAATATTTAAGACTGTAGGTCAAGCTCCTTGAATGCAGTATTTTTCCAATATTTAAAAAAAATTCTGCTTTCGTAAAGTTATTGTCCTGTGAATAGGCTCAGTTTCCTATTCTTAGTTGACAGCAGTGGTACCCAGTGCGGTCTTCTGCTGCTGCTGTAGACTCGAGGTTCTATGACAAGGCATTCTCTCTGCTGTGACATCGGACATCTACACTGCCTTTTCATCCAGAGAAGTGCCACTGACTCAGTATTTGCCCTTTTTTAAGGCCAGTTCCTGTAAACTCTAGAGATTGTTGTGAGGGAAAATCCCAGTAGATCAGTTTCTGAAATGTGTAATTCTGAAATGGTATAACAGCCCATCGGCCACCAACAAACATGTCATGTTCAAAGTCACTTAGATCATCTTTCTTCATCACTTTGGCTCTCAATTTAAACTTCAGTAGATGAAGTCTACATGCCTAAATGCACCTATTTGCTTCCATATGATTGGCTCATTATTTTTTAGCATTAATGAGCAGTTGAACTGGTATACCTAATGAAGTGGCAGGTGTGTGTATGGACTTGAGTTCTGATTCAAAGCTGTTAAACATCAGAGCTGCGCAACCCGTGTTCTCTGAGGTTTGGTATTTTGTAGTGAGTCACAGCATTAAAAACAGAGGCGTACTAACTGACAGTAATATACCTCAAAGTGGAACATCATGTGGCCTTTAAAGTATCCTGAATGCAAATGGGAGGATTATGTCCCAGCCCTGCCCACAAAGAACCAATTACCAGGTGAAACAGGAAACACATTAGCCAGTCATGCTGTTTCACTGATGCATGCAGAATATAGTTTCATGTCAGTTTGTGGTGTCTACACGCTATAATAAAAATGTGTACTGTTTCCTTTTCTTTGGTTTACTCAGTCAATATTGTGAATTAGCATGGTATGTGTTCAGTGCTCTCATGAGATTTACTGAACAAACACCACTCTGGATTGAGCCATTAAGAGATGTGATGTTTTGTAAAAATATAACTTTCTGGGGAATTAAAAGGATCTTATCGTATTTTTTAGCAAAATTAGCAAACAAGATATTATCAAAATAGCTTCTGATTAGTAAACTTACATCAAGAAGGATTCTGCTCTAGATACTCAGACATACTTAGGGGCTGACGAACTAAATAGATGTATAGATATGTAAACATGTGCTTCTTTCATATAGGTCCCATGAGAACATCTCCCACAGCACCAAAGAGTGTCCCCACCCCGCAGAGGCAGATAGCATCAGCCCGCAGGAACCCTCCTGTGACACGTAATGGAGGAGACGCTGAGCTCATAGAGCTCAACCAGCAGGTACCGCTGCCCTGATAACTTTTCAAGAAAACCCTGTAACAGAGGTCCTGTGCAGCTCTCACATCAAAACTGCATAATTACTCAAACCCTTCAGCATTAATGAAGTTGGTAGTGGTTTGGAAGCTTCCCAGATTTCTTTTTTCAGTGAGTACTAGTGCTGGATTCTGATTACTACTCTTTAAGAACCAGCCCACATTTCTGCTGATCTGCTCTGTGACACAGAGTCACTAACAGACCCAGGAGTACTTTTGGATGGAAATCTCTTAAGTCACTCTGCAGTTTCCCTCTCATAGCTACACACGTCAATAGTTTCAACTTTGGACATAGAAATTTTGTGCTGCCACCTTTTTGGCAGTGGAACCAGTCTTGGAGCTGGTTCCTTGTTTCTGTACCAGGACTGTGTCGGTGGGAAAAATGTAAGAGTGGTACAACAATTTAACTTTGGAATGTTTTTCTGACTCACACAAGTCAGGCTGAAAACACTGAAAAGGTCTGATGTGACCAGCTCAACAAATCTTCACATCCTGTTAGTTGACTGTGGACATTAGTACACAAAATTTATATGTAGCTTTTTTCCTTAACACGCTGCAGCTTTGTGAGCATGTTATGATATCATTTCTTCTCTTTTGTGTCTTCCATTTCTTTGTTTTTATTGTTGAACAACATTGTTGTTTCAGCTGCCTCCCTTATCGTTTTTTTTCCACGGTTGTTTCTGGTCATAGTTGCTCGATCTGAAGGTGACCGTAGACGGGCTGGAGAAGGAGAGGGACTTCTACTTTGGGAAGCTGAGAGACATTGAACTCATCTGCCAGGAGAACGAAAACAACCCAGTTTTGAGCAAAATCATGGACATCCTGTATGCTACAGAGGTAAATACAGGCCAAAATGTTTACTTACATTCAGCAATTACAGCACAGACCAGGAATTTTGGGGGGGTGGACTGGTCTCAGGTTTTCATAAAATATCTTGAGATATTACAAGAAATCAGACAATATGTTTGTTGGTTGTTAGAACATTTATTTCCCACAGTATTCAGATTAATTCCTTATCCCCTAACTTTACCGAAGGCATCACATATTTATGTCATCTGCAGGCTGGTGAACATTTGAATAGTCAAATGTTCACCAGCCTGCGTTCAGAGTTACATGCTCCACACTGCTTGCAGTCATGCACATGTTTTCAGGTAATTAGCCAGTTATAATTCCTTGAATTCCTGATTATGGAATTTTAAACATTTTAGGCTGATCTGAGCCATGAGCAAAGTCCAGTTTGTTTACCTTGTTTGATCACTGTGACACGGTTCATTTGGATTCAGGCATGTGCTACGATGCTAACAGTGGCTGAGCATAGACCTTTGACACATCTGAAACTACAGCTGCTTCTATGACATAATAATAGTAAGACACAAGAGAGGACAGCTTGTCACTGCTTCCAAAAATGGCTCTAATTAAACCACAAGATGCATAAAATCACAGACCTTATGTGTTCTCTGTGAGTGCTTTTCAAGCACTCCCCAAAGCTAGCAAGTGTGAGGCAGAAGGGGTGAGGTGCTGGGACAAACTCAACAGTACTCTGGTACTCTTTGTTAGGTGCATTATGAGTGGAGACCAGCAAGGGAGTTGAGGTGGGTGATGGTTGTACTTTCCATGGTACAAGACCCATGTCAGAAAGATTCAAAAATGAATTATACATTTATTTAAAGTGTTTGTAATATTACGAGGAAAATCCCATATTCCAGCTGTTACTGAGAACCTGCCGTACGTATCTCATGATTATTCTTTGATATGGCTGCATTTTACTCTTTTCTGTAATCCATCACAGCATTTTGCAGCCTTTACCTAAATCTGGTTAGATTACCACAAAATTAGAAATCAGCCTGTCAGTAAAGCAATAGCTTACCTCGGTGAGGTACAGAGACATCTGAGTGAACAGCTGTGTGTTTTAACGTATTGCTGCAAGGAGGAAATCTTTAAAAATACTGAGATTATGAACAAATGTAGCAAAAAACTTATGAAAGATGACCTGCAGCTGGTAAAGCCTGAAACACTGATCTTATCTTTTCCAGGAGGGATTTGCACCACCAGAAGATGATGAAATTGATGAAGGAGCACGAGGAGAACACGAGGAGTACTGAAATCTTCCTCTCCTCTTTATCACCGTCACCACTCCTCCACCTCCCTTCCTTTAATCTGACCTTAATTGCCATTTTTGCCCCTTTTTGTTTTCCCTCTAATTAGTTTACATTTTACAAACTCCCCTTACTTCGCCTGTCTTGTCCACGGCTGTCCATCTCACAACATGTTTGTTGTACAGCCTCACTTCCCTTCCAAACTCTTACTAGTAAAGGACGCTTAACCCGGACCGGTCTGGACTCGGACCCAGCAGCCTGGCTTGGCTTACTCGATTTGTTCTAACCTGATGGGACAACTGTACTGCGGGGCTTCTCATCCTGCTGGTGTGTCGCAGGTTTATAGTTAACAGCAGTGAGATGACAAACAGCTCTGGAGTGCTATGAATCTGTCTGACGAGTCAGGTCACTTTCTCCCATCATGCACTCTGATTGACCACACACAGACACACATATTGATCAGGGTTCTCTGCAAAGTTTATACATGAAACCACACAATGTTTTCCAAATAATGTGATCAGCTTTAGAAGATTTTGGCTGGAAGTGGCTCAAAGTGAGATTATAAAAAGGCGTTAAGCCTATCCAGAGAGCAGCATGCACGCTGCACACGATGACACATGTGAACGTTTAGCCCACAGACATATCACAGACTCTGAAATGCTCACGTGTACGTCGTAAAACAGTAATCATTCTGAGGTGAAGCATCACAGATATGTTTTTATTCATTAAGTCGTCCCAGCACAGAGGGTTTGCTCATGAAACTGTCCAGACAGCTTGTTTAGGAGCCATTAGATGTATTTATGTTTTTATTTATTTATATTTTTTAATCTGCTCTAAACAGTTTCTGAAAAAACACAAGATGGGGTTTGTAGAAACTGAAGGTCTTGCACTAAATGTAGCAAAAAAAGCTGACTGAAATGATCCAAAATGCCAACATGCAGTGACTGGCTACAGCCAGAACAACACAGAAAGATGCAATTTTATATTTTGTAGATTTGTTGAAAAAGACTTGTTTTTTTTTGTTTCCTTTGCATTGAATTCTTCAGTGGCCAAGTCAGAGGCATAAGTTTAAACTTGTTTAAATATCAGGCTTTAAATTCTATCAATGAACAAATGTAAAAAAGAAGACTATAGAGGACACTACTAAATACTAATGTTTGACCGTTTTAATTGAGTTAAACATTTTAGCTGCTATCACTACTCTTTTGTTGTTGTATTTAATTGAATTTTCATAAGTCGCATAGCGTTAACACACCACAATGGCTGCCATGGAACTAAAGGTTTGTTTTTTGTGATTGACAGCCAGGCTGAGTGTAATTGCCATTAGTTGGATCAGTCTGAGAGAAGAGAACATCAGACCCTCTCTCACCTTGCCATGGCAGCTGTGTGATAAACTTTCATCATTTGGACTTACTGCTGGAATGAAATAAAGCTATGAGTTTCAAGAAAAGTAACAGACCTCATCACTGTGTGCTGTCTGCTGCCGTGTTTTTACAGAGATATAGACTTTATTTAATCCCACACTAGAGAAATTTCCTTGTTACAGCAGTACAAGGGTATGAAGAAAAAGTAAATTAGAGACATAATAGAAAAAAACAAAAATAGAAAAAAATAAATAAGAAAAATAGTAAACAAAATAGCCACAATACTGTACTATGCACACATGGTTACTATATACAGTAAAATACACCAAGATTTTACTTTTTTATATGTGCATAAAGCGCAGTGGGAATGATAACAATATACATGCATTTTTAAACAGTATTTCTCCTGTCTGGGTGTGGTACAGCCTGACTGCTGTCGGGATGAAGGACCTGTGCAGGATCAGTCCTACACCGTGGCTGTTAAGTATACTACTCAGAGACCCCACAGTCTCATGTAGTTCCTGTTTTTTATTCATTAGGAGCAGCGTTTTCTATTTACATCATTTTTGCTTATGCAAATCAGCAGCATACTGATCACATCACACACACAACAGTCAGGCCCAGCACATGTTTGCTAAATGTTGCCTCCATGCACCTCCGTAGAAGTCAAGCAGTCAATTGCATATCTCTTTGGACCTCATATTGAAAGTTACAGTGAAAAGTTCAACAGTTTGAATCAACTCCAGATCTTTTATCGGCGTAATCTGAGATGAAATAATGAGGGTACGGCCTCCTCAAATATTTACAGGCTCACATACTGGACATAGTTCTACAACAATGCATAGGTCTGCCACTATCTTGCCAAGAAAGCTTTCACACATGGAAAAATATTTATGAATCAGTAGTGAGATGTTTTACGACCTACAAAAGAGCAAGACACACTGGGACGTCCACTCAGTTCCAGGATTATGCTTCCACTTACAGTGAGTGGAGGAGGCTGCTGAGGGATTTGGGAGGTTTGTGCCAAACACTAAGCGACGCTGCAGGATGTACTCGACCGTCTGCTCCACAGAGATGGCAACCAGACAGAAAACTGCAGCATGCTGATGGTTTAATTGGACCTGGCAGTTATCAGTGATGATAGCATAGAGGATGAGATAATGAACTTTTCACAGGCAAATGGAAATGAGCTGAATGTTTTTATTCAAAGCTGAGCAGTAGAGTACCTGATGTTCAGCTTCCTGTTCACAAAATAGAAAATAAGCCTTTGAATTTTACCTGTTTGCTGAGCCAGGAATGGATAATAATGGACAGAGGCAGTGATTCAAACATCAGTTTGAGTGGGATTTTTTTAAAGCATGCACCTTCATGATAGAATTAGTTATGTGTCATATTTAGGATTTCAACTATTGGCATATATTATTATAATCCATATATCTTCAAAACTGCGATGACTACAAATTATTTGTTTACAAATTATTTGTTTTGTCAATTATGATCCAAAACAGATAATTGTAACACTTGAAGGTAGAACCAGTGAGTTGGGCTAAATCTAGAATATCTGATGCTCTAAATATGCTTTAGAGATCATTTTCACAATTAGGTAATTATTGGTTAATGAAATGACATTAAATGCCTAATATTGTCTGACTACTAAAATAAGGTAAAATAACAAAATTATAAGTTGTATGGGTGAGAGGTATGAAAGAGGTGCGGTAGAGATTGTGACCGGAAAAAGAAAAGGTACATAGGTGGGAGAGTGGAAATTGTGGACAAAGGATGTTGGAGTTGGAGCTCTCGGGCAGGATTAAAAGAGGACCACTGTACTCTATAGAATCTAAAATGGCTCAATAATAATTTATATAGTATGGCATAACAAAATAGATAAGAGATAACCCCAAGGATATTAATTTTGGTATTAAGTTAAAAAGTATTGAAATGTAAGTTTTGCGCGAATTTTTTTTAATTTTTTTGAAAATGTAAAAACAGTTATCAAAAAGCAGTTGCTGTTTATTTTACAATAGATTTTTTAAAATGTATATTATTTTTTTAAAACCGAACTCATATTATTTTTGCATTTAGTTGTGTTTAAAATGAATCGGGGTCGTCTATGATTCCGTCTTGAAGACGCGTTTAATAAATTCCTTATAACGTGTTTAAACTTGTTCCGTTCAGCTACGAACACGAAAGTTAACGGTCCAAACGCATCACTCTGACGTCATGCCGACATAGAGACGTGGCACGCGGACGGTTAAACGCTCAGAGCAGTTTACGCAACGTCCTCTCGTTGATTCAGCAGAAGGGAGGAAGGAGGCAGGAAGTCACGGTACCCGAACTAATAACAGCCCATCTGGACCCGGAGACATGGCTTCAAATAACGGCTCGGTCGGAAAATGGGAGGTGGTGAAGAAAGGCAAGAAAAATAGCAACAACTCCGGCGGAGGAGGCAAGATAGCGGCCGACAAGAAAGCCAGCGGAGGAAGGAAAGCCCTGGGCGAATCTAACCAGCCGTCCAGACGTAAGTGAACACGGCCCACTGCTAGCTGCTGAAGCTCAACTTCACGCAGCATTACTTCCTGTTATTAATTTTATCTCACACCGTCTGCGGTTTTACCAGCTCACCTCTGAGTGGCTCTACCTTAAGTCCGTGTGTCGGAGTGAATTTTAAAGTACTAGCTGAGCGGCCTTTATGCTTCGTGTGGCTAGTTAGCTCGTTAGCAGTGTCAACAAAGTGAACGTCAGCACTGAGTCTGTCAGCATGTGTGAGACGTTTTTTTGACCTTTGACCTCCCTTCAGCTGCTCTTTCGAACGAGCCTGAAGGTGTTTTTGTCATCTTGGAGCTGATCGGTATGACGTTAAGCAGCATTAGTTTGTTTTTACCTCGCCTACAGTGATGGCTGTCATTGCTCTGGGGGTAAATATTTAACAACGTGGCCATTTAAATCTTATGCTACACGTTTAGCCATGGTTTTACTTCAGCTTTATGCCTCATAAACAGTTATCACAGCTATTATCATCTTTTATATAAATAGATTAAACTCGTTGCTCTATTTTGTTATTACTTTACTTTTCTGACTTTATTTTCTTACTTATTTAGAAGGACTCCTATTAGTAACAATACAACTTACTGTTCCTGTTTACCTATAATCCTCGAGGTGATCAGTGTCCGAGTTATATTTTTGTTTGAGCCTTCTGGTGTAAAGGGCAAGTTTTTATAAATCAGAAGATGTAGGGTACTTTTATGAGTGATCTTTGAAAAATCAGAAACCTGGATGAGCTTTTCAATTCCAATTTCACCTTTAAGAAATCCGGCCACCCAGTCCTGCTTCTATCATCTAAACAATATTGCAAGGATGCAACAATACTGACACTCCAGCTGTCACTTACGCTTTTCTTTCCTCTATTTAAATTGTTGTCATGCACTTTTAATATGTTTCAATCAGAAATAAGGGTCTGAGTACTCCTAAGTGCACTACATATGGTACACTGTTGTTTAGCTTGTGTCTTGGTGTTCTGTCCTTGGGATGAACCAGTCTTTGAAAGTGATGCTGGATCTGAAGTGCATTGGGATGCTATGCTTAGAGAAAATGCTTGTTCTTCTTTACTTTGAACTGCATACAATGTTTCTATAGTAGATGATAACCACAGTGAAATCAAATAATATAAATAGCTAATTTTGATTTTTAAAAATGTTTTTCTGCTAACAACTTTTTATCGAGTAAAGTTTACTCAGGTCTTCTGATCAAACATGGAGTGAAGATTCTATTGACATTCCTCACATGAATAAAGTCACTGGAGTGTTGGATCTCAAACTTGTCCTCCTTTTATTACTATCAGTGACAGCAGGAGAATTCTCATTGTTAACCAGAAATGTCAAAGTTGGAATAATGTGCTAAACTCAGTAGTTTGATTTACACCTTTAAAAATTGGAAAATGAAATCTAATTCGGTAACGTGCTATGACAAGTTTAGACGTGCAGTTAGGTGATATTAATACTGAATTACCAGCAGATTCAATCTACCACATTGCTGAAACATTATGTCAACCTAATGATGTTTTGTTTTTACTGAGTATGAAGCCCATACTGAAGCTGGAGCTCCTAATCTACTTATTCATTTTTTCTGCCATGTTTTAAGAACCAGAATTAATTTGTTTCATCAAATCTTATGTACCAAACAAACCCTGCTGTTACCTCTGTTTAGAGTCCCGCCCGGTGTCTCCTACTATGTCAAAGACTGACAAACACCATAGTTACCTTTATCTGTGTTAGAAATGACTCTTCACAAGGTCAACATATTATTTACTGACCTCTGATCAATTTCTACCCTCAAATTGACCAAAATACTTTCTGTAACAGCTTGAAGAGGCTTCACTGAGTCTTTTGATTTTTGGATGATCATCACAAAATGATTATATCTCACTTTGCTGGAGCTGTTTGTTTCTGCTTCATTTTTATCACTGAATCTTACTGTCCAAAGTCTGATCACTGTGGCTGATTCAGTGGGGAAGTGGTGTAAAGCTTTAGTCTAAAGCTTATAAGAAATAAACCTGATCTGTTTAGTAAATGAACTCTCCAACACTTTATGTGAATCATTTTATTAACACAAACAACATAATCACACATTCAGAAAGATATTTTGCCAAATCTCAGTTTGTTTCTTAAAGGCTTTCATCAGGACTTGATCATGAGGCTGTTACTTTTGGGTCTGTGGTTTTGACACATAAAACTGGAATTTTTATTTTTTTTAAAAAACTTTAGCCTGGAGGGATTACGTATGCGGTTGAGCAAGAAAAGTGTTGCAGCAAAATCAGGCATTATGTAAGTGTTCAACAGATAAGAGCGTGAAGCTTGGATCGCAGAGAAGAGAGGTAAATGTCTCTGCCTTTGCTGTTTGCATTATTTAAAAATCCCTTTAAATCAGTGATGTTTATGATTGTGCGTACCTGGCCAGGGACCGCAGATGGGAATTAGCTAGTAGATAAATCTGGTACACGACATCTTTTCTCTTATGAGGTCAGTGTTTTGGTCCCTGACAAATAAAGAACTGCTTGTATGATAACCATGCTCGACTTTTTGTTCCCACATGTCGAAACATCTGAGAACAACAAAGCTTGAATTTAAGGAAGCTTAAAAACATCATCTCAGCTATTATTGGCTTTTAGTTGCCCGTGGATTAGGGCAGTAAAATTTGTTCTTTTTCGTATTTTCTCTTGATAGAAACTATAACAGTCAGACAGTCAGACTATAACAGGGGGCGATCGTGGCTCAAGAGTTGGGAGTTCGCCTTGTAATCGGAAGGTTGCCGGTTCGAGCCCCAGCTTGGACAGTCTCGGTCGTTGTGTCCTTGGGCAAGACACTTCACCTGTTGCCTACTGGTGGTGGTCAGAGGGCCCGGTGGCGCCAGTGTCCGGCAGCCTCGCCTCTGTCAGTGCGCCCCAGGGTGGCTGTGGTTACAACGTAGCTTGCCATCACCAGTGTGTGAATGTGTGCGTGAATGGGTGGATGACTGATTGTGTAAAGCGCTTTGGGGTTCTTAGGGACTAGTAAAAGCACTATACAAATACAGGCCATATAATCTGAAAGCTGTCACATGTTAATGATTTCTGCTAATATGCTTCTTGTAGTAAATTACACCAAAATGATCCCAAAAACTGTTGTTTCTTTGAGGTGGTTTTAAATAGTTTCATAAAACTGAGATGAAAAATCTACTATTGAAATGACTAGGGAGTCTGACTGTAGACAGTAAAATGTGAGATCCTGTTAGTTGTTGTTTCACAGTGGAGCTTTTGAGCCCACTCATAATACTACAGCTTATAGCTGCCTACCCCGCACCAGCCTCGAATGTAAAGCATAGGGTGAATGACTGCTGGAAGTCATAGATGTTACATTTAGGCTTATGTTTGAAATACTAATTACATTGCAGTGTTTCACACTAATAGAATTTATTCAAGCGACACACTCAAAGATTTAGAGTCATGAAAATATATTCTTCGCTCTTATTTTGAAAGTTTAGCTAGCTCTGGTCCATCACATGTTTCACGATTTGCTGGCTTTGTTGTCAGTTCCCTCCTTGATACCTTTCAGCTATCCGGAGTCCTTTGTCTCAGTCAGGCTAATTTTAACTCCACCATCTTGGGCTTCAGCTGGAGACATTAGTCCTTTCTCTGCTGTGGAGAACCCACATAAGATCCAAAACTAGAACCTGCAGCAGGTGAAGAACTGGTTCAAGTGTCACTACGCCGAGCTGACCGAGTTTGGAGAGCGGAAAAAGGACTGCTGTCATCAGCAGCAGTCCAGTGTGAGGAAGTTACTAGAGAGCCAGCAGCACAGTCTTGTGACAGTTCATGAAATGGTCACAACATTTAATCTGTGGATTCATATTTTGGGCTCTCTCTCGTACTGACTTGTATTCATGTACACAAAAAATGAAAAAAATATTACCAGTTTCAAAGAGGGGAAAAAAGGTGACATTTAGGCTACGTTCACACTGCAGGCGAAAGCGCATCAAATCCGATTTTTTTTGACCCTATGCGACCCATATCCGATCATGGTATGACAGTGTGAACGGCACAAATCCAATATTTTCAAACCCAACCTGGGTCACTTTCGTATGTGGTACTGAATCCGATACATATCCGATGTTTTAGAAAGCGACTGCTGTTTGAATGGTCAAGTCACATTAAATCCGTCTTTTACGTCACTGACACAAGACAGACGCTAATTATCAGCGCCCGCGAAGACATCGTGAACACTTCCTGGCCATCCAGTGTAGATGTCAGTGAAACTGTTGGGAAGACAACGTGAACATTTTATTTGTACTGTATAATCTGCAGATTCTGACAGAAATCTGCAACTATCCTTTGAAGCACCGCTCCTCTAAAACAGCAATAAGGATAATTATTAGGTTATCTACATTATTATGTAAATAACAAAATAACTTAAAGCAAAAATTGGGAAACGTAAAGTCCGAAGTCTTTATATTAACGGCCATCAGTCAAACAATATTGTTTGTTTTGGGTCTAAATAAAGCGCGTTGTGTGTGACATCTTCTTTTGCGCATGCGGGCCGCTTTGAGGGTTCACACTAGAGAGCGTTTGCTTTCGCATTTTTCTTTGTAGTGTGAACAAGCAGACAAAAAATCGGATTTGATTAAAAAAATCAGAATTGAGCATTAAGACCTGCAGTGTGAATGTAGCCTTAGAGAGAGCGGGGATTGAATAATTTTACTGCTCACACCAGAGACCAGTTTGAGTCCCGCATGGGAAACATTTTTACACTTCAGTTGGATTATATTAATTGTGTTATTTAATTATTTTCAGAGCTCAATGTCCGTCCAACTCCCTAATCTCAGAAACATACAGATAAAAGATACGGCATGATTCATTCAGAAAAATAAATGTTTAATATGTTAAACCTTCTGTAATCCAACCTTAAGGTAAAATTTTATCAGCTTTTTGCTTCTTATTGCTCTAAAACTTTAGAATGCCTTCCCGCTTTGCTGAGCGAAGCCAGTCACCCATGCTTGTAAAGCTTGTACACAAGAATTTCACCTGCATGTGCTGTACCAGTGTACCTGCACATGTGATGTGACAATAAAAGTGACTTGATTTGATTTTGATCAGGACACTTCTGTCTTTGCTTTGAACTGTTTGTCATTTACAAGGACTGCTGGTATTTCCCTAAGTCTGAAGTCATGTGCTTCTTTTTTTAAAACAGATATTAATTGGTTAGTTTTAAGGAAACCAACCAATTCACTTAAAGTTCCCTGTTCACTTAGACTTTAAGTGATTATCCACTGCAGACAATAGTGCACAAGGTCCCAGATAAGGTTGCAAGGATTTCTGAGTCATATGATGCTATGAGAAAAGACATTTCAAGCACATTGAAACATTGAAACAGGTTTTAACATTTTGTTAAAACCTCGATAATTAACCAGGGAGTCTACTGTTTCAGCAGAATCATTCCATGAAACATCAGTTTCATCAACCTCCCCCACCTTCCATCACCCTCTCAAAATCAGCTGATTTATTTATTGGGTGCAAAAACATTGGTATATTTATTGGAGCCTTGCATAATTTCACCTCTATATTAATGTATTTTCAGAGTTATAGCCCTGTGGTGGGCTGAAATTCAGTGTTTTTTTATTTAGTTTTATTTATTTTCCAGTATTTTTTGGCCTCATACAAATTTGTTTGTTTTTTTTTCATTTCCCAGCTGAAAAAATACAGATGAAACTGCCCTGCAGGCCACAAGAAAACAGCTGAGCACTAGATACCAAAGATTACAAGATTGTAAATAGAGCTGGGCGATATATCGAGTTTTTAAAAAATATCTATATATTTTTATACGAGATATAAGATGTGACAATATCCTTTATATCGATATAGTCTATGTTACGTTATAACTATACTTGTGGAGCCGCAAGTTTGCCTCTCTTTCGTTCACTTTTGTCTTTACTCGGCCTCGCCCCTCCTTCACTGAACACAACTCCCCCTCCTCCCCCATCGCTTCACCTACAGGAAGCGACAAGATGGACACGGCAAATCTCCGTTAACGAGTTACTGCGCATCGCCCCGTGCGTGGGGCTGGACGCCGTCAACGTGTTAGCTAGCTAACCACGCTAACGAGCTAACCACGCTAACGCCATGCAGCCCAGAGGCGCTACACAGCCTAAAATCCTTTCATTTTCTCAAAAGTTGACAGCGCGCCTTATGTATGAATTCTGGTTGTGCTTGATGGCCGCGAAGCGATTTTATGTGGTACACAGCGCTCAGCAATCTGTCAAAAAATGTTTTAGTACGACTTTGGTAAGCTACGGTGCTGCACCGGTTGATGGATTGTCAGAGCATTACGGCTACCGAGGAGCCTCGCGGAGTGATACGTACGGTGCTTCAACGTAATATTACCCTACTGTGTATAAGGACCATAAATGGCACCTGTTAAGAGACGTGGTTATGAAGAGGATTTCAAACTCAATGCTGTCAGTCACACAGTAGAAGTTGGGAACAGAGCAGCTGTGAAATCTGTCTTTGTTACTATGCTCTGCATCTTTTAGTTTACATTTTGACTGCACAATTGTGAGCTTTTTGTTATGCACAAAAACAACATTGTTTTCTTTTATTTATGGAGCATTATTATTTAATAAATACTCATAATTTATTTTTGAGTAAATTTTATTTACATCTATGCTCTATGTTAATAAAAGTGCCTGTGTGACATCTGGGACACAGCTTTGACTAAGAACTCTCTTTTTGTTCTTACTTTATGGCTTAAAAAAAAAAAAATCGAGATATATATCTTATATCGCCGTCCAGGTAAAATATATCGAGATATGAATTTTGGGTCATATCGCCCAGCCCTAATTGTAAATATAGACAGGTCTTCCCATGCCTTAATCCTAAAGCTTTGATAGTGGTAACTTTCCTCCCTGACTTGAAAAATGCTATAACAATCTTTACAGTTTCAGTAATCAACACACACAAGCACACATTCATGCAGCATTTGATTGCATACTATGCAGCTCTTCTACTATCACACACACTCACATGCCTGTTAAACCTCTTCATATGTTTCTCTCGTTATATTTTGAGCTTCTCTGTAAAACATGGCACAGTGCGGTCACCAAACCTTTTCATGCTTTTAAGTTGCTATTCCCACTTTCATGTTAATGGAGTTTTAGCTAGATTCATAAATCCCGAAGGTTTTTATGTTGGAGTAAGAGTAGCAAAACTAAATAACGGAGATCATGGATATTGCTTGTAGTACAGGACTTGAATTTCAGTGCTTTGCTTGCTGACATGTTTGAGTCAATATGACTGACATGTCTGGTCTTGATGCCTGCTTTCAGCTGATTCAGTTCAGGGGCATGAGGACTAGTTTTAGTGTTGCAGTTAACACACTGACTAATGTTCTCAGAGACATGTTCAGCTTGAATGATCAGTGAACAGCTGGTGGTGACATCTGCTTTAGCTGTAGAAGCCTTTTAGCAAGAGTTACACAGAAGCTTTAACACTGTACGTTTAAATTGAGAGTTTTACTATCATGTCTATTAGTATTCAGGCAATACTACTAGTTTAAGTTGATCCTCTGTAACTTGGGTCAGGGAAGAAAAGGTAATGTGACTGGCCTCTTTGGACCAGTGCTGCTATTTCCACCACTAACGGTTATGAATTCACCTGTGAAGCAAACGGACCACACAGTATTTTATTCTTGCTTTAATTTTAAAGGAAGTCTGGAAAACACAGAGTGACACTGGTTGTCCAGTGTTGAACGCCGTGTGTTTTACTCATATTTGAGACTAAAAATAGAGACACGCTGACTCTAAATCCACATGTGTGACTAAAGCTTGATTTGGTTCAGTCCAACTTCTATTTTTCTCATGAAAAAGCACAGCCGCTCAGTTATGATCACAGGTAGAGTTTAAAAAGGAGCTCCATTCTGAAACGGAGTGCAGGAAAGAGACAGCACTGTGACTGACACGATGGCCTGAGTTGGAGTGAAGGAAAACATTTTTCTAGAGCCAACAGAAGCGGCCCATATTACTGTGATCACTATAAATGCTTCATAGGTCAAAGGCCAATTTGAGTCGTTCGTCAAATCACCTCATTAACCAGCTTAAATTCAAAGAAAAGTGATCTTAGTTCCTGTCATCCATCCCTGGTGTGTTTTGCACACAAAATGACAAAATGGTGACAAAATGATTGATCACCAACAGAGTAAAAACTGGTAAGCAGTTAAATTGCTCTCTGATTTCCCCACAGTCTGTAAAGGTGTCAGGTTTATTCCAAGCTGCAGGTATTTGATGGGAAATGAATAAAAGCAGAACAGGGTCAATTTCAATGTATTGCCACTTTCAGCCAGTGAGAGAGCTTTGACATCTTATAAATACAATTACTTGTTATTGCCTTTATAAAACATTGCAAATAAGTATTGATTTAATATCAAAGTACAGGCTCTAAAAAAATCAGGCGTTCTTAACTTTGTATAGGTCCTCAAAACTGTTTACCAAAAACACACAAGGGGGAGAGCTGGAATGCTGTCTGTGCTTAACTCCAGTCCTTTGTGAATTGTATTGAGTATGCCACAAATATTCCTTTGGGTAACAGCCCATTACACAAGGCGTGGAGGGAGGGCAGAAGGGGGTAAGCAAGACGCTGAGGAGAGTAACTTGATTTTTAGGACTCAGGATAGAGGAGTCACTGCATTTCACTGCAGCTGCTTTGTTTTGTCCTTCAGCGCCCGTGAAGATGTCAGAGAGTCTGTATGACAGCTTGGAGAAGGTGGGAAAGAAGCAGAACAAGGAGCAGGTTCCTCCACCATCCGAGCCTCAAAACAAGAAGCCCTCATCAAGTAAACCACCCAAGAAGTCGTATTCGAGCAATACAGCCTCTCCCACAACTTACAAAACCCTCGAGGAGGCGTTCAAAGCGGTCAGTAAGAGACATTTTCTTAAGTTGACTGATATTAAACTCAATGGAAATTTAGTGAAAGAAATGACCCGAAATGATCTCTAAACAAAGCAGCATTGTTACATCTTCAAAGCCAACTGTCACATGCTGAAACCGATCTAGCCTTTGCTTGAAGGGTGTGTTCTTTTTCAGACTCCAGTGCTGATATTTTTCTCTTGCCCTGTCTTCAGCTGGATGTTGCAGACCTGAAGCAGCAGTTGGCTCGCAGTCAGACCCTGTTTCCAGAAAACCCTTCAGTTTGGATCAAAGACCTGGCTGGATACCTCAACCTCCATTTAACTGCCCAGGACACGGAGCCCACACTCAGCAGCCACCCTTATGGTCAGGCAGACTCTTATTTTGATATGCCCATTTATTTATCGTGCGGTTAAAGAATTTCAATACTTAAGTCTTCCTGTTTGTCTTTTCTGTCCCAGACTACCCATACTGCCTTACAGGAAAAGAGCTGAGGGGCGTGATCAAAGGCCTCATCGGACGTTGCAGCAGCGCTCTGCCAGATTTCTTCGACCACTGTGTTTACACTATGCTCAGGGAGTTGGACAGGCAGTCAGGTAAACCCAGGAGAACCTCTTACATACTTTTATTGATGCGACTTTACTCAGTAGAACATTAACAGACAGGGGAAAATGCGCCAAGATACCAAAGCTGCGGAAATCTCAAAAATAAACTTGAATGTTCTGTAAGTTGAAATAATATTCTGATTGAATATAAAACATATAAAACGTTACATATAAACCAAATAAATACAAGCAAATAAACAAGGGGGGGATGTGGGATTTATGCCCAGGTTAGTGGTTGTCTTTGGCCATAAAAACCATCTCACCTCAATGGCAGCACAGACAGGTGAAGAGAAGGCCAAGTGGTGGACATACTTGTCTGCCTCACAAAGCCCACAAGGTAGCGACAGGCCTGAAGCCAACATCTGAAAGCAGATGAGATGAGAGACCCTGAAACAAAGGCAGCTGCAATCATTATGTTCCTTCCTTGTATTCACTTGCAAAAAGCTTTTGTTGTGTCTAGATTCATCTATTAATCTAGATTGATCTTTGCACAAGCTAAACTAAACAAGCTTTTAGCGAGGAGCAAAAGTGCACTGCTGTGAAAGAAAGTGGTGTGACTGTCTTGGCAGTCAGGGGACAAAAAACAGTGATCTTTGCATAACAGTGCAAAGATCACTGTTATGGTTCAACGCTAGGGTGGGGTCAAAACCCATCATGACTCAAACCTCAAATTACCAGTGTTTACCTTTTAACAAACTTTAACCAAGAGCATTGTAAGTAAACAGTCAGAAAGGTCACCAGGATGCCTCATGAAATAAAGATTTTACCCAAGCATTGTTTCAGTTTTTAGTTAAAATTCATAAAGCAGAAAAATAAATCGAAAGTACCTAAAGCTTATTGTTTTTATTTCCAGGAGAACCTCTACATGGCTACAGAGTTTGCATTCAGGCAGTCCTGCAGGACAAACCCAAAATAGCCACCCAAAATCTGCCAGAGGTGAGTGTGTGACTGTCACTCCGGCAAATAATCAGCAGCTTTGCTACTCTTTTCCTGCTCTGCGTGTTATTACACTAAAAGCTCAAGCTATATTTTTCCTAACTTTTCTGGACATGTGTAATATTATCAAATTATGTATTATATTTTCAAACTGGTAGTTTCAGAGTGGGTATTGCTGGATTTGTCTGTTTGAATAATTTTGCATTATTATATTGTAAAACTCTCCCTTCTCCTTGTTCCTTTTCTGCAGTATTTGGAAATGTTGCGGTCAGTTCAGAATCGTCCAGTAAAATGTTTGACCATCATGTGGGCTCTGGGCCAAGCAGGATTTTATGATCTCAGCCAGGGTCTAAGAGGTAATAAACACTTTTACACAGAGGCACACAATAATTAAAATATTTTACATTACCGCATATCCATAAAGCCCAAAACTGCTCTGAACAACTAGGCATTAGCCCAGTATTAGTCCAGATCTGTCTGTTTTCCCCTTTCTCCCACTTTCCCAACAATGTGTGAAGACAGACATTCTGGGTTGGAGTTCACTGAAGCAACAGAGCACATTAGAGCAGTAATATTCCCCCCTGATAGCTGCTGGTGCTCCAAGTGTTATTAGTTAGTGTGACTATATTAAATGTTTACAGTGCAAAATTGCAATGAAAGTTAGGGGGAAATGGTGTCTAAAATTACTAATTTAGTACAAAATCACACCCAAAGTGTGATTAAATATATTTATTTTCACTTTAACAGAAGAAAAGGTTCCTAAACTAAAAAAAAATGTTATTTGTTTCAGTGTGGCTGGGCATCATGCTCCCTGTGCTGGGAGTGAAGTCTCTCTCCTCATATGCCATCGCCTATCTGGAGAGACTTCTCTCGTAAGTCTGACTCAGAAATTTCTCAAATTTCTTCATCTTCCAGACACTTCCTTTCCATTCATTTGTAGTATTTGAACTATTAAGATCATTACCAATGATACCGTTAATTTGAATGTCATGGATATTTCAACATACTTAAATTTTTTTCCAGACTTCATTCAAACCTGACAAAAGGATTTGGTATTATGGGTCCGAAAGAGTTCTTTCCTTTGCTCGATTTTGCTTTCATGCCAAAGAACGCCCTGTCATCAAGGTAAATGTAAACCAGTGCAAACACAGACCAACAGCAAGACGTATCAGACTGTTCATAATCTCTGTTTAGAAATAAAAGCATTGCAAAAATGTTATATGCGTTCTGAGTCCTAATATATTTTTTTCTGTTTTTTATTACAGTCTGCAGGAGCAGCTGAGGCGTTTGTATCCTCGACTGAAGGTCCTCGCATTTGGAGCCAAGCCAGAGAACACGTTGCACACGTACCTGCCGTCATTTCTGTCCAGAGCCACGCCACACTGTCCTGACGACATGAAGAGAGAGGTGAGACCCACAATTCTGTATACATTACTGCTGCTACTGTACTGTTACAGCAGCCATCATAACACAATCTTTGACAAAAGTGATTAAATAAAGCAGAACGGCTCAATAAAATTGTGTTCTCACTAAACGATGTCAAAGAATACATTATGAGTAAAATGATAAAAATTAACCTCATTGTCTTCTGCTTCTTGCAGCTGCTCAGCAGTATGACTGAGTGTCTGTGTGTGGATGTTCAGAGTTTAGGAGTGTGGAGGCAGCTCTACACCAAACACCTACCCCAGTCCAGGTAACCTGTGGACTATTTATTTTTTTGTCTTTTTATTTATGATCACATCTCCACATAAGGTAAACTGTACAAATGAAGATGATTCCAAACTGATTTCAGACTCACTGCTTTCTTTCCTCAGTTTACTTTTGAACCACTTATTAAAGTCCTGGAACATCCTTCCACCAAAGGTACAAGTGCTGTCACGATGTCTGTTGGCTCATAAACCAAACGCACCTCCCAGGGATACTTTTATTTAAACATCAAAGCCTGTGTAACCTGATTAATAATGCAGTTTTAATGTAACTTGTATTTTTATTGTCTTTTAATCCCATCACTGTGTTTTACTTGGACTTTTTTTTTTTTAGCTTCGGAAGAACCTCGAGGAAACGATCCAGTCATTTAGAGTGACCAACGAAGAAATGAGAGACACCATTGAATCTCATGACCTTCAGGAGTGCAACAGCCTGTGCCAGGTGAGCAACTCAGCCTGTTCATGTTTGTTTAAAATGAAACTCGCGATTTCAAAAAAGTCTGGGTTAGACACGAAGATAGTGTAATATTAAATCATGAACCACCTCCACAATATGAAAGTGAGCAATATTTATAAAGTGCTGACAGAAGGCATAAAAAGCTTAAAAAAATTAAGATATAAATTTAGGAACTAAAACTAAAGGAAGGAAGAGAAGAATATTAAATTGAAAGCCTATTAAAGAGATCAGTAGTGTTGTGATATTGGAAGAACTGTTTTGGGACTTACTGGGTAGTTTCCAAGCATTAAGGGCAGAGTTACTGAACTGATGAACCTGGTGAGTTGCAAATGTGAGTACTGGAGAGATGAATGCATGAATGAGCATGTGCAACTCCTCTTTAAAAACTTCTTCTGACATTATCCCTGCTTCTTGGGCAACAACTAGAGATGTATGGAATCATAAAGCTAACACTTGGATTATGAACCTTATTGTGTGAATGCTGTAGGCATTCACACTATAGAGTTCCTGTTTCTCTTTATTCTTTATTATTATTATTCTTCAAGTTGCTTCCGTACGTTTTTTGCTGTTTAACTACTTCCACAATTTTTGTGCTATTTTCACCATTCAAATTTTAAACTATTCTGCTATTTCTGCTAATGTGTGCTATGATTTTTGGTATTTTCTGCTATTATACTTTTTAAAATATTAAGCTTTTTTCCTTTAATTTGTCCCATTGAAATGAATGGAAAACTTCCAAAATTCTGCTAAAACTTGCTTGTTTTTGAAACTTAACTACTTCCTCATACTTTCACATAGAACAACCATTTAAACTTTAAAATGTTCACAAATTATTGGGCTATTCATGTATGATTCAGCTTTTTCATATCTGTTACCATTTTCATCTTATCCCTCTTCAAGTTTTGAGTTTCATCTTTGTGATTTTTCACAAAATACATGGGTTGTTATGGTTGCTATGCACTTGGTTCTAAGTGAGCCATTGTAAGTTTCGCAGTCTTCTCTTCATGTCCGAACAACTTCTTACTACTTGCTCAATTTTCACTCAACTCCCACAAATTATACATCAAAACGTAGGTATTTTTGCTGGCTTTCAGTAAATCTCACTATCATTGTTGTGGTATTGACAGAATTTTGGCAAATCTCCTCAGACCAACCCAAAGTCTGAAAACTCTCCATAGAAAGTCAATGGGGAGTTTGTTCAAAATCACCGCTGGATTTCTGTAATGAGAGGCATATTCGAATCGTCATATCTCCTTAACAAAGCGAAGTTAAAACATGAGGCTTGTCCCAGTATATCTTCAGACACTCCTGATGCTCACAATTCAAAAATTTCTTTCTCACCTATTACCGTTCTGAGATGAGTTAGACTTGTTTGAGGGTAGGAAATTTGTCCTTCGCTCAGATTTCTTCAGCTTTCAAACTCTGGAAATGAACCACTTTTTTCTCTCGTCATATCTTTTTGATGGATTTCCACAGAGACCTGAAAATTTCCATGACTGTTCACCAAAGCCTGCTGTCTCTTACGGTGAAAGAATGATATCGATACTCCAAATAGATTTCGAGTTAGAAAGCGTTGTTTGAGGGCAGGTCAAGGCAGTTTTTGCTTCGCCTCTACTCAGTTATGGTGCATTACAAGTCAAATATCTTTAATAATTCATATTTTAATGATAAATTGTCAACACTTGAAGATTCCCCCATCTCTTCTGAACAAAACGGTGTAAGAATGACCGTTCTAGCCCCTACGGTTAGGAAATTATGGCCATTTGTTTGAGTTTAGTCCTCACTATGAGAAATAGACTGCAAAAATCCTGTCTCTCTGCTGCCTGTGTAAAAACGGCTGCACCTGTTTTGGCGGGAAAAAGTACACAGCATCTCTGATTGGTGGATTCAAATTTAGCAGCTCCCAGGCTGCCTGACTGACCTAAAAACTTGCTTCTCTCTCTTTTTGTGCGTGTGTGTGTGTTATAGTATTTCTAAATTATAGTATTTCTGCTAAATTATAGTACTTCTGCTAAATTATAGTATTTCTGCTTTTTATAGTATTTCTGCTAAATTATAGTATTTCTGCTTTTTATACTATTTCTGCTTTTTATAGTATTTGAGCTTAATATAGTATTTCTGCTTTTAATGGGATTTGTGCTTAATATAGTATTTCTGCTTTTTATAGGATTTGTGCTTAATATAGTATTTCTGCTATATTATAGTATTTCTGCTTTTTATACTATTTCTGCTTTTTATAGGATTTGTGCTTAATATAGTATTTCTACTTTTTATAGGATTTGTGCTTAATATAGTATTTCTGCAAAATATAGTACTTCTGATTAATTATAGTTTTTCTACCAAATCATAGTACAGTATTTCTGCTTTTTATAGTATTTGTACTTAATATAGTATTTCTGCTTTTTATAGTATTTCTGCTTAATATAGTATTTCTGCTTAATATAGTATTTCTGCTAAATTATAGTATTTCTGCTTTTTATAGGATTTGTGCTTAATATAGTATTTCTGCTTAATATAGTATTTCTGCTAAATTATAGTATTTCTGCTTTTTATAGTATTTCTGCTTAATATAGTATTTGTGCTAAAACATAGTATTTCTACTAAATGTAGTATTTGTGCTTAATCATAATATTTCTGACACAAGCAGCATCTGTGGTGTGTGTGTGTGTGTGTGTGTGTGTGTGTGTGTACGTGCGAGAGAGAGAGAGAGAGAGAGACCCTTTTTTTGGCAGCATCTCATTGTAGGATATAAATTGAACATATTGAGGCTGGTTGACAGGCATAGATCCTATGTGTGTGTCCCTCTGTGCATTTGTGTTTCCATATGTGTCCATATTTGTAATTGTGTGTATCTGCTGGCTGTTATTTCTCTTTCTTTTTTTGTTTGTTTTTTAAATTTCTGTTAATTTTTCACAGTTGAACAAGTACACTTGAGGGAACCTAACCATGTTTAGCATTTTTTCAGCTGTCCATTTTGCTTTTCCAATAGTTTTACTTAAGTTATTACTATTATGCAAACTCATAAGTATTTCTGCTATTTTACTATTTGTGCTAAATACAGTGTTTCTGCTAAGTCATGCCATTTCTGTGTGTGTATGTCCCTATTTGTAAAACATTGCTAGGCATGTCATTTTTGCCTTAGCTTTGTGTATCTGCTGGCAGTTCCTTTGTAACTTTTCTAATGTTTCTGCCAATTTTTCACAGTTGAGCAACAACTAATCTTTTGAGGGAACTTCAGCTTTTTGAAGCTGGCCGTTTTGCGTTTCCAATATTTCTGCTAAAGTTATTACTTTTCTGCTGAATTATACTATTTCAGCTCCTATGTTGCATTTCTACTAGGTGTTACTATTATACTACTGTATGTTAAGTTGTAGTCTTACAACATTTTTCCAAGTTTTTAGGTTTGTGCTACATATTAACATTTCTGCTGTATTATAACACTTCTGCCATGCTGTACTATTTCTGCCAAGTTACTATGTTTCTGCTGAGTTACAACATTTCTGCTTTTTTCTCCTTTGATATAGTATTTTTGCAAACGCTTTATGTTTCTACTTAAGTTTCTGCAAAGTTATTATATTTTGGCTCAGTTGTTATTCATCTACAAATTTATTACAATTTCAACAACTTTTTTGATACTGACTTCAACTTCTTCAGCTATTTTCAGCTTTTTCAGCAGACAGCTTCAGCTTTACAGCATTCACACTGCATTTTCGCAGGAAATGCTAATTTTTCTAGTTATTATTGTGTGAATGCTGTAGGCATTCACACTATAGAGTTCCTGTTTCTCTTTATTCTTTATTATTGTGTGGATGCCTTAAAGGGCATCCACACTATTGTTTTCCTGTTTCTCTTTATTCTTTATTATTATTATTATTATTCTTCAAGTTGCTCCCGTTTTTCGCCGTTTAACTACTTCCACAATTTTTGTGCTATTTTCACCGTTCAAATTTTAAACTATTCTACTATTTCTGCTAATTTATGCTATGATTTTTGCTATTTATAACTATTATACTTTTTAAAATATTAAGCTTTTTTCCTTTAATTTGTCCCATTGAAATGAATGGGAAACTTCTGCAATTCTGCTAAAACTTGCTCGTTTTTGAAACTTAACTACTTCCTCATACTTTCACATAGAAACTCCATTTAAACTTTAAAATGTTCACATATTATTGAGCTATTCGTGTATGATTCAGCTTTTTCATATCTGTTACCGTTTTCATCTTATCCGTCTTTAAGTTTTGAGTTTCATCTTTGTGATTTTTCACAAAATACATAGGTTGTTATGGTTGTCATGCACTTGGCTTTCAGTGCGGCACTGTAAGTTTCGCAGTCTTCTCTTCATGTCCGAACAACTTCTTCCTACTTGCTCAATTTTCACTCAACTCCCACAAATTATACATCAAAACGTAGGTATTTTTGCTGGCTTTCAGAAAATGTCACTATCATTGTTGTGGAATTTATAGAATTTTGGCAAATCTCCTCAGACCAACACAAAGTTGGAAAACTCTCCATATAAAGTCAATGGAGAGTTTGTTCAAAATCGCCGCCTGATTTCTGTAATGAGAGGCATATTCGAATCGTCATATCTCCTTAACGAAGCAAAGTTAAGACATGAGGCTTGTCCCGATATATCTTCAGACACTCCTGACGCTCACAATTCAAGAATTTTGTTCTCACCTATTACCATTTGGCCATGAATTACGTTTGTTTGAGGGTAGGAAATCCGTCCTTCGCTCAGATTTCTTCAGCTTTCAAACTCTGTAAATGAACCACTTTTTTCTCTCGTCATATCTTTTTGATAGATTTCCATAGAGACCTGAAAATTTCCATGACTGTTCACTAAAGCCTGCTGTCTCTTACGGTGAAAGAATTTCATCGATACTCCAAATAGATTTAGAGTTACAAAGCGTTGTTTGAGGGCAGGTCAAGGCAGTTTTTGCTTCGCCTCTACTCAGTTATGGTGCATTACAAGTCAAATATCTTTAATAATTCATATTTTAATGATAAATTGTCAACACTTGAAGATTCCCCCATCTCTTCTGAACAAAACGGTGTAAGAATGACCATTCTAGCCCCTACGGTTAGGAAATTATGGCCATTTGTTTGGAGGGTAGTCCTCACTATGAGAAATAGACTGCAAAAATCCTGCCTCTCTGCTGCCTGTGTAAAAACGGCTGCACCTGTTTTGGCGGGAAAAAGTACACAGCCTCTCTGATTGGTAGATTCAAATTCAGCAGCTCCCATGCTGCTTGACTGATCTATAAAGTTGCTTCTCTCTCTTTCTGTGTGTGTTATAGTATTTCTGCATTATAGTATTTCTGCTTTTTATAGTATTCCTGCTAAATTATAGTATTTCTGCTTTTAATAGGATTTGTGCTTAATATAGTATTTCTGCTTTTTATAAGATTTGTGCTTAATATAGTATTTCTGCTTTTTATAGGATTTGTGCTTAATATAGTATTTTTGCTTTTTATAGTATTTGTGCTTAATATAGTGTTTCTGCTAAATTACAGTATTTCTGCTTTTTATAGTATTTCTGCTAAATTATAGTATTTCTGCTTTTTATAGGATTTGTGCTTAATATATTATTTCTGCTTTTTATAGTATTACTGCTTTTTGTACTATTTCTGCTTTTTATAGTATTTCTGCTAAATTATAGTATTTCTGCTTTTTATAGTATTTGTGCTAAATTATAGTATTTCTGCTTTTTATAGTATTACTGCTTTTTGTACTATTTCTGCTTAATATAGTATTTCTGCTAAATTATAGTATTTCTGCTTTTTATAGTATTTCTGCTACATTATAGTATTTCTGCTTTTTATAGGATTTGTGCTTAATATAGTATCTCTGCTTTTTATAGTATTTCTGCTTAATATAGTATTTCTGCTATATTATAGTATTTCTGCTTAATATAGTATTTCTGCTAAATTATAGTATTTCTGCTACATTATAGTATTTCTGCTTTTTATAGTATTTGTGCTAAAACATAGTATTTCTACTAAATGTAGTATTTATGCTTAATCATACTATTTCTATATATTACTGCCAGGTCCCCAGGCAGCCAATCCTCTGTGACGACTGAGACATTCAAATTTACAAATCAGAGCCTGCATGGCTTCCCAGCCAGCCAATCATATCTGAGGTCTGCTGTTTCTTCTCTCGTCATATCTCCGCGACGGTTGTACAAAGAGCAATGAAAATCGCAGTCAAAGTACACCAAAGTCCGCTGATTCACCCAGTGCAAGAATTATGCTTCTAGTCCACCTAGTTTTTGAGTTACACGACGTTTTGTAACTCCAAAAAACGGCGTTTTTCGCCTCTCACCGCGATCTAATTCTGACTTCTCATCACCCTATTTTCCATGCGCCAGCTCTCTTTGCCAGTGGCGCAGTTGGTAATGAAACGGATCTTCAGACCGAAGGTCGTGGGTTCGATTCCACCTTGTTCAACATTTTTTTTCACTACAAATTGATACAATATCACAGACCTGTAATTCATATTGATAATTTATGACAATTCTGCAACTTTTTATGATTTTGGCAGCTTTTCTAATATGGACCTCAGATTCTTGTTAACACTCCATGGCAGAAATACATACAAGTACACAGCCTGATGAATCACACAGAAGCAGTACCTCTGATTGGTTCAGCATTTTCACCTCTTATCAGCACAAATCTCAGCCTCTTCTGCTGTTTTTATTAGAATTTTAAGCTTTTTCACCGTTTTTCTGTTACGTGAGAACCAGTTTGGCTCAATGAGTAGCTGAAAAATGTCAGCCTCTTCTGCTCTTTCGGAAGAATTTCAGAGTTCAGCTTTTTCACTTGTTTTAAGCACAAATTTCAGTCTCTTTACCTCATTTCACAACAAAGTAGTTCTTCCTCTTCACCTCTTTTCTGCTAATTTAAGCTTCTGCTCCACAGTGCACATTTTTCTTCTTATCATATCTTTGCTTGTGACCAGAACTCATTTGGCTCAGAGGGTTGAGCAGCTGCCGTGAGACCCGGAGGTTCGAATCCTACCTGTGACAGTTGCCGCACATGTTCCCCGCTTGCATGCGCAAATTCTGGTTATTCACCTCTTCTGCAAAAATTTTGGCCTTTTCACCTCTTATTAGCACAAATCTCAGCTGTTTTCAGAAAAAACTCTTTTGAGCACAAATTCTGCTGATTCATCTCTTTTCAGTGCAACTTTCTGCTTCGTTCCATCTTTTCTGCAGAAATTCTTCTCATTCACCTCTTTTCAGCACAATGTTCTGCTCCTTTCCATCTTTTCTGCAGAAATTCTGCTGATTGAACTCTTTTCAGCAAAATGTTCAGCCTTTTCACCTCTTATCAGCACAAATCTCAGCTGTTTTCAGAAAAAAACTCTTTTGAGCACAAATTATGCTGATTCATCTCTTTTCTGCAGAAATTCTTCTCATTCACCTCTTTTCAGCGCAATGTTCTGCTCCTTTCCATCTTTTCTGCAGAAATTCTGCTGATTGAACTCTTTTCAGCAAAATGTTCAGCCTTTTCACCTCTTATCAGCACAAATCTCAGCTGTTTTCAGAAAAAACTCTTTTCAGCACAAATTATGCTGATTCGCCTCTTTTCTGCAAAGTTTTCAGACTTTTCACCTCTTATCAGCACAAATCCCAGCTTTTCAGCTGTTTTCAGCAAAAACCTCTTTTTAGCAGAATTCTGCTCATTTAGCTTTTTTTCAACAGAAATTCTGCGCCTCTTTTCTGCAAAGTTTTCAGACTTTTCACCTCTTATCAGCACAAATCCCAGCTTTTTCAGCTGTTTTCAGCAAAAACCTCTTTTTAGCAGAATTCTGCTCATTTAGCTTTTTTCAACAGAAATTCTGCTGATTGAACTCTTTCCAGCAGAATTTTCACCTCTTTTCAGCACAAATCTCAGCTGTTTTCAAAAAAACTCTTTTGAGCAGAAATTCTGCTGATTGATCTCTTTTCAGCAGAATTTTAAATTTTTTCAGCACTTTTCAGCACAAATCCCAGCTTTTTCAGCTGTTTTCACCAAAAAACTCTTTTCAGCAGAATTCTGCTGATTGAACTCTTCAGCAGAAATTCTGCTGATTGCACTCTTTTCAGCAGAATTTAAAATTTTTTCACCACTTTTCAGCACAAATCCCAGCTTTTTCAGCTGTTCTCAGCAAAAACCTCTTTTCAGCAGAATTCTGCTCATTCACCTCTTTTCAGCAGAAATTCTGCTGATTGAACTCTTTTCAGCAGAATTTTCAGAATTTTCACCTCTTTTCAGCCCAAATTCTGCTTATTCACCTCTTCTGCAAAATTTTCAGCCTTTTCACCTCTTTTCAGCAGAAATCTCAGCTGTTTTCAGAAAAAGCTCTTTTGAGCAGAAATTCTGCTGTTTCATCTCTTTTCAGCGTAAGTTTCTGCTTCTTTACCTCTTTTCAACAGAAATTCTGCTGATTAACCTCTTTTCTTCAAAGTTTTCAGCCTTTTCACCTCCTCAACACCTTTCAACTTTTTCAGCTTTTTTTCAGCAGACATCTTCAGCGTTAAGGCATCCACACAGCATTTTCGCAGGAAATGCAAATTTTTCTAGTTATTATTATTATTCTTCAAGTTGCTTCCGTACGTTTTTTACTGTTTAACTACTTCCACAATTTTTGTGCTATTTTCACCATTCAAATTTTAAACTATTCTGCTATTTCTGCTAATGTGTGCTATGATTTTTGGTATTTTCTGCTATTATACTTTTTAAAATATTAAGCTTTTTTCCTTTAATTTGTCCCATTGAAATGAATGGAAAACTTCCAAAATTCTGCTAAAACTTGCTTGTTTTTGAAACTTAACTACTTCCTCATACTTTCACATAGAACAACCATTTAAACTTTAAAATGTTCACAAATTATTGGGCTATTCATGTATGATTCAGCTTTTTCATATCTGTTACCATTTTCATCTTATCCCTCTTCAAGTTTTGAGTTTCATCTTTGTGATTTTTTCACAAAATACATGGGTTGTTATGGTTGCTATGCACTTGGTTCTAAGTGAGCCATTGTAAGTTTCGCAGTCTTCTCTTCATGTCCGAACAACTTCTTACTACTTGCTCAATTTTCACTCAACTTCCACAAATTATACATCAAAACGTAGGTATTTTTGCTGGCTTTCAGAAAATGTCACTATAATTGTTGTGGTATTGACAGAATTTTGGCAAATCTCCTCAGACCAACCCAAAGTCTGAAAACTCTCCATAGAAAGTCAATGGAGAGTTTGTTCAAAATCACCGCTGGATTTCTGTAATGAGAGGCATTTTCGAATCGTCATATCTCCTTAACAAAGCGAAGTTAAAACATGAGGCTTGTCCCAGTATATCTTCAGACATTCCTGATGCTCACAATTCAAGAATTTCTTTCTCACCTATTACCGTTCTGAGATGAGTTAGACTTGTTTGAGGGTAGGAAATTTGTCCTTCGCTCAGATTTCTTCAGCTTTCAAACTCTGGAAATGGACCACTTTTTTCTCTCGTCATATCTTTTTGATGGATTTCCACAGAGACCTGAAAATTTCCATGACTGTTCACCAAAGCCTGCTGTCTCTTACGGTGAAAGAATGATATCGATACTCCAAATAGATTTCGAGTTAGAAAGCGTTGTTTGAGGGCAGGTCAAGGCAGTTTTTGCTTCGCCTCTACTCAGTTATGGTGCATTACAAGTCAAATATCTTTAATAATTCATATTTTAATGATAAATTGTCAACACTTGAAGATTCCCCCATCTCTTCTGAACAAAACGGTGTAAGAATGACCGTTCTAGCCCCTACGGTTAGGAAATTATGGTCATTTGTTTGAGTTTAGTCCTCACTATGACAAATAGACTGCAAAAATCCTGTCTCTCTGCTGCCTGTGTAAAAACGGCTGCACCTGTTTTGGCGGGAAAAAGTACACAGCCTCTCTGATTGGTGGATTCAAATTTAGCAGCTCCCAGGCTGCCTGACTGACCTAAAAACTTGCTTCTCTGTCTTTTTGTGCGTGTGTGTGTGTTATAGTATTTCTAAATTATAGTATTTCTGCTAAATTATAGTACTTCTGCTAAATTATAGTATTTCTGCTTTTTATAGTATTTCTGCTAAATTATAGTATTTCTGCTTTTTATACTATTTCTGCTTTTTATAGTATTTGAGCTTAATATAGTATTTCTGCTTTTAATGGGATTTGTGCTTAATATAGTATTTCTGCTTTTTATAGGATTTGTGCTTAATATAGTATTTCTGCTTAATATAGTATTTCTGCTAAATTATAGTATTTCTGCTTTTTATACTATTTCTGCTTTTTATAGGATTTGTGCTTAATATAGTATTTCTACTTTTTATAGGATTTGTGCTTAATATAGTATTTCTACTTTTTATAGGATTTGTGCTTAATATAGTATTTCTGCAAAATATAGTACTTCTGATTAATTATAGTTTTTCTACCAAATCATAGTACAGTATTTCTGCTTTTTATAGTATTTCTGCTTAATATAGTATTTCTGCTTAATATAGTATTTCTGCTAAATTATAGTATTTCTGCTTTTTATAGGATTTGTGCTTAATATAGTATTTCTGCTTTTTATAGTATTTCTGCTTAATATAGTATTTGTGCTAAAACATAGTATTTCTACTAAATGTAGTATTTGTGCTTAATCATAATATTTCTGACACAAGCAGCATCTTTGGTGTGTGTGTGTGTGTGTGTGTGTGTACGTGCGACAGAGAGAGAGAGAGAGACCTTTTTTTTGGCAGCATCTCATTGTAGGATATAAATTGAACATATTGAGGCTGGTTGACAGGCATAGATCCTGTGTGTGTGTCCCTCTGTGCATTTGTGTTTCCATATGTGTCCATATTTGTAATTGTGTGTATCTGCTGGCTGTTATTTCTTTCTTTTTTTGTTTGTTTTTTAAATTTCTGTTAATTTTTCACAGTTGAACAAGTACACTTGAGGGAACCTAACCATGTTTAGCAATTTTTCAGCTGTCCATTTTGCTTTTCCAATAGTTTTACTTAAGTTATTACTATTATGCAAACTCATAAGTATTTCTGCTATTTTACTATTTGTGCTAAATACAGTATTTCTGCTAAGTCATGCCATTTCTGTGTGTGTATGTCCCTATTTGTAAAACATTGCTAGGCATGTCATTTTTACCTTAGCTTTGTGTATCTGCTGGCAGTTCCTTTGTAACTTTTCTAATGTTTCTGCCAATTTTCCCACAGTTGAGCAACAACTAATCTTTTGAGGGAACTTCAGCTTTTTGAAGCTGGCCGTTTTGCGTTTCCAATATTTCTGCTAAAGTTATTACTTTTCTGCTGAATTATACTATTTCAGCTCCTATGTTGCATTTCTAATACGTGTTACTATTATACTACTGTATGTTAAGTTGTACTCTTACAACATTTTTCCAAGTTTTTAGGTTTGTGCTACATATTAACATTTCTGCTGTATTATAACACTTCTGCCATGCTGTACTATTTCTGCCAAGTTACTATGTTTCTGCTGAGTTACAACATTTCTGCTTTTTTCTCCTTTGATATAGTATTTTTGCAAACGCTTTATGTTTCTACTTAAGTTTCTGCAAAGTTATTATATTTTGGCTCAGTTGTTATTCATCTACAAATTTATTACAATTTCAACAACTTTTTTGATACTGACTTCAACTTCTTCAGCTATTTTCAGCTTTTCAGCAGTTTTCAGCAGACAGCTTCAGCTTTACAGCATTCACACTGCATTTTCGCAGGAAATGCAAATTTTTCTAGTTATTCTTCAAGTTGCTTCCGTACGTTTTTTACTGTTTAACTACTTCCACAATTTTTGTGCTATTTTCACCATTCAAATTTTAAACTATTCTGCTATTTCTGCTAATGTGTGCTATGATTTTTGGTATTTTCTGCTATTATACTTTTTAAAATATTAAGCTTTTTTCCTTTAATTTGTCCCATTGAAATGAATGGAAAACTTCCAAAATTCTGCTAAAACTTGCTTGTTTTTGAAACTTAACTACTTCCTCATACTTTCACATAGAACAACCATTTAAACTTTAAAATGTTCACAAATTATTGGGCTATTCATGTATGATTCAGCTTTTTCATATCTGTTACCATTTTCATCTTATCCCTCTTCAAGTTTTGAGTTTCATCTTTGTGATTTTTCACAAAATACATGGGTTGTTATGGTTGCTATGCAGTTGGTTCTAAGTGAGCCACTTGTAAGTTTCGCAGTCTTCTCTTCATGTCCGAACAACTTCTTACTACTTGCTCAATTTTCACTCAACTGCCACAAATTATACATCAAAACGTAGGTATTTTTGCTGGCTTTCAGAAAATGTCACTATAATTGTTGTGGTATTGACAGAATTTTGGCAAATCTCCTCAGACCAACCCAAAGTCTGAAAACTCTCCATAGAAAGTCAATGGAGAGTTTGTTCAAAATCACCGCTGGATTTCTGTAATGAGAGGCATTTTCGAATCGTCATATCTCCTTAACAAAGCGAAGTTAAAACATGAGGCTTGTCCCAGTATATCTTCAGACACTCCTGATGCTCACAATTCAAGAATTTCTTTCTCACCTATTACCGTTCTGAGATGAGTTAGACTTGTTTGAGGGTAGGAAATTTGTCCTTCGCTCAGATTTCTTCAGCTTTCAAACTCTGGAAATGACCACTTTTTTCTCTCGTCATATCTTTTTGATGGATTTCCACAGAGACCTGAAAATTTCCATGACTGTTCACCAAAGCCTGCTGTCTCTTACGGTGAAAGAATGATATCGATACTCCAAATAGATTTAGAGTTAGAAAGCGTTGTTTGAGGGCAGGTCAAGGCAGTTTTTGCTTCGCCTCTACTCAGTTATGGTGCATTACAAGTCAAATATCTTTAATAATTCATATTTTAATGATAAATTGTCAACACTTGAAGATTCCCCCATCTCTTCTGAACAAAACGGTGTAAGAATGACCGTTCTAGCCCCTACGGTTAGGAAATTATGGTCATTTGTTTGAGTTTAGTCCTCACTATGAGAAATAGACTGCAAAAATCCTGTCTCTCTGCTGCGTGTGTAAAAACGGCTGCACCTGTTTTGGCGGGAAAAAGTACACAGCCTCTCTGATTGGTGGATTCAAATTTAGCAGCTCCCAGGCTGCTTGACTGACCTAAAAACTTGCTTCTCTCTCTTTTTGTGCGTGTGTGTGTGTTATAGTATTTCTAAATTATAGTATTTCTGCTAAATTATAGTACTTCTGCTAAATTATAGTATTTCTGCTAAATTATAGTACTTCTGCTAAATTATAGTATTTCTGCTTTTTATAGTATTTCTGCTAAATTATAGTATTTCTGCTTTTTATACTATTTCTGCTTTTTATAGTATTTGAGCTTAATATAGTATTTCTGCTTTTAATGGGATTTGTGCTTAATATACTATTTCTGCTTTTTATAGGATTTGTGCTTAATATAGTATTTCTGCTTAATATAGTATTTCTGCTAAATTATAGTATTTCTGCTTTTTATACTATTTCTGCTTTTTATAGGGTTTGTGCTTGATATAGTATTTCTACTTTTTATAGGATTTGTGCTTAATATAGTATTTCTGCAAAATATAGTACTTCTGATTAATTATAGTTTTTCTACCAAATCATAGTACAGTATTTCTGCTTTTTATAGTATTTCTGCTTAATATAGTATTTCTGCTAAATTATAGTATTTCTGCTTTTTATAGGATTTGTGCTTAATATAGAAATACTGCTAAATTATAGTATTTCTGCTTTTTATAGTATTTCTGCTTAATATAGTATTTGTGCTAAAACATAGTATTTCTACTATATGTAGTATTTGTGCTTAATCATAATATTTCTGACACAAGCAGCATCTGTGGTGTGTGTGTGTGTGTGTGTGTGTGTACGTGCGAGAGAGAGAGAGAGAGAGAGAGACCCTTTTTTTGGCAGCATCTCATTGTAGGATATAAATTGCACATATTGAGGCTGGTTGACAGGCATAGATCCTGTGTGTGTGTCCCTCTGTGCATTTGTGTTTCCATATGTGTCCATATTTGTAATTGTGTGTATCTGCTGGCTGTTATTTCTCTTTCTTTTTTTGTTTGTTTTTTAAATTTCTGTTAATTTTTCACAGTTGAACAAGTACACTTGAGGGAACCTAACCATGTTTAGCATTTTTTCAGCTTTCCATTTTGCTTTTCCAATAGTTTTACTTAAGTTATTACTATTATGCAAACTCATAAGTATTTCTGCTATTTTACTATTTGTGCTAAATACCGTGTTTCTGCTAAGTCATGCCATTTCTGTGTGTGTATGTCCCTATTTGTAAAACATTGCTAGGCATGTCATTTTTGCCTTAGCTTTGTGTATCTGCTGGCAGTTCCTTTGTAACTTTTCTAATGTTTCTGCCAATTTTTCACAGTTGAGCAACAACTAATCTTTTGAGGGAACTTCAGCTTTTTGAAGCTGGCCGTTTTGCGTTTCCAATATTTCTGCTAAAGTTATTACTTTTCTGCTGAATTATACTATTTCAGCTCCTATGTTGCATTTCTACTAGGTGTTACTATTATACTACTGTATGTTAAGTTGTACTCTTACAACATTTTTCCAAGTTTTTAGGTTTGTGCTACATATTAACATTTCTGCTGTATTACAACACTTCTGCCATGTTATACTATTTCTGCCAAGTTACTATGTTTCTGCTGAGTTACAACATTTCTGCTTTTTTCTCCTTTGATATAGTATTTTTGCAAACGCTTTATGTTTCTACTTAAGTTTCTGCAAAGTTATTATATTTTGGCTCAGTTGTTATTCATCTACAAATTTATTACAATTTCAACAACTTTTTTGATACTGACTTCAACTTCTTCAGCTATTTTCAGCTTTTTCAGCAGTTTTCAGCAGACAGCTTCAGCTTTACAGCATTCACACTGCATTTTCGCAGGAAATGCAAATTTTTCTAGTTTGACTTGTGCTTTGTGATTCTCCAGAATCTGCAGGTAAAGATGCGTGGTCACGGGTTCCCCTGGTCCAAGCTGCTCCTGGTTCTGCTCGTGTTCGTTGCCGGCTTCATCGCCCACGACGTCAGATCAAACGGCTCTGTCGCAGGTCTGTCAGAGTGCCGTTTACTCACCATATTCGCCTATCTTTGTATCTGTGGCCTACTCATTGTGTTTATATTACGTTTCAGATTCCATCACAGCCAGGTATCTGCACTCCTCAGGGATCACAGCTGTATCTCAGCAGGCCTGGAGCAAAATAACAGTCTACTCAAAGCAGGGCTTCAGGTACGATCATTTCTAGTCAACAGAGCCGACACTTAAAAATGATCCCTAAAATCTAAAACAAGCTTCTGACTCTCTTCCTGATAACGCTCAGGCACATAGTGTTTTATTCCCTGTGGTTTGTTGGCTTTTATTTAGAATACTATATTAATATAGATTTATTAGATTAACCTACTGTTCTGCCATAAAATTATTTGCTTTTTCTTTTCTTCCATTTTTCCTCTAATGAAGATTGCAGTTATGATCATTATTGTCTGTATTGTGTGTTTTGTATTTTCTGTAGCTGGTTGGAGACAAACACTCCTTATTATTACTCTGAGTGTGTCCGGGTTTTGGGTCCAGTAACGGAACAAGGTTTGGAAAAGGCAAAGTCAGCAGCTGTCTTCATCTCTGAAAACACCTCACGGTTTATTGTCTGGGTTAAAGAAACCACACCTCTTGTCATAGAATGGGTAAGGCCATGGCTACAGCTGCACCTGACCTCAAACATTAAAATGTTGAAGTACAGTTTTTTGGGGGGGGGGGCTGAAGCACAACTTTCTGGGTGTATATTAAGCAGTCCAGCTGGATTATTATTTCACCCTTTTGTGGATTTATTTGTGTTTATACTGTGTCACTTTCCCCCCTTAATTTAAATTTTGAGCATTACATAAGACACTACCAGATAACCCCAGTCTGACTCTGATTGTGTTGCATGTCTTTGTCCAGGTGAACACCAACACCCCAGAGAGTGTGTTCCAGGCTCTGGCATATTTGAAGGAGCTCCTCATCTTCCTACATCAAAACTACATCCTGCCAGCGCTGGCGTACACATCTAACCTGCTACAGAGAGCATGGGCCAACTTAGAGGACTCTTGCAAGTCAGTACTAACAGCAGCTCTTTAACAGTTAATCTTTATTAGTACATGTCCGAGTGTGGGGCAGTTAAACTGGCTGGGACTGGTTTCACAAAGATGTATTTGGTCTGTAGGGTTAAACAAGAAGAACAGCACAGCTTGTATTAGAATAATCTGACTAAAATGAAGGCACCTTACCTCTGGGCTGACTAACTATAAGAATCTGTGGCACTGCTGCAACAATGATTTAACTATGAAGCCCTCATTATGGTGCTTGTTGGGATGAAACGTGATTCACCTTTACCTATTGCTGTGTTTTATTGAAGCCACTGAGAAATGCGTGCAGGTTACCAGTTGCACTGACAGATGTAGTGACATGCCAGTTTATCCTGCTGGAGTTTGGACCTCGTTCCTATTTGTTCTTTAAAGGGAGTTGCTCACCAGATTTTTTGGCAGATCTTTGTAGGCTTTGTCTGTGTATGTTTCTCCTATTTGCACAGTACCGTCACAGCACCACACACATTTCACTTCTCAGCAGTGTGTTCTTCTTCTGTTTACTGGAGCCAGGTAGTTGCACCCTGCTGATAAACAATTGGACTATTTTTCCATTCATTCATCTTCTGACAACTGTCCAGGTCTCGGTTGAGAGGGCAGCAGTCTAAAGCAGAGATGCATCAGTGGCCATTTCCTTGGCTGTTGATAACCTCTGAGGTGATTGACAGATGAACTCTGTAATGATCTGTCAATCTCCTGCTCTGTATACTCATGAACAAGACCCTTAGAACGAGTTCATAAACTGTGGAGCAGACCGCTAAGGCCTCCACCTCTGACCACCAGATCCATGTAACACTGGATCCCTGCTGATGTGGCCCATTAAGGCCCAACCACCAAGGTGCTTGATTTAAGAACCTCTAATGCAGGCCTGGCTTAAATGTAAGCAGCATCATCATCGATTAGTCTGTATCTTCTCTTCGCGCTAAATCTGACTCCTCACCAGGGATAATTTTGCTTTGTAACTCTAAATTATCAGAACCATTCTGAATCACCTGGGAGTGCAATGGTGGCGATTTATGGAATAGTGGATTATTACTATGTAATTTTCCCCCCCAGCAATTTAACAACTATGTAGATATTTGAAAATCATGAGCATTCCCACAAATTGTCTCGCCTGTTATTTAAACCAGTTATGAGTAGTGTAGTAGCCAAATGTGTTTGTTTGTATTGTTTAAAAGGAACTAAAAGCATCATTAAAGCTGCAGTGAGTGATTTTTGACTTTCTCTGTTGCAGTGGGGAGGTGTCTGTATCATGTCTGCAGGGCCACGCCTTGTCCTTTACCAACTCGACGTGGCAGCTACTCCAACACACGACCTCGGCAATCAAGACATGGGCCCAGGATTTGCTCACTCGAGCGGGATAACGCAATACACACACACAATATGCACACAGGAAGCTAAACACACCAACACACACACTCTGGCCCAGCGTGAGTCTGTCATGTCCTTTGTGATGCAAGTGGATGCTGCAGGGTCAGTGGGAAACGAGCTCACTCAAAAAAGACCCTTTTTGTCTCTTATTTTGGTTAAATTTTAAAATCAGTTTGGTGTTGTTTAGATGTTTGTTTTTTTCTATCAGCCTTTTTGTCACTGCTGGATACGGAGGTCGTACCCTTCTTTCTCTCTCCCTGAGTTTTATACTGCAAATTTCAGCCACTGCTTGAGCCTCTGGGTTAAGCAGGTTCTGTAATTTATAGAAAATATAGGTTTGTAGATGATTTATAAAACGTTTTTATTTAAATATAATGAAAAAAAAAGTGTTGTGAAAGTTGGTAAAGGTGGGGAACATGTCAGAAACGTCTCCAAGCCACTGAAAACCTCATCAGAGGGTCAAGTCATCTTTAACACCTGGTCCTGTGTGTGCAAACCCCTTGTCAAACCTAACTAGGGAGTTGTGTCTCTGGGTGGATTTGCTCGTCCAGAGCACGGTCGTAAACACAGTCTTCTCACATCAGTCCAGAAGAAAAAATCTGTGTGTCTCGTCTCTGCTGCTTTGTTTCTGTCCCGTTTTCTAATGCTTCACCTACCAGCAGAAGCTTCTCGCCCGAGCTGCGAGAAACACCGACATCATGTACCTGAAGGTCAATGCGTTTCTGTGTTTGTGTCTGCGTGGATAAGTGATGCCAGCGTTGTCATCCTGTATGCTGTAATCTGAGAATGCCCTCCTCTGGACATTTTACTTAACTAACCCCCCACCCTGTAAACAAGATGATATGGAAGAGACTAATGTCTTACTTTGTAATGTAAATGATTTGTAATAAAGACTCCAACCCCACTGCAGTGTTTTTATCAGCTGATTTACGCCAGTGTGCCATGAGCTACAAAGCAAATAATAGAAACCACCTTGTTAACAGTTGTCTTGTCATGACTTGGGGCTTTGCCCTCAAACTTCAATTTTGCATGTGTATGTTCTTATTAAAATATAATTATTAGATATGTGTATTCAGGGTCCTCTTAAGAAGAAACAAATTTGTCTCACCACGTATTAATATAGATCAAGATGAGAAGAGGACCCTGGGTGTGTATTTTTAGTCAAGTGTCGCTGACTCAGCAGTCCTCTTAAAAACGTATCTTGTCCCAGTAAATCAATGTTTTCCTCTCGCATGCTTCGTAGCGCTACCGGTTATAGACAAACACTGTGGGGAGCTGATACTATCCCCTTCGATAGCTCAGTTGGTAGAGCGGAGGACTGTAGAGGAGTGCGATAGACATCCTTAGGTCGCTGGTTCAAATCCGGCTCGAAGGAGGTGACACTTTTTTTTTTTCTTCTTCTCTCACGGTGTTCAAGCGCAACGATCGAATACAGATTACACGGTAGATACGGTTCATTAGCCGAACCAGCACCATTGCCAGCAAGCCAACAGACTGTTGGCTATAGCCCAACCCGATTACATAGATATATATTTTATCAGGTTGCGAGGCAGCGCACATAAGGGGGATTAGCTCAAATGGTAGAGCGCTCGCTTAGCATGCGAGAGGTAGCGGGATCGATGCCCGCATCCTCCAAGCTTTTGTGTCTCGTCGATGTGGTTGGCGTGAGTTTGTTTTAACTCTCAAGTTGCAAAATGCAACCAACCAGACCAACTAGAAAATATGGTTATTTTAAAAATTGGTAATTTTTGTCGGGGAGCTGAGACACAAAACATAGAGAAGATGCCAATGTCACATTTACATTTTCACGAAATTTCACTGAAATCAATTCGGTCGACACTTCAAACTTAGGCAGTCTTTGTATAAGCTATTATAGGTACCTGCTGTCAACACGTTATCACCTTCAAAGCCTAACATTTTCAGCTAGGTGACAAATCGTCGATATCTTACGCTTCCGGGGACCCAACATCAGCAAACAAGAGAACCGTTTGGAATGAATATACACATGCACACTCGTTTTACTTACATCTCTTTGGTAAACACTATATAACATGCTGGTTAATGTTAGGGATAAGATTATGGTTAGGGTTTGGGATACGGCTAGGACTGGAGTACATGGCTGGAACGTGTATTACCTCGGGAGCGTCATTGTACTGGATTTCATTGATAACCCGGCGCGTAGCATAGGTGAGCGGAAGCTCACCTGTCGCGCTCCTCCGGAACATCGCAGGACTTGACAAATCGTCAGCATATCACGGGTTGGTACTGCGAACGGGCTGTTTCTGAAGCATGGGGGGATTAGCTCAAATGGTAGAGCGCTCGCTTAGCATGCGAGAGGTAGCGGGATCGATGCCCGCATCCTCCAAGCTTTTTTCTGACGCGTTAAAATATTTTAAATAGAGCATTTTAAATATTCATGTGATTTAAAACTGTTTATTGTTTATGGAGAGTAATATATTTTAAGAGTACCAGGTAAATCTGTAAAGCAAACAGGAACTGATTGATTAATGAATTTTTCTATATGGCAGTGTAGGGGAGACCGGGGATAGTTGTAACATTTTTGACATTTCTGTCTGTAAATTGGAGCTCTTTTAAGGCAGTGGATTCAAAATGTAATGCAAAGTATTTACATGTCTCGGCTATTAAATAGTGCAGCTATTTTCTCTGCAGCACAATTACCCATTGCATGGTATGGTCTCAAACACAAAGAGTGAAATGTTACAATTAACCCCATAGTCTGGGTTAGTTGTAACATATCCTGGGGTGAAATGTAACACAATGAAAAAAGGGTACTAACAAAACATTACCATGTAATCTTTGTTTATTCAACACATGAATGCACTTAGAGCCATTTATGTAGCTATGTGTGTGTGTGTGACAGAATGCAGAAATCTAGCTTTTGAACATATTCCAACCCCTAAAAAAAGACAAATTATGGAATTTTCTGCAACTGAATATTTCATTAATTTTGGTTGGTCTTCCTTGAGTTTGGCCTCATTGGCTCAGTGGGCATTATAACCTACAACCCTCAACCAATTTTGAACATAACAATGAAGCTGAAAAAATGTAGTTGTTCACCAGCATTGCAATTCCATTACTTTTTTTTCATGGCTTACCTTGGTGTGGTTTGCAAAGTGCTTCAGAAAGATGAGGAAATCTGTTTCTTGCACCCATCCTGATTTATTTCCATTACCAATACTTCCTACTGGTCCATCTCTGACACAGTGGTCTGCATAATGTATGTGTGGGAACACAAACAGTGGAGGAATTGTGTTGCCAATGGCATTAACCGCATATACAAATGTGACCAGTGAACCTCTCTGCTGATGTCTTTGCCCCAACTTGTTTAATATAAGTTAAAGTAATAGTGTGGTAAGTAGTAACATCTGCATTATTGTTACAACTAACCCAGACTGTTGCTGTTACAACTGACCCAGACTCCTATAGCCATGAACTAGCTAACATTACAGCCAACGGCTAAAACATTAGCACTAAAGACCTACACAGAATATATCCCCATAGACATACAAATAACATAATTTAAGTTTGATGAGTTTAACTGCAAAGCAGATAATGCTATTAGAAATTGAAATAAAGTAGAAAAACGTACTTTTTGGCATACAAATTACTTTTTTTCGTGTTAAATTGTCTGTGTTTGACAAAATGTGCTGATTTTTCACATGTGATAGCAGAACTGAGTTGGGCATGCACAGGATGAGTCACATCATTTGAAACTTAGCCCTGATTGGAGAAATTGGAAGTGTTACAACTGACCCACGTTACAACTATCCCTGGTCTCCCCTATATTAATGAAATATGAAGTTGATATGTGAGTGATATGTTTTATTGATTAGCATTCAAATATCTCAGTGAAGACAGAACAAAGATCTACCACAAAGCAAGAAAGCATGAGACAAGGCTAATCAAAAGGTACTGGCTGAAGCATTTGCTTATTACGCCAACCCTTTTAACAAAAGATCTTTTTGCATGCAGCTCCTGTACACAGGGCTCGAAGCAAATAATAAAACAAAGCAAAAAGAAAACAAACAAACAAAGAAAAAAAAAACTTTCCACCTTAGATAAGTAACTACATCAAAGCAAAAGAATCAAGAGTTGTTGGGGGTTTTTTTTTTGGTTTTTTTTGCTCTTTTCATTCTTGATATATATATTTTTCTAATACTCTATTTTTTAAACATATTTTTAAACAAGGAAAATGAACTACACCTTTTTAAATCACTGTCATAACTATTCCACAGGTTAACTCCTCTAACAGAAACACATCTCTGCTTTATATTTGTCCTTATCTTGTTTTTTTTTTAAAGAAATCTGTTCCCCTTAAGTCATATTGACTCTCTCTGACTTTGAACAGCTTCTGAGTACTGGGGCAAAGCAAGTTATTTTGTGCTTTATACATTATCTGTGCCACTTTATATTCAACTAAATCATAAAATTTCAGGGTATTCAGATTAATAAACAAAATGTTAGTTGGTTCTATATAGTTTGATTGGTTTATAATTCTTATAGCTTCTTTTTGTAACTTGAAAATAGGAAGAGTGTTTGTTTTATATGCATTACCCCATATCTCAAGACAGTAAGTCACATATGGAAGCAACAGAGTACAATAGAGTGTGTATAATGATTTTTTGTTCAGGACATGCTTTGTTTTATAGAGAATAGCAATGGTTTTTGACATTTTTGTTTTCACATGATATAAACAGAACTTTAAATAAATCACCCTAATTAGTAGAATGAAGAAACGACCTGAAATAGAGAATAAACGTATTTGTATGCTTATGACTCCCCGATAGCTGTAGATGTGTCTGTGCTGCCGCCTGAGGCACAAGAGAGAAGATACATCTGCAGCTTCAACGTTTTCTTTAACACTAATAACTATGGCAGAGCACTGAATGTATAGAAGGTGGAAAGAGAGGCATTACTATAAGATAACTGTGAGGTAGCTTTTTATCATTTGGTAAAAAGTGCAAATGTAATCAAGCGCACATGAAAAATTAACTAACTTTAGAGCTTTTTGTATTAAACTGTGTAAAAAGCTTACTTGCATTGACTTGATATTCTGTGCATGGCGTTTACAATGACTAAAAAGTTCATGTGAGAGACAAGACAAAGAAGACAAAGAAGTCCAGATGCTTTTTCTTTCCAAGCTCCTTAGACTACAATGACCTGGATGACTGAGAATCTTCACAAACAACAAGACAAGACAGCGCAACACTAGACAGAACAGGACAATACAGAGACAAGACAGTGCAATGGAAATGTGCAAAATACTAAGAATTGTGCAAAAAGACACTTGGTGTCTGAAGCTGTTCGTGTGTGGAGAAGCAATCCCAGTTCAAGGTCCCCTATGTGTCAAGACTCAGCACTATACGGATGGACTCTCTAGTTTGATATTTATTGCCCTAAAACAATGGAGGAGTGAAATGGTCACTAACAAAGACTTACCCTAAACTAGATTTACTGCCTGCTTCTTTTGTTTTTCTTTTTAACTGCCTGTCTCTTCAGAAATTGGCACATTGTTAGTACATCACCTGCTGAACTTTCCACTTCCATTGATGTCAATTTGCATTAGCCCTTAAATGCTGTTGGTACCTATTGTGTTATGGGCCACAATAAAGACTAAATGAAAAGAGTTACACCTTGGTTGGGAGGAGTCTGAGCTTCTAAAAGTGGGGAATTAGAATCTCTGAACAACAAATCAGAAAAGTTTGATTTTGCAGATTGAAAAGATTGATCCAATCACTCTGAAAAGACTTTCTAAGAGGTCCTCTCCCTTTAACGTCTCACAAAAACTGAAAGACAAATAAAAAAATAATATCAGAAAGATGGCAACTTCTTCTTCAGCAGTGACATGTGTAACTTGCAATCAGAGGGGGATTTGCTCTAATGGATTAGTGATCACTGTGAGACCTTGGGTCACCCTGTTTACACGCTTAACTTAATAACTAGAGGTGCAGTACTCTAATACAAGTCTACTTTAGTGACCTTTAACTGATCACACATGCTGTGGCGTTGTAGAGCTGCAGATGCGCAGAGCTGAGAACGGGCATACGTGAGCTTTGCCTATGGAAATTATACTGGGAGGGTTCCTGCTTTCAGTACGCCACAGTCAGTTGTTTCCTTTGGCGTTTTAAGACGAGAGTAGCATTCGTGTGATCAAACACCGGCATCCGTGGGGGATTAGTCCCAAACAATGGAGGAGTGAAACAGTCACTATTAAACAAAGACTTATCCTACACTAGGATGTATCCTACATGAATGTAGGATACATCAAAGAGGCCATTTACGTGAAAAGGGAAAGACCATGTCTGAATCGAGGAGGGGGCCTAAGGGTACATCTTTCGCCATCTTACAATGCTGTGATTGCAGCCATTCCCCAACTCTCTGTGAATGCTACTCATGGCCATTGATCAGTGGGTTTTGGTCAGTGGTTGTTGATCAATGGTCATGAGAATTTGCGTAATTATGATGAAGGAACTGACCTCCCAGCCCATTGTTCCTTCAGTGAGCTGGTTTCAGTCATTATGCAAATGTACTGTTTATAAGATTTGGGGAAACCGGCAGTCAGCTGAGACTGAAGAGGTCACTTGGATGAGTGACGAAACGTTTCTCCCACAAAACGCTACGTCCAGATGAACAGAATCAACTTTTGGAGATTTACTTTCCTGGATGATTGAGGATGCATCAAGACTATCCTACACTAGATTTACTGCATAAATCAATAGCCTTTACAATATTTGAAAAGTTCATGTGACCAGGTACCCCTACTAGAACCTAAATGTCATGAAACTACTTTTGGAAAGAGGAGCAATCCCAGTTCTAGGTTCATAAGCAAAGCCCTAGTGTGTCTGTACTCAGGACTGCATATGTGCAGCTCTGAAACACCACAGATCATGGGACCTGTGTAAGTTGCAAGCAGAGGGGGATTAGCTCAAATGGTAGAGCGCTTGCTTCGCATGCGAGAGGTAGCAGGATCGACGCCCGCATCCTCCAAATGGGTTTTTTCACTTTAAACCTCATCCTGAAAACATTTAATTTGCAGAGTGAACAAATCTCTTAAATCCCTGTGACTAGCTACCCCTACCAGACCTTACTGTTACTGGGCTTTCATTAGTACGCCACGACACTCAGGAATGTATTCTTCACAGAAAAAAGCAACGTAATCTTTAGCCATCACCAATGGGCGATTGATATAGTCTGACAAATAATAACAAATGTGTCTTGATATTGTTTGAGTGGCACACGTCATTGCATTGGGATCTTGCTACAGTACAAAACACAGGGGGATTAGCTCAAATGGTAGCGTGCTCGTTTGGCATGCGAGAGATAGCGGGATCGATGCCTGCATCCTCCAAAAGGCTGTACCTTTAAGCATCAACACAAAAACATTTCCTTTCCACAGTAAACAAATGTTCAACTGTGTTCAGTTACCCCTGGTTAAGTAAGGTTACACTGGAAGGAAATGCTATCCCAGTTCAAGGTCCACATGCAATGTGTTTAGACTCAGCACTGTGGATACGAATGACTCCCTATATTGACATTTATCACCCTAAAACAATGGAGGAGTGAACCAGTCACAATTAAACAAAGACTTACCCTAAACTAGATTTACTGCCTGCTTCGTTAGTTTTTCTTTTTAACTGCCTGTCTCTTCAGAAATTGGCACATTGTTAGTACATCACCTGCTGAACTTTCCACTTCCATTGATGTCAATTTGCATTAGCCCTTAAATGCTGTTGGTACCTAATGTGTTCAGAGGTGGGTAGTAACGAGTTACATTTACTCCGTTACATTTACTTGAGTAAGTTTTTGAAAAAAATGTACTTTTAAAGTACCTTTTTTGCACGATACTTTTTACTTTTACTTGAGTACATTTGTGAAGGAGAAATGGTACTTTTACTCCGCTACATTTGCAAAATTTGACTCGTTACTTTTTATAAAACAATTAGTTTAACACATTAGATAACATGCCGCCAGTGGAGTTTCTGGTAACTTTTTTACCAATCAGATGTGGCCATGCAGTCACATGACCAGTTTCAAACTGTGGCGGGCGGAGCGGCCTAAGTGTTTCAAAGTAGCGGACACACGGAAAGAAGAAACCCATGAAAACATGGCAGAGCCACTCGTCTACGCTAGAGCTGAAGAGGATGAACAGCATTTTCCTCACATACAAAGAATGTTTCGCTTAAAAGCAGTACAAAAGAACAGCTATGTCTTCAGCGTCGGTGTCTTCAATGAGAGCCAAAACAAACCAACTTTTCATCGTGAAAAAACTCAGCTCGTGTAACCAGCTCTGTATATTACAATATACAGAATTATCACGTTTGTACAATATAAATATTATATAGGCTACATTGCAGCTCCAGTCATGGCTTCCATCACTGTCTTTCTCGTCTTTTCCCAGAGTAACAGCCAAACAGGAGGATCTATTGGCTAGCACTGCTTAGCCTTGCACGCATTATTATTTTAAACTTAATCTGGAATTCATTGCAAACTGTTTGTGTGGGATATAAATGACAAGATTTTGTTTTTCTACAAGAGTTAGTAAAAAACATCTCCAGTGTGATCAAATCTTCTTGCCAAACAACCACAGCTTTGCAGTGTATACAGTAGGGCTGGGCGATATGGCCTAAAATCCATATCGCGGTATAATTTGAAGCACGTGCGGTAACAACATATATCGCGATATATTCTTTTCTTCTGTATAACGTATTTTCCACACTATAAGGCACATTTAAAATCCTTTAATTTTCTCAAAAATCGAGAGTGTGCTTATGTATGAATTCTGGTTGTGCTTACTGACCTCAAACCGATTTTGGCGTGCAGAAATCTGTTAAAAATGTTTTAGTACAACTTTGGTAAGCCGCACTGCTTGATGGATTGTCAGAGCATTACGGCTGCCGTAGTGAGGAGCTTCGTGGAGTAATCTGGGTCCAAAACCCAACTTCAGGTCCCAAAGTCAAACGAACACTGAGAGTTAAAAACAGTCTAAATTCTTTCATCTTTAATAAAATCATCAGCTGCTTTACCAGGTGTAACAATTAAGTTTAACATCCAGACATCCATGAAAACAGAATTTATTAAATTTAACAGAGTTAGAAGTTAACAGGAAGATAGCTCGCTAGTTTCCACCTAAACATGACATACCATGTTCTGACTGAGAGATTTTTGAAACTAATTCAAACGTTCAGCTCTGCTACCACTTCCGACATAAATGAAGACAGAAAACTAAACAGCAGTGGCGTTTGCAGGGTTACTGAAGTTGGACTACCTGGTATATAATGTTGTGCTACCTGATTGCTAGCGACACAGCTATGTTAGCATAACATTAGCATAGTGAAGCTGGAGGATGAACATCAACTTTTTTTCCACTCGAGAAAAGTTAAGTGAGGGATTCTGGTGGTCAGGGACAAATGCAATCGCATAGCAGGATGCTATACGCGGGCCAAACTTCAGTCAGGAGAACAACTGAGATTATTCATCCACAATACAAGGTTAGTTATTAATATACTGCAAGAACATGGGAATAGAACAGCTGCGAGAGAATTCAACATTAATGAATCAATGTTACGGAAGTGGAGGAAGCGCAGTTTTTGGCTTTCCCCATATTTCAACAGTGCTTCATCTCTTTGCTATGACTGTTGCCGGGCATAATTTGCAGATGATAATGGTTTTAGCCATTGACTATATGGTTTTAGCCGCTGTGATGCTTTCGACCAAAACAGGCGCAGCTTAATGACGCCATCAACATGCGCTATCGCGACAGAATGGTATAGTCAAAATCTCTATCGTTGGCCAAATTTATATCATTTATATCGCCCACCCCTAGTATACAGCACTATAATGACCAGACCTAATTATTTTGAAAACCATACATCTTTCCACAGGTCTCAACTTCATCAGACATCACCTAGACACAGAGCTGGATGATGCCAGCGCAAACAGCAGCTTAACCGACTAAGATGATGGATCCATGGGGTCAGGAAAGCCAGAAAACGGGCTGGAGAGGTACCTTTCATGTCCATTCACTGGAGGTGTGGCTCTATTGCATGGCGTTCCTCACATCAAGAAGCTGTTGATCAAAATCAATACAGCTCTTCCTGCATCTGGTACCTGCATAGGTACCAACTGAACTGGAGCCACAACACTGATGCTCTTTACAGGAAGGGTCAGAGCAGACTCTACCTGCTGAGGCGGCTGAGGTCATTTGGAGTACAGGGAGCGCTTTTAAAGACCTTCTATGACTCTGTGGTGGCATCTGTCATTTTTTACAGTGTGGTATGTTGGAGCAGCAGTTTATCGGCAGCTGAGAGGAAGAGGCTGGATAAACTCATCAGGAAGGCCAGCTCTGTTCTGGGATGCAGCCTGGACCCAGTGCAGGTGGTGGGAGACAGAAGGACTCTAGCCAAAATAACATCTCTGATGGACAGAGTCTCCCACCCCATGCATGTAGATGTTGCTGAACTGCAGAGCTCCTTCAGTGACAGACTGCTGCATCCTCGATGCATGAAGGAGCGTTTCCGCAGGTCCTTCCTCCCTGCAGCTGTCAGACTGTACAATCAGAACTGCTCCCAACAAACATAGATGTTTACATCAATGCTGTAACTGCAATAAGTTAATTAACCGATTCGCACTACAACCTGGTTTGCCTCTTACCTGTAATTATTTTTATTTAATTTAATAACTGTACAGTACTCTCTGTTTATAGTAACCGTTGTCCTTAATGTAAATATGTAAGAAAAATTGTGTATGTTTCTGTTCTGTGTCCTGTGTACTGTTTGTTTGTATGTTTGTCTTTTTGGCTGCTGTTACAACCAAATTTCCCCTTGTGGGACAATTAAAGGATTATTCTATTCTATCCTATTCTATTCTATTCTATTCTATTCTATCTGGAGCTTGTGAAGGACTTCTCAGTCATGCAGGACTCCTGTTCACGGCTAAACAGTTACAGCTTCACAGAAAGAACTTTGAGAGCAAACTGCTGCTGAAGCTTAACCATCACCTCACTGAGTCAAGAAATGGCACATTTTTGCTAAATATGCAGAAATAAATGCACACTTATACAATTTATGGTAAACTGAGCTCCCTTGTATGTACATACGTTGAAGATGCCTCGTTCTGTTTTCTCTGAGGCTGCTGTGCCATTTGAAGGCATGTATAATGTAAACAGAATTGGTTCTAGCACTGAACCCTGTGTAACTCCATAATTGACCTTAGTGTGTGAAGAGGACTCTCCATTTACATGAACAAATTGGAGTCTGATAGATAGACATGATACAAACCACTGCAGTGCAGTACCTGTAATACCTACAACATGCTGTAATCCAGGGGTCGGCAACCTTTTTGATGATGAGTGCCGTCTAAAATTTCCTCAGAAGTCAATGTGCCATATGATTGCATTAGCAATAAATTTAATAACGCTCTATATGAACAGTTACACACTATTTATAGAATTATATTTGTTTGCAGATGTTGGCAGCTATCAGCGAATAGTTATCAGCTATTTTTGTTGTGACAGTGATGTACACAGGCATGTTGGTATATGTATGATTTCTATACATTTTACATCAGATAAAAACTTTGGTTGTAAGATTCAGATAATTATTTATTAAAAGCTAGACATTTTAAATGAGAATAAGAAAGAAAAGTATTTCTTTGTGCCCCCCTTTCCCTGTTAATGCCCTACCTGGCCCCCTGGCAAAACTTTGCTAGATCCGCCCCTGCACAGTTGCCACCTGTCAGCTACTTAGAAAGGATCCTGGTGTTATTTGTCTCTCAGAAACACTTCAACTCATTCATGTCACCTAAAAGGTAAACCTGTTTCTCCATCACCTGTTCAGCTCTGATGATTCAGTAAGAACATCTCCTGGTTTCATCTTCATGTTTCCCTCTCACCAGATAACCAAACCGACATCATGACCAGCAGCTTTTAAGGCTGTGGCTCCAGCAAACATCAGCTGATACTAGAAATTAATATTAAATAAATTCTAACAACAGCTGATCAAGCTTAAACGTGCTGCTGTTGTTTAGCGCAACCTCCGCTGGTTTCTTCTTTCTGGCGCAAAGTGGGCGATAAACAAACAAGAGAGAAAAGCTGATCAGCTGATCATTGATCAGTTTCATGATTGAAGTAGCAACAGGAGAGCGAGGGGGAGAGATTAAGAGAAGAAGAGGCAGCTGACAGCGTAAAGACACCAAAAAGACACAATAACTCCAGCTTTGTGTCTTTTTCCATTCTAGCTGAAGTACGGGACAAACCGCGTTCATTTTCAGCTCAATACAAAACGCGTAATATTTTCTCAGAATACGGAACGATTCCATTTGTACGGGACGGTTGGAAACTCTACTAACTAACCTTATGAATAAAATAAAGTTCTCTATCAGTAATATCATAGCACCCACCCAGCTGTATAGAAACTCCGTCATGCTAGCTAATGCGCAGTACGAGTTATTGTAACTGACTGTAAAAAGTCAGCACAATGAAAATAAACTACACCTAAACTTGGTTTATATCTGACCCAGATAGACTGCAGGGCATAACTTCTTACCTGAAGTTCAGTTCACCTGACACTCTGACAGGTGTTGTGCCAGAAAGTGATTGCCGTCCGCAACACAATATATATATATGTCTGTGAAGGTTCTCAGTCATCCAGGTCATCGTAGTCAAAGGAGCTTGCAAAGAAAAGCGTCTGGACTTCTTTAAGTTACTTGAAGACGTTTCACCTCTCATCCGAGAGGCTTCTTCAGTTCTAAGGTCAAATGGTGGAGAGTCCCAGATATAAACCTGGTGGGAGTGTCCCCCCACAGAGGGACAAAAGGACCCCCTGATGATCCTCTAATCGCCTGAGCCAAGGTGTGGAACTGGGTGTGGGTCCCAATCAGCCAGAGTTTCTGGTGAGTTCATTGTGAAACCTGGCCCCACCTTATCATGCGAATTCCTGAGGTCAGATGGCCCAGGGTGTGAGAGGGCGTTAAGGCGTCTGGGAAGGGATCTCAAAACTGGATTATAGATGGCAGAGAGTTGGTGTCGTAAACCACCGCCTCTGTTCAAAGATGGTCGCTCACAGTGGACATAGATGGCTTCTTTCACTCCTCTTTCAAACCATCTGTCCTCTCTGTCCAAAATGTGAACATTGGCATCCTCGAAAGAGTGTCCTTTATCCTTAAGATGCAGATGGACAGCTGAATCTTGTCCTGTGGAGGTGGCTCTTCTGTGTTGTGCCATGCGCTTGTGAAGTGGCTGTTTGGTCTCTCCAATGTAGAGGTCTGGGCATTCCTCGCTGCACTGTACAGCATACACCACATTGTTAAGTCTGTGTTTTGGCGTTTTGTCTTTCGGGTGAACCAGTTTTTGTCTGAGTGTGTTGCTGGGTCTGAAGTACACCGGGATGTCATGCTTGGAGAAAACCCTCCTGAGTTTCTCTGATACACCGGCTACATAGGGGATGACAATGTTGTTGCGTCTGTCCTTCTTATCCTCCCTCGCTGGTGTCTGATCTTCTTTTCTGTGCCTCTTTGCTGACTTTAAGAATGCCCATTTAGGATAGCCGCATGTTTTAAGTGCTTCCTTTACATGTGTGTGTTCCTTCTTTTTCCCTTCAAGCTTAGAGGGAACATGTTCTGCCCGGTGGTGTAGGGTCCTAATTACTCCAAGTTTGTGTTCCAGAGGGTGATGGGAGTCAAACAGGAGGTACTGTCCGTGTGTGTGGGCTTCCGGTAAACTTCGATGTTGAGGTTGCCGTTCTCTTCAATGTGCACAGCGCAACTCTCTGCCATCTATAATCCAGTTTTGAGATCCCTTCCCAGACGCCTTAACGCCCTCTCACACCCTGGGCCATCTGACCTCAGGAATTCGCATGATAAGGTGGGGCCAGGTTTCACAATGAACTCACCAGAAACTCTGGCTGATTGGGACCCACACCCAGTTCCACACCTTGGCTCAGGCGATTAGAGGATCATCAGGGGGTCCTTTTGTCCCTCTGTGGGGGGACACTCCCACCAGGTTTATATCTGGGACTCTCCACCATTTGACCTTAGAACTGAAGAAGCCTCTCGGATGAGAGGTGAAACGTCTTCAAGTAACTTAAAGAAGTCCAGACGCTTTTCTTTGCAAGCTCCTTTGAATATATATATATATATATATATAAATATATATATATAATTTTTTTTAAAAAAAACTTAATTTACCTGTTACTACCACACAACCAATCCAATTGTTGGTACTTCCTGGCTTGTGTAGCCGCTAGGTAACAAAAGCTCAACACAGCCCCTAGCATCCTGGAGCACTTCTGTTGTGCTTTGGAGTTTGTATGTGCTTTGTCTCTAGGGGCCACTGTAAATATACTTTTATTTATTCACTCCACATAAAATGTAATAACTAAATTATAAAATACAAAAACCAACCATTTACATTTCATACATTTCAACTTTTAACTACTTAAATTTTCAGCTTTTTCCTTTTAAACAAACTTAAAGTGAAACAACACAAAACACTGCAAACCACAACACAATAAAATATAAATTAAAATTTGGAAAAAAAGGGGGAAAAAAGAATGCCCAGATTTTTAATTAAGGGAAAGGGTGGCATTTAGAAATATTAATATCACACTCAACTGACTGCGTTTTATCTTCTGTGGGATTAAAGACATAATTTTACTGCTACTATTCATAACTATCATCATTACCATTGCATTAATAATAGGGATGCACCGATACCACTTTTTTGGAAACAAGTACGAGTACGAGTACTTGCATTTCAGTACTCGCCGATACCGAGTACTTAATAAAAACATGATTTAAATTTACAGGTAGTCCTATAATTTAACAATTATACAGTATAATATACAGTCAGACTGTTTCTGTTTTCATCTATAATGTGTGACACTGAGATAAAAAGCCTTTCACTTTCCACACTGCTACATGGGGCTGAGAGGTATTTACGGGCTATTTTAGCCAAAATGGGGAACCTGATTTTGTTGACACCCCAGTACTTCAGGGGACTGTCTTCACGAGGGCTTGGGGCCTCTCCGAGGTATGTGTTGAGCTCAATGGCAGCACCTGCTGCCAGCGGCTGTGCTGCCTGGGGCTGCTCCTTAGCAATTCCTTTAAATACAGTGTCCAGACTGCTGCTAGTGCTGGCCTGGGCCTTGAGGAACAGTTTAGCAGGAGGTTCTGCAGCTTCTGCCCGACTCCCCTCTGCCTCGGCTCTGGACATCATCTGCAGCTCCTGCTTCAGGTGCAGCTTGGCCTCTGGAGCAGTGTTGTTGGAGAAGAAGCGATCTTTATACCTGGACAAAATTCATAAATGTATTAATATGTGGAAAAATAGGACTGATTTTAGTTTCCCCTAAACCACTGTGACAAATGCCAGCCATTTGACTTTCTGGTGATAATAAGGGAAATGTATTTCATATTATATATATTGCATACATTTGTATTTGTGTATTCTAGTTACAAATATATAATATTTCAGATGTAAAATAATCTTACATTTAGTACTGTAGCTATATTCATTGAATACCTATAGCACACAGACTTTACCTTGGGTCGAGTATGGTGGAGATGAAGTATAGTGGGTTGGTCTCGACGTCACTGAAGTGCTTCTTGACAGCTGCCAGTAAGGTTGCTTTCATTGTCTTGACGCCGTGGTCCTCGTCTGTTTCTCTGTTTAGAAGTCTCACTAGCACAGTCACAGCTGGGATGACATCAGAGGCTAGTGCGTCGTAGCTGCTCACTTTTTTAGTTAGTTCCTCAAAGGGGGCGAGGATGGCAACAGTCGTCTCCATAAGAGCCCATTGGTGAGCGGTGAGATAGTCAGGGAGTTTGTGCTCGGACACATACACGCCCAGCCCTCACTTTTGCTCAATGATGGACTGGAGCATGTAATACGTGCTGTTCCAGCGCATCTGTAAGTCCTGCTGCAGTCTCTTTATTGGCTGGTTGAGCTGTCCCTGAATGTCCTCGAGGCGGGAGTAGGCTAAGGCGGAATGTTTAAAATGCCCAACTATTTTCCGTCCCACTGCTATAACATCAGCTATGCTCCTCTGTTCTAATAAGCATGGGTAAATAAGCGTGGGTAAACTCTTTGTACTCGTTGTCGTGTTGGGATTTTGGTGCTTGATTAAATTACTTGTGTTAAATGCGCTACCTTTTGAGTCTCCTCTGGACAATTTCGCTGAGCACAATTTGCAGTCCGCCTTTGTTTTCGTGTCTTCGTTCACTTTGAAATAGTTCCACACGGCTGACTTGTCTCGCCTCGCCTCCTCCCAGCTCTGAGATGCAGCCGGGGCCTGGGGGCGGGCACTCGGGGCCTGGGATTAACCCCTTACATGCCGCTCAAACATAGACAGGTCTCAGACCGTGGTATCGGTCCTCGGTATCGGGGGACTTTTAACGAGTACGAGTACTTTAGAAAATGTGGTATCGAGGCCGATACCCGATACTCGATACCGGTATCGGTATCGGTACATCCCTAATTAATAACATAATCTACAGCATTGATATTGCATTCCGATGTTTAAACATATTAGCACCCAATTAGCCTTTATTACAGGTGCAGTTTGAAGCATGAAGACATAAAGAATGCAATGAAGAACACGCTTACATTTATATACATGACATAATTGGTATTTTTGACTGGAAAGAGAGGGAAACGGGTTGTTTAAGCAGTGATGATAATAATGAAAATGTTTCAGTTTGTTATTTAAGGTGGGAAATCAAAATTTGGGTTAGCAAATCGGGGAAAGAGAAAAACTGACTGTTTAAGTGGAAAATTGTGAAGGGGTCTGGAGCACTGGAAGAGAAACATATAAAAAATCACACACACAAACAGAAAATGCATTAACCTTACGAAGACAAGAGAGCTCATGAAGATTAATGCACAGACATCAATTAAACTTGGCTAAGAACACAAACATATGCAATGAAAATCAGATTGCTACGTTTCTGAGTGTTACAATAGTGTGGATGTTTAATGAAACACACTTGAAGCTTGAAGTTGAGCAAAGACTCAGAGAAGTTATATGACAAGGGAATGATTTATGGAAAAAGGAAAAGCGATTGAAGTAGTTTTTATAAGCGTGAATTAGGAGTGCTCTTGTACAGATTGATCAAAACATGTGATTAGTATAGAAAGAAAATGAAAATAATTCAATAATATGGTAATGTTTAAACATGCATTTCTCTTGTCACGGCAACTTCTTGAGATATGACTCTGTATGCAAATTAGTTGAATGGCTGGAGGGGACAGAAAAAAGAGGAACTTAGGTTTCCTGTTTAACTGTGTGTGAAGCTTGTACTGGAGGAGACACTGTGTGGGTGTGCAAAACTGTGCAGCTTTTGACGAGATTTTCGGTGTATTGAAGAGGTGAAATTATGTCAGTTGACCTGGACCCTGAAGAACCGGTGGCAAAACATTTCTGTGTGGAGGTTGTTTGAGGTTGTTGTTTTAGTAATGGGTTGATTTTGTCGGTTAGGTTTGGGTTGTCTTGTTTTTTTAATAGAGGGAGTTTTATTAAACATGGACATGTCTAAGGGGGCCCCTTTAAAATTGTAACAGTGCACTTAGAGGAAACCTGTCAGGTGATTTTGTTTTGTGCTTTGATGAGCTAATAATCAGCTCTCTTTTTTCTCATTATTGTTCTAAGCAAGCCTGGAAGGGGAGTGAATTAACAGCGCTGTAAAATTTCCGGGAGAACAAATATAAGGTGACTTTCCGAGATTACAATGGGTTAAGGGAAAGGCTACCTGTGGGGACCTGATCAGGTTGTAAGTCCCTGTCTAAAAGGATTGCAGTCAATCCAGTCCAAAAGCATAAAGAACTATTGACTATTCTGTCATATACTATGACAGAAAGAGGAACGTCTCTGTCTGTTTTTATGGTTAGATGGTGATGGTTTATATCTTACCCTGGGTGTGTTTAATAAAACTAAAAGTGTTGCTCACACACATAAAGAGCATTGAGATTAAGCAAAGTTAATATAAAGGACAGAGCCCAGAACATGATATGGTTAAACAACTTTGAATGATTAAAGGAACATTAGATGAACACAGTAGATTAGTGAGGTGTAGCAGAGAGAGGCTGTTTGTTTTCTATCCTTTACAGGAGAAGATTTCCACGAGAGAGGGACCCAGAAAAGGAGCACAGACCACTTAAGCATGAAGTGTTCTCAAGTGGGAGCTGGCGTTTATTACTGGACCAACTAGATGACATGACGTTGTCCATGAAGTGTGGTGACCCTCTTTTTATAAAAGAGGGTCGTGAGAGGGAGTGTGGGATTAAAGAAATTATTTTACTGCTACTATTCATAACTATCATCATTACCATTGCATTAATAACATAATCTACAGCATTGATATTGCATTCAGATGTTTAAACATATTGGCACCCAATTAGCCTTTATTACAGGTGCAGTTATAACCACTTTAAACTGTTGAGTTAAATCTATAATCTTAAATGCTTATATGCTGATTATATTGGGTTATAAAAGGAAGGCTTAACTCTGAGTACACTCTGTGCCAAAGTAGACAGGAAACTGCATGCTTTTGCAGAGCGTGCTTGCGAAAGTGAAACTAAGCAGAGTATGAGTGACGTGAAGCTTAGAAGGTTAATCTTACAGTAAAATAGTAGCTGAGCAGAGGCCCGAGTGTATTCAGCAACCTGCTGCGTTTGAGTTTGCTTGGTAACAGATGACTCAGAATAAGTCAGGAAGTGTACTTCTAAAATGTCTTTGTTTCCTCTGTAAAGTGTGCATTTTTTTGGTGGTTATTTTGAGGAGCTGTCTGGATGAGGCTATTTGAATAACCAGGTTATTCATTATTATCTTTTATTCGTTTATATTCTTTTTATTAAGCTTTGAGTAGTGGCATTTAATTAAAGCATTTATTCAATATATACATATATAGTTTTAGTTAGATTGTTACACATATGAGAGTGGCTTCTGTCTGGTTGTGAGCTTTAGTAGGCGAGGTGTACGGTGGCCCCTAGAGACAAAGCATGTACCAACTCCAAAACACTTACAAAATCCAAAACACATGCAAACTCCAAAACACGTACAAAATCCAAAACACGTACAAACTCCAAAATACATGCAAAATCCAAAACACGTACAAAATTCAAGAGGTAGACTTATATTCTAGGTAAGAGTTCAGACATATTTTGCTTGCAACTGCATTTTGTGCCTGCAGAATTGACAGTTTTGTTGCAGAGCATGCATCTGATGTTCCAGAGATAAGCGAGAGTCAGAAGATGAACAGGAAGCACCTGGCTTGGAGACAAGAGAATGTTCTTTTTAAATGTGTTACAAGTTGTCAACAGAACATTTGTGGTTTTGAAACTTATGGATGTGATGACGCAAGAGGGGGCGTCAGAAAACATTCCCTGATGCTATAAAGACAACTGCTTGTGTATTATTGGGCGAAGATCCTACGGCTGGTGTGTGCAGTGTAGATCTCCCCACGCGTGTGTTCATTAAAATCATCATTTGACCTAACCCTCCTGGACCAGTGTTGTGATTTTGAATCCCCCCTTATCCCTCCTCAATATTTGAACTCGTAACACTTCCCATTGCATTGATGGGTGGACAGTTCTTAGGTGCCTGTGCATGTTGTTTGTGGAGCCGGCTCTATATGATATCCTTTTCTTGTAGACTCTACACCAGCGGTGGGCAATTCCAGGCCTCGAGGACCGGTGTCCTGCAGGTTTTAAATCTCACCTTGGGTCAACACACCTGAATCAAATGATTCGTTCGTTACCAGGCCTCTGGAGAACTTCAGGACATGTTGAGGAGCTAATGTAGCCATTTAAATCAGCTGTGTTGGATCAAGGACACATCTAAAACCTGCAGGGACACCGGCCCTCGAGGCCTGGAGTTGCCCACCCCTGCTCTACACTCTGCCTTTGTTTTGTCAATAAGATTGAAATGGCTCCAGACTTTGCTTCTTTTTTTGGTGTCACTCATTTTCTTTACTGTACTTTTCCAATGTGACGGTGTTGTCTCTTTTAGTTGCTCCCGGCTGTCTTTCTTTCCCTCTCCCTCCTGCTCTTGTTGTGTGCTACTGCTGTTGCGAGTGTAACTACCGTCCCCGCCCCCTCAGCTCAGCGCTGAGCAGAGGGGGGAGGTGCGCAAACGCAAGGTTCTGTTTGGTGTCTCTGCTCAGCGCAAACACAAGGGTTTTGTGTTTCATGTTTGGTATCAACTTGTGTTTTGTGTTTACTCTTATTTTGTATTAGTTCTTAGGGTTTGGTTCTTGTGTTCAGTGCTTTAGTGTTTTATCAGCCCTACCTGCGTCTTTCTTCTGTGCTCTGTTTGTGTTCCTGAGTTGGTGTTGTAAAACAGTCTGTGTGTTTCCTGTTTTACTTTGTAGATCCGTGTCTCGTCTTGTGAATTAGTTCAGCTGTGGTCCCCTCCTGTGTGTCATTCCCTCATTACCTTGTGTGTATTTATAGTGTGTGTCTGCCTGTGTCCCTCGTCGCGTCGTCTGCTTTACTCTGTGTATTTTGGTATTCCTGGTGTCTCTCTGCTATCCTTTCCCTGCATGTCCTCATGTTTTCAGGTTTGTGTATTAGTTTTCCCAGTTTAGGCTTTAGTTGCTCCCTGTTCCTTATTTCCTGTTTTGTACTTCACTTTCATTACAAATAAAAACTCACTTGCACCCCCGCCTGTACCTGCATTTTGGATCCTTTTCTCACTACAACACATGACTGCTGCCCTAGCCATGACAATACTATAAAATACTATAAAACCTATCACACATCAGTAAATCAAAAATACATTTTATTTCACAAAATTATAAAGACAGTTTTATTCAGAAGTGAAAATCATGGTTAGTAATCTTTGTATTAACTCAGTGAAGTATTCATTGTTTCTGTTTGACTGATTAACGTCAAAGTATTATTTTTCATAGCTCTATATTAAGTAAATAATATTTTGTCTTTAGGTTTATAGAGAAGAGCACACAACAATCAAATTCATTCAATTCAATTCAATTCAATTCAATTTTATTTATATAGCGCCAAATCACAACAAATGTCGCCTCAAGGCGCTTCATAGATACAGAGAAAAGCCCAACAATCATATGACCCCCTATGAGCAAGCACTTTGGCGACAGTGGGAAGGAAAAACTCCCTTTTAACAGGAAGAAACCTCCGGCAGAACCAGGCTCAGGGAGGGGCGGCCATCTGCTGCGACCGGTTGGGGTGAGAGAAGGAAGACAGGATAAAGACATGCTGTGGAAGAGAGACAGAGATTAATAACAGATACGATTCAATACAGAGAGGTCTGTTAATACATAGTGAGTGAGAAAGGTGACTGGAAAGGAAAAACTCAATGCATCATGGGAATCCCCCGGCAGCCTACATCTATTGCAGCATAACTAAGGGAGGATTCAGGGTCACCTGGTCCAGCCCTAACTATATGCTTTAGCAAAAAGGAAGGTTTTAAGCCTAATCTTAAAAGTAGAGATAGTGTCTGTCTCCTGAATCCAAACTGGAAGCTGGTTCCACAGAAGAGGGGCCTGAAAACTGAAGGCTCTCCCTCCCATTCTACTTTTAAATACTCTAGGAACAACAAGTAGGCCTGCAGAGCGAGAGCGAAGTGCTCTAATAGGGTGATATGGTACTACAAGGTCATTAAGATAAGATGGGGCCTGATTATTTAAGACCTTGTATGTGAGGAGCAGGATTTTGAATTCAATTCTGGATTTAACAGGAAGCCAATGAAGGGAAGCCAAAACAGGAGAAATATGCTCTCTCTTTCTAGTCCCTGTCAGTACTCTTGCTGCAGCATTTTGGATTAACTGAAGGCTTTTCAGTGAGTTTTTTGGACATCCTGATAATAATGAATTGCAGTAGTCTAGCCTGGAAGTAATAAATGCATGAACTAGTTTTTCAGCGTCACTCTGAGACAGGATATTTCTAATTTTAGAGATGTTGCGCAAATGGAAGAACGCAGTCTTACATATTTGTTTAATATGTGCGTTGAAGGACATATCCTGGTCAAAAATGACTCCAAGGTTCCTCACAGTGTTACTGGAGGCCAAGGTAATGCCATCCAGAGTAAGAATCTGGTTAGATACCATATTTCTAAGCTTTTCAGCGCCGAGTACAATGACCTCAGTTTTATCTGAGTTAAGAAGCAGAAAGTTAGTGGCCATCCAAGTCTTTATGTCTTTAAGACATTCCTGCAGTTTAACTAATTGGTGTGTGTTATCTGGCTTCATGGACAGATAGAGCTGGGTGTCATCTGCATAGCAGTGAAAATGTATGCTATGTCTTCTAATGATGCTGCCTAGGGGAAGCATGTATAATGTAAACAGAATTGGTCCTAGCACCGAACCCTGTGGAACTCCATAATTAACCTCAGTGTGTGAGGAGGACTCTCCATTTACATGCACAAATTGGAGTCTATTAGATAGATATGATACAAACCACTGCAGTGCAATACCTGTAATACCTACAGCATGTTCTAATCGCTCTAATAGAATATTATGGTCAACAGTATCGAATGCTGCACTAAGGTCAAGAAGGACAAGCACAGAGATGAGTCCACTGTCAGAGGCCATAAGAAGATCATTTGTAACCTTCAATAAAGCTGTTTCTGTGCTGTGATGAACTCTGAAACCTGACTGAAACTCTTCAAATAAACCATTCCTCTGCAGATGATCTGTTAGCTGTTTGACAACTACTCTTTCAAGGATTTTTGATATGAAAGGAAGGTTGGAGATTGGCCTATAATTAGCTAAGACTGCTGGGTCTAGAGATGGCTTTTTGAGTAAAGGTTTAACTGCAGCCACCTTGAAGGCCTGTGGTACATAGCCGATTATTAGAGATAGGTTGATCATATATAAGATCGAAGAATTAATCAATGGCAGGACTTCTTTGAGCAGTTTTGTAGGAATGGGGTCTAAAAGACACGTTGATGGTTTGGAGGAAGTAGTTATTGAAGTTAACTCAGAAAGATCGATTGGAAAAAAAGAGTCTAACTTAACATCAATGGAACTAAGAGTAGCTGTAGATAATATTACATCTGTGGGATGATTATTGGTAATTTTTTCTCTAATGATAAAAATTTTATTTGTGAAGAAGTTCATGAAGTCATCACTAGTTAACGTTAAAGGGATGGTTGGCTCAAAAGAGCTCTGACTTTTTGTCAGCCTGGCTACAGTGCTGAAGAGAAACCTGGGGTTGTTCTTATTTTCTTCAATCAGTGATGAGTAGTAAGCTGTTCTGGCTTTGCGGAGGGCTTTCTTATAAAGCAACAAACTATTTCTCCAGGCTAAATGATGATCCTCTAAATTTGTGACACGCCATTTCCTCTCCAGATTACGAGTCATCTGCTTTAGGGTACGTGTTTGAGAATTATACCACGGGGTCAGGTACTTCTGATTAGAGACCTTAGTTTTCACTGGAGCTACAGTATCCAGAGTCGTACGTAGTGAGGAGGTGAAATTATTAACAAGATAATCGACCTCTGTTGGGGTAGCGTTCAGATAGCTGCTCTGCTCTGTATTGGTACAGGGCATTGACGATGATAACAGTGGCTGGATTATATTCTTAAACTTAGTTACAGCGCTTTCAGAAAGACATCTACTTTGATAAAGTCCACTCTCCACTGCTGCGTAATCAATTATTGTAAATGTAAATGTTATCAAGAAATGATCAGACAGGAGAGGGTTTTCAGGAAACACTGTTAAATGTTCAGTTTCTATGCCATATGTTAAAACAAGATCTAGAGTGTGATTAAAGTGGTGGGTGGGTTCTTTTACATTTTGAGAGAAACCAATTGAGTCTAACAACAGATTAAATGCCATGTTGAGGCTGTCATTTTTAGCATCTACATGGATGTTAAAATCACCCACAATAATTATTTTATCTGAGCTCAGAACTAAATTAGATATAAAGTCTGAGAAATCAGACAGAAACTCTGTGTAAGGCCCAGGTGGACGATAGATGATAACAAGTAAGACTGGTTTCTGAGTTTCACAGCTGGGGTGGACAATGTTAAGCATCAGGCTTTCAAATGAATTAAAAGTCTGTCTTGGTCTTTCATTAATTAATAGACTGGTGTGAAAAATTGCTGCCACACCGCCCCCTCGACCTGTGCTTCGAGATTTCTGGTAGTTAGAATGACTCGGGGGTGTTGATTCATTTAAACTAACATAATCATCCTGCTGCAACCAGGTTTCTGTAAGGCAGAGTAAATCAATTTGTTGATCAATTATTAAGTCATGTACTAACAGAGACTTGGAGGAGAGAGACCTAATATTTAATAATCCACATTTCACTGTTTTACTCTTTGGTTCAGATGTGGATACTGTATTGTTCTTTCTTTGTGATTGTTTAAGTTGTTTGTTGCTGGTTTTTAGTTTGTTTTTTGTCTTTTTGGAAGCAGACACAGTCTCTATGGAGATGGGTTTTTGGGGGGGTAGCAGGAGGAGAGAAGCTGCAGAGAGGCGTGTAAGACTGCAACTCTGCTTCCTGGTCCCAACTCTGGATAGTCATGTTTTGAGGGGTTTAATAAATTTGTCCATATTTCTAGAAATGAGAGCTGCTCCATCCAAAGTGGGATGGATGCCATCTCTCCTAACAAGACCAGGTTTCCTCCAGAAGGTTTGCCAATTATCTATGAAGCCCACATCGTTTCTGGGACACCACTCAGACAGCCAGCAATTTAAGGAGAACATGCGGCTAAACATGTCACTCCTGGTCTGATTGGGGAGGGGACCAGAGAAAACTACAGAGTCCGACATTGTTTTGGCAAAGTTACACACCGATTCAATATTGATTTTAGTGACCTCCGATTGGCGTAACCGGGTGTCATGAATTATGATTTTATTGAATTTACGTTTACCCTTAGCCAGCAGTTTTAAATTTCCTTCAATGTCGCCTGCTCTGGCCCCTGGAAGACAATTGACTATGGTTGCCGGTGTCTCTAGCTTCACATGTCTGAGAACAGAATCACCAATTACCAGAGTTTGACCCCCGGCGGGTGTGTCACCGAGTGGGGAAAAACGGTTAGACACATGAACGGGTTGGTGGTGTACCTGGGGCTTCTGTTTAGGACTACGCTTCCTCCTCACCGTTACCCAGCCTTTCCCCAGCTGCTTGGGGTCTGCCGGGGAACAGCTAGCGGGGCCTACGCTATCTTCGGCTGCACCAGCTACAGGGGCCTGGCTAGCTAAGGGTGAGAGCAGGGTGCAAAGCCGAGTCTCCAATTCAGTAATCCTGGCCTCCAGAGCTGCAAATATGCTACATTTGTTACAGATATCATTACTGCTAAAGGAGGCCGAGGAGTAACTAAACATCTGACACAATGAGCAAGAAAGTGCAGAAGGGACAGGTGAAGTAGCCATGGTGCTAACGGGTCGGCTACGAGCTAAGCTAGCGAAACAGTACAGAGACAGTGAGTGAATACTATAAATTAGGTAGTGAGTACACAGAAAGTGTGCTTCGGATGAAGCACGTGAAGATTATACTGTGAAAAAATAATGTATTTAAAAGTTGTTAATTAAACTGCTAAGCAAATAAGCTACTCAGAAACACCACTGTGTTTGAGCAGGAACAGGAAGCGATACTATACCACAGAGCGAGCGAGTGAACACCAAATTCATGAATGATGGACACAGAAGACAAGACTCCAGGTACACAGCCATACACATTAATGCTGTTAGTCAAAATTTCTCATTTAAAAGGTATTAGGCATTATGTTTACATGTATGTAATTTTCATCTGTTTCATCATAGTAGTTAGTGTTTGCCACCACGAGAATAATTTCAACAGTTCAAAGAGTTAAATGTAATAAGTTTCTTAGTATCATCAACAATCAATTTACTTTTCTTAAAAGAAAAGGGTCCAGGGCCAGTTTAATGTTTTAAAGTCAAAGGGAACCTGCTAAAATAGTTGTTTAAAATCTATTAATGAAAAGGCAAACAACAATAAAGAAAATATTAAATTCTATAAATGAATTAATGTAAATTCAGAAATTTAGTAATTGTTGTTGGTCATTATGGTCATCTAAGCCTGTAGCAACAAAACAGTGGTTGTCTAATATAAGAGAGCTTCAATCCAGAGTTTAGCCACACACCACAGTCTGAATTAGTTTCTACTCAACACAACTGTCATGCAGTATTATCACTGTTTCCAAAGTTGGGTCACCTGAAAAAAAATGCTTGTTAGTATTTTCTTATCGCTACGGGGGCATTTCAATTAAAAAAAATAAAAGTGTCACTCAGTCTTCAGCTTTTCAGTGTTTGCCCAAGAGGCCACACAGGCTTAGAAAAGTTTCTTATTATTGATTTATATCCCATTTTATTTTTGAAGAAAAACCCCGAAGCAACAGAACACATTACAAGATGTTACATTACATTACAAATAACAGGTGATCTAGTTATATAAGTATCCACTGAAATGATACATCGATTGCATCCTGTCTTTCCTTTATATTCTATTTAAGTTTGAAATATTTCATTCACCCAGAAAAAATAAAAAACTGAATTATTTCTATAGTTAAATAACAAACATATAAAGCACAGTTACAGATTTTAGAGAAGTTCTTTTTATAATTGTTGTCTTTAATTTCAACTTCTCTGTTTCTCTTCTTTAGGCCTGTTAAACTTTATCGCTAAACTTGGACTGGAAAAATTTTATCCCAACAAGCTGACTCTGCAACTTCTATTAGAAATCAACAAAAGCAACACATATGATCATCCTGTTCAGTCAGTGGAAGATATACCATGGTGCTTCTTTAGAAGATTGTTTCAAATCAATGCAGAGTGCAGGGACTGTACACAGGTACCGAATAATAACCATGAAGAGGATCTGTCTAATGATCCATATGACCTTGACTTTTGCCCCACTGACGATAGGTTTAACCCAGCTGACATCATAGTAGCACTTTTCAAATGTGCTGACAGCTTCTTGCAACAGCAAATGACCCTCAAGATGTCAATGTGCCAGTTTTCTGTCCCACTGCTGATGCCTCATAGTAAAAATAGTCAGTGTAACCTGATGCTTTGGGCTCTGAGAGACATTGTCAAAGAATGGCTTCCACATGATTCATCTCAATCAAAACACTTTGCTGAAGACAACATTGTTCAAGCAGATATACCACTCTATTCATTTGTGAGGCTGAAAAACTGCAGCCTATCCAAGTCACAGCTTTTGAATATGATTCTCAGCCGGGGTCAACAGAATCACAATTACTTCATTCACAGAGAAATGGAAGGAGGAGCAATTGAAAAGAAAATTGCCAATGGACTGGTTGAGGTTTGCTGGTACCTGCCCAGTGGAAGAGAAAATCTTGACATTTTTCCAGAGCCAGCTGCTTTCGCTAATTTGCGAGGAGACATTTGTGGGTCGCTCACACAATTCAATTTTCTTTACCAAGTATCAACTGCTGTCTTTGTGTTCCTGGACAAAGTTGAAGAAAATGAGCAGAAGATTTTGCTTTCTCTACCCAATGTGAAAACAAAACTGTTCTTGGTAGTTGATGTCAAAGACAGGAATGCAAAAGAAGACATATTGTCTGTGAAGGCAACACAAGAAAAATTGGATTTACCAAAATCCAGCATCAAAATTAAACGCTCAAACATGAACGTTGTCGAGTTTTCAAAAAATATTTGCGCAGCTATTAAGACCTCAAATGTAACCACAATGAAAATTATCAACATGTTTGACAAAGCTGTTGAACTTGGTTTGTCTGTGGATGAATGCAGAAGTGAAAACCAAGAAAAGGCAGCTGAAGAGATTATGAGGGGCATTGGAGTCCGCAATATATCCGACTACAAGAAACAAAAACTTCCTCTGCAGGGAGATAACTGGAAGAGGTTGTCACAGTTGGAAAAAGAACAGTGTAGATTAAAAGATTTTGGTGACTCAGGACTGGAAGAGTACAAATGTCAGCTCCAGCAAGAAGTGAAGCAAATTAAGAAGGTGCAAAGTACCTACAAATTGTCCAAAGCAATGAGAACTTTTATTGCTAACTTATCTACGAACAACAAGGAAAAACAAAACTATTTCCTAAAATGGATGAAACTGAAGCTTGATACAAAATCACGGGAAAAACTCTCCGCATTGAGAAAGAAATTTAAAGAAGAGTGTAAGAAGAACTCAAAACTCATTGCAGAGCTGGATCAAACTTTGCTGGAGAGCTCCTTAGGAATAGAGCATTACATGAGAGAGATGGGGCTGATCTATGAGTTTTCTTTGCACTCACAAAAAACTGTTGATGAAATAGTTGCTCTGCCAAGTGTTGTAGCTAAAATGCTGCTTGATGGATATCCTTTAGAACTCTTGGATGGAGATGCTTCCAATATTCCAGAGAGATGGGTGACAGATGTGCTGATGGAGCTTCATAAGAAGGTTGGAGAGAAGAGCAGACTGTTGGTAGTGTCTGTGTTGGGTGTTCAAAGTACAGGGAAATCAACACTCCTCAACACCATGTTTGGTGTGCAGTTTCCTGTCAGCAGTGGCAGATGCACAAGAGGGGCTTATATGGTCTTCCTCAAAGTTGGTGAAGATTTAAAAACTGAGTTGAAATATGACTTCATAGTTCTCATTGATACAGAAGGTCTAAAATCTCCTGAGATGGCACAACTAGAAGACAGTTATGAGCACGACAACCAGCTGGCAACCTTTGTCATTGGTCTAAGTGATGTAACCATTATCAACATTGCAATGGAGAACGCAACTGAAATGAAAGATGTCCTACAAATCACAGTGCATGCATTTTTGAGGATGAGGCAAATTGGTAAAAAGCCAGTTTGTCATTTTGTACACCAAAATGTTGCTGGTGTTTCAGCTCATTCCAAGTGCATGACAGAGAGGAAACATCTCTTGGACCAGCTAAATAAAATGACCTGAATTGCAGCTAAAATGGAAAAGCAACCTTCTATTAATGCATTCACTGATGTGCTGGACTACGACATTGGAAAAAACCACTGGAACATCCCTGGACTCTGGCATGGAACTCCACCAATGGCACCAGTGAACACAGGTTACAGTGAAGCTGTAGCAGATTTCAAGAAAACTCTTTTGGAAATAATGAAAGATGACAGAGATAGAAAAGCCACACAGATCCCAGATTTTCTCAAATGGATGAAAAGTCTGTGGAGAGCAGTGAAATATGAAAACTTTATCTTTAGTTTCAGAAACACTCTTGTGGCTCATGCTTATGACAACCTTTGCAAAGAGTTTAGTCAATGGGAATGGGAGTTCAGAAAACACATTTTCTGCTGGCAGACAGAAGCAGAGCTAGAAATCTTAAATACTGACAATGAATCAGAAGTTAACACTTGGGAAAAAGTGGTCCATTCCAAAAAATCTCAACTGTCTGACAAAATAACAGACCAAAAACAGCTAATGATGGAGAAACTAAGTCACTATTATAAAAGGAAAGACAGAGATGTAAATTTGATAGAGAAATACAAGAACGATTTCTCTAAAAGTATTATTGGCCTTGCCAAAGAAATTCAACAGTCTGTCTGCATTAAACTTGATTGTGCCCTTCAGCTAAAGATCAGCAAAAAGAAGGCTCAAGATATACAGAGAAAATACAGAGATGTGATTGAAGAGCAGGTCATGCAGCTCTTGGGTAACTATAAAAAATCATCTCTGTCAGATAAACAGCTGAAAGATGTTTTTGAAAAGATGTGGACAGACGCAACAATAAATGTGTGTGGTCTGGAACACCGAGATATTGCAGGATCAGTCCTGATGCAACTGAAAAAAAATTTCTTAAACCGGAAAGTCAACAAGGATTTACAGGTTGACTTAAAAGAATATGGAAAACAGCCATTTAAAGTTAAAAATGCCCACTTAGATTCCTGGTTCAAAATGGTAAAAAACTGGTTCCTACGTGATTGTCAGAGCTCTGCAGACAGTGCAATTGAATCTTGGACACAGTTTGTACTTGATACAGTAAAGACAAATGGAGATTACCATGAGTCTTTTGCAAGGGATCTTTTGGAGAAAATTGATAGTTTCCTTGAACACAGTTACAAACACCACAAAACAAATATACAGTTTGAGATTGACCTGAAACTTCACATTTGTAGCTTTGCCACAAGGCAGTTCTTGGAGATGCACAAAAAGTTCTTGTACAAAAACAATCCTCAAAATCAGCTGGAGAAGCTCAAGAACCAGTACTTGTCAGACTTTCTCGATTTGTACAAAGAGAGAGATCACTGCCAACGAAAAGCAAAAGATTTTGCCAGAGTTTGCATCAAACCTGCAGTGGAAGACTATGTCAACAGATCACTGGGAGTAAATATTGTAGATGAGATTGTGACCAGCTGTCATTCAACAGAGTACAGTTCCCGCTCTTATTTCCAGTACAACATTCAGAGAGAATTACTTCAAAAAGAAGACTTTAATAGTTTTGTGAGGTACATCAGTAACTATGAAATGTATGTTAAGAACTGGATTTATGAGCACGTCAAGCGAAAAATGTCAGAGGATGAAACTTTATGCAAACTGAAAAACAAGATCCTGCAGGTCATATTTACAAAAATCACAGAAGCATTAAATAAGGCATCAAAAGCAAAGGATGGCACTCACCTTGAAGATAACAAGGAAAGCATCACAGAGTTCATCAACAGCATGCACAAATATCTAATTAAGGACATCTTATTATCAGAGGAGGACAAAAAAGCCATCCTGTTTCAAATCCAAAGCACATGCCATCCATTTATCAAAAGTCTCAAGACCTCAATAGAAGACTTAAAAGCAGAACTTTAGCAGGAATTCTCAAAATCCAAAGATATTGCTGCAGATTTGGAAAAGCTTCCAATCAGACCACATGATGAGCTTTTCAAGCGGGTGTTTGGTTGTGGACAACAGTGTCCATTTTGTAAAGTGCCCTGTGAGGCTGGAGGGAAAGAACACGCTGAGCATCATGCAGCTGTACATCGACCACAAGGTCTCGGCAGATATAGAAACCTTGACACAGAGAAGCTGGTTGAAACATTATGTACAACTGATGTGTACAGTGGAAGTAAATTTTGTAACGCACTCACTAAGCAGGAATGGCATCCTTACAAAGACTACAAAGCGTATTATCCAGAGTGGCACATTCCAGCAGATCCTTCTGTAGAAGCATCGGACTATTGGAAGTATGTTTCAGTGAAATACAATGAACAGTTTGCTGATAATTATGACGCCAAGCCAGCTGATGTCCCACAGGCCTGGAGAAGCATCACAAAGGAACAAGCACTGAAAGGCTTAACAGAAGCATTCAACATGAAGTGAATCAAGTACAATCCTAACAAATATCATTGAAGAAAACAATGTTAAAATCAGCACTGATGCGCACTTAGGATACAGGACATCATCATTACGAAGATCAGTCCAAATAAAAATGAATCAATACTATTGAGCAAATGATTTACTTGGCTGAAAGATGTCAAACTTTAATATTTTCTTTTGTATTGTGTCCTTGATATAAACTACAAATAGTTAGTTTTACCTCTTTTTAGAGAACATTGTTAGAGTTTTTTTTATCTTATCTTATTTGCTTTTCAGACTTTTCAATTTTCTGAAGTTTTCCTGTTTTTTATTCATTATTGTAGATGTTTCATATTCACTACAAAGAATTTGCAATAACATTATTTTACAACATGATCATTTATATTTTTCTTTTCCTCTGTTTTCCCAAAATGAAATATTTTAATATGAAAAAGTAATTTAACTTTAAAATACTTGCTTCAAAATTATATCATGAATTTCTGTTTTGTTTTTTTTTTTTGGGGGGGGGGGGACAGCTGATCATGTAATTTCAGACTTTTTCTAAAAATTTTGCTTTTTAAAGAATTTATTTCATCAGTGATTTATATTGCAACACAGCTATGCATGATAATAAAGACAACAATGCTAATGCTACTTATGACTTAAATATCTTTACGTTTTTATTTTTCATATACACATTTTAGTACTTACACCTATAGGTATAGGTACTTTCATGTTATGTGCATTTATAAATAATTTATGTGTCAATGAAACTGACCTTTTACTAATTTTTCCTTTTTCTATAAACAACCCAAGAGGAGAAAAAACCTAGCATCTGAGGGTAACCATTTTTTTCTGTTAGACTTGTAATGATTTCAAATAGGCTTTTTTGTTAAACATTTTAAAGTTCACAGATCTATAGCACAACAATTTGCATGACAACTAGTAATGATGATATACTGTATGTACACAACATTTGAAAAAGTTTTAAAATAAATATGTCTTCATAATGAATTTTTTAAGTCAATATTCTTGCTTTAAATTCTCTTTTTTAAAAACATAGCCATAGCACATTCCACTTCCATTGATGTCAAGGAAAGCCCAGACCGTTCTGTTACTGGGCTTTCATTAGTCTGTCACGACACTCAGGAATATATCCTTCACAGAAAACATCAATGTAATCTTTAGCCATTATCAATGGGCTGATTACAGGAACCACCTGAGATTCAGCCTCAGATGCCGACAAAACAGGATTACTCCTAAAAGTCTGCTAAAAGCTGCTTAATGAACGGGTGAGGCAAACAAATTTGACCATCGACATTTAAAATCTGAAGAGGAGTGGATCTGACAGACACTTTCAATGCTTCTAGATGAGAATACTCTTAAAAAGGTGTTTGAATTCACGAGAAGGCTCGTCTAGCACAGCACGGGAAGTCTAAAAACCGTCAGCAAAGGAAGTTTGAATTACTTATTGTACGTCGGAAACCACAGCAAAATACAAAGAGTGTCCTCAGTGGCCAGAAGAGAGAAGGATGCCATACTGAGTATGTGGACAAGTAGGTGAAGAATTTGTCTGACAGCCAGCTCAACCAAACAGAGAAAAACATCCTTGCTAAAGGTTTGAATTTTGCTGTGACACCAAAACAAATCCCGCTAGTGGAACTCATCACAGTCACAGAAACAGCAATTTGAAACAACAACATTGCAGATGTGGAAGCAGAGCAACTACGGGCGAAAGTTTTGGCCTGTCTCAGTAACGCAACAGCCCCAGCATCCAACATCAGCATGGAGGACAGGAAGGCACTCACATCACTTAGTAATGACAACATCATCATTCAGGCAGACAAAGGTAGGTGCACACTTTTGCTAAACCAGCAAGACTATCATGAGAACATTTTGTCACTGCTCAGTGACGAAAATACTTATGAGCCCCTGAAACGAGACCCAGGAAGTGGCTACAGGAAGAGGGTGACAGACTGTCTGAAGTAATAATGGATTGGATTTATATAGCGCTTTTCAAGGCACCCAAAGCGCTTTACAATGCCACTATTCATTCACTCTCACATTCACACACTGGTGGAGGCAAGCTACAGTTGTAGCCACAGCTGCCCTGGGGCAGACTGACAGAAGCGAGGCTGCCATATCATATCATGAAGTGGCAGGTTAGCCTTCTTAAATTGTGACATTTCCATCAGTAATGGGGGACATCTAAAAGCTGATGTGTACTATAAATCTACGCATACGGATCAGTATTTAAGGTTTGACGCTCATCATCCAATGGAGCATAAACTGGTTGTCATCAGGACGCTACAACCGAGAGCGAACACCATCCCCACAGACACAGCACCCAGAGAAACAGAAGAACATCACATGAAGAAGGCCCTGAGTAAATGTGGTTGTCTCAGCTGGACTTTTGTCAAAGCTGGGAAGGCACCTAAAGAAAGCTCCAGCCGATCCAGGAGAGAGGGACAGCTGCCTTCTCGAAAACCTGTAGGGATCCCGAATGCGTCAGGAGTATCAGAACAGTTGAGATGCATTTTTTTTCTAAAGGTCCACATGCAATGCCCCCATGTGTCTAGACTCAGCACTGTGCTTATACAGAGCTAAAGGAGGGGCTCTCTATATTTTTTCATTTATCACCCTAGAACAATGGAGGAGTAAAATAGTTACTGTTAAAGAAAGACTTACCCTAAACTAGATTTACTGTCTGCCAACGTTTTTTCTTTTTAACTGCCTGTGCATGTGAAGCAAGTGCTCTAACATTAGAGTTTTATATCAACAGAAAATAATAATAATAAATAAATAAACTTTATTTACTTTGAATGCACTCTAAGTTTTATGTGTATGAGGTTACTAGTGTTGACCAAATTAAGTTTTCTGAAACACTGAAGCTTGTATAGAAAAGGGTTCATTACTCAAAGGTTCATTACTTTTTAACACCATCGTCTTTGGTGGCATCTGGTGGCCAATGATATCACGAGCCGTTTGAATCTACAAATTAAAATGAACTGCTTGATTATGATTGCCAAGGCAGTGAGTGACACCATACACCGATAAATAGTTTTAAAATGTGTGAGAAAGGTTGGACTGTGAAAGTGAATCATCAGCCAATACAAATACGATTTTATGATTTTTTCCATTTATGAGTTCCTAGGATTATGTGATCTATCTGGTATTTAAAGGGTTAAAGTTCTGAATTTGACTGAAAATCAAGTCAATAAAAGTCGATTTTTTTTAAAGATATATTAATTTTATAGCATTTTGTAAACGTAAACAAGGGGTTTAAAAATAATAAAAAAATATAAAAAATAATAAAAATTAAAGATCTAATATGTTGGTGGACAATTTTGGCCACGAACAAGCTGAAAGGGTAGTGATTCTGAACAAACCCAGAGGGTTAAACTGAACTGTCCGAGTAAGTGATGAGAGGGATTTCACTGTGCAAACATATATGTTTTTGTGACGATGCCTAAAACAAAATTTTTGGAGGATGCGGGCATCGATCCCGCTACCTCTCGCATGCTAAGCGAGCGCTCTACCATTTGAGCTAATCCCCCACATGAGATATGCCCGAGTGACGTCATCAGACAGTGAGCAATGGTCTTAAAATGTGTGAGAAAGGTCGGTAAAGTAAATTAATTTGGTTTATTGAACAGAGATTTTGCAGTTAGGGAGGGGTGTAGTAACTTTTACCATTTGCTGAAAAAAAGGCATGGGTCATTTTTGGCCACGAACAAGCTGAGAGGGAGTTTTTATGTTTTTGCTCTCCCTTCACAAAAATAACAATGCATTATAATCAATGTTGATGTGAATAAATTACATGTCTATTGATGTACTATTAATAATACAAGAAATTCCAGTAGCAAATATATATAATTGTGAGATTTGAGGTTGTCTTCCATCTAGTGCAGTGGACAATCAAACTGGTGTTTAAAGGGTCAAAAATTAATAATTAATTAATAACTATTTTATATTTATGTAAAGAACTGAAGTTAGTTAAAAGCTTTATGCAGAAAATGGCAAAAATAATAAAAATAATAAAAATTACAGACCTAATCTGTTGGTGGGCTCTTTTGGCCACGAACAAGCTGAAAGGTTAGTGATTTTGAACAAACATAGAGGGTTTAAATTAACTGCTTGATTACGATTGTCGGCTCAGTTAAAAGCCACTGTTTAATGTCATTTGAGAGTTGTGTGATGTTGGGCTACCATTGTATGCTTGAACATGTACAGTATATTTATGGGGTGAAAAAAACAACGTCTGTCTGTTTGGGTAGATGATGAGAGGGATTTCACTGTGCAAACATATATGTTTTTGTGACGATGCCTAAAAGAATATTCTTTGGAGGATGCGGGCATCGATCCCGCTACCTCTCGCATGCTAAGCGAGCGCTCTACCATCTGAGCTAATCCCCCACATGAGACATGCCGAGTGACGTCACCACATACTGATAAATAGTCTTAAAATGTGTAAGAAAGGTGAATTTTGAAGTGAATCGCCAGCAAATACATATAGAGTATGTCAGAGATGAAAGTAAAATTGATTTGGTTAATTGAACAGATATTTTCGGACTGTGTATTCACGCAGGACCAAAAATAAATCATATCGCACAGCAAATGAGTGTAGTAACTTTTACCATTTACTGAAAAACGGCATGGGTCATTAACAGCAGAGGTTTCCGATCAAACCACTGTGAGATCTTGGGTCACCCTGTTTACATGCTTAACTAGACTAACTAGAGGTGCAGTACTCTAAGACAAGTCTACTTTAGTGACCTTTAACTGATCACACATGCTGTGGTGTTGTAGAGCTGCAGATGCACAGAGCTGAGAACGGACACACGTGGGCTTTGCTTCTGAAAATTATACTGGGATAGTTCCTCCTTGTAGCACTCCACGGTCACGGTCAGTTGTCAGCGAGCCTAGCATTCCTGTGATCAACTGCACACCACAGTGGGAGATTAGCTCAAATGGTAGAGCTCTCGCTTAGCATGCGAGAGGTAGCGGGATCGATGCCCGCATCCTCCAAATTTATTTAACAATAAACTAAAAGCAGACAAAAACCAAAAGCAGATTTCTGCAGCGTGACGAATCCAACCCTGTCGTATAAAAAAACCCCTCTGTGCAGAGAATCTTCGTAACTTCCTGTGAGAAATATCCACAACAAAACAAAAACAACTTCACAAAACAGTGGAAAAAGAGGTGTTTTTGTTATTTATTAAGTACTAGGTTGTTATGAGCTTCTTGCTGCCACAGCACAGTTTAAGTCTATACAGATATATGAACAGGTTAGTTATTACGTTTAATACATTACTTCATTTTAGTTTGGGCAGTGTTTTGGTGTGATAAGGAACCTTTTTAATGCCCAATAAAG